>NW_022681431.1:20175416-20825833 GCF_009764315.1 Trachypithecus francoisi | reverse complement strand
ATGCTTGAAACACATGGAAAAATAGAAAACCTCAGCTTAAAAAAGCTTCAAGAAAGATATAGACAATATAAAGAACTAAAGGGAAATTTTAGAACTAAAAATATAGCCAATGAAATATAAAGATGTGTGAATGGGCTCAAAAACCTAATAATGGAGCGGACAGAAAAGAATCAGTATACTAAAATACAGAACAATAGAAACTACCCAATTGAACAACATCAAGAAAATCAACTAGGAAAAATGAACAGAGACTCAAAGGTCTTTAGGATTATAATATAATATCTGATATTTGTATCACCAGAGTTCTAGAAAGAGATAAGAAAGAGGGCAAGATTGAAAAAGTACTCAAAGATTTAATGGCTAAAAGTTTATCAAATTTTGGTAAGAGGCAAAAACTCTGAGATTCAATATGACAAGGAAATATCAAAGAGGAAAAAATAAAACATCTAAGAAATCCACTTCAAGTAAAATCAAAATTAATCTTCACAAAGATGCAGAAAACATTTTGACAGAGCCTAAAAATAAATGATATCTTATCCACAAGGGAAAAACAATGTGAATGTGAATGTCAGCAGGTTTCTCATCAGCATGGAGGCCAAAAGGATAAAGCACACTATTTTTCAAGTGCTGAAATAAAGTAATTGTCAACTCAGAACCCTATACTTAGTGGATATATCCCTCTAGAATGAAGGGGAAATGAAGACCTTTTTAGATAATGGAAAATAAGAGAATTTGTTACAGTAGAACTACCCTAAATGAATGGCTACAGAAAGCTATCTAATCAGAAAGAAAACTTAAACATCAAGAAGGAAGATTATTACAAGCAAAAATACAAGTAAATAGACTTCCTTGAGTTTTCTAAGTTGATTATTGAAGCAGTAACTATAAAATTGTCTGTGGTTCTAAAAATATGTGGAGGAATTAGTTAGAACTGTTACATTATAAATGAAGTAGCATAAAGGGATACTGAGGGAGGTAATGTTTCTATACTCCCTTGTACTTATAAAATAATAATTCTTTAGACCACAATACATTATGTATATGTAAAGGAACTGCTTAAAAAAAAAAAAACTATACAAAGGAATCTACTAAAACATTATGTGACTATACAATTCTAAAAATAGAGTGTAACCCCAAAGAAGTCAGGAAACAGGAGACATACAATACACCAAAAAACAAAATGGCAGACTTATGTCCTGATACATCAATAATTCGATTAAACATTGTAAAGTGTTCCAGATAAAAGATAACAATTGGCAAAGTCGATTTTAAAACATCCCCAACTCTGTGTGCTTTATAGGAAACGAATTTCAAATAAAATTACATAGGCGAGATTTAAGTAAAAAGATGGAAAATATATGTTATGCAACCAATCAAAAGAAAGCATGAATTGCCATATTATTATTGATAAAGTAGACTTCAGAGCCACAAAAACTTCCAGAAACAGAGAGGAACATTACATAATAATAAGGGGCTAGTCCACTATAAAGATGTAGCAATTACAAATAAGTTATAAGCAATAGAGCTATAAAATGTGAAGCAAAAAGTGGTAAAACTGGAATGAGAAACAGAGATATCTACATATATATTTGGAGACTCAAAACACTGCTGTCTCAATACTGGATAGAACTAGATGGAAAATCGTCAAGAATATGGAGGAACTCAACGTTATTATTCAACAGAATCTAATCAGCATTTATAGAACACTCTATCCAACAACAAAATAAATGTACTTTTCAAGTATCCCTAGAATATGTACTAAAATAGATGCCCTGAACCATAAAAAAGTTCAAAAATTTAAAACTGAAGTTATGTAAAATGTGTTCTTCAATCACAAGGAAATGTAATTACTAGAAGTCAATGACAGAAAAAGGAAAATCTCCAAATGCTTAACAACAAAACAGACATTTATATAATTCATGAATCAAAGACTAAGTCTCCAAAAAAGTTAAAAGCTGCAGTAAATTTAGTGCAAATGAAAATTTAACATAAGATTTGTGTAACATACCTGAAGCAGAGAGGGAAATTATAGCACTAAATACACATATTAGAAAAGATAAAAACCCAAAACAAGTATAAGGAATACAATAATTACTGGCAGAATTCAATGAAATTGGAAACAGAAAAAAAAATAGTCAATAAAACATAGCTGTTTACTTGAATAGGTCCATAAGTTTGACAACATTTTATCAAAGACACAACACACCAGTATCAATAATAAAATAGGAGCTATCACTACAGACCGTGGGGACATTAAGAACATCATAAGGGAATACAGTGAACAGTTCTATGCACATAAGTTTAGGAGTTTAGATGAAATGTACTACTACTTTGAACAACACAAACTACCACAACTCACCCAACATATATAATAGATCATTTGAACAGCTATTAAGGAAGTTAAATTCTGTATTTAAAAATGACCCCCTCCTAAGTTAATAAATCATTAAATTATGATGGTTTCAATGAGAATGTATACAGATGTAAGGCTGGTTTAATATTTAAAAATCAATCAATGTAACTGAAATGCTTGTTCCCTGGTGCCATAAAGAAATAGCACTTGAACATAAATTTATTTAGTAGGGCCATTTTTACTTCCTGCAGAAAGGGTACACTTGCCAGCAGTTTTGCCACAAGAGTACACTGAACAAAGCAGACACGGTCATTTATAACTTGATGCGTCCACCCGACTGCTGTGTCCAGTTTCCATTGGATAGAACAGGACCTCACATTCTGTATTTGTAAAGGAAGGAGGAAGTAACTTGTGGAATGCTGAGAAAGGTAAAAACACTTTTAAACAAGGAAGAGGAACAGGCTATTACCTAATGCTTGCTTGGACCAGTATAAGCATGCTAGGGCAAATATTTAGGCTAAATTGTGGAGGCTGAGGACATAAAGTACATTGATTTCTTTATTACGGCTAGCAGATATTTAGGAATGTTAGCAGGTCTTTGAATAAATTTTGCTTTTAAGATAAGTTATTATTTATTCCTAATTAGATGGGGAGGAAAGTCTTTGAAGAGGAACCTCTATTCTACTTTTTACAGTAACCTACCATAAAAACAGGCTAAAAAAATCGTGATAATGTCAGTGAAGTCAGAAAAACATTTGACAAAATTCATCATCCATTCATAATAAAAACTCACAGAAAAGAAATGAGGTAAAATTTCCAACTTAATAAAGGGGATCTGCAATAACCCTATAGCTAACACTAAATGTTAAAAGACTGAAAACTTCCCTCTAGAACTGAGAACAAGGCAAAGATGGGCATTCTTACTACTCTTGTTCAACACAGTACTGGTAGGTCTACCCTGTGCAAGAAGGCAAAAGGCAAGAAAGAAAAATGAAGGGGCACATTTTTCAGGATGGATAAAACTATTCTTGTTTGCAATGACGTAATTGACTGTGTAGAAAATTCCAAGGCATTTACCAGAAACAAAACAAAACCCTCCTGGAACTGAGTGAGTTCAACGGAGTCCCAGGGTATAAGATAAACATACAAAAATCAAATTTATCTATATAGTGGCAGTGGATAAGTAGACAAAAATTACCATATTATTTACAGTTATTTAAGAAGTTAAAACACTTAGGTGTAAATCTATAAAACATGTGCAGGTCTTGAATGGGAAAAATTATACAACAGTGATGAAACCAATTCAATATAATAGAGACATACTGAGTTCATGGATTAGAAGACTCAGCATATAAAGATCTCAATTCTTCAATTAGCATGCATGTTTAATACAATTCTTATAAATAACCCAACAAGATTTTTTTTTGCAGTTACAGGTTAAGAAAGCTGGACTAATAAAAGGAATGTGTCTATGTGATTTCAAAACCTTACATATCTATAGTAATCAACTATATGATCAATATGTTCATATAGCCCAATAAAACAGACTAGATGACCAATCAATACAATTATACAAATATGCCCAACTGATTTTCATAGGAAAAAAAACAATTCGATGGAAGAAAGCTAGCCTTTTCAACAAATGGTGCTAGAGGAATTATACATTTATTTTCCACACCCACCTTTCAAAATTCTCAAAGTAAATGTCACGCCTTATAAAAAATTAACTCTAAAA
This sequence comes from Trachypithecus francoisi, assembly GCF_009764315.1. Taxonomy (NCBI): domain Eukaryota; kingdom Metazoa; phylum Chordata; class Mammalia; order Primates; family Cercopithecidae; genus Trachypithecus; species Trachypithecus francoisi. Next base: position 20,821,745 of record NW_022681431.1, on the reverse strand, counting down.
CTTTTAGGGAAATACAGAAGGAATAATTAAGATCTAGGTCAAAACAGAGTTCTTAGATTTACAACAAAAAGCACAATTCATAACAAAAACATAAATTGGACTTCATCAAAAATTAAGAATTTGCTTTATGAAAGACCCTCTTTAAAAAAATTAAAAGATAGGGTTGTTTTTTTCTTGTATTTTTTTTTTGAGTTCTTTGTAGATTCTGGATATTAGCTCTTTGTCAGATGAGTAGATTGCAAAAATTTTCTCCCATTCTGTAGGTTGCCTGTTCACTCTGGTGGTAGTTTCTTTTGCTGTGCAGAAGCTCTTTAGTTTAATTAGATCCCATTTGTCAATTTTGGCTTTTGCTGCCATTGCTTTTGGTGTTTTAGACATGAAGTCCTTGCCCATGCCTATGTCCTGAATGGTACTACCTAGATTTTCTTCTAGGGTTTTTATGGTATTAGGTCTAACATTTAAGTCTCTAATCCATCTTGAATTAATCTTCATATAAGGAGTAAGGAAAGGATCCAGTTTCAGCTTTCTACTTATGGCTAGCCAATTTTCCCAGCACCATTTATTAAATAGGGAATCCTTTCCCCATTTCTTGTTTCTCTCAGGTTTGTCAAAGATCAGATGGCTGTAGATGTGTGGTATTATTTCTGAGGACTCTGTTCTGTTCCATTGGTCTATAGCTCTGTTTTGGTACCAGTACCATGCTGTTTTGGTTACGGTAGCCTTGTAGTATAGTTTGAAGTCAGGTAGCGTGACGCCTCCAGCTTTGTCCTTTTGACTTAGGATTGTCTTGGCAATGCGGGCTCTTTTTTGGTTCCATATGAACTTTAAAGCAGTTTTTTCCAATTCTGTGAAGAAAGTCATTGGTAGCTTGATGGGGATGGCATTGAATCTAAATAACCTTGGGCAGTATGGCCATTTTCACGATATTGATTCTTCCTATCCATGAGCATGGTATGTTCTTCCATTTGTTTGTGTCCTCTTTGATTTAAGGGAAAGGATATGAACAGACATTTCTCAAAAGAAGACATCCATACAGCCAACAGACACATGAAAAAATGCTCATCATCACTCGCCATCAGAGAAATGCAAATCAAAACCACAATGAGATACCATCTCACACCAGTCAGAATGGCAATCATTAAGAAGTCAGGAAACAACAGGTGTTGGAGAGGATGTGGAGAAATAGGAACACTTTTACACTGTTGGTGGGATTGTAAACTAGTTCAACCATTATGGAAAACAGTATGGCGATTCCTCAAGGATCTAGAACTAGATGTACCATATGACCCAGCCATCCCACTACTGGGTATATACCCAAAGGATTATAAATTATTCTACTACAAAGACACATGCACACGTATGTTTATTGCGGCACTATTCACAATAGCAAAGACTTGGAATCAACCCAAATGTCCATCTGTGACAGACTGGATTAAGAAAATGTGCCATATATACACCATGGAATACTATGCAGCCATAAAAAAGGATGAGTTTGCGTCCTTTGTAGGGACATGGATGCAGCTGGAAACCATCATTCTTAGCAAACTATCACAAGAAGAGAAAACCAAACACCGCATGTTCTCACTCATAGGTGGGAACTGAACAATGAGATCACTTGGACTCGGGAAGGGGAATATCACACACTGGGGCCTATCATGGGGAGGGGGGAGGGGGGAGGGATTGCATTGGGGAGTTATACATGATATAAATGATGAATTGATGGTTGCTGATGAGTTGATGGGTGCAGCACACCAACATGGCACAAACATACGTATGTAACAAACCTGCACGTTATGCACATGTACCCTAGAACTTAAAGTATAATAAAAAAAAAAATTAAAAGATAAAGTAGAGTGGGAGAGAATATTTACAAATGATATACCTGACAAATAGCTTGTGTCCAGAATATATAAAGAGCTCTCAAAACTCAATAGTAAAAATTAATCTTATTTAAAAATGGGCAAAAGACGTGACACATTTCACTGAAAATGATATACTGATGCTGAATAAGCACATAAGAGGTTGATATCATCAGCAAATGCAAACTAAAACCACCATGAGATATCAATATATACCTACCAGAAGTAAAAATATTGACAACAAATGCTGGTAAGGATGCAGAGAATGTGTTAACTCAGGTGTTGGGAATATAAAATTATAAAGGCACTCTGGAAAACTGGCAGTTTCTTAAATAATTAAACATACAACTACTATAAGACCCAACAATACAGTGAATTTGTTTATCCGAGATAGATGAACACTTACGTTTACACAAAAACAGGCATGAGAATGTATGTTAACTTTATTCGTAAGAGCCAAAACTAGAAACAACTCAGATGTCGATAGGTGAATTGTTAAAATAACTGTGGTAAATTCATTATCATGGCATAGTACTCAGTGTTAAACAGGAACAATGATTTAATTCTCACTACAACTTGGGTAAGTTTCCAGAGACCTAAACTGAGTGAAAAAAAGCTAACCCCCTAAAGGTCATATGATGTATGATTCCACTAGTATCACATTTGCAAAATGACGTATTTATAAAAATGGAGAACAGATTAGTGGTTGCCAAGTAGTAAAAGGGAAGTGAGTGTGCCTACAAAAGGGTAACATGAAGGATCCTTGTGGTAATGGAAATGTTCTGTATCTTCACAGAATTAATGAAAATATCCTGCTCGTGATACTGCACTACAGTTTTGCAAGATGCTACCATTGGGGGAAACTGTAAAGGATACGCAGAATCTCTTTGTATTGTTTCTTACCACAACATGCAAATATACAATTATATCAGAATGAAGGTGTAATTTAAAAAAGAGAACAGGGGGCGGAGCAAGATGGCCGAATAGGAACAGCTCCAGTCTCCAACTCGCAGCGCGAGCGACACAGAAGACCGGTGATTTCTGCATTTTCAACTGAGGTACTGGGGTCATCTCACTAGGGAGTGCCAGACAATTGGTGCTGGTCAGCTGCTGCAGCCTGACCAGCGAGAGCTGAAGCAGGGCGAGGCATCGCCTCACCTGGAAGCGCAAGGGGGAAGGAAATCTGTTTTCCTAGCCAGGGGAACTGAGACACACAACACCTGGAAAATCAGGTAACTCCCACCCCAATACTGTGCTTTAAGGAAACAGGCACACCAGGAGAATATATCCCACACCTGGCCGGGAGGGTCCCACGCCCACGGAGCCTCCCTCACTGCTAACTCAGCAGTCTGCGGTGATCTATCCTCAAGGCAGCAGTGAGGCTGGGGGAGGGGCGCCCACCATTGCTGAGGCTTAAGTAGGTAAACAAAGCCCCTGGGAAGCTCAAACTGGGTGGAGCTCACAGCAGCTCAAGGAAGCCTGCCTGTCTCTGTAGACTCCACCTCTGGGGACAGCCCACAGCTGAAGTCCAATAGGGGAAGCAGCGGGGGCCAGTGCAGACGCGAACGACTCTGTCTGACAGCTTTGGGGAGAGCCATGGATCTCCCAATGCGGAGGTTGAGATTCGAGAATGGACAGACTGCCTGCTCAGGTGGGTCCCTGACCCCTGAGTAGCCTAGCTGGGAGACATCCCTCACTAGGGGCAGTCTGACACCCCACACCTCACAGAGTGGAGTCACCCCTGACAGGAAACTTCCAAAGGAAGAATCAGACAGGTACACTCGCTGTTCAGCAATATTCTATCTTCTGCAACCTCTGCTGCTGATACCCAGGCAAACAGGGTCTGGAGTGGACCTCAAGCAATCTCCAACAACCAACAGACAGTCCTTCTGACTGTGAGACGGAAAACTATCAAGCAGGAAGGACACCTATACCAAAACCCCATCAGTACGTCACCATCATCAAAGACCAGAGACAGATAAAACCACAAAGATGGGGAAGAAGCAGGGCAGGAAACTGGAAATTCAAAAAATAAGAGCGCATCTCCCCCTGCAAAGGAGCGCAGCCCATCGCCAGCAACGGATCAAAGCTGGTCAGAGAATGACTTTGATGAGATGAGAGAAGAAGGCTTCAGTCCATCAAACTTCTCAGAGCTAAAGGAGGAATTACATACCCAGCGCAAAGAAACTAAAAATCTTGAAAAAAGAGTGGAAGAATTGATAGCTAGAATAATTAATGCAGAGAAGATCATAAACGAAATGACAGAGATGAAAACCATGACACGAGAAACACGTGACAAATGCACAAGCTTCAGTAACCGACTCGATCAACTGGAAGAAAGAGTATCAGCGATTGAGGATCAAATGAATGAAATGAAGCGAGAAGAGAAACCAAAGAAAAAAGAAGAAAAAGAAATGAACAAAGCCTGCAAGAAGTATGGGATTATGTAAAAAGACCAAATCTATGTCTGATTGGGGTGCCTGAAAGTGAGGGGGAAAATGGAACCAAGTTGGAAAACACTCTTCAGGATATCATCCAGGAGAACTTCCCCAACCTAGTAGGGCAGGCCAACATTCAAATTCAGGAAATACAGAGAACGCCACAAAGATACTCCTCCAGAAGAGCAACTCCAAGACACATAATTGCCAGATTCACCAAAGTTGAAATGAAGGAAAAAATCTTAAGGGCAGCCAGAGAGAAAGGTCGGGTTACCACAAAGGGAAGCCCATCAGACTAACAGCAGATCTCTCGGCAGAAACTCTACAAGCCAGAAGAGAGTGGGGGCCAATATTCAACGTTCTTAAAGAAAAGAATTTTAAACCCAGAATTTCATATCCAGCCAAACTAAGTTTCATCAGTGAAGGAGAAATAAAATCCTTTACAGATAAGCAAATGCTTAGAGATTTTGTCACCACCAGGCCTGCCTTACAAGAGACCCTGAAGGAAGCCCTAAACATGGAAAGGAACAACCGGTACCAGCCACTGCAAAAACATTCCAAAATGTAAAGACCATCGAGGCTAGGAAGAAACTGCATCAACTAACGAGCAAAATAACCAGTTAATATCATAATGACAGGATCAAGTTCACACATAACAATATTAACCTTAAATGTCAATGGACTAAATGCTCCAATTAAAAGACACAGACTGGCAAACTGGATCAAGAGTCAAGACCCATCAGTCTGCTGTATTCAGGAGACCCATCTCACATGCAGAGACATACATAGGCTCAAAATAAAGGGATGGAGGAAGATCTACCAAGCAAATGGAGAACAAAAAAGAGCAGGGGTTGCAATCCTAGTCTCTGATAAAACAGACTTTAAACCATCAAAGATCAAAAGAGACAAAGAAGGCCATTACATAATGGTAAAGGGATCAATTCAACAGGAAGAGCTAACTCTCCTAAATATATATGCACCGAACACAGGAGCAACCAGATTCATAAAGCAAGTCCTTAGAGACCTACAAAGAGACTTAGACTCCCATACAATAATAATGGGAGACTTCAACACTCCACTGTCAACATTAGACAGATCAATGAGACAAAGTTAACAAGGATATCCAGGAATTGAACTCATCTCTGCACCAAGCGGACCTAATAGACATCTATAGAACTCTCCACCCCAAATCAACAGAATATACATTCTTCTCAGCACCACATCGTACTTATTCCAAAATTGACCACATAATTGGAAGTAAAGCACTCCTCAGCAAATGTACAAGAACAGAAATTATAGCAAACTGTCTCTCAGACCACAGTGCAATCAAACTAGAACTCAGGACTAAGAAACTCAATCAAAACCGCTCAACTACATGGAAACTGAACAACCTGCTCCTGAATGACTACTGGGTACATAACGAAATGAAAGCAGAAATAAAGATGTTCTTTGAAACCAATGAGAACAAAGATACAACATACCAGAATCTCTGGGACACATTTAAAGCAGTGTGTAGAGGGAAATTTATAGCACTAAATGCCCACAAGAGAAAGCAGGAAAGATCTAAAATTGACACTCTAACATCACAATTAAAAGAACTAGAGAGGCAAGAGCAAACACATTCAAAAGCTAGCAGAAGGCAAGAAATAACTAAGATCAGAGCAGAACTGAAGGAGATAGAGACACAAAAAACCCTCCAAAAAATCAATGAATCCAGGAGTTGGTTTTTTGAAAAGATCAACAAAATTGACAGACCGCTAGCAAGACTAATAAAGAAGAAAAGAGAGAGGAATCAAATAGACGCAATAAAAAATGATAAAGGGGATATCACCACTGACCCCACAGAAATACAAACAACCATCAGAGAATACTATAAATGCCTTTATGCAAATCAACTAGAAAATCTAGAAGAAATGGATCATTTCCTGGACACTTACAATCTTCCAAGACTAAACCAGGAAGAAGTTGAATCCCTGAATAGACCAATAGTAGGCTCTGAAATTGAGGCAACAATTAATAGCCTACCCACCAAAAAAAGTCCAGGACCAGATGGATTCACAGCTGAATTCTACCAGCGGTACAAGGAGGAGCTGGTACCATTCCTTCTGAAACTATTCCAATCAATAGAAAAAGAGGGAATCCTCCCTAACTCTTCTTATGAGGCCAACATCATCCTGATACCAAAGCCTGGCAAAGACACAACAAAAAAAGAGAATTTTAGACCAATATCCCTGATGAACATCGATGCAAAAATTCTCAATAAAATACTGGCAAACCGGATTCAGCAGCACATCAAAAAGCTTATCCACCATGATCAAGTGGGCTTCATCCCTGGGATGCAAGGCTGGTTCAACATTCGCGAATCAATAAAAGTAATCCAGCATATAAACAGAACCAAAGACAAGAACCACATGATTATCTCAATAGATGCAGAAAAGGCTTTTGACAAAATTCAACAGCCCTTTATGCTAAAAACGCTCAATAAATTCGGTATTGATGGAACGTACCTCAAAATAATAAGAGCTATTTATGACAAACCCACAGCTAATATCATACTGAATGGGCAAAAACTGGAAAAATTCCCTTTGAAAACTGGCACAAGACAGGGATGCCCTCTCTCACCACTCCTATTCAACATAGTCTTGGAAGTTCTGGCTAGGGCAATCAGGCAAGAGAAAGAAATCAAGGGTATCCAGTTAGGAAAAGAAGAAGTGAAATTGTCCCTGTTTGCAGATGACATGATTGTATATTTAGAAAACCCCATTGTCTCAGCCCAAAATCTCCTTAAGCTGATAAGCAACTTCAGCAAAGTCTCAGGATACAAAATTAATGTGCAAAAATCACAAGCGTTCTTATACACCAGTAACAGACAAGCAGAGAGCCAAATCAGGAATGAACTTCCATTCACAATTGCTTCAAAGAGAATAAAATACCTAGGAATCCAACTTACAAGAGATGTAAAGGACCTCTTCAAGGAGAACTACAAACCACTGCTCATTGAAATCAAAGAGGACACAAACAAATGGAAGAACATACCATGCTCATGGATAGGAAGAATCAATATCGTGAAAATGGCCATACTGCCCAAGGTAATTTATAGATTCAATGCCATCCCCATCAAGCTACCAATGACTTTCTTCACAGAATTGGAAAAAACTGCTTTAAAGTTCATATGGAACCAAAAAAAAGTCCGCATTGCTAAGACAATCCTAAGTCAAAAGGACAAAGCTGGAGGCGTCACGCTACCTGACTTCAAACTATACTACAAGCCTACAGTAACCAAAACAGCATGGTACTGGTACCACAACAGAGATATAGACCAATGGAACAGAACAGAGTCCTCAGAAATAATACCACACATCTACAGCCATCTGATCTTTGACAAACCTGAGAGAAACAAGAAATGGGGAAAGGATTCCCTATTTAATAAATGGTGCTGGGAAAATTGGCTAGCCATAAGTAGAAAGCTGAAACTGGATCCTTTCCTTACTCCTTATACAAAGATTAATTCAAGATGGATTAGAGACTTAAATGTTAGACCTAATACCATAAAAACCCTAGAAGAAAATCTAGGTAGTACCATTCAGGACATAGGCATGGGCAAGGACTTCATGTCTAAAACACCAAAAGCAATGGCAGCAAAAGCCAAAATTGACAAATGGGATCTAATTAAACTAAAGAGCTTCTGCACAGCAAAAGAAACTACCATCAGAGTGAACAGGCAACCTACAGAATGGGAGAAAATTTTTGCAATCTACTCATCTGACAAAGGGCTAATATCCAGAATCTACAAAGAACTCAAACAAATATACAAGAAAAAAACAAACAACCCATCAAAAAGTGGGGAAAGGATATGAACAGACATTTCTCAAAAGAAGACATCCATACAGCCAACAGACACATGAAAAAATGCTCATCATCACTCGCCATCAGAGAAATGCAAATCAAAACCGCAATGAGATACCATCTCACACCAGTCAGAATGGCAATCATTAAGAAGTCAGGAAACAACAGGTGTTGGAGAGGATGTGGAGAAATAGGAACACTTTTACACTGTTGGTGGGATTGTAAACTAGTTCAACCATTATGGAAAACAGTATGGCGATTCCTCAAGGATCTAGAACTAGATGTACCATATGACCCAGCCATCCCACTACTGGGTATATACCCAAAGGATTATAAATTATTCTACTACAAAGACACATGCACACGTATGTTTATTGCGGCACTATTCACAATAGCAAAGACTTGGAATCAACCCAAATGTCCATCTGTGACAGACTGGATTAAGAAAATGTGCCATATATACACCATGGAATACTATGCAGCCATAAAAAAGGATGAGTTTGCGTCCTTTGTAGGGACATGGATGCAGCTGGAAACCATCATTCTTAGCAAACTATCACAAGAAGAGAAAACCAAACACCGCATGTTCTCACTCATAGGTGGGAACTGAACAATGAGATCACTTGGACTCGGGAAGGGGAATATCACACACTGGGGCCTATCATGGGGAGGGGGGAGGGGGGAGGGATTGCATTGGGGAGTTATACATGATATAAATGATGAATTGATGGGGGCTGACGAGTTGATGGGTGCAGCACACCAACATGGCACAAACATACGTATGTAACAAACCTGGACGTTATGCACATGTATCCTAGAACTTAAAGTATAATAAAAAAAAAAAAAAAGAACAAAACTGGAGGACTCATGGGATATCTTTCTAACATTTTCTATAAAGCAACAGTAAGGGCATCGAATATATATAACTTTTTGTGGTTAAAAAACTCATAATAAAGTTTACCATCTTAACTATTTTTAAGTGTACAGCTTAATATAAAGCTTAGTATCTTTATTGTTTTGAAACAGATGTCCAAATTTATTTTATCTTGCAAATCTGAAACCTTATACCCATTAAACAGCAACCTTCCTTCTCCCTTAGTCTGGTCCCTGTCACTACCATTATACTTTCCACTGCTACGAATTTACTTTAGCTACCTTATGTAAGTGGAATCATATGTTATCTTTTGTGACATGCATGTCTTACCTAGTATGTCTTCAAATTCATACATGTAGCATGTCGCAAGGCTTACTTTTAAATGCTGAATAATATATATACACCAGCCTTTGTTTGTTCATTCGTTGATGAACATTTAAATTACATCTACCTCTTAGATGGTAAATAAAGCTGCTATGAATTTGGTTCTGTAAATATGTTTTAGAGATCCCACTCTCAATTATTTTGGATAAATCCCCAGAAGTGGAATTTCGGGATCACTGGTAGTTCTATTTTTAATTTTTTTGAGGAACCTCCATATTGTTTCTCATAGCACTTGCATCCTTTTGTAAGTCTACCAATACGGTATAAGGGTTTTAATTTCTCCACATCTTCACCAACATGTTATTTTCTAGAGGTGGTGTTTTGTTTTATTGAAACTAGCCATCCTAATGAGTGTGATCTGATATCTTGTGGTTTTGACTTGCATTTCTCTGATTACTAACGATGCTGAACATCTTTTCATATGCTTGATGGCCATTCGCATATCTTGTTTGGAGAAATGTCTGATCAAGTTCTTTGCACCCATTTTCCAATTTGCTCATTTGTTGTTAATTTATTTATTTATTTTTGGTTGTTGACTTGCAGGAGTTTTAAAATATATTCTGGATATTAACCCCTTATCAGATATTTGATTTGCAAATATCTTCTCCTATTATTCAGGCTGACATTCACTTTGTTGATTATGTGCCTTGATGCACAGATGATCCCTGATATACAACAGGGTTACACCTCGGTAAATCCACTGTAACTTAAAAATATCATTGTCAAAAACACATTTAGTAAACATAATCTACTGAACATCATAGCTTAACTTAAGCCAAAATCATCTAACACAAAGCCTATTTTATAATAAAGTACTGAGTATCTGATGTAATTGATTGAATACCAAACTAAAAGTGGAAAACATAATAGCTGTATGCATACATTAAGTACAATAACTACTAAATGTGTGTAGCTTTCCCACTAGCATAAAGTGAAAAAAATAATAGGTCAACCTATCTTCAGTGGGAACATCTGTAGTCTCATTTGTATATGGTTGCCTGTGCTTTTGGTGTTATATCCGAGAAATCCTTGCCAAATCCAATGTCAGCTTCTCTCTTAAATTTTTCTACGTGGTTTATTGTTTTAGGTTTCATATTTAGGGCTCTATTCTATTTTTAGTAATTTTTGTATATGTTGTAAGATAAACTTTTTTTTTTTTTTGCAGATAAATACAAGATTTTGTTGTATCATTTGTTGAAGAGATTGTCCTTTTTCCATTGAGTGGTCTTGGTACCCTTACCAAGGATCATTTGTCCATATGTACAGGGTTTATTTTTGTGCTATTTAGTCAGTCTATTTTTCAGTCTTTATGCCAGTACCACACTACTTTGTTACTATAGCTTTGTAATATTTTTTGAAATCATAAAGCCCTCCAACTTTGTTCTTTTTCAAAATATTTTTGGCTATTCAGAATTTCTTGAGATTTGATGTGAAAATATATGTACATGTAATTTTTAAATTTACTTTAAGTTCTGGGATACATGTGCAGAACATGCAGGTTTGTTACATATGTATACATGTACCATGGTGATTTGCTGCACCCATCAAACTGTAATCTAGGTTTTAAGGCCTGCATTAGGTATTTGTTCTAATGCTCTCCTTCCCCTTGCCCCCGCACTGGCCCCAGTGTGTGACGTTCCCCTTCCTGTGTCCATGTCTTCTCATTGTTCAACTCCCACTTATGAGTGAGAGCATTATTTATATATTTTTATATCTGCAACATGCTTTTAACTTCCTTGGTTAAGTTCAATCCTAAGTATTTTATTCTTTTTATTCCTTAATTGGATTAGCTAAAGTTTTTAATACTTTATGTTGTTGATTAGAAGTGTCAAAAGTAGGCGTCCTTTTCTTGTTCCCGATCTTAAAGTTTTCACTCTTTTACCACTGAGTATGATATTAGCTGTGGGCTTTATTATGTTGAGGTAGTTTCCCTGTATTCCTAGATCGAGTGCTTTTGTCATGGAAGAGTGTGTTGCTAATTGCTTCTTCTACACAAACTGATATGATCATAGGGTTTTGTATTTCACTCTGTTACTGTGTTGTATTACACTAATTTTGTATGTTGAACCATCCTTGCAATCTAGAAATTCCACTTGACCATAGTGTATAATCCTTTTAATGGGTTGTTGAATTTTGTTTTCTAGTATTTTGTTGATTTTAATACCCATACTCATCAGAAATATTGGACTGCTACATATGTATACATGAGCCATGTTGGTGTGCTGCACCCATTAACTCGTCATTTACATTAGGTGTATCTCCTAATGCTATCCCTCCCCTTACCCCTCCCCACAATAGGACCCGGTGTGTGATGTTCCCCTTCCTGTGTCCAAGTGATCTCATTGTTCAATTCCCACCTATGAGTGAGAACATGCGGTGTTTGGTTTTCCATCCTTGTGATAGTTTGCTGAGAATGATGGTTTCCAGCTGCATCCATGTCCCTACAAAGGACGCAAACTCATCCCTTTTTATGGCTGCATAGTATTCCATGGTGTATATGTGCCACATTTTCTTAATCCAGTCTGTCACTGATGGACATTTGGGTTGATTTCAAGTCTTTGCTATTGTGAATAGTGCCGCAATAAACATACGTGTGCATGTGTCTTTATAGCAGCATGACTTATAATTCTTTGGGTATATCCCCAGTAATGGGATGGCTGGGTCGAATGGTATTTCTAGTTCCAGATCCTTGAGGAATCGCCACACTGTTTTCCATAATAGTTGAACTAGTTTACAGTCCCACTAATAGTGTAAAAGTGTTTCTATTTCTCCACATCCTCTCCAGCACCTGTTGTTTCCTGATTTTTTAATGATTGCCATTCTGACTGGAGTGAGATGGTATCTCATTGTGGTTTTTGATTTACATTTCTCTGATGGCCAGTGATGATGAGCATTTTTTCATGTGTCTGTTGGCTGCATAGATGTCTTCTTTTGAGAAGTGTCTGTTCATATCCTTTGCCCACTTTTTGATGGGGTTGTTTTTTTCTCGTAAATTTGATTGAGTTCTTTATAGGTTCTGGATATTAGCCCTTTGTCAGATGAGTAGATTTCAAACATTTTCTCCCATTCTGTAGGTTGCCTGTTCACTCTAATGGTAGTTTCTTTTGCTGTGCAGAAGTTCTTTAGTTTAATTAGATCCCATTGGTCAATTTTGACTTTTGTTGCCATTGCTATTGGTGTTTTAGACATGAAGTCCTTGCCCATGCCTATGTCCTGGATGGTATTACCTAGGTTTTCTTCTAGGGTTTTTATGGTTTTAGGTCTAACATTTAAGTCTCTAATCCATCTTGAATTAATTTTCATATAAGGAGTAAGGAAAGGATCCATTTTCAGCTTTCTACTATGGCTAGCCAGTTTTCCCAGCACCATTTATTAAATAGGGAATCCTTTCCCCATTTCTTGTTTCTCTCAGGTTTGTCAAAGATCAGATGGCTGTAGATGTGTGGTATTATTTCTGAGGACTCTGTTCTGTTCCATTGGTCTCTATCTCTGTTTTGGTACCAGTATCATGCTGTTTTGGTTACTGTAGCCTTGTAGTATAGTTTGAAGTCAGGTAGTGTGACGCCTCCAGCTTTGTTCTTTTGGCTTAGGATTGTCTTGGCAATGTGGGCTCTTTTTTGGTTCCACATGAACTTGAAAGTAGTTTTTTCCAATTCTGTGAAGAAAGTCATTGGTAGCTTAATGGGGATGGCATTGAATCTATAAATTACCTTGGGCAGTATGGCCATTTTCACGATATTGATTCTTCCTATCCATGAGCATGGTATGTTCTTCCATTTGTTTGTGTCCTCTTTGATTTCACTGAGCAGTGGTTTGTAGTTCTGCTTGAAGAGGTCCTTTACATCCCTTGTAAGTTGGATTCCTAGGTATTTTATTCTCTTTGCAGCTATTGTGAATGGGAGTTCATTCATGATTTGGCTCTCTGTTTGTCTGTTATTGGTGTATAAGAATGCTCGTGATTTTTGCACATTAATTTTGTATCCTGAGACTGCTGAAGTTGCTTATCAGCTTAAGGAGATTTTGGGCTGAGACAATGGGGTTTTCTAAATATACAATCATGTCATCTGCAAACAGGGACAATTTGACTTCTTCTTTTCCTAACTGAATGCCCTTTATTTCTTTCTCTTGCCTGATTGCCCTAGCCAGAAGTTCCAACACTATGTTGAATAGGAGTGGTGAGAGAGGGCATCTCTGTCTTGTGGCAGATTTCAAAGGGAATGCTTCCAGTTTTTGCCCATTCAGTATGATATTGGCTGTGGGTTTGTCATAAATAGCTCTTATTATTTTGAGATATGTTCCATCAATACCGAATTTATTGAGAGTTTTTATCATGAAGGGCTGTTGAATTTTGTCAAAAGCCTTTTCTGCATCTACTGAGATAATCATGTGGTTTTTGCCTTTGGTTCTGTTTATATGCTGGATTACATTTATTGATTTGCATATGTTGAACCAGCCTTGCATCCCAGGGATGAAGCCCACTTGATCATGGTGGATAAGCTTTTTGATGTGCTGCTGGATCCGGTTTGCCAGTATTTTATTGAGGATTTTTGCATTGATGTTCATCAGGGATATAGGTCTAAAATTCTCTTTTTTTGTTGTGTCTCTGCCAGGCTTTGGTATCAGGATGATGTTGGCCTCATAAAATGAGTTAGGGGGGATTCCCTCTTTTTCTATTGATTGGAATAGTTTCAGAAGGAATGGTACCAGCTCCTCCTTGTACCTCTGGTAGAATTCGGCTGTGAATCTGTCTGGTCCTGGACTTTTTTTTTGGTTAGTAGGCTATTAATTATTGCCTCAATTTCAGAGCCTGCTATTGGTCTATTCAGGGATTGAACTTCTTCCTGGTTTAGTCTTGGGAGAGTGTAAGTGTCCAGGAAATTATCCATTTCTTCTAGGTTTTCTAGTTTATTTGCATAGAGGTGTTTATAGTATTCTCTGATGGTAGTTTGTATTTCTGTGGGGTCGGTGGTGATATCCCCTTTATCATTTTTTTATTGCATCTATTTGATTCTTCTCTCTTTTCTTCTTTATTAGTCTTGCTAGCAGTCTATCAACCCCTTGAACTTAAGGTATAATAAAACATAGTAAAATAATAAAAATAAAAAAGGGACATTTGATAAAAAGGTAATTTCATTTACTAGAAAAAAAAGAGAAATATTGGACTGCTGTTTTCTTTTGGCATCTTTGACCCCCTTCTTTAATGTTTTGGAAGAGTCTAAAAAGAATTAATATTTGTCCTTTTAAGATTTGGTAGAATTCAGCCATAAAGCCTTTAGCATATGGGTTTCTTATTAATAGGGAACTTTAAAAATTACTCAGGTTCTTCATGAGTCAGTCACATAGGCTATGTGATTCCTGGAATTTATCCATGTCTTTTAGGTTATCTGTTTTGTTGGTGTACAATTGTTACAGTAGTTGTCTTTTACACTTCTGTCCTATCAATTATCATTTCTTCTTTCATTTCTGATTTTAGAGTGATCTCCTTTTTTCTTAATCTAAAGCTTTGTCAAACTCTGATTCTTCTTTAAAAACTCAGATTGCTTGTTGATTTGAAATCTTTTTTTGATGTATACATCTACAACTATAAACTTCCTTCTAAAACTGCTTTTGTTGCATTTCACTAGTTTTGATATGTTGTTTTTATTTTCATTTGTGAAATTTCTAATTCCTTTTTTTGATTTACTCATTGATTTTTTGAGAGTATGTTTTGTAATTTCCACATATTTCTGGATATTCTGGTTTCATTTGTTCTATTGATTTCTAGTTTCATTCTACAGTAATTAGAAAATATACTTTGTAGGATTTCAATTTTTTTTTTGGATTTTATTTGTTAAGTGTGGTATTGTGGTCTAACGTGATCTATTTTGGAAAATGTTTCAAATATACTTGAAAAGAGTGTTCATTCTATTGGGTAGAATGTTCTGTACATGTCTACTAGGTACTGTTTGTCTATGTAGTTATTCAAGGGCTCTATTTCCTTGTTGATCCTCTGTCTGGTTGTTGTATTCATTATTGAGTGTAGGATATTCAGGTCTCCTACTATTTTGGTATTGCTATATATTTCTCTCTGCAACTTAAAGCACAAATATTTATAATTGGTGTATCTTCTTGGTGAATTTACTTATTATATGATATCTTTCTTGTGACACATTCTGATAGTCTAATTTCTTATATCACTCTGGCACCACTTTGATTACCATTTGCATGAAATATGCTTTTTTATTCTTTACTTTCAGTCTATGTGTGTTCTTAGGTATAAAGTGAGTCTCTTATAGATAGCATATGCTTGGATCCTCTTTAAATTCATTTAGCCAATCTATATGTAACTGAGGAATTTAACCCATTTACATTTAAAATAATGACTAAGAGAAAAGGACTATTGACCTTTTGTTAATTGTTTTCCCCATTTCTTATAGCATTTTATCCCTACTTTTTTCCTCTTACTGCCTTCCTTTTTATTTCATTGATTTCTTTATAATGACGTGCTTTAATTCCTCTCTTATGTCCTTTTGTGCATATTCCATAGATATTTTTTTCATGATTACTGCAATTACATCAAACCTATTAAAGTATTATCAGTTTATAATTGAATTCTATGACTTCAATCACATAAACTCTACACTGTTATAACTTCACCCCTTCAATTTATATCACTAATTACATTTTTATATATTATATATTAACACAGATTTCTAGTTATGTTTTTGTCACTTTAATACACCAAAATTATTCTAGTATAGGTTACTAATTTTGTCCATGCATTTACCTTTACTAGAGAAGCTTATATTTTTGTACAGTTTTCCATTGCTGCCTACCATCCTTTTATTTCAACTTGAAGGACTTCCTTTACATTTCTTGTAGGGCAAGCTCAATAGTAATAAACTTTCTCCAGTTTTGTTTATCTGGAAGTCTCTTTTGAAGATAATTTGGTTGGATGCAGTATTCCCCGTTGACAGTTTTTTCTTTTAATATTTTGACTGTATCATCCTATTCTTTTCTGTCCTGTGAAAAATCTAATAATCTTATGGGAGTTCCCTTGCATGTGACAAAATGCCTTTTTTTTCTGCTTTCAAGAATTTGATGACTGTGTGTCTAAGTGTAGGGCTTCTTGATTCTCTGCGTTCATTTCTTCCCTCAGATTTGGGTAGTTTTCAGCTATTTTTAAAAATAAGCTTTCTATCCCTTCTCTATATGGGACTATTACGATAAGTATATTGGTCCACTTGATAGTGCCCAATAAGTCTTTTAGGCTTCTTCACTTTCTCTCAGTTTTTTACTTCTTGCTCTCACAACTTCATGATTTCAAATCATTTGTCTCAAAATTTGCTGATTTTTCTTCTGCCTGCTCATCTGTTCTTGAATCCCTGTAATGCATTTTTCAATTTAGTTTTTTGCTCAATTTGTTTTTTAATAGTTTGTCTTTCTTGATATTCTTTTTGTTGATGTACCAGTTTCATTTAGTTATCTGTCTATGCACTCTTTTAATTCATTGAACATCTTAATGATAGTTATTTTAAATTCTTTGTTAGACAGCTCATAGATCTACATTTCTTAATGTTGATTTCTAGAGATTTATTATTTTGTTTTATGCATTTGGACCATGATTCCCAGTTTCTTTTTATACCTTGTGAGAAGTATATATGGTTGAAGTTTGGGCATTTGAAAAAACAACCACCTCTCTTAGTCTTTGTGTACTGGCTTTATGCAGGCAAAGGCCTTCACCAATCATCTCAGATCTTTTCTGATATCTTCCTCTTGGCATCTCCCTGTGAAACTACAGCTCTAATATGCTGCTTCCCTCTGTTTTCAGCAGCTTCAAAACTGGGGTGCTGTTCTCTTCAGTGCTCTGAAGCAGGAGAGTTAGAAACCATTCCCTTGTGCAGCCAGTTAATTAGGGTGTTTAGCTGTTAACTAAATTTTTGTGGGTTAAACTTCCACCAATCTAGCAAAGGGTTAGCTTAAAGTAGTTGACTTGCTTTGAATTGATGCAGAATAGAGTCTTGCAGTACTTAGGTCTTTTACAGAAATTAAGTGTAATTTACTTACTGAGGGCTTTGAAGGCCCTTAGAAATTTAGGTTACATAAGACCAAGTTACAGTTAGTATTAACGGAGACATGGGTAGGAGGAGGGTACAAGAGATAATAAGTGGGGGGGAAGAATAATATGGGTTTTGTGCTTTTCAATTGTCATTTTCATATTACTAGATGTGGGGAATAGTGTCACTGAGATGGAATAAATTAGGCATATGTAAAAGTACAGGTTGAGAAAGGTTATGATAGCTATAATAGTTGGGATAAAAAGGCTATTTTTTTTTGTAAATTCTTGGATGATGAATCATTTAGGCAGGAACCCTGTTAATAGAGGTAAACCTCCTAGGGATAGAATTAATGGAATTACAGGTGTCAACCATGTTAATTTGTTTCAGTCATGAGATAGTGACAGGGTTGTGCTTATACCCAGGTTGAGTGCTAGAAATGCGGTTGTTAAAATAAGGTACATAACCAGGTTTAGGGTGATGGGCAGTTGGAGCTTCTCTGGGCAGCTCAGGGGACAAAGAGGGCAATGACCCAGGACAGGACAAATTCTACTCTGAGGCACACTTACACACACCCACATTCTCAGCCACTCACTCACTCTCACAGTGGGACTGTGTAGACAGCCAGTTCACCGAACGTGTACATCTTTGGGATGTAGGTAGAAACCAGAGTACCTAGAGAAAACCCACATAGACATAGTGAGATCATGCAGACCCTATACATGTCATGGCCCTAGCCAGGTTTTTTCCTCATCAACCATATAAGGAAATGACCTTGAATGAAAGGACGTTATTCAAGGATCTTGATACAGTTTGGCTCTGTGTCATCATGCAAATCTTGCCTCGAATTGTAACTGAAATAAGCTGCTAAATAATTATCTTACTTGTTTTATTGACCTTTCGTCACTTGGTCTTAGCTAAAAGGCTGAGAAGTGATTTTTATTGATTTTTCTTAAATGTATATATAGCTCATATTTATTTCAGTGTTAAATATTAGAAGTTTTTGGTCTTTATTCAGAAGTTTGGTGATGTTTTTGTGATCAGAAATATGCCGTAGGAACTTAACTCCTGCTGATATCAATTAGCCTAGGGTAAAATGGGTTTTCTTTTATGTCATTTTGCTTAAAATCAGTTTCTTAAAAACTATCAACAATGTTAAGGATTTACTGTACACAATAATACTGATACTAATTGAAACCAATTATATTAAAGCAAGTTAAAAATTATTTAAAAATCAGGTTTAGAATGGTAATGTATGGGTTATAGATTAGTACTGCTATTATTCAACCTATGTGAGTGACTGAAGAGTAGGCTAAGATTTTACACAGTTGTGTTTGGTTAAGCCCTCCTCAACCACCTACTATAATGGATAGGATTGTGATAGAAAGGAGGATGTTCGTGTTTGTCGATGGGAAGTTTTGAAACACAATCGAGATACGGGCTAGTTTTTGTCATGTGAGGAGAAGTATGCCAGAAATTAGAGAGGTTCCTTGGGTTACCTCTGGGACTCAAGTGAAAGGGGGCTATTCCTAGTTAAATTACTAGGGCCACTATTATTATTAAAGATGAAAATTGATTAATAGTGTTTATTGTTCATCATCCAGAGGACGGTTATTGGAAAGGATACCTATCATGAGAATTATAGATGTGGTTGCTTGTGTAAGGAAATATTTGGTGGCTGCTTCTGTAGAGTGGGGATTTTTTTTTTTTTTTTAATTAAGGTTGGGGTAAGGGCTAGCATGTTTATTTCTAGGCCTGTTCAGATGAGAAATCAGTGTGAGCCTAGCATTGCGATAAGAGTTCCTGTGAAAATAGAGAAATAACAAGTTGAGCTAAGGGATAAATTACTATGGGAAAGGTGTAACCAACATTTTTGGGGTATGGGCCTGATAGCTTATTTAGCTGACCTTACTCTAGTACATGGTATAATAGGTAGCACAGAGGATTTTGGATTCCTCGGGGGTAGGTTCGATTCTTATAGTTCTAGAAATAAGAGGATTTTAACCTCTATTGTTTACTCTATCAAATTAATTCTTTTGCCAGACATATTTCCTATGTTTGGGATGGCATGCTGGAAATTAGGGCCAGCATTGAGATACAGCACATGCAGAATGCTAGTTCAAGTGGTGAGAAATTTTTTTATAGAAGATATAGGAGCTGGTCGTAATGGAATCAAGGGTATGCTGTTCAAATTCATAAAAACAGGGTGGTTCAAAGAAGGGTCTTGGTAATGAAATTTGTGGTATAGAGTTCTGGTGAGTATATAGTGTGTAGTGCTCCTATGAAGATAGTAGTAGTTAGGGCATTTATTACCATAACATTCATGTATTCTGCTATAAAGAAGAGGGCAAATGAGCCTGAGACTAACTCTGACTCCGCCTCTGTTAGATCAAAAAGAGCTGAGTTAGTTTCTGCTAGTGTGGAGATAAATCATACTATGGCTAGAGGCCGTGATGGCAAGACCAGTCAGAGGAATTCTTGCATTGTGATAAGTGCATATAAGTTAAATGAGCTGTTTATCAGTAGAACTGATAGCAGGATAATGACTAGGGTGAGCTCGTATGAATTTGTCTGGGCCACAGCTCACAATGTGTTGATTAGTGAATGTTTTGAATTAGATGCTCATCCTGATCATAGTATAGACAGTCAGGCTCGATGTGGTTAGTATAAATAGGAGGCCTATATTGAAATTAATTAGAGGATCTGGTATAGGGAGGGGAGCTCCTAAGAGGAGAGCAATAGAGAGGGCTAGGATTGGAGCAATAATATAGAGGGCAATAGTAGATGTTGAGGGGCATAAGGGTTCTTTGGTGAAAAGTTTTATTGCATCAACGAATGGTTGAAGCAGCCCATAGAGACTTACAGTGTTAGGTCCTTTGCATAGTTGTATATAGCCTAAGATTTTTCGTTCGATGAATGTAAGGAATGCTATAGTGATAAGAGTGGGGATAATGAGTAGGAGAAGGTTAATTATAGGCATATTATTAAGAAGGAGTTGGATCTGTGATTATAAAGTTTTACGCAATTCCTGGGCTCTGCCATCTTAACAAGCCCTGTTCTTGGGTAGGGTGTTGTGTCATGATTTGTTAGATTGAGATAGGATCATCTATGGAGCGAGAGTGCTTTATTAAGTGAGCCCTATTTCTCTTGTCATGTCGTACTAGGAGAAATGTTAAATAGATAGAAACAGACCTGGATTACTGTGGTCTGAATTCAGATCACATATGACTTTAATCGTTGAGCCACAAACCCTTAATAGTGGCTACACCATTAGGATGTCCTGATTCAACAGCGAGGTAGTCAAGTCGCTATGGATTCTAGAATAGGATTGCACTGTTATCCCTAGGGTAACCTATTCCATTGATTAAATTATTGGGTCAATGTGTATTAATTCACTTAGAGTAGTGTGGTTTTAGTTTAGGTTGTTCAGAGGTTGGATTATGCCCCGAGGTCACCCCAACCAAAATTTTTAATGCAGGGGGAGTAGGCTAGGGCCTGTAGGCTTGAGTTTTATTTGTATTAATGAATTAAAGCTCCACAGGGTCTTCTCGTCTGATTTGTTTATATCTGCCTCTTCATGGATAGGTCAATTTCACTGATTAAAAGGAAGAGACAGCTGAACCCTAATGTGGCCATTCATATAAGCCCCTATTTAGGGAACAAGTGATTATGCTACCTTTGCACGGTCAGGATACTGCGGCCGTTGAACATATGTCACTGGGCAGGCAGTGCCTCTAATACTGGCAATGCTAGAGGTGATGTTTTTGGTAAATAGGTGGGATAAGATTTGCCAAGCTCCTTTTACCTTTTGTAATCTTTCCTTAGAGCATACCTGTGTTGGTTAACAATGTAAATAATAGGGCGCTTATTATATTATTATTAATGTTATGCTGTTAACTGTCAGTGGATTATTCCAGTCTGATGTAAGCTTATGCAATGGAGAATATCTTCATATTACTTATGTTAACACTATTGCTTCTATTAAGTAACAGATTAGACCAATGTGATGTTAGGAGTTCAGTAGAGTGATTAGAATTTAAGATAGTTAGATGTTGAGCTTAAACACTTTCTTAATTGGTGACTGCTTTTGGGTCAACTATGGTGGTAATATTTTTTACTCTCTGTAGGAAGGTTGTTTCCTAACGTCTAAAGAGCTGTCCCTCTTTAGACTAACAGTTAAACTTACAGGAAGATTAAGTAATTCTGTGGGTAAATTTAAAGTTGAACTAAGATTCCATCTTGGACAAACAGCTATTACCGCTACTCATGAATCTTCTTACTATTTTGCCACATAGTGAGTCTGCTCTTTCGGCTGTTCTTGGGTAGCTCATCTGGTTTTGGGACACTGGGCTATAGTTCTCTCTGTAAAGTTATTTCTAATTAATACATTATGCTGAAGGTATAAGGGTTTGGTTTTGCTTTTTAATGTTTGATACAATTCTTTCATCTTTCCCTTATGGTACTATGTCTATCGTGTCAGGGTAAAAATTTCTATCACCTATACTTTTGTCTAAGGTAAATGGTTCAAGATAGTTTGATAAAAAATTTTTTTAGCGAGGTTTGGGGCTAGAGTTGGCTCAAAGTGATCAGGGCATGATGAAATCCTCCAGGTGTAAGCCATCGATGCCTTGGGTTAAGCTACACTTCGGTTTGTCCAAGCCCACTTTCCAGTACACTTAACATGTTGTGACTTATCTCCTTTATACATGCATAGAAAATTATTAGTAATAGTGATTTCTAGAGGAATACTTGAGGAGGGTGACGGGCGGTGTGTGCGTGCCTCATAGCCTTATACAACCAAGCACTCTGCTCTTGGTTTATTGCTAAATCCTCCTGAGCCCTTAGATTTCATAAACGTTGTTGTGAGATTTTCTGGACATAGAAAATGTATCCTATTTCTTGCCATCTCGTGGGCTACACCTTGACCTAACGTTTTTATGTGTGTACTTGTGCTTACTCAATAAACTTTTGGGGGTTTGCTGAAGATGGCTGTATATAGGCTGGGGGCAAGAGGTGGTGAGGTGTATCGGAGTTCATCGATTATAGAACAGGCTCCTCTAGAGGGATATAAAGCACTGCCAAGTCCTTTGAGTTTTAAACTGAGTTTTAAGCTGTTGCTTAAGTACTCAGGCAAATGGTTTTGTTCATGTAACTCTTAGAGTTGAGGGCTAAGCATAGTGGGGTATCTAATCCCAGTTTGGGTTTTAGCTATTGTGTCTTCAGGGTATTAAAGCCACTTTTGTAGTATATTTATTTCAACTGGAGTTTTTTACAACTTAGATGGGGTTTTTAGCTTTATTGAGGGCAGACCTTAAACACTTTACGCTGAGTTCCATTAACTCAGGTTAATCGTGTGGTGGCTGGCACGAAATTGACTAACCCTAACTATTAGTATAGCCTAAACTTTTGTTTATCAGTAAAGATTTATCATTGCTGTTTCCTGTGTGGGTGTGGTTAAGCGAAGTGTTTTGAGCTGTATTCATGCTTGATACCTGCTCTGATGGCATTTTCACGGGGGCAGGGATGCTTGCATGTGTAATCTTACTAAGAGCTAATAAAATGGCCAGGGCCAAACCTATCTGTTTATGGGGTTGTGCAGACCCATCTTAAGTATAAAATTAAAGTATAAGACAGAAGGAAATACATATAAATAGTCGTTTACAGTTTTGGAAATTCAGGGTCATTAAAGTTGAATTGGCAGAACAGATTACTTACAGTGTTATTTATTTAGGATATGATATTTGGGGCAGTGCTTTCAGAGGGATATGCTCAAGGTATTATATTAGTATTAGGGTGGAAATTGAGTTATACAAAATGGAGTATTAATTTAGTGGGAGGGTCTTAAGATTTTTAGAAAAATTTCATCAATTGAGGGGTAGCTGTTGTATGCATGGTTAAAATATGATTTCTGGACTCTGACTGGGTTGCATTTTAGTCTCTTGTTTTTGAGGTTTGGCAAGGGTACATTTACCTAGGTTGATGGTCAAGTCAGAGATGGAGGCGGGGGTTGCTGTTGATCTAATCAGAAATAGTTCTTGAAAGTGAGCATACGTGTGTGTCTATTGATGTATCCTTCAAGCATGAATTAATTAACACCATATGGTTACTATGCCAGCCTAGAATATTCAATATAAGCTCAGCTTCTACAATTGATTTGGCAGGAATCAAATCCGAGTTCATCTACAGTGGATTCGGCAGGGACCAGGCCTTCAGCAATGGCGAGTGATAGCATCCCCTTCAGTTAAAAATACCGAATGCATGACAGTGCGGTAGTCATTAGTCCATCTAGATGTCTTATGTAAGGGGAAAGTGTGGGCAATCTTAGTTTTATGGCCCTGAAGTAAGAACCAGATGCCAGGTATAGTTTCAGTATAATCACCCCCAAGTGTCATGGGCCCAGAGCCAGGAGGGTAGAACTCCTGAGCGGAGTGTATGTAAACTGTATGTAAGTTTACCTTGAGACGGAGTCTCGCTCTGTTGCCTGGAGTGCAAGGGTGTGATCTCAGCTTACTGCAACCTCCAGTGATTCTCCTGTCACTGTCTCCTGAGTAGCTGGGATGACAGGTGTATGCCACCATGCCCAGCTAATTTTTGTATTTTTAGTAGAGATGGGGGTTTCACCATGTTGGTCAGGCTGGTTTTGAACTCCTGACCTCAGATGATCCACCTGCCTTGTCATCCCAAAGTGCTGGGATTACAGAGACAATTCTTTTAAAAGGAAAGAAAAAAAAAAAAGAAAGAAAATGAAATAAAAACACTTGCAGTCAAACAAAAATGAGGCAATTAATTACTGGTAAACAAGCATTAATGAAAATACCAAAGATAGTTATTCAGGCAGAAATAAAAATGCAGATAAAGATGTTAAATGAAACTCTCCTAAGCTGCAGGTGGCAATGTGAACTAGTGCAGTGTTTAAGACTATTTGGCATTATTTATAAAACCTATGACCCAGAAATTCCACATCTCTTTATGTATGACTATATCTTAGTAAATGGGATTTTGCAGTGGAGTATTCCACGTGTACCTGCAGTCTTTAAAGAATATGAGAGACTTAAGATTAAGCATGAGGTAGAATTTCTGTTCAGATGATGAACCTGATAGACATTAACTTGTGATGGAACCTGGCCTCTTGAACTGGGCTGAGAATGAAAGAGGGTAAACTTGATAGTATAAAGAAAAAACTGTAGGCCCAGACAAGTAGTACACCATCAAGGTCGTGTCTGGGTCTGTAGTTTTCTCTTTATACTATCTTATTTTTACCCTCATCTGTACCATCACAGCCATAGGCTTTCCCAGTAGCCTAATGCCTGCAAATTTAAGGCTGCAGAAATCCTTCAATAGTCTCATTATTTTATTTTGGTTAAAACAAAATCCCTTCACTGATTTTTAAAAATCATCATACAAAGGGCAACTTTCTGTGCATAGCTTTTCTACTCAAATCTTTGTCTTTTATTTCAAAAGCATTCAGTCAGCATTTACTATGTTTCTAACACTTTCCTGGTAGAGGGGCTTGCACAGAGGCTATGATTTCAAGTCAAGAGAGTGACAAAAGCATAAAGATGAATGAGAAAACATGGTAATTCTTAGTGAATTAAAAGTACTTTCATCTTGCTGGACTTGAGACAGCAAAGGGACAGAGTAAGAGATGAACCTGGAAAGGTAAGGCAACCCCAGCTGTGATGGATCTTGCAGATATGATTGAATTTTCAATTTTGTACTAAAGAAACTGTCATGAGTTTTTACAACTTTACTCACAGGCTTAAAGATTGAAGACTCCAATTACTCTTTCACCTACCTAAATTTTTCTGAAAGGCAAAAGCTCTCCAGAAGTTTAAGGATTGTCTCTCCATAAATATATTCACAGGAGGAATATAAAACTGTATTTTGGAAAACAATGTGGATTTTTTTCTATTTAATCTGTACTCGACATAGTGTAGTGTGAAAGGATCCAGTTTCCTCCCACTGGTCCTGGTTTCCATACCATAAACACTGACCTACTTAATACCAAGACCTCTCTCCACAGACTTCATTATCTACTTCCTTTGCAGGTTTATGTTGGCATGTCTTAAACACTCTATCTAGGGATGCTTTAGCAAAAGGACGGATCAAATTTATCTGAAAAGTGAAACAGCACTTCATTTTCTTCCTCTCCCATCAGTCTCATTCACTCCTTTACCTGTTCTTCAGTGTTACAATCTCTGTTACACTGATCTTTTCCTGTTCTTCCGATGTGTCAAACCTTTTGTTTCCATTTCTTCTGCTCATGGATCTTCACTTCAAACTCCCTCTTGATGTATCCTTTTGGTTTTTTACCCCCTTTGATTTCTACCTTGTAAGACCCAAATGAATACCTTCAAGTCCAAGGACAGAGAAAAAAGAGATGGAGCATATAGACAACATTAGACATGGGCCAGGCTGAAGTCAGAAGTCCACTATGCTCCTCTACCTGTAAGCTAGACAAGAAATGTGGGGAGCCTAAAGTATGGCAGTGGAAATACAACATAGGGATTAGATTCTGGGGACATCAAGAGGTGGAATCACATGACTCTGTTTTTGGGTTCTCCAGCTAGATAGGGGCCAGCCATTTGCTTAGTTAGGAAATAGAGAAAAAGTAGACTTTGGAGGGGTCAAATTCTTAGCTACCGTGCTCTTGACCAAATGGAGCCTTTCAGGTGCTCGGGGGAGAATTCTGAGATGCACATGTGACTTGGGAGTCATCCATATGTAAGTAGTAATTGGAGACATGGGATTTACATAGAACCTACAAAGGGAAAATGTGTTGAGAAAAAAAAAGGAGAGAACCAAGGACCAGGGCAGAAGGATCCATGGGGGAAAATGTGTCAAGAAACCAATGCAAAAGAGAAAATCAGAAAACTGATGAATGAGCAGAATCGAATGCTATCAAGAGTTCAAAAAAGATAAGCCTAGAAAACATTCTTTGGATTTAATAAAAAATAATCATTGGCACAGTGAGAATACTTAATCACACGGATGGGTGGAAACTAGATTTTCAGTAGTTTGAAAAGTAAATATAATGTGATAAAATGGAGAAAGCTTAGATTGCTGTTTAATAAATTTGGTAAAGGAAGAGGTCAAGGCATAGGTGAGACAGCATTTTAAAGGTGGCAACAATTTGAGCAGGTTTAAATGTTTTCTTTTAATTAGAAACAGGATCTCACTCTGTCATACAGGCTGGAGTGCAGTGATGTGATCATAGCTCCCTGCAGTCTCGGACTCCAGAAGTCTTTCCCTTTCAGTTTCCAAGTAGCTTGGACTACAGGCACATGCCACCATGCCCAGCTAGAGGTGTGGTCTGGCTATGTTGCCCAGGCTGGCCTAGAACATCTGGACTCAAGTGATTCTCTCACCTTGGCCTTTTAAAGTGCTGTAATTACAGGTATGAGCCACTGCACAAAGCAATATTTAAATATTAAAGGAAATAACTTTAAGGATAGATATAGAAGATGGGGGAAATAGAGTGAAAACGTGGGAGATGGGTTTAAGGATGGGAGATTAAAATGGAAAACTATTTTTCTGTTGCTTTGATTTGAAAGGTAAAGATTAGGGATGAAACAGATGTTTGCTGGCAGGGTCTGGATGAAAGCAAGAAGAAGCTGGAATTTCTTCCCAATGGCAATTATTTAAAGGAAGTGAAAGGTGAAAGTCAAGGGTCAACAGTGAACAGAGGAGAAGGAAATGAAAATAAGGACCCAGCTGAGACTGGAAACCACAGATACGTAATTTCAGATTCTCAATCCCTCCTTCACGGTAGAGTCACTTAGGAACTTTGAAAGAATACACATTCCTAGTTTCTCCCCTGAAAGATGCTGATTTAATTGTTCTGGGAAGAGATAGATATATCTAGATATCTACTTTTTTTCCTCAAAGCTCCTCAGTTAACGTACAGCCAGAGTTCAGAAAGTACATTCTGGTGCCTTCGACTGTGTGAATTTGCACCAACAGGGTTCAATAGTCCAGGTATGTAAGTCAGAGACGGCAGGTGGTTGAATTGACCAGAGTTGCAAGTGGCTGTGCAGGTTTACAGGAAAGACATTGAAGGGATGGTCCATTGGGTCTAGGCTGAAACAAGAAAATAGACTGCTGCAAAATAGAATAGCCAAGTAGTGACCAACAGGTGGAGAAAGAATAAGGAAGGATTGATCTGGACACAGTGGAGAAAGTAGCATTTCCTTTCAACTTTTCTGAGTATCTAAATCTACTCCTTCATACTTCGGGAGGCTGAGGTGGGTGATTACTTGAGGTCAGGAGTTTGAGACCAGCCCGGCCAACATGGTGAAAGCCCATTTCTACTAAAAATAAAATATGAAAACATGGTGGCACGTGCCTGTAGTCCCAGTCAATCAGGAGGCTGAGACCAGAGAGGCAGTGAGCCAAGACTGTGCCACTACACTCCAGCTAGGGTGACAGAGTGAGACACTATTATTGTTATTTTTTGAGACAAATAAATCCACTCCTTCAGTAAAATACTCTTAAACAGTTTTTTAAACATTTCAGCACAAACCTAGAAAAGGTGATAGAGAGTATAGAGAACAAATGCAGTTCAGTTCTTACAGTCTTGACTAAGGCCTTTGCATCTGACCAAATCAAATTATGTCAGATTGAGGGGAAGATTCTTCGTGTACTAGTCTAAGTTTATTAGAGCACAAGTCTAGTGACTAAGAATATTTAGCAACTAAGTGTTTAAAATCTTCAATTTTAGTGGTTATTAGGAAGTCACATGATTTGGGGATAATCCCTGCTCTGGAAGTAGAGATAGGAGTATTGATTTTCTCTCAAGACATGATGAATGAAATTTAGGGACTCTGGCTATATTAAGTTACTCAAATGATCAGAAGTTATCAGCATATAATATAAAGCTTTAAATAGTAGAGGCCCCGGAATGAGACAAATGATAGCAAAGGTAAAATAGGGCTCAAGATCAAACCTATTCTGTATGAATCTAGAAAAAATTGTGAAATACTAACAGATGATGTGTCAGCAAGAGAGGGAAGAGATCCTGGGGCAATATAAAATGAAGTCTTGAAAACTGCCTGGGAGAAGAGAAGAAAAAATGAGTCCTAAGATTTCTCCCACTATTTCATAAGGAATCTTAGAAGCAAGATAAACATCAGTCATTGGGATTCCTTTTCCATTGTTTTTACTTATTGAAGCTAGCCTTGTTTTGTCTTCCTCTGAGACTGTTTTAATTGTAATTCTGATGCCCTCTGAACTTTGTTCTTTGATAAAAGTTGGGTAGAAAGAACATGCCACACACTACTATGAATCTGAAATAACTTCCTGACCTGTGCCTAAAAAGACAACTGTTTAAACTTACCAGGAGGCAACATCAAGTTTTTATTTATTTTTTTATTTTTTTTTAAGAAAACAACTTCACCACTCCCATTAGGCTGACAAAGGCAGAAGAAAACATTTCCCAAGGTTGGTTTCCATCAAAACACTTTCACCAATATGGTTTCTGGAAAAAGCAATGTTTCTGTATGTTCTTCCTCAAAAGACAGGGCCTTTTAAATAGCTAACATTGCACATGTGACACATTAGGGAGAACATACGGGAGAGTTTCTTTCCACTGATTTTCTACCCTAGACATTCCTCTCTGATTTTTTTATAAATGGAGGCATTTATGATTTACAGTTTTTTTTAAACACTTTTATAGGTGATAGTTTAAAGTGATTGAGATCTGTATTTCTTTCCTCTTCTCAACAGGCTCTTTCTCTTCATAAATTTATTTATGTTGCATTCATACTATTCAGCTGACTCTTCCTCATAATTGAAATGCATAAAAGCTAAAATATGGCTCCAGGGATTTCAGTTGGACCTCATATATTTGAGGGAAATTTTTCAGCATAGAATTCAAAGCCTCTCATGTTCTCAGGGATCTGATGTGACAGCAAAACAGAATCAGGAAAAAGAATGGATTATGACATGAAAATGGGGCTGTCCTTCAAACATTTTTAAAAAATAAGCCAACTTCATTTTTTGGAAATAACAAAGCCAAATTGACAATATGGAAATGTATGATGGCTATAAAAATGAAAGTTATTCACAAACTTGTACCTTTGTATGAACAGCCTATTTTCATGTTTCTGAAAAGTTCAATAACCTGACTCAATGTGTTTATTGACATTTTCTTCTACCTGTGAAATGCCTATCTTTCCTACTAAAAAAAAAAGTTCTGGAAAATCTAGCAATGACATCTATTGCTGTACAATGTCAAGATGCTATCTTAGTGTTTGCTTCTCACCCTTGCCATACCTACTTTCTGAAGACATGCAGCAGTTGATAGTAGCCACTGGGGGGTTCAGACTTGATAAACCTTGATTTCATACCCAGTCCAAAAGCAGAAGCCCAGACTTACAGAATGCCCCTTACTTCTAATGCTACACAACAAGGGGAGCCGACCCCTTGAATTCCATTCGGGAGGAGGACAGATGTTGGCATCTAGGCAAATGTACCCCACTCTACCTTGACCCAGGAAGTGAAAGAATGATGATGTCATCTGTAATAATTGGAATCCAGGGAGTGTAATCTACATAATTAGCTCTCCATAGGGAAGAGAACAGAACCCTCCCTTCTATACTTTAGTGTTCTCAAACACACTAACACACTGAGAAAAGGTAGATTGGAATGTTCAAATATTAACCAAAGAAGCAAACACAAAAGTCAGAAGATAGTATGTTAAATTTCTATATAACTTCCAGGGTGATTTTTCAGTATAATCACCTCTGAACTCAACACAATTAGTGTAGTAATTGGCAAGTTTTTTGACTTTGCCAGAGAAAAACGTATTCAATAAGAAACTTAATTATCCCAGTCAAAATTTGCTGCATAATATCTGTATCATTCTTGGACATTTAACTTCACAGGATTTAGCTAAGTTATTGAATCACATGCAAATCAGGACATGAACCATGCAACTGTTCTTGTATGTATTGTCCACAGAGATAACCTACCTTTTCTCTTGGAGCAGCTATTTTTGATGGCAAAAAAAAAAAGATATTTTATGGTATTTATAATTGGGGATGAATATGAATCATTCTACCATGAAGACACAGGCACACGAATGTTCATTGCAGCACTTTTTACAATAGCAAAGACATGGAATCAACCTAAATGTCCATCACTGACAAATTGAATCAAGAAAATGTGCTACATATACACCATGGAATAGTATGTAGCCATAAAGAATGAGATCATGTCTTTTGTGGGAATGTGGATAGAGCTGGAGGCTATTGTTCTTAGCAAACTAACGCAAGAACAGAAAACCAAATACTGCGTTTTCTCCCTTATAAGTGGGAGCTACATGATATGAACACAAAGAAGAAATAACAGACACTGGGGTCCACTTGAGCGGGGAGGAAGAGGAGCAGAAAAGATGGGTACTGGGCTTAATACCTGGGTGATGAAATACTATGTACAACAAACCCCTGTGACACGTGTTGACCTCTGTAACAAACCTTCACATGTACCCCTAAACCTAAAATAAAAATTAAATTAAAAGTGAGGATGACCATGCACCTATTAAAACAGCCAAAATGAAAAATAGTCATCGTACCGAATGTTGGTAAGGATGCAGAGAAAGAAGATCCTATATACACCCCTGGCCAGAATGTAAAACTGTGCATCTACTCTAGTTTGGTAGTTTCTTAAAAAATTAAACATACACCAACATATGATTCAGCAATCACACACCTGGGTATTTATCTCAAGGAAATGCTAACTTATCTCTACACCAAGACCTATTTACAAATGTTTAGAGCAGCTTGATTTGCAATTGCCAAAAACTGGGGGTTGGGGGAAACCGAGATGTCCTTCAATGGATGAATGGTTACACAAACTGGAATACCCATACCACGAAATCCTGTTCAGCAATAAAAAGGAAAAACTACAGCTTGAATAGACCTCAAGGCAATTGTGAGTGAAAAAAAGCAATCTCAAAAGATTATATGATTCTATTTACATAATCTCAAAATGACAAGATTATAGAGATTGAATACAGATTAGAGATGGGTAGAGGGAAGTACATGTGACTATAAAAGGTAACATGAGAGATAGGTCATGATGGACTAGTTCTCTATCTTGTAGTGGTGGCTATGAATCTATACATGACAAAAGTGCATAAAACTATAGACACACGTAGCCACACACATGAGTGAGCACAGGTAAAAACGGTAAGATCTGAACACAGTACAAGAATGGTGTCACTGTCAGTTTTCTGGTTTTGCTATAATCTTATGTAACATAGCTTAGGTTACCATTGGGGGAAATTGCCCAGATTTCATTATAACCTGACCACTCTGAGCCAGCTCTAGCTCCAAACTTTGCTGAAGAATGTCTAGTATTTTTGCAATTTCCTGTGAATCTATAATCCTTTTAAAAGAGTTTTTACAAAATGGATTATGACATGAAAATGGGGCTGTCCTTCAAACATTTTTAAAAAATAAGCCAACTTCATTTTTTGGAAATAACAAAGCCAAATTGACAATATGGAAATGTATGATGGCTATAAAAATGAAAGTTATTCACAAACTTGTACCTTTGTATGAACAGCCTATTTTCATGTTTCTGAAAAGTTCAATAACCTGACTCAATGTGTTTATTGACATTTTCTTCTACCTGTGAAATGCCTATCTTTCCTACTAAAAAAAAAGTTCTGGAAAATCTAGCAATGACATCTATTGCTGTACAATGTCAAGATGCTATCTTAGTGTTTGCTTCTCACCCTTGCCATACCTACTTTCTGAAGACATGCAGCAGTTGATAGTAGCCACTGGGGGGTTCAGACTTGATAAACCTTGATTTCATACCCAGTCCAAAAGCAGAAGCCCAGACTTACAGACTAGTAGAACACTAATTTTCTTTTTTGTAAAAGTTCACCAAAGCAGACAGATGTATGTGTGTCCATGTTCGTTACCCAGCTCAGAACACAAACATATCCTAGTTAATGAGAAATTCAGGGCTAATTGATTTTTCTAATCTCTAGAGGAGATACATTCTTCCTTACTAGACCTGCAATCTATGACCCTGCAATCTGGGCAAGAGAATCCCCTCCCTTTGGAATCCCTACTCTGGTCCCCATCCCCGGTCCCATGTTCTTCACCATGGGACAAGGATCTCAAGTTTCTTACAAAAGGCTTAAAAAAATGTCCTGGGTTTCTTCCCAGTAGTCAGCTCTTTAAAAAAAAGCATAAAAAGAAGATATTATCCTCTAGGGCTAGGGACGATGGAGTGAATTTTAAAAGGGGGAATACTGTGAGTTACAGAAGATAAAGGAGGAGAGAAATAAACCAGGGTCCGTATTTCCAGATTCTAGAAGTTGGTTTTAAATCCTTCCAGGACCTAGAAGGATTTAAAACCAACTTCTAGAAGACTGCCAAACAATATTGCTGGATCTAATTGGAAGGGCATGACACAAACCACCAATAGCTAAGCTTCTGCATTGCAACAAGAGGATGACAAGGGACAGGACTCCAAACACGACACCATGCACTGTGAACCAGAAAAATGCTGATCATCCCTGGTTCCAGCTTTTAATGGAACCAATTACTCAAATCCCCACAGAGAGGAAGAAGAGCTTGGGTCTGCCCAGGGACTACTGAAGAGATTCCCAAGTGTTAACTTCAGACATTACATGGGTTAGGAGCTACAATATTCACATTTCTTCTTTATTTCTGAGGTGATTTGAGAGACCAACACCCCCTGTTCTCATACTTAGAGACTCTAATTTAGTTTGTACTGACATTTCCAAGATCCCTAAAATCATTTTTTGCCTTCCTTCATATTCTTGCTTTGCAAGGTGAGTTATGATGTCATCACTTAGGACTCAAGAGCGCTATGCTAACAGGCTAGCATAGATTAAAATAATTTTCCTGAGATCATTGCCTTGGATACATATCTGCATCAACTGTCAATAAATATGACCATTCTCTAAGAGATGTAGTAACAATTAAACCCATCAACTTTCTCTGAGGTTGAGAAAACAAAAGACGTTCCAGTTTACAGTGGCCCCATGCCAGGAGACTGCTGAGACTGGAGAATAATCAGACTGCAGACCGAAGAATGCTATCTTCCAAGAATGTGCTAACGAAAACTTTCAGGAACACTGATTTCCTCAAGGTTTCTACCAGCATGTTAATCAGCTAGGACCTCAAAGTACTACTGGTCAGGTAAATATTTTCTGGCAGGTGCAAGGAGGAAGAACACACAAAATCTCCTCTGAGAAAATTTACTGAGAATAAGATCTGATGTTATATGCTGCCTATGAACTTTTTTCAATAACCACAAATCAGTCTGTTATTGATGAAAGATTGAAATATCACCTAGAGCTGTGAGGATATAAGTATAGCTTATGGAGGAAGCAGGAGCAAAAAGGAAGAAAAATGCTGCCCGGAGAATGAACTTGGAGTTTTCTGGCCTACTCAAGATTAAATAAATGTTCCTTGCCTTCGGCAAAGCAGTTAATTTTAAGTCTGAGCTTCTAGGAAGTAGTATCAATCTCCTCTTAACTCACTTCTTTTGATAAAAGTTCCAAGTTGGAATTTTTTTTTGAGGGATCAGGTAAAAGACTGTGACTCTCAATAACATATTTACCTAGCAATGACTTCTAAAAGCTCAGCTGCATAACCAAGTATGGTGGAGTCAGATTCATAGGTAGCAATAAGAGTAAAAAGCTACTTTGTCAAAACCTAATATATCTGAAGTGAAACTGAGTTATGAAGTCCAAAATTTCATTTTTATATTTTTCCGTATTCAGAGAGGTAAATACCTCCATTGCTGAGACAAAGTCTTCCATCCTATGTTAATAGTTGTTCAACATCTTTGAGGTAGCCAGAGAACTGCCATAATCCCAGAACAACGTGAGTGTTCTTGCTGCTCACACCAGACATGAGGCACCTTTCTGACACTCAGTTCCATCTCGGTAAGTGAAAATAATCACACCTATCCCATTGGGTTGTTAGGAGAATTAAGACAAACATAAGGTCTTGCAAGGAACAGGTGTTCTATGGCTGGCAGTGCTGAATGAACACACTTGAAAAATGATCAGGCTTGAATATGTATTCTCAGAAATTATTCTGGAATCGTCTCAGGCTACAGATTCAATTTGCTGGCTTTTCCCTGAAGAAGCATTCCCCCAAACTCACTTTGTTCTTAATAATGGGCTAAGCCAGGAGCATAGGTTTGCTTTTAAGAAGCACTGTTTCTCTCTATGCAGTGGCTACTTCAGTAGCATCAGAAAACATGGTAAGTAGAAGCTAAAATTGAAGTCACTGGAGGTTTTCGGATGCGAAAGCCTTGCAGTAGTCACTTTTTTTTTTCTTTGAGACGGAGTCTCGCTCTGTCGCCCTGGCTGGAGTGCAGTAGCCGGATCTCAGCTCACTGCAAGCTCCGTCTTCCGGGTTTACGCCATTCTCCTTCCTCAGCCTTTGGAGTAGCTGGGACTACAGGCGCCCGCCACCTCGCCCGGCTAGTTTTTTGTATTTTTTAGTAGAGACGGGGTTTCACCGTGTTAGCCAGGATGGTCTCGATCTCCTGACTTCGTGATCCGCCCGTCTGGGCCTCCCAAAGTGCTGGGATTACAGGCTTGAGCCACCGCGCCCGGCGTCACTTATTTTTAAACTGCACACACATGCGTCTATCTACTGTGGTCAGTGTTCTTGTTATCTGCCACTTCCAAGCATGATTCCTTTCTTCTCCTCCTCCTCCATACCATCATGGAAACTAATGTGACCCTGAAACGTTTTTGTGCCCTTTCTCTTCTGGTTCGATTTCACACAGTCTGTATGGAGAATTGGAAGTTACTTCAATTCATCTTTCATTCTGTACGTTTTGCCCTCCAAATCTGATAACTGCTTCCTTCCTTAAAATGATAAAATTCCAGAGCCTCTCCTCCCACTAAACTACATTCTCCATTCACTTCTGAACAGTGAACTACCTCATAATTATTATTCTCCACATGAAACTTTCCCATTAGACTTCCTGTTCTTTTTTTTTTTCTTGTGGATAAGAGGATAAAATGTGAGCTAGAAGATAATATTCACTTTTATTTGAGTGAATAAGGTACTGCAAAAGTTCTAATTAAGTCTTCAGGATCAGGCTGGAGGAAAGTTTGAGAGTGGGGGTCTTTAGTAGAAGGCTGCAGGGCTCCTGTCTTGTTTAGAGTATTTATATAGACACAGAGGACACATCAAATTTGCTGATGAACCAAAATGTGGAAAGATAATTAAAAGAAAAATTGAAAGAAGAGTCCATTCATTTCAGCATATTCAAATAATGAACTAAAGCCAAGAGAACAGAACTTAATATGAAATACAGGCTTTCCCTGTTAAGAAGTAGTTAGTTCTAGTAATGAGAAAGTAAAATCAAACTATTCGGAAGGGGATATGTCAAAAAGACACTGGTACTAACTGGAAGAGCTCCCAGTGGCCAAAGCTGGACAAATTTGAGCAACAACATAAATGCTGGATTATAACCTAATGTATAAAATAAATTAGTTCATACTGTTATAAATAAATGGTTGAATTAATTAATAACTAGAGAGAAGGGAAATCTCCTGTGTTGAAGAATTCCAAATCATTTATGTAGATTCTCCACCCTCAAAAAGTATATCATACTCAGTCAAGCTATGCATAGTGACTTTCTTCCAAAGGGTATATAGTATAAGAATCTTAGTATGTATCCTGGCATGATTAGCTGAGAATGGCACTGTCTTAGTCCATTCTCTATTGCTATAACAGGTTACCACAGAATAAGTAAATTATTAAAAGTAGAAGTTTATTTGGCTCAGGGTTCTGGAGACTAGGAAGACCAGGACTGTGGAACCAGCACCTTGTGAGAGTTATCCCATGGGGAAAGGCAGAAGGTGGAAGAGAGCATGAGAAATGGGCACAAGAGGCCCAACTTGCTGTATAATAACCTACTCTCACCATCTACTCCCATGATAATGATATTAATTCATGAGGGCAAAATTCTCATGAACCAATTACCTTTTATTAGGCCCCACCTCCCATCACTGTTGCATTAAGTTCCCAACATGAACATCTGTGGGACACATTCAAACCATAGCAGGCATTTTACTTCTGTGTTCTTCTTCCCTAAAACCCATCCCCCAATATAATCATGGGAAAAACATCAGACAAATCCCAATAGAGGGATATTCTACAAAATACTTGATCAATACTTCTCCAAACATTCAAGATTATCAAAAACAAAGTCAGAGAAACTGTCATAGCCAGAGAAGTCTGAGACATTACAACTAAATATAACATGGTATCCTGTTTGGGATTCTGGAACACAACAAGGACATCTAAGTAGACTGTGAACTTTAGTTAATAACATGCACTATTGATTCACTCGTTGCAATATATGTAGTATGCTAATGTAAAAATTCTTTACTACCAGCACAATTTTACATAAATCTAAGCTATTCTAAAATAAAAGGTTTATATTACAAAAAGGTGAGGGATGAGGTAGATTTTATTTTGAAGCATCTAAAAAATATTTGGGAATGTTAAGGTAAATTTTAATAGCTGACAAAGTAGCAAAGTTTTGTCCAAACTATAAGAAACAAAAGTCGCATCCTATTGTGTGTTTCTGGTAAAATGAAACCTGGAGTATTACGTTCGATGCTGAGAGTTATAGAATTATACTTTAAAAATGTAATATATCTAGACAACCTCATTGAGGAAGGTAAAGACTGGAAGGTTATTTCACATGAAGAATGTTGTCTTAGCTTGGGTTCTCCCTTGAAAGCAGAATAGCACTTAAAACAAGTGTTTATGAGTCAGTATTTTTTTTTTTTCTTTAAGTGATTCCATGTAACAGGAGTGGAGGACTTAGGAGAATAAAATAGGAAAGGAGAAAAAGTTGATATAAGATGTTTTCTTGCTGTGGGCACCTAGATAGAGTTCATTTCCACTGACCCTGAAGAGCCATATAGAATGTATGCATCATTTTCTCTTGATGCACAGAAGTGGGGGTATTTATAACTGCACTTGTATCTCCCATGGGCTAGGTGTTGCCTCATGAACTTAGAAGCCTCTTCCTTCCCAAGCTGTGCATATAAACTCATGCCTGGTTTTATGAAAGCACCAAGGCAGGGAAGACTTGCTATGCAGTGGAGATGAGGTGAGATGTTATCAAATTACTACTGTGTGCAGCTGGTTACAGCAGGAATAGATGGAATAAAAGGTAGGCCAGAAGGGTGTGAGGCAAAGAAAAGGAAATATATTCATGAGGAGAAGAGATAATGACTGTCTCCAGTAGGAGAGGGAGAAATATCTTTTGTCACTGTAGAGGAATGAACCAGGACATTTGGGGATGAATAGAATACACTAGATATGATGCAAAATCCAAATGCAACAGTTATTCCAATAAATGTGAATGTCTAAACTTATTAGTTAAAAAACTGGCATTAAAATGTTTAAAAATGAAACAAGGTATATGAGGAAAATATAATATCACAAAACAGTATCAAAAGTTGGACTTTGTAATAATACGAGACAAAAATGGACTCAAACAGAAAACATTTAATTTTGTTTGCATTAGGTTTACCTGTTTATAACTGAAAAGCTTTAAATAGCAGTAGCATAAAACTAATAAAAGTGTCTCTCTCTCTCTTCTTCCCATAAAATGAGAAAAAAAAGTCAGGAAATGGGCTGGGATGGCAACTACAAGCTTTATTAACTCAAATCAGGTTGAGACCTGGGAAGCCTCAGGGGAAAAAAAAGACATATTCCCCACGGCCATTTCAGATGTAGCCATGGAAATCAAATGATTACAGTAAAACATTCTAGAAGTCAAAGGGCAGAGCCAGGATCTAATCCAGAAATTTTCTGTACCCCACAGTGGAGGAGGCTTTCCCTATGTGTGTCCACTATATTTTACAACTGCTATTAACCAGTGGATGCTGTGTCTCTCTTATTCTTCCCTTTTCAGAATGGGAGCTTTTACTGAGGCTATCTTGGCCAGGCTTCATTGTTGTATAGTGGCCATGTGCATGTGACACATATAGCTGCCTGTTCCTAAGCCATGAAAACATCAGGTCACATTCAGACCTGAAAGAAAGGGTCTCAGACTTTGAGCTGAAAATAGTCAATGGATGGGGTTTTGGGTTGTCTGCCTTGACAGGAAGTTCTCTTCTATGTATGAAAAGGACAAAATAAAAGGGGTGCAGCATGATGGCAGAATAGAAGGCTGTAATAATTGTCACCCGTTGCAAGGACACCAATGTAACAACAATCCACACCAAAAAAGCACCTTTGTAAAAAGCAAAAATCAGGTGAGCACTTACGGTACCTGGCTTTAACTTCATATCACTGGAAGAAACACCGAAGAGGTAGGAAAAACAGTCTTGAATCACTGATGCCAGCTCTCCTGCAATCCTTGGCTGCAGTGGAGAGAGTTTCTGTGCCCTGGGGAAGGGAAAGGCCAGCAATTGTGAGATACTGAACTCAGTGCTCCCTTGTTAGAAAGTAAAACCAGACCAAATTTAGCTGACACCCACCCATAGAGGGAGCATTTAAACCAGTCCCACCCAAAGAGGAATCGCTAAGGTTAGTGGTCATAACCTGAATTCCCACAAGCCTTGCCATGACAAGCTAAAGTGCTCTGGCGCTCTAAATAAACTTGAAAGGCATTCTAGGCCACAAGGACTGCAACATTTAGATGAGTCCTAGTGTGGACTGGAGGAGCATGTGACATACTGAGACACCAGCAGGGGCAGCTCAGGGAGTGCTAGTATCACCTCTCCCCTTACTCCAGGCTGCACAGCGCACAGCTCCAAAAGATCCCTTCCTTCCACTTGAGAAGAAGAGATGGAAGAGTGGAAAGGACTCTGTCTTACATCTTGGATAGCAGCTCAGCCAGAGCAGGATAGGACGCCGCTCAGAGTGAGGAGGTGCCCTTTCCAGGCCCTAGCCCTAGCTCTCAGAAGACATTTCTACACACATCCTAGACCAGAAGGGAGCCCGCTGCCTTGAATGGGAGGATCCAATTCTGGCAGCATTCATCACTTGCTGACTAAAGAGCCCTTGGGCCCTGAATAAGTAGCAATGACGGCCAAGTTCTACAATGGGGGCCTTGGGTGACACTCTGAGACTTGCTGGCTTCAGATGAGGCTCAGCACATTCCCAGCTGTGGTGGCTATGGGGCAAGTCTCCTACTTGAGAAAAGCAGAGGTAAAAGTAAAGGGGACTTTGTCTCACACCTTAGGTACCAGCTCAGCCATAGGAGGGTAGAGCACCAAGCAGACCCTTGGGGTCCCTGATTCCAAGACTTGGCTCTTGGATGGCATTTCTGGACTTTCCCTGAGCCAGAAGGGAACCCACTCCCTCTGAAGGGTGTGTCCTGGACCAGACAGCATTTACCACAAGCTGACTGAACAGCCCTCGGGGCTTAAGGAAACATCAGAAGTAGTCCAGTAGTACTCTCTGTGTGTGTGTGAGGTGGAGATGGTCAAGCGGGGAGGCTCCTCTGCATTTAGAAAGGGGAGGGAAGAGTAGGAAGGACTGTCTTGTGGTTTGAGTGTCAGCTCCTCTGCAGTACAATAGAATACCAAGTGGACTTCTGAGGTTTTTGCCTCTAGTCCCTGGCTCCTAGACAGCACTTCTGTACCTTTCCAGGGCCTGGGGGAACCTGCTGCCCTGAAATGAAGGACATAAACCTGGCTGGCTTTGCCATCTGCTGATTGTAGAAGCCCAGGGCTTTCAGTGAATATATGTGGTAGCCAAGAAATGGTTACATTAGGCCTTGGGCAAGATCTGGTGGTGGTCACAGGGGTGCTTGTGCCACTCTACCCCCAGCTCCAGGTGGCTCAGAAAAGAGAGCAAGACTCTGTTTGGAAGAAAGTAAGGGAAGAGAACAAGAATCTCTGCCTAATAATTCAGACAAGTCTTCTAGATACTGTTCAAAACCATCAAGATGGTACGTCCATGAGTCTTCAAGAACTACAGTGTTACTGGGCTTGAGGTCCCCCCTAAAGCAGATACAGCTTAGATTGTGACACCTAAGTGCTTTAGAATATATGGAAAGCCTTCCCAAGAGGTATGGGTACAAACAAGCTCAGCCTGAGAAGACTACAATAAATACCTAATTCTTCAATGCTTAGACATGGATGAACATCTACAAGTATCAAGACAACTCAGGAAAACATAAAGTAAATAAGGCATTAGGGACCCATGCTGGAGAAAGAGACATATGTGACCCTTCAAACAGAGAATTCAAGAAAGCTGTTTTGAGAAAACTCAAATTTGGGATAACACAGAGAGGGAATTCAGAATTCTATCAGATAAATTTAACAGAGATTGAAATTATTAAAAATCAAGCAGAAATTCTGGAGTTGAAAAAAGCAAGTGGCATACTGAAGAGTTTTTTAATGGGAGAATTAAGCAGGAGAAAGAATTAGTGAGCTTGAAGATAGGCTGTTTGAAAATAGAAGAGACCAAAGAAAACTGAGTAACAGTGAAGCACACCTACCAGGGATCTAGAAAATAGCCTCAGAGGAGCAGAGTTATTGTCCTTACAGAGGAGGTAGAGATAGGGGTAGAAAGCACATTCAAAGGGATAATAACAGAGAAATTTCCAAACCTAGAAAATGAAACTAATATCCAAGTACAAAAAGGTTATAGGACACCAAACAGATTTAACCCAAGGAAGACTGCCTCAAGTTTGATTATTTTATTTGATAATAAAAGATCCTAAAAGCAGCAAGAGAAAAGATACAAGTAATATACAATGGAGCTCCAATACATCTGGCAGCAGACTTCTCAGTGGAAACCTTACAGGCCAGGAGAGAGTGGTACGACATATTTAAAGTGCTGAAGGAAAAAAAAATGCAAAAAACCTTTTACCCTAGAATAGTATGTCCAACAAAGTTATCCTTCAAACATGAAGCAGAAATAAAGACTTTCCCAGACAGACCAAAGCTGAGGGATTTCATCAATACCAGACCTGTCCTACAAGAAACGCTAAAGGGAGTATGTTGATCAGAAAGTAAAGAACATTAATGAGCAATAAGAAATCATCTGAAGGTACAGAACTCACTGGTAATGTTAATTACAGAAAAACCAGAGTATTATAACACTGTAACTGTGGTGTGTAAACTACTCTTAAGTAGAAATACTAAACAATGAACCAATAAAAAGTAACTACTACAACTTTTGAAAACATAGAAAGTACAATAAAATATAGTTAAAAAAAGTTAAGGTGCAGAGTTTTAGTTTTCCTTTTGTTTGTTTATGCAAACAATGTTATCAGCTTTAAATAATGGGTTATAAGACAGTATTTGCAAGCCTCACAGTAAACCTCAACCCAAGAAACAAACAATGGATATACAAAAAATAAAAAGCAAGAAACTAAATCAATATAACCAGAGAAAATCACCTTCACTAAAAGAAGGCAGGAAGGAAAGAAAGATGACAGAACAACCAGAAAACAAATAGCAAAATGGCAGTGTAGGTCGTTACTTATCAATAACAACATTGAATGTAAATGGACTAAACTCTTCAATCAAAAGATAGAGTGGCTGCTTGGGTGAAAAATCAAGGTCCATTAATCCTTTGCCTACTAGAAACGCACTTGACCTATAAAGACAAAAATAGACTGAAAATAAAGAGATGGAAAAAGATATCCCATGCCAATAGAAACCAATAAAGAACAGGAGTAGCTATACCTATATCAGACGAAATAGATTTCTAAAACAAAAACTACAAGAAGGGGCAAAGAAGGTCACTATATAATCATAAAGGGGTCAATTCTGCAAGAGAATATAACAATTTTAAAAATATATACACCCAATACTGGAACTCCCAGATATATAAAGAAAATATTATTAGAGTTAAAGGGATAGGTCCCAATATAATCATAGTTGAGACTTCACCCCACTTTCAGCATTGGACAGATTTAACAGAGAGAAAACCAATAAAGAAACATCAGACTTAATCTGCACTACAGAATAAACAGATCTAATACATATTTATAGAATATTTCATCCAAGAGCTACAGAATACACATTCTTTTCCTCACTACATGGATCATTCTCAAGGATAGGCCATATGTTATGTCACAAAACAAGTCTTGAAACATTCAAAAATGGAAATAA
Organism: Trachypithecus francoisi; assembly: GCF_009764315.1. Taxonomy (NCBI): domain Eukaryota; kingdom Metazoa; phylum Chordata; class Mammalia; order Primates; family Cercopithecidae; genus Trachypithecus; species Trachypithecus francoisi. Next base: position 20,779,194 of record NW_022681431.1, on the reverse strand, counting down.
CAACCCGCATCTCTGACCACAATGGAATAAAACTAAAAATTAATAACAAGGAATTTTTGAAACTACAAAGAAATTAAACAATATGCTCTTGACCAGTGGGTCAATGAAAAAATTAAGAAAATTGAAAAATTTCTTGAAACAGATGATAATGGAAATACAACATACCAAAATCTATGGGATACAGCACAAGCAGTACTAAGAGGAAAGTTTAAATTTGTAAGTGCCTATGTATCAAAACAGGGAAAAACTTCAAATTAACAATCTAGTGATGTATGTTAAACGACTAGAAAAGAGCAAACCAAACCACAAATTAGTAGAAAAACAAATAATAAAATCACAGCAGAAATAAATGAAACAGAAAGTTGGGGTTTTGAAAAGTTAAAGTAGACAAATCTTTAGCCAGACTAAGAAAAAAAAGAAAAAATCCAAATAAAATCAGAGACAACTGGTACCATAGAAATTCAAAGGATCATCAGTGGCTACTGTAAGCAACTATATGCCAATAAATTGGAAAATCTAGAAGAAATGGACCAGTTCCTAGACACATACAACCTACCATGATTGAACCAGGAAGACAACCAAAATCTGAACAGACCAATAACAAGGAATGAGAATGAAGCTGAAATAAAAAGTTTCCCGGTAAAGAAAAGCCTGGGACCTAATTGATTCACTGCTGATTTCTGGCAAATATTTAAAGGAGAATTAATACTAATCCTACTTAAGCTATTCCAAAAAAGAGAAGGAAAGAATACTTCCAAACTCATTCTATGAGGCCACTATTACTCTGATACCAAAACCAGACAAAGTCACACCAAAAAAAGAAAACTACAGGTCAGTATCTCGAATGAATATATGCAAAAAATCCTCAACAAAATATTAGCAAACCCAGCCAGGGGCAGTGGCTCATGCCTGTAATCCCAGCACTTTGGGAGGCTGAGGCAGGTGGATTGCCTGAGCTCAGGAGTTCAAGACTAGCCTGGGCAACATGGTGAAAGCCCATCTCTACTAAAATACAAAAAGTTAGCCAGGCATAGCAGCATGTGCCTATAGTCCCAGCTACTCAGAAGACCGAGGCAGGAGAATTGCTCCAACCTGGGAGGCGGAGGTTACAGTGAGCTGAGATTACGCCACTACACTCCAGCCTGGGTGACAGAGCCAGGCTCTGTCTCAAAAAAAAAAAAAAAAAAAAAAAAAAAATTAGCAAACCAAATTCAATAATACATTGAAAATATCATTCATTGGCCAGGCACAGTGGCTCATGCCTGTAATCCCAGCACTTTGGGAGACCGAGGTGGGTGGATCACCTGAGGTCAGGAGTTTGAGACCAGCCTAACCAACATGGAGAAACCCCATCTCTACTAAAAATACCAAGTTAGCTGGGCATGGTGGTGCATGCCTGCAATCCCAGCACTTGGGAGGCTGAGGCAGTAGAATCACTTGAACCTGGGAGGTGGAGGTTGCAGTGAGCTGAGATCACACCATTGCACTCCAGCCTGGGAAACAAGAGTAAAACTTTTTCCTCCAAAAAAAAAAAAAATCATTTATCATAATCAACTGGTATTTATCCCTGGGATGCAAGGATGGTTCAATGTATGCAAATCAGTGTGATACATCTTAGCAACAGAATTAAGGACAAAACTCATATGATCATTTCAATTGATGCTGAAAAAGTATTTGATCAAATTTAACATCAGTCATGATAAAAACCCTAAAAAAACTGAGTATAGAAGAACATACATCAACATAATAAAAGCTATATATGACAGATCCACAGCTAGTGTTGTACTGAATAAGGATAAACTGAAAGCCTTTCCTCCAAGATGTGGAACACAACAAGGATGCCCACTGTTATTCAACATAGTACAAGAAATCCTAGCTAGAGCAATCAGATAAGAGAAAGATATAAAGGGCATCCAAATAAGAAAGGAAGAAGTCAATTTGTTTGCAGATGATATGATCTTATATTTGGAAACATCTAAAGACTCCATGAAAAACCATTAGAAACAAATTTTGTAAAGTTACAGGATACAAAAATCAATAGCATTTCTATATGCCCACAGTGAGCAACCTGAAAAAAGCCACACATAAAACTAAATACCTAGAAATTAACCATAGAAGTGAGAGATCTTTATAATAAAAACTGTGAAACACTGATAAAAGAAATTGAAGGACACACAAAAAATGGAGATATTACATGTGTATGGATTGAAAGAATATTGTTAAAATGTCCATACTACCCACAGCAATCTATAGATTCAATGTAATCCCTATCAAAATACCAAGGACATTCTTCACAGAAATAGAAAAAAAAATCCTAAAATTTACACAGAACCACAAAAGACCCAGAATAGCCAAAGCTATCCTAAGCAAAAAGAACAAAACTAGAGGAATTGCATAACCTGATGTTAAATGATAGCTGACTACACAGCTACAGTAACCAAAACAGCATGGTACTGGCATAAAAACAGACACATAGACCAATGGAACAGAATAGAGAACCAGAAAGAAATTCACACACCTACAGTGAACTCATTTTTGACAAAGGAACCAACAGCATACACTAGGGAAAGCACAGTCTCTTCAATAAGTGGTATTGGGAAAATTGGATATCTATGTGTAGCAGAATGAAACTAGACCCCTCTCTCACCATAGACAAAAATGAAATCAAAATTTATTAAAGACTTACATCTAACACCTCAGCGTACAAAACTACAAGCAAACATTGGGGAAAATCTCTAGGACATTGCTCTGAGCAAAGATTTCTTGAGTAATAGCCCACAAAAACAGGAAAACAGAGCAAAAATGGACAAATGGGATCACATCAAGTTAAAAACCTTCTGCACAGCAAAGGAAGCAATCAACAAAGTTAATAGAAAACCCACAGAATGGGAGAAAATATTTGCAAACTCCCCATCTGACAAGGGATCAATAACCAGCATACAGGAGGAGCTCAAACAACTCTAAAGGAAAAACTCTAATAATCCTATTTTAAAATGGGCAAAAGATCTGAATACCTTCCTCAAAAGAATATTTACAAATGGCAGTCAGACATACGAAAAGGTGCTCAATACCATTGATCAGAGAAATGCAAATCAAAACTACAGTGAGATATCATCTGATCCCAGTTAAGACGCCTTACATCCAAAACTCGGGCAATAACAAATGCTGGCAAGGATATGAAGAAAAGGCAACCCTTGTACACTGTGGGAATGTAAATCTGTAAAACTACTATAGAGAACAGTTTGGAGGTTGCTCAGAATACTAAAAACAGAGCTACCATATGATCCAGCCATCACACTGCTGGACGTATACCCAAAGGGAAATCAGTATATCAAAGAGATATCTGCACTCCCATGTTTGTTGCAGCTGTGTTCACCATAGCCAAGATTTGGAAGCAATCTAAGTGTCCATGAACAGATAAATGGATAAAGAAAATGTGGTATTTATACACAATGGAGGACTATTCAGCCATTAAAAGGAAGACTGAGATTCAATCATTTGCAACAACACGATGGAACCGGAGGTCATTAGGTTGGGTGAAGTAAGTCAGGCACAGAACGACAAATATTGCGTGTTCTCTCATTTATTAGTGGGACCTAAAAATCAAAACGACTGAACCCATGGAGACAGAGAATAGAAGGATGGTTACCAGATGATAGGAAGGGTAGTGGTGGGGTTGGGGAGAGATGGGGATGGTTAATAGGTACAAAAAATAGAATGAATGAATAAGACCTAGTATTTGATAGCATGACAGGGTTACTATAGTCAATAATTAATTGTACATTTTAAAATAACTAGAACTGTATTGTTTGTAACACAAAGGATAAATGCTTGAGGAGATGAATACTCTATTTTCCATGATGTGATTTTTATGCATTGCATGCATGACTGTATCAAAACATCTGAGGTACTCCATAAATATATACACCTACTAAGTACCCAGAAAAATTACAAATAAAACATTATTTTAAAAACTAAAAAGAAGAACAAAATAGGTTATTTAAAAACAACAAGGATGGGCTCTATCAGAGATTGCTTATTTTTTCACAGAGCCCATTTCCTCTTCCTCCTGGACCTACAGATAAACTTTCACTTCATTTTATTTATTTATTTATATTTATTTATTTATTTATTTATTTATTTATTTTTACAGTTCTAGTTAATGAAATGTGAATGGAAGTGATATGCAGCAGTTCCTGGCCTGGACCATAAAACCATGGGACACATGATCCTCCATCCTTTTTCCACCTTCGGCAAGCTTGATGGACATCATGAGCATTCTAAGGTTAGAGGCCAATAGTTGAAGATGGTAGGGCCACAAGATGGAAGGAGCCTGAATCCCCAAATCACAGCATGGAAATGAGCTAGCCTTTTGTCTAGGGCTATATTTTAGGCTTTATCTGAGCTAGAAATAACCTTTTGTTTGAGCAATAATGCATTTTTTTTTTTTTAGTTTTATTACAGCATCTAGCAAGATCAGCAGCCAGAAACTATTGCAACAAAAGCAAATTGTAAATTCCATGAGGAAAATTATATTTTCATCTTTCCTCAGCACAGAGAATTCCCTTTTATCATTTATGTAAACATCTATATCTAATAAATGATTCCTGATATTTACAATTAAAGTAGTATTGTTTGCTTTTGTGAAGAATCAAATCCATGCTCATTATACTTTCATTCCCATATATTTCTCTAAAGTCCTCCCCAGCTTTATTATTCTCCCAGAGCTGTAACTGGACTCTTAAGTAGTTAAGTTTAATTCATCTCCATCTCAATCCTGATATATGCTAGTTTTTGCCTTATATTTTTATTTTCCCCAAAACTTCCATACCACTATGTGGGGAAGAGTGTTTATTATTCTTCCTCCAATGTCCGTTGTCCACTTGAACCACTGTAACAGAACCCCTTTTAGATAAATATATGGTCAACCCAAATAAATAAATACTGTACTACCTAAGATACCTTGTATCTACATACAGAGTTTTGGCTAGGCTTTTACCAAGTGGATGTAAACAGAAATTTGTGCAACTTCCAAAAGTATCCTCTTTCTCAATTGCTAGAATGTGGATGTGATTGCTGAAGTTCCAGCTGCCATCTTGGACTTTAAGGTGACCTTGAGCACAGAAGCTCTACATGGCAGAAATACAAGATTAAAAAAGTCTGAATTATAGCAGAAGCAGAAGATCTTATATTCTTTTTACATGTGAGAGAAATCAATTTCTTCCTAATATAGCTCTTTTTGTTTTGGGTTTTTCTCATAAAACTCAAACATAATTCTAATTATATATCTAAGTATCCTAAATAAATATAACTGCTAGATTTTAGTTGGACATCTATAGTTCTAAATCATTATTCAAGAACCATACATTTGATGGAAAATTTTTTTCCCAATTGGAGAGAACCTATTGTGCATTTCTTGTAATCCAGTGAAGTTACATGATATTCAATCACGAAAGACAGATTTTACCTGAGGATCAATTCAGAAAGACTCATTTTCTCTCCCAGAGCTGTAACTGAGCTCTTAAGTAGTTAAGTTTAATTCATGAGCTAGTTCTTAAATGTTGATGTTAACGCTCAAACTCTAGCTGCACACACATACACATGCGTGCGCACACACATACACAGAGAGTAAAAAACCAATTTGTTTCTCCAACTGGATGAAGAACTTTCTGAGTATATAAACCAAGAAGACGTACGCCTGGCCCAAGCTCTCTGGTTCTACCATTTATCTCTAAATTCCATCAGTACCCTTCTGCAGACAGTTACTCAAGATACTTCTGTCTGTATCATTTACTATTTTCACATATTTTTTACTCAGTATAGTCCAAGCTTCAAAGATGACAACAAAAAGAGCACTGAAATCAGACTGACCTGAATTTACCAACCACATGGTAATTGCGTGTTACTTCATCACTTAGCTTCATTCATTTTTCATCACATAGTTTATTTCATCTATAAAATACATTTTCTACCCCACAGAGTTGCTGAAAGAACTGAATGAGATGATTTAGTGCATACAAAAGCACGCATTAAAGTGTTTTACAGAATATTTGTGCTAAATGTTGACAGATTTTCTTTTTAAGTCATCTTCTTTCTCTGTTTTACCCACTGTTTACCTCTTGGAAAAAACCATTCTAATAAAATATTCAAAATGGAGAAAAATTAAAGAGGATAATCTTAATACTTGAAGGGGCTACTAAGTGAGGTTTATCTACAAGGATGCTCTAAATAAATTTTTACACTATTCATTGCTGATCTCAAATGTAAGTATCACTACTCATGGATAAAATAATCCATAGGAAATATCAACTCAGGAATAACTGTGGCCTCTGAATTAACTATGCCAATGTCTAAGAAGTCACTTTAGAAATACTTCTGGCTTCTATTAAATCTCTATCCAGTACTAACATTGGCTTGCATTTAATACAGGAGGTAATGGGAGGTCATTTGAGTTGTCCTTGGAAGCAGCCAACAACTTTTATGGCTGTACTCAGAGTAGAGCCAAGGACTTAATTCTCATTTGTAAACTGAAGACACGTGATTAGGTAACTTCCAGTTGTAAAAATTGTATGATTAGCTAATTATTCATTAGAGAGGTCTAGCCCTTTAAATTTATCTCACATGAATCAATTTGTGTCAATTCGAGCCTCACAGAACCAAACCATTTTAAAAAAAAGTTGTTTTGCATTTTATCTTGGCCTTGCACAGAGTGCACTACAAAAAACATACAAAAATTGTTAAGGATATTTTATCCTGAAGATAATTTAAAATTTTATAGGACAGTCAATAGCTTTTTCTATATGGACTATGAAGAAGTGGGGGTTAGGTTTGGGGAGGAGGATGAAAAAGAAGGGCTCAGAATTTCTCCCATCATTACTTCACACCATCTTTTTCTGCAGGCAATGATGAATGTTAACACTTTTTTCCCTCTCATGATAACCCTTACTGTCAGACAAGGACAAACCTCTTATCTTGGGGTTGAATTTTTCTCAGTAATGAGTATTTCCATCTAATATGTTCCATGATGAAGAGGAGGGAGGAAAAGGAGATACGGAATATCTCTTCCACCATGCTAACATCATTTTCTGCACTTCTTTAGGACAAGCTGGATGCGGCTATACCCTGACTACCTTCCCAGTCTTGAGCACCAACTAAAACAATTACTTCCCACCATGGGCTTCCGAAAGAAATTGTAGGAAAAACAATGAAGATATTTCTTAGGCAGCCATTAACTTTAAGGAACAAATTAGAGGTATTTCCATTTCTTCTGATTAGTAGCGCTATGTTTTATAGCATTCCAGGCAAATGTGAGCACCTGGATAACTGCAGCCATGGTGCATTGAACAGCCACCAGCATTTGGTCTAACATTTATAAACTCTTAGGAAGCAAGTGAGAAGATGACCCTGATGGAAAATCTACATAGTCCTTTCCTGTGGAGAAAGGCCCTCAGAGTTTTACCTAAATGCATACAGACTATCCCATCACAATTAAATTATGGGCATAGAAGGTAACAGAAAATGTGTGTTCATCTCACCACGACTGTTCTCTTGTTAACTAATATACTTTGTAATGACATAGAAAATAGCCTTTTGAAAGAAAATAAAACAATAGAAGTCCAAATAGTTCTCAAATATTTTGGTTATGTAATTGAATGCCACAACCTAACAGTAAAATCCATTTTTGTACTTAAAGCTATGACTTTGTGGAAAATTTTGTGACAAATTTGTTTCTTGGGATTTGCAGTTAATCAATAGCTTTTATTTTATGTTGAAGCAAAAGAAGACTCTGAACAGAACTGTACTATGCAATTCAAACAAGTTTTTGTTAGGATTAAAATATATGAGACTGAGGGATGTGGCATGTACACATCAATTATTTTTCAAGCTTGAGGTACGGTTGAAAATTTAAAATTGTATATATTTAACACATACAACTTGATGATTTGATACCCATATGCATTATGAAACATTCACTACAATCAAGCCAATTAACATATCCATCACCTCATAGTTACCTGTGAGGTAAGAACACTTCTGCTCTAACCTCTTAACAAATTTCAAGTATACTATACAATATTATTAACTGTAGTCACATTGTTGTACCTTAGTCTCCAGAATTTATCTTGCAAAACTGAAATTCTGTAGCTCTTCACAAACATCCCCTCATACCCCTGACTCCCTGAACCCTTAGTAACTACCATTCTACTTTGTTCCTATGTGTTTGATGATTTTAGATTTGACATTTTTATTTTATTTTTGTTTATTTTATTTTTTTTTGAGATGGAATTTTTGCTCTGTTGCCCAGGCTGGGGTGCAATGGCACAATCTCGGCTCACTGCAAACTCTGCCTCCTGGGTTCAAGCGATTCTCCTGCCTCAGACTCCCGAGTAGCTAGGATTACAAGTGCCTACCACTACGCCTGGCTAATTTTTGTATTTTTAGTAGAAATGACATTTCACCATATTGGCCAGGCAGGTCTCGAACTCTTGACCCCAGGTAATCCACCTGCCTTGGCCTCCCAAAGTGCTAAAATTACAGGTGTGAGCCACTGCACCCGGCCAGATTTGACATTTTTTTATTCCATCTATAGAGAACATGCAATTCCATCAGCCAACAAATATTTATCGAGTAACTATTATGTGCCAAAACTGTTCTTAGCATTGATTACACCATAGTGAAAACAAAAACCCATGAGATAAAATCTCAGCCTATGTAGAGTTCACAGTCTAGTGGGAGAGGCAGGCATTAGATATTTAAAATTTTAAATAAATACATAATTATTAAAACTAGGTTACTCTGAGACAGAATAAATGTAGAGAGCTAATTTGAATTGCTTTAGGAAAGGAGGTCACTTAAGTTCTCAGAAAGAAACATTTAAATTAAAACCTCAAGGCTGAGTAAGATTTAACCAAGAGGAATGTTTCGGGGGAAGAATTCCAGGCAGAGAAAACTTCAGCACCATCCAGTAGTGCTCAAAGATTCAAGTTTCACCAACATCAACCCTCAGGTGAGATAATTCTTATACTGTGTTTCTAAAAATTGGAAATTTCCTGGATGACATAATGGAGTTGGATCTTCATTATGTATGGAATTCACAGAGATGAAACACTCCAGTGATTCTCTTGACTGGATAAAATTTGACATTTATAATGGCTAAAAATAAACTTTAGCTTGTAAGACTTGTTCACCTAATTTCACAGAAACTAAAGTAGTAGCTTCTACTTAAGATTATATTTTCAGATATACAGTCTTGCTAACAGGGTCAGAAACCCCTAGGAAATATACACAAATATTTATAGATGATGTCAGATACAAAGAAAATCATGGAAACTGTTAAGTTTCTTTCCAGGAGGATCACCTTGTCATTCAAAATCTTTTTTGAAAAATGCTTAAAGTCTATAACATCATGTAATTATGTCATTTCTTATTCTGAAAAGGCTGGTAGTTCTGCCATGTTCCTAAGTTCCACAGTGTTCAGAAATACTACAGTACTTACAAGAGAGTGCATATATAGTCTAAAGTCAGCTTTTTAGTTTTGTTTTTGAGACAGAGTCTTGTTCTGTCATGCAGCAGGAGTGCAGTGGCACAAGTGTTAATCACTGCAGCCTTGAACTGCTGGTCTCAAGTGATCCTCCCACCTCAGCCTCCTGAGTAGCTAGGACTAAAGGTGTGTGCCACTGCAATCGGCTAATTTTTAAATTTTTTTTGTAGCGACAGGTCTCACTTTGTTGCCCAGGGTGGCCTTGAACTCCTGACCTCAAACAATCCTCCTGCCTTACCTTCTCAAAGTGCTGGGAGTACAGGCAGGACCCAACACTCCCAGCTTGAAGTCTATTAAATTACATCTCAAATCTCTGCAAAAGATATTGAGATTTCTAGGCTGTATTGTATACAACAGAGCTACCTGTCCCTCAATTCATTCAAAGAATTTGGTATATATGATTTTTATTAACTTCCTTATTGCTCTCTTAGAAAGCCATTTTCCAAAGGGTATTTCATAAAACATCACATTTAAGGGCTTACTAGATGTGACATTAAACGACAACAAAAAAAAGATTTTTTAATTTAGTATGTGGAAATGCCAAATTGAACAAAGTAAAAAAGTAGTATTGCATAATTTTTCAGATCCTTTCATATGCTAACACTGATTGATGAAATCAAGAGAGGTATTGCACTTGATGGTATTTCCAAGATACCTTTATCTATATAATCTTTTTAATCGAAATCTATGGGAATCAGCATTCTGTGAAGCAGTCTTTGGAAATGCTGCCCTAATGAAAAATTTTAAGTTGAATGAGTGAAGCAGGTATCTAGGAATCATCTTACATGAGAACTTTTACAAAGTGTTAGTAAAGAAGGTTTTGCAAGTTTCATTATTCAAAATGTCACACTCAGTAAAGAAAAAGAATAGCTACCAATAAAAAGTAATAGAGAATACTAATAACTCTTATCTTAAGACTTGCTTTAGCTGAGATCGTGTAGAGTTAAATGAACATATGAGGACCTTACAACACATTAATATGATTTGTGCTGCAACTGCTTCGCAATTATAATAAAATTTCAGACTTTGTTAGAAGCTATTGCATTAGGCCAATTTGTTTTCCGCCACTGTATTCCATGTCACAGGTCTAAAGAACGCCATCAGCAGATATAGCACAACCATGTTTATCAGTCTTGAATAAACATGTTTCTTCCAATGTTAGTAGACAAGAACATGCTCAAAGCTTAATATTTATTTTAAACCTACCTGACACTGATTTGTCAACTGTGCTTTCCAGAAGCTCCCAAAAAATCATTGAAGAAAGAAGGTTTTTTTTCCAGTTAGAATGCCAAAGTTTCTCACAGATCATTGTTCTCACGAAAATAACTAGAAAAACTGGACAATTTGGAGAGTTGTGAATGCAAACTAATCAAAATAACTAAATTCCAGAAAGGGGAAAGACTTTCCTAGGTCAGGTATCAGCAGGTATTGTTCAATGTCCACTGCCTCTCAGCGTGCTTGACAGCTTCTGTTTTATTAGTCAGAGAAAGCTTTATTTATGAGGAGGTGAACTGAGCCTGGAAGATAGCACTGGATTAGGTAGGTGGAGAGAAGGCAGGAATTTCAAATTTATAGGGTTCCTGACATGGAGAGTCTCACTCTCTGTTAATGAGGAGACACTGTACACACAAACACATGCACACACATATATGTATATACATATACACACATATATATGAGAAGACATACGTGTGTATATACACACATATATATACATATATATGCACATATGTATGTGTGTGTGTATATATATACATAGAGAGAGAGAGAGAAGAACAAGTAGACCAGCTGTCTGAATGAAAGCATCATATAAAGGAGCAATGGAATCACAGGAGAGGTGGGTTGAGATTATTCTGTGAGAGGTCTTAAATACCAAGCTAAAGTTGTTTACTTTTATTTTCAAGGTCTAATTGCTGAAAATTTTAAGGAGAGAATCCATAGACCCTTTTTAGGAAGCAGATTGCTCCTTCAGGCCCCAGGAGATAGCTGAAACTCTGTGAGTGCCCAAAGTGTGAAAGTGTGAAAGAGGGACTGTCTGCCCCAGAACACACACCCTCAATGGGGAACCAACCTGAAGGTTGAGATCACGGGAGAAGGATTTAACCTCACCTGGAGCTGAGACAAATTTAGAGGGCCAAATGAAATACAGGGGTAGAAGAAGCAGTGGGAAGAGTTCTGTGGGCTCTCCTGGTCCCCAGGGAAGCCATTTCTGACTTTGTGTCACAGAGGTCCTTGGGGAGGACTGCCAGAGGAACTGGGGAAGGACCACAGGGAGAAGGAAACCTCCAGCTAAACTCTAACAATTTTGACTGAACGTGAAGTTTCCTGGACTCAATTCAGGGGAGGGAGTGAATAGGAGTATAGACACAGCACAGAATCCCACAGGTTGGGAGGCACAAAACCTGACAGCCCTGCTTGCATTCTTAGCTGGGAGGCTGGTAGCCTGAGGCAAGTTCTCAGCCCTGCTCACCCACTGCCTGGAAATAAACTGGGTGCTGTTGCTGGGTAGGGGGCACAGTGAGAGTGAGACCAACCTTTTTGGCTGTATGGGGGCTGGGTGAGGCCTGTAACTGCGGGCTTTCCCCCACTTCCCTGGCAACCTGCATGACTCAGCAGAGGCAGCCATAATCTCCCTGGGAACATAACTCCATTGGCCTGAGTACCACAACCCCATTCCCCACAGCAGCCACAGCAAGCCTGGCCCAAAGAGAAGCTGAGCTTTGACACACCTAACCCTGTGCCCACCTGATGGTCTTTCTCTTCCCTCATGGGTAGCCACTGACAAAGGACATAATCCTTTGGGAGCTCTACGGCCCCACCCACCACCTGATCCTCCCTATACTACCACAGCTGATGCTCTCTTGAAAGTGCCACCTACTGGCAGGAGGCCAACCAACACAAAACTAGTGCAATAAACAAATCTACAACTAAAGACCCTTACAGAGCCCATTTCGCTCCCCTGCCACCTCCACCAGAGCAGGTGCTGCTATCCACGGGTGAGAGATCTGAAGACGGTTCACATCATGAGACCCTGGGCAGACAACCCTCAGTACCAATTCGGAGCCTGGTAGCTCTGCTGGGTGACTAGATCCACAAGAGAAATAACAATCGCTGCAGTTTGGCTCTCAGGAAGCCACATCCCTAGGGCAACAGGGAGAGCACTGCATCAAGGGGGCACCCCATGGGACAAAAGAATCTGAACAGTAGCTCTTGAGCCACAGGTCTTTCCTCTGGTATCATCTACCCAAGTGAGAAGGAACCAGAAAAACAATTCTTGTAATATGACAAAACAAGATTTTTTACCACCACCAAAATATCACAGTAGCTCACCAGCAATGGATCCAAACCAAGAAGAAATTCCTGAATTGCCAGAAAAATAATTCAGGAGATCCATTATTAAGCTAATCAAGAAGGCACCAGAAAAATGTTAAGTCTAACTTAATGAAATAATACAAAATGATACAGGATATGAGAGAAAAATCTTCAGTGAAATAGCATAAATAAGAAACCATGTCTTCCGGAAATGAAGGACACAGAGAAATGCAAAATACATAGAATGATTTGGGGAGGATTTTCTCTTTATCTTGTGGAATAGTGTCAATAGAGTCAATAGAATTGGTATCAATTCCTCTTTGAATGTTTGATAGAATTCAGCTGTGGCTCCATCTGGTCCTAGCCTTTTTTGTTGGCAATTTTTTATTACCATTTCAATCTTGCTGCTTGTTACTGGTGTGTTCAGAGTTTCTAATAGTTCCTGGTTTAATCTAGGAGGGTGTATATTTCCAGGAATTTATTCATCTCCTCTAGGTTTTCCAGTTTATGTGCATAAAGATGTTCATAGTGGCCTTGAACGATCTTTTGAGTTTCTGTGGTATCGGTTGTAATTTCTCACTTTTTTTTTCTAATTGAGCTTATTTGGATCTCTCTTCTTTTCTTGGTTAATGTTGCTAATGGCCTATCAATTTTATCTTCCATTTTTTTTTTTTTTTGTTCCTCAGTTTCATTTAGTTCTGCTCTGACCTTTGTTATTTCTTTTCTTCTGCTGGGTTTGGGTTTGGATTGTTCTTTTTTCTCTAGTTACTTGAGGTGTGACTTTAGATTGTCTATTTGGGCTCTTTCAGACTTTTTGATGTAGGCATTTAAGGCTATGAACTTTCCTCTTCGCACCACCTTAGCTTTATCCCAGAGGGTTTGGTAGATTGTGTCACTATTATTCAATTCAAAGAATTTTTAAATTTCTATCTGGATTTTACTGTTTACCCAACAATCATTTGGGAGCAGGTTATTTAATTTCCAGGTATTTGCATTGTTTTGAGGGTTCCCTTTGGAGTTTAATTCCAATTTAATTCCACTGTGGTCTGAGAGAGTAGTTGATATAATGTCAGTTTTCTTCAATGTACTGAGACTTGTTTTGTGGCCTATCATATGGTCTGCCTTGGAGAATGTTCCATGTACTGGTGAATAGAATGTATATTCTGTAGTTGTTGGATAGAATGTTCTGTGAATACCTGTTAAGTCCATTTGTTCTAGGGTATAGTTTCAATCCATTGTTTCTTTGTTGACTTTCTGCCTTGATGACCTGTCTAGTGCTGTCAGTGGAGCATGGAAGTTCCCCACTATTATTGTATTGCTATCTGTCTCATTTCTTAGGTCTGATAGTAATCACCTTATAAATTTGGGAGCTCCAGTGTTCGGTACATGTATATTTAGGATTGTGATATTTTCCTATGGAACAAGTCCTTTTATCATTATTTAATGTCCCCCTTTGTCTTTTTTAACTGCTGTTGCATTCTATTGAATGCATTCTACTGAATGAATGTTGCATTCATTCTAGGAAGCCAGTATCACCCTATTACCAAACAACAACAACACAACAACAACAACAAAAGAAAACTACAGACCAATATCTCTGATTAATATACATGCAAAATCCTTAAGAAAATACTAGTTGACTGAATCCAAGAGCATTTAAAAAAGATAATCCAGTATGATCAGATGGGTTTCATACCAAGGATGCAGGGATGGTTTAACATATGCAAGTCAATAAATGTGATACACCACATAAAAAGAATTTAAAACAAAAATCACATGATCATCTCCACAGACACAGAAAAAGCATATGATAAAATCCAGCATTGCTTTATAATTAAAACCCTCAGCAAAATCAGCATAGAAGGGATATATTTTAAGGTGATAAAAGCCATTTATGACAAACCCATAGCCAATATGATACTGAATGAGGAAACGTTGAAAGCATTTCTCCTGAAAACTGGAACAAGACAAAGATGTCCACTCTCACCACTTCTATTCAACATAGCACTGAAAGTCCTAGCCAGAGAAAATCAAAACCACAATGCGATACCACCTTACTGAATTAATGGTCATAATTTAAAAATCAAAAAATAATAGATGTTGGTGTGGATGCAGTGAAAAGGGAACAATTTCAAACTGCTGGTGGGAATGTAAACTAGCACAACCACTATGGAAAATTCCTTAAAGAACTAGAATTACCATTTTATCCAGCAATCCCACCACTGGGTATCTACCCAGAGGAAGAGAGGTCATTTTACAAAAACAAAACAAAAAACCAAACTTGTACATGCATGTTTATAGCATCACAATTCACAATTGCAACAACATGGAATCAGCCCAAATGCCCATCAATCAAAGAGTAAAGAAATTGTAGTATGTGTGTGTGTGTACATATATATATATACAGCATGGAGTACTACTCAGCCATAGAAGGGAATGAAATAATGGCATTCGCAGCAATGTGGATGAAATTGGAGACCATTATTCTAAGTGAAGTGACTCAGGAATGGAAAACCAAAAATTGTACATTCTCACTCATAAGTGGAAGCTAAGCTATGAGGATGCAGAGGTATAAAAATGATACAATGGACTTTGGGGACTCAGGGGAAAGAGTGGGAAGGAGGTAAATAAAAGACTACACATTGGGTACAGTGTACACTGCTCAGGTGATGGGTGTACCAAAATCTCAGAAATCACCACTAAAGAACTTATTCATGTAACCAAACACCACCTGTTCCCCCAAAAACCTATTGAAAATTTTAAAAAAGAAAAAAATATATTGAAAGTTTTAAAATAATGAATGAATATGATGAATCTGTTACTTGAAGGAGATTAATTTGACAAGAAGAAGAATGAATTGGAAAAGACAGAATAGAGATGGGGAGGAAGTTAAAAATGTTGAAGTATAATGTGTCTTGGTATCAGGATGTAATTCCTGAATTCAAAGTGGGTAAAGCAGGTTGAGGGAGGAAGGGAAGGAGACGGATCAATTGGCCGCAAAGTATATGTTCCATTTTAAGTCACTATAACTTTTTATTATAGAGTCTAAACCTCCAGGTGTGGTCTATGCAACTTAAACTTTTCTAAAATCTCAACCAAAAAGTTCTCATGTTCAGCAACAGTAAACTCAATTGCATGCCCATACAGTGAACAGATGTCCAGGCTTTTAACAAATACAATGGAAAATCAAAACCTATGGAAATATTTAAAAATGAAAAATGCCTTGACATATCTAATGTTCCAGTTTCTATGTTTTGCATCCCAATTTTATTCCAGACTGTATTCCATAAGAAACAAATTTAATACCCATATATTTGCAACACAGATTCTGCTTGATGCAAAGCTTACAGCAATTATTAAATGGTTAAAAATCAGAAATTTCACGTTATTTTATGGAGACTTTCTGATTTTGATTTTATTTGACTTCTAAGGGAAAAAAAAGTGTGTTGAACTCCATGACACGCATGTTACTTATGGAGAATTTAATTTCATAAAGAAGCAAAATAATCTCGCTCTATGGAAATGGTTCAGTGAATACTTCGTTTGACCTCTGATCCTCCTGCTCAACCCCAAACACTATTCCAGTAATTTTTATTTCCTAAATGGTAATACCTGACACCAAAGTAATGAAGCCTGTGATTCAAACAGGAGTCACAGAACACATAACCTCAGTCAGGTAATGATGTTATTACAATTTTTAATATACTTGCTGTCATTTTCCTTCTGTTGTATGTTTATGTTTTCTTCTTTCACAGCCTCTCATTTCAATTTTGAGAGAACCTGCATTTTCTTGTCTCTCTTTCAGGCTTACCAGCGAGAGGAGGATTTATTTTGAATACAAAATTTATTTTGTAACATTAATGGATGTTACAACATATTTGCTGACAATACAAGGTACAGTACTTAAAAGTGATTAACACCTGCTTTTATCAGGCTTCCAGAACTCCCAGGTTCACTCCTTTAATTCCAAGTAAACAGCAAAATTGCTCTTAAAAGGTGAAAAATTATTCAAATAATTTCCTTAGAATAATCCTTCCACTCGTAATAGAGTTTTCTCCAAGATGCATACTTTTAGCCTTGTCAGGACTTAAGTAGTTTCAAGACGTTTTTACTATGTGATAATTTCCAAACTACAAGAAGCTCCTTGGACTTTAAATCAACCCTTAATAATTAACAAAATTGTATTGAGAACTCATTATTTGCCTCTCACTGTGCTGGCTGCCATTAGAACACAAAAATACTGATGACATCTCCCTTTTATTAAGGGGATGAAGGCACACTTTGGGAGACTGACAAGACTCCTGCCTAAAATCATTGGAGGAAAGTTTCAGATGACTTGTAATGTGGTAAAGAAGAATCATGGTGATAGCTACCATTTATTAAGTGTGTGTTATTTGCCAACCCCCTGCTTAAGCACTTTAATGTATTATATATAGTTCCAATTACAGGGGCTGTGGGCATTCAAAGGGGGAGAGATCTGTATGAACAGAAATGACTTGAAAAGATGAAGGAGCTAAGCTGCAGGTCTAGAAAGGCACAAGAGTTGCAGAAAGCAGCCTACACAGGGAAGGCATCACAATTGCAGGTGTGGTTTGTGGAATTGTGAGGAGACCCTCCTCACAGAGACGGGAGCTTAAGAGTGATAAAAACTGGTGTCAAGAGTGATTGTAAAATGTTTCCAAATTTTCATCCCCCTCTATATCCATTAGTTATACATCGTGATTTGCATTCATCTCATCAAAAAGTTGAATGTACTTTCTATATCTTGAATACAGAATGGTCTTGTGACATGCTTTGGCCAATATAAAGTAGCAATAATGACAGTGTTTCAATTCCAAGCCTAGGACTCTAGATGTCTGTGCATTTCTTCCCTCCCTTTCTTTTGTTCTCTCTTGAACCCCCGCCTTCTGCTATGAGAACAAGACTGGGTTAGTCCCCTGAAGCATGAGACATGATGTGGAACAGAGCTGAATCACCCAAGCCTAAGTCATACTAGACCAACCAGCCCCTATATGGTCTTCCAGCTGGCTGTAGTGAGAGCAGGGACTCCTCTATGGGCCCTGCAGAGCCCCCTGAGCCTGAAAATAAAGGAAAGTCTTGAGTTCCTTCATGAGAAATTCCAGGCACTCAACTAGTCCTAAGAAGTAAATGAACAACTTGATAAGCAAGAAAGTAATAGTAGCTTAAAACAATAGCCAAGAAGGAAGGAAGCTAGAATCATGGGATATTTTGTTCTCTGTAGCAACTAAAGATAACATCTTAACACATGTCCTTGAATTGTGTTTTAGAAACCCATCCCCGCACCAGATAGATCTGTGGGCACAGAGGCCTCAGGTAAGGGGAAACAGAGGACTGAATTCTGTCTGCCATTCTTTGCTCTAAATTTCTTCCTGAGGTGCTTGCAGGAGGTCATGTCCATGAGCCAGAGCTAACATTCTTTTCTGCTAATCCCAAATTTTCAGACAAAGCCTTGCCCTCTTAACCAATCACAAATTAGAAAATCTTTGAATCCACCTATAACCTGTGGGCTCCCACTTTGAGATGTCCTGCCTTCTTAGTTCAAACTAATATATAGCTTCCATGTTTTTACTTACGACTTTGCCTATAACGTCAGCCTCCCACTCTAAAAACCCTTGTCTATCAGCCATCTGGAAGTTCAGGTCATGAGCGTTAGCTGCCCGATTTTCCTTGCTTGGTGCCCTGCAATAAATGTCTCCCTTTCTTTTGCTATAATCGCAATGTCAGTGTTTGGCTTTGCTGCACTGGGCAAGCGGTTCCTAGTCTGGTTCAACAGTAGGCTCATGAGTGAGCTCAGCAACAGAAGCACCAATAGCTGTTTGATACAAATTATAAGCAACAGAGTGGTGAAAATAAGGCCTGTTTACCAAGGGTTTAATTAAAAAAAATACTCTTTGAGATATGCTTTTTACTTGCCTTGCAGAACATCAAGTTCATTTATTTTCTCTTGCCTCATTTGTTTGTTTCTTCTTAGTTTCCTTTGCTGGTTCCTCTTGTTAAAGTTAGACTGCCCAGAGCTATTCCTTAGGCCTTCTCTCCAGCTATATCTGCGAGTTTATTAACCTCATCCAGCCACATAGGTTTCAATTTCATTTATGTGCTGGTAACCCCTGGTTTCATATCCTCAGCCTAAGGTCTCTCTCCCAAAGTCCTATCAACTGTCAACTTGGCATTTCCACTCAGAAGTCTAATAAGCATCTTGAACTCAATGTATCCAAACTTGACTTCCTGATCTTTCAGCTCAGTCCCTGGTCCACATTAGTCTTCCCCACATCAGTTTATCCAGAACTTGTTACTTCTATCCTTGCCCATCTACAGCCTATTCACAATTCAGTAGACTGATTCTTTTAAGAAACAAGTCAGATTATGTCATTTTTCAGTTCAAAACCATGCAACGGCTCCCCATTTTACTCAAAGTGAAAACCAGTGTGCTTACTGTGGGTCTTATAACGTCTATTCCCTGTGACCATGTGTATTAGTGTTCTCACACTGCTGTAAAGATACTACCTGAGACTGGGTAATTTATAAAAGAAAGACGTTTAATTGACTCACAGTTCCGCATGACTGGGGAGCCCTCAGAAAACTTACAATCATGCCAGAAAGCAAAGGTGAAGCAAGGACCTTCTCCACATGGTGGCAGTAGGGAGGAGTGCAAGCAGGGGAAATGCCAGATGGTTATAAAACCACAGATCTTGTGAGAATTCACTAGCTATTATGAGAACGGCAAGGGGGGAACCACCTCCATGATCCAATCACCTCCCACTGGGTCCCTCCCTTCATATGTGGGGATTATGGACATTACAATTCAAGGTGAGATTTGGGTGGGGATACAGCCAAACTATTTCACCATCCTTATCTCCTGCTTCACTGCTCCAGCTGTTTGTCCTCCTTGTTTTTCTCAAGCATGTTCAACATGATCCTACCCTGGAGGCTTTGCTCAAGCTGTCCTTTCCACCTGGAATTTTCTGAAGCCTGTACTTCTGTCTTAGGACTTTGATTAACTGTCCTTCAACTGACCACTCTTTCTTGGGATCAGGATTTCTATGAGACAAATCTTCCCATTTGCATTCAAGTCATAGCTCAGATGAAGCCTGTGTTGGGCCATTTTTGTGTTGCTATCAAGAAATACTTGAGGCTGGGTAATTTATTAAGTAAAGAGGTTTAGTTGCCTCATGCTGTTATAGGCTGTGCAAGCATGGCTTCAGCATCTGCTTCTGGTGAGGACCTCAGGATGCTTACGATCATGGTGGAAGGGGGAGCAAGCACATCACCTGGTAAAAGCAGGAACAAGAGAGAGAGCCGAAGTGAGGGAGTGAGAGGAGGGGCCAGTTCTTGCGTAAACTCACTCATCACCAAGGGGCTGGTGCTATGCTATTCATGAGGGATCTGCTTTTATGATCCAATCACTTCCCACCAGGCCCAATCTCCAACACTGGGGATTACGCATCAACATAAGATTTGGAGGGGACAAACATCCAAACTGTGTCAAAGAGACAGCAAGAATGACAACTCCATAAGAGCAGAGAACAGTCAGTTATGGTCACTGAGGTTTTCCATGCCCTAAAGCAGGACCTGACCACCCTGGCCCTCAATAAATACCAGTTTGTTGAAGAAATGAGTGAAGATGCCATAAATCTCTGTTTTGGAAAAGGGGAAAAAAAAAATCACAGGCATAATAGGGTCCACCTAAATAATGGCAGCATGGCTTAGTGTAGCCTCTGAATTCAGACTGCCTGGGTTCAAATCCTGGCTCATCTACTTGGTGGTGAGATACTTTGGATAATGTGTTTGACATCTCTGTGCCTTTGTTTCCTCTTCTATAAGGATAATACTAGTACCTATTTCACAGGCCATAAAGAGCGCTCAAAGAGTAAACTGATCTAAAGTAATTAAAGTAATGCTCGGAAAATTCTAAATACTAAATACATATTGCATTTTATTATTCTTAGTACCTATCTCATAGATTTGGTATAAAGATTGGTTAAAATAAAATTCTTAACATAATAAATACTCAATTGATATTAGTTGATGATCTAGTTTCTGCATTTCCAGGATGCTTGTTTCTCCACACCAGGAAGTGGTTTTAAAAAAATTACACTTTCAGTGTACAATACAGTTTTTTAAATTAAAACAGGGTCTTGTTATGTCGCCTAGGCTTGGTCTCAAACTCTTGAGCTCAAGTGATCCATTTCAGCCTCCTGAGTAGCTGAACAATTTTTTTTTTAAAATAGTCTTTCCTTTATGAAAACCCAAAATATACCCCATCTTCATACTATTTATCTCTTTAAAGTATTTTTCCCCAGGAAACTTCCTGGTTAATGGTTAAGGTCAGGTTTTTTCTTTCCCTAATTAAATATTTTATAATTATCAGTTTTCTCCCAAGAAGGCATCATTTGTTTCTTTAATGAAGGAGTTGTGTGTGTTTAGTTGTAAGAGTTACGAGGCAGGCGGATCACGAGATCAGGAGATGGAGACCATCCTGGCTAACATGGTGAAACTCCATCTCTACTAAAAATATAAAAAACTAGCTGGGCATGGTGGCGGGCGCCTGTAGTCTCAGCTACTCAGGAGGCTGAGGTGGGAGAATGGCATGAACCCGGGAGGTGGAGCTAGCAGTGAGCCAAGATCATGCCACTGCACTCCAGCCTGGGCGACAGACCGAGACTCTGTCTCAAAAAAACAAATCAGTTAACACTAACCAAGAGACTGCACTTAGTAAGTTCTTTAAAAGGGATCATTAATATTCTTTCCTTATTACTATCATACTTATTACTATTCGTTTTTTTGAGTCCCAGAAATCAGCTTGAATTGATAAAGGCTAAATAATTGTGATTTTATTAGTGAATTTTTCTTATCCTGGTTAGTAAGTACAGTGCCTAAGTATACATATTTGCTATCAGGTTTTCTGCTAAGAGAAGGGATGACTCTATTATGCTGCTAACATTCATTACTTTAGACATGGTACTGAGAGAGAGCAGAGAAGGCATTTGGGGGGCACTGCTTTCCTATAGGTCATTGGATCATCATTCTCTGCTTTATGGATCCATATGGTCTCTCTTTGCAGGTCTGAACAATTGCTAAATTCAATAAAAATAAAAACCCCACTAGGAACTAGAAATATAATAATAGAATATCTCATTCTGCTGGTCCTGGGAAATGTCCTACTAACTAACTTGTCTATTATTTCATCCCCACCTCAACTGCAACCCTCCCTGGGTAGGCTGTGTGTTCTTTCTTCCCAGAACAACCAAGTCTATCATATTTCAATTCCTGGAAACAATCATCATGCCAGCATAACAGTTACTACCAATTCATGATAACTAAGACACTAATTTTCTGAATTCTGGCATCAGAGTGGGCAATGTTGATAACCTTCTTAGAAGACTTATATCACCATACACTGAACTGAAACATATACATAATGATCCCAATTTTTAAGTCAAGGTAAAAGAAAGCCACTGTGTGGATGAGAGCACTGATGTTTTGAGTATATCATCACAGAAATGGATCCGAAATCAAAGAATTTCATGGCTGAAGGAAATCTGAGAGTTTTCCTTCTGTTATTGCCATCACCTTTATTAATATCTATATTGAAATCACTTTAACCAGATGGTGGTGTGTATATGTACATATATGTATGTGTATTTGGCTCAATATGCCACGAACAGAAGTCAAGCTTCTTTATATATTTGGCAATGAATTTGGAGATTCTTAAGTCCTCCAAAGGTTAGTATATGAATGTAGACTTTAGCCATTTTTCTTTTCCATTGAATGAAAACTCAATTCTATTAAACAGGCACCTCACCTGTTGAGTGGTGAAAAGAGTATTGAGCGAATCAGAAGACATAGGCCTTTCTACTTATCAGGTGTGTGACCCTAGGCAAGTCACAGTATCTCTCTGGCATTCATGTTTGGATAATCTCTTAGAATCCTTCTCAATTTAATATTCCTTGACAGTATGATTTTTCTATAGCACTGACTTTTTAGTTTATGAACTTCTTCCAACAACTACCATGGACAACCTACTTAACTCTGCAAGAAATGATTTTGGGGAAAATTTTGCTAAATAAAAAAGCTTAGTATATTGATATTAGTTTGTATACTGTAGTTATATGGAGCCATCAAGTATTATTACAATGCTGATACTCACGCTTTTTCTTGCATTCAGCCTCTAGTAAAAAAACAAAATATGGCAAAATGATTGATATCAACGTGTTTCTCCTAAAAAAGCCATGACTTGGAGTCCCTACACATTAGACTCAACATAGTCTCCTCCACTTGCCTCCTCTATCATTCTTTCTGTATGGTGATCATAAATGTTCAGAATGATGACCTCAAGTTACCGCAAGATCTTTGGGCATAAAAAAAAAAACTATGCTAAAAATACACTCTACCTAATAAGAAGGAAAGTCATTCAATATCTTTTTTTTTTTTTTTTTTTTTTTTTTTGAGACAAGGTCTCACTCTGTTGCCCAGGCTGGAGTGCAGTGGTTCCACTGTAGCTCATTGTAGTCTTGACATCCCAGGCTCAAACAATCCTCCTACTTCAGCCTCCTGAGTAACAGGGACTACATGTACATACCATGCCTGACTAATTTTTTATTACTTGCAGTAGAGATAGGGCCCTACTATGTTGTTTGGCTGGTCTCAAACTTCCAGCCTCAAGTAGTCCTCCCACCATGGCCTCCCAAAGCACTGGTATCACAGGCATGAGCCACCACACTAGCCCTAGGCTCAATAGTTATTTAGAGATCTGTCATTCAGATTTTTTGAAAGCCATTGCTACTGTGTCTGCAACTACTTATCCATAGCCAGAGGATTAGTGACTGGAGGCTACAATGTAGTCATAGAAAAACCCATATCCACAATCTAGCTTGGTGGCAACAACAAGAGTAGGAGCACTCAGAAGGCTTCTATCTCACTTCTGTCGGGTCTCATACAATGAGATTCCTCCAACTCTCATACCATGCATCCAATTGGAAGAATCTAATTGGAGTGCAGTGGTGCCATGAACTACGATGGCATCACTGCACTCCAACCTGGGCAACAGAGCAAAAGCCTGTCTCAAAAAAAATTTATATATTGATCCTAGAAATTTCCATTCCCTGTTTGAAACGAGGGAAGGGTGGGTTTTCCTTCTGATAGGCCAGTTAGGAGATCTTCCTGGCGGTACTCCTAGATACTCAGTCTAAAGCTCATTCTGTTAACCCTTCCAACAATGCTGTGAGCATCCAAATCTCTGTATTAAATCCCTTTCCGCTTAAAATAGCTGGAGTGATTCCTGCTTCCAGCAGCAAATATTTGCTGACTGTAGACCAGTGTTCAGACTGCAGAAGTTCAGAGAAGAAAATAAAAAGAGAATAAGAATTATAAAGAAGAATCTTAGGGACTAAGCATGACAAACCCGTACCTTGATGACTAGAAATGCACACTTTTGAGAATTATTTGAAAAGTTTGGGTAAGATTTGAGTACCAATTCATACTTGCACTTTATATATGTAATAATAATTTGGGTTTTTAAACCAGTCTGCAGATGATAAGACCACAGAAAATCCTAAGATCCACTGCTTTTGGAAATTTCATTTTACTAACTTCAATTTTAAGGGATTCCTAATTTTCTAGGCTCCAATGTGTGAAATGACCCCCAAAAGAGCCATTTCTGTTGGTTTAGCCCCAGACCTTCAGAGTAAATCACAAATAAAAAATGTGTTTCAGATATGTTAAGGATAACACATAAGCCAGCCAAAGCCAGAAAATATAGGCTTAAGGATAAAAATCCTCCTGAGTCCACCCTCTTGTGCCAAAGTTTTATAGGGATTGTAGTTTGGTTTTGTGGTTTAAGGCCTCAAATCATGAAAGGTCAAATTAGGAAGTGGTGCTGGGGGATTCTAGGAATGCTGCTCAAATTGACAGAAACCTCGGTCATGTTAGGAAGCACCCGTGTGCTGCTTTCATCTTATTTTCTTGGACTGCTATAGAATTTTCTTGCTCCCTGAGGTTAACCACTCCAAAGAAACCTGGTCTTTTACTGGGCCTAGTTATCTTCATTATACAAAGCAATTGTTCTTGGCCTCTTCTCTCTAAGGCATAAAGTGATAAGCATTTCTTTTTTCTACTTATTCCTCCAAGTGACTAGTCACCTAAACTAACCTCTTTAGTATAGGTCTCCTTTTGACACAAAGCCACAGAGAACACTGTCTTGGTTATCTGCATCTGAGAGCAGGGCTTAATGGTAGTTCTATGCCTAAACCGCTGGCCAGTTACACATCAGCAACCACAGAGTACACTAAATTAGCTAAGACCAGGACAGGGCTAAATATCTGATCTGTCCATTTGCTTGAGATGTGACAACTGGCTGAGATACAGAAAATAATTTCCTCCAGGAACCACCAAACAACCAAAAGATTTTTCTGCTCTGTTTTTTTTTTTTTTCTCCTCTAGAAAATACAAGTTTCTGTCTTTTGCCCCAGTTGGCCTTGTGCTTACTCTCAATCTATTCCTCAATTATCAGAACCATTAGGCAATAATAAATGAAGCATGAAGGTAAAGAAGGTAGAAAGTCACAGTTGTTAACCCATAAAATTGCTAATATGAGGCCTGGTATTCCAGGCGTATCACTCCAGGGGCTTCCAGCTCCAAGTGCATAGGAATGTGAGACGCAGATGGTGGTGAGGCCATCCCATTTCTTCAGAAATTAATTTTAAGGTAGATTTTATAGACCATGACAGGATCACACTAAAGGAAGTCAGAGACACTCCATAGGATGGGGACTCACAATCTAAACTGTGGATCTTTGAGGTCTTCTCTGGAAAGTGTTTTGAATCTTGCTAAACCAACAGGTCCTCTCCCTGTCTCCTCAAAAACTCTTTTTCTCAACTTCTCACTCCTTCCTACCTTGATGAAATTTCTGTGTTATAATCAATAAGTGGTCAGATCATGAATCTCGTCTCTGTGGTGAAAAGAGGTCCAGCCTTAGGCTAGCCTCAAGCATAGGTAGCTTTGATGGCAGCAGGGAGCGAAATGAGAAGGCTCAAATCTCTGACATCACCCCCACCCATGGCTCTACTCAATATTCTCACAAAAAGTGATTCCTTCAACCCTAAACCTTTTTCCCTATTAAATACAAATGACCTTTATCTTAGTTCATTTGCACTACTATAACAGAATACCACAGACTGGGCAAGTTAAAAACTATAAAAGTCTAGTTCACACAGTTGTGGAAGCCAGGAAGTCCAAGTTCAAGGTGCTGGCCGGTTCAGTGCCTGATGAGAGCTGGTCTCTGCTTCAAGATTGCGCCTTGCTGTCACATCCTCCTGAGGGGACGAAGAAGGAGCCCTCAAGTCCCAATGACCTCCTAAAGGCCCTGCCTCTTAATACTATTGTATTGGAGATTAAGCTTCAACATGAATTTTGGAGGGACACAAACTTTCAAACCATAGCAGCATTCTGCCATTAAATGCTTTATGTCATTATCAATTCTATCCCAGGATGAACCCAAAATATAATTTTAGTTTTTTATTGAAGTTTAAAAGAGAGAGCATGAAGGCACCAGGTGCTTATAGATTGAGAAACCCAGGGAATATTTGGAGGGTGAGTGAGCAGATTAGAGAAACTGGGGCTTATTTAAATTTTTTTCTTTTTTTGGCCAGGCATGGTGACTCACGCCTGTAATCCCAGCACTTTGGGAGGCCGAGACGGGCAGATCACAAGGTCAGGAGATCAAGACCACGGTGAAACCCCATCTCTACTAAAAATGCAAAAAAGTAGCCAGGCGTGGTGGCAGGTGCCTGTAGTCCCAGCTACTCAGGAGGCTGAGGCAGGAGAATGGCATGAACCTGGGAGGCGGAGCTAGCGGTGAGCCAAGATTGCGCCACTGCATTACAGCCTGGGCGACTACAGAGCGAGACTCCCTCTCAAAAAAAAAAAAAAAAAAAATTCTTTTTTTTAACTTTCTAAGTCTGTGGAACCTACATTGGCTCCAGGGCATTATATTTTAGTGCTTGCTTGTTTTGTTTTTCTGATGACCTATAAAAGGATTCTTCCAGTGTTAAAGAATAACCCACTTTAATCCCTCTAGAAATGTGAAGATCATTCTCTTTGTATTCTCCTTGCTGGAGACCAATCTTCAGCAAATGGAATTTCCCACATTTCCTAAAGATGAAGAGAGTCTATAAAGGAAGCAAAGATGCAAGCAAAAATGTCTTCACAACTACCCACAAGAAAACATTAGAAAATGGAAGAGAGGAAAAACAAAAGGCATCCTAAAAATAAACATACCGACTGAAGCTCTGTAGGTGTACAAGGAAAAATACTTATGATAGCAAACTTGCTTCTGGATTAAATAATTTTTTGTAGAGTTTTCCTATGACCTTTGTTCTAGTAAGATTATTACAAATGACAAATAATATTTGTTTGTTGCTTAGTGATTTACAAGCCTTTTCCCAAGACTGCAAAGACAAATTTGTTGGAAGAAACTTAGATTTCTAAATCTGTTTGCAGAGAGAAGACTGATCATATTGGAAATACTAAAGGTAATACTGATTTTTATAGAAGATCTGGGAATTATTTGAGGTGAAATGTAAGTACCAGGAAATCCCAGAGATCTCCAATACAGGGAGAAACATTTCATGTTTGTTAAATTAGGAAATGGCATTTGACAGGGAGTTCCCCCTCCTTAACTACAAGCTGCTGACTTAACTCAAATCTGTACTAATTGAGGGTTTTGTTTGGCTCAAAAATAGGCTTTAAAAAAAAAAAGGCACAAATGTCCATATATTACACGCCATTCCTAATTATAAAATATAAATGGCAGTACTGAATCAGCTCAATTTCCCATTCCAGATATCATATATGGTATTAAGTTCAATAAAGTCAAGATGTAATGAAGTTACTAGAAACATAAAACTTGTATTGGTCAAATACGCTTTATCATAGGTTTTTATAATATGAAATGAAGTTAATTTCATACTTATCCCACATAACCAGAATGTGAACATTTCTGAACCTAGAGGACTCCTGGGATTCGGGGACACCGAAAATCATGGTATTGGCAAAAAACATTTTATTAAGACTGTACAGCTCCTTTTTCATGAGGTTATTAAACTACTAAACATGACCCTGCTAGAACTATGGACTAGGAACTCAAAGGCAGTCCTTTGCTCTTTGCAGAAAATTATGAAAGGCACTCTCCTCGAAAGAGGATTTGATCACCTACATCCCACACCAGGTATCCTGACTCTATCTACCTGGAATCAGCAATTCTTTGCTCCTGTGTTATAAAATGGACTGTTAAGACATGAGAATGGGATATCAGAATTAACAGGAGGATGACTTGTTCTCAGGACCCCATGTCCTAATCTGTTACATAGTTTAAAACAAAGATGGGGAAGATTTTCATTAACCAACAGTTATTCACTGATCTACCTATAGCTCATGTCTCTCCAGAAATTATTAGGTTGCTGTCAAGAACACAAAGGAAGAGAACAGTAAGACAGAACTGCCTGGCACACTACTTTTAATTGTTTTTTGTTGTTGTTGTTTGGAAAAATCCGAACTAAAGTCAGTTTTAGAGTTGTCACCATATTCCTCTTTTTTTTGAGAAGAAATCCATCACTTTGATTAATATTTACATCTATCGAATACCTTTTGGTTGAGGCCTATCTTCATAAACTAGTAATGCTGAATTTCCTTTCATGACATGGCTCTACAGCTCATTTCCCTCCCTCCCTTCACTTGTCAAGGATCTGAGTTTCAGATTCTGAGAGTAGAAAAGGGTGTCTGAAAACATCTGGCTTAGTCTCCTCGTTTTACACAAGGAGCAACTCTAGGCTTGGGCATTTAAATAACTGGTCCAAGGTTGCTCAGCCACCTAGTGGCAAAGACAAAACCAGAGCCCACACGTAGTCCTTCTTCCATGTCTCCTGCTTTTAAAATTCATCCTGTATGGTCTCTTTAAATCCTTAACTTTCCCATATATCCAGCATTTTCCTTCTGGAGATTGGTCAATGTGAGTGGACACTAACATAAGTCGTGGACCCCACCAGATTCAACCCAGGCTTTGTGGGGGAATCCAGACATAATCTTACCATTGTTGGGAACCTCACTCAATTTTTTTGTCATCTTCGACTAACAAATACCTGTCTTCTGCTTTAATTATTATAATGTCAGAGGATGCTTGAATTTCCAAGATAGGTCACTCATTTACTGAGCAGAGCTTTTTATATGGAGAAGTCTATTTTGAGCAAAATATGCCCACCCACAACTTCTACCCATCAGGCAAGGTTTCACAATAAAGACAAAGTGGCTCACTTCCCTACCCCAGGACAACAGAAGAGCAAACCGTCTCCCTTGGGTCTCAGTACTTGAATCTTTGAAATTTAATAAGACATTTCCAGCCCAGAGGGCATTCTGAGAGAAATCTCAAACCTAAGGCATGTCTTCTGTTCCTGTGAGATTGACGGTTGCCATGGGGATGGGGGGAGGGATGCTCTTCTCAGGCACTACATGATTTCATCCCAGCAGAGCTCCTGCTGGGACCTAAGTGCCTGCTAAGATTTTACAGAGGTCGATCAGCTGGGCCTAGCACAGGAAGTGCTGGGTCCCTCTGCCCCAGAACGAGGGAACATGATTTATTTAGTGTGTATGGAATGACTCTAAAATCCTTGCCTTGCTTCCCTCACAGAAAAACATAGAAATTCCAGTTTTATTAGAACTCCAGGCCCCTGTTTTCAGTAATAATTCTGGGGTGGATTTCAATGATTTATAATTAAAAAACGGCATCCCAATAAACCCTTCACCAATCAAGTAGCCATTGGTCCACTAGATGCATCTAAATGCAGGTCAGATTCCAAATGTTAAGCTCTTGACTCCTCTGTGGCCATCCCCATGAGAAAGCAGCCCAGACTGGCTTCAGCAGGATCCTCAGCATGACTCTCTAGGGCTGGGAATTTCAGCTGAAAATTCAGTTAGTCCAGTAGGCTATTTCACAAACTAATGAGAAAGTCTGCTCTTGGAGAGAAACACCACCCAGAAGACAACAGGACCATGTTGTTTAGAAGGAGGAGACTGGCAGCTGAAACAGGCAGCCAGGAGACACCTAATGTAAAATCCAGGGCTGGATTTTGTAATGATTTTGTATCCAAGTGGGTCGAGGGAGAGCATTTCTTGATAGTAAAAGTCCTAACCCTAGAGACTCTGAAGAACCCTAGGGAAGCCTCAGTCCCATTTATCACCATTATTTTGTCAGGAAGTAGAAAATTGGACCTATGTTAAGTCCTTAAATAGATTTAGCAGTATCTTCACCAGTTCACAGACAGAACATCAGCTGGCATTATCAAAGTCAATATCTTGCCTAGGTGTTCTTGATTATATGCATGTGATCAAGAAGTAGACCATTTCTAAGACACTTCCCCAATATAATCTTAAATTAAAAAGCATCATTATATTCCATGGTGGCAGTTCCTGGTAGCCGTAATTCTTCCCTGGAAATTTCAGTGTCCAGTAGAAAGCCACTTTCTTTAAATAATAAGGTGGTTTCTTGTGCAGGGGAGAAATTTCCTGAAAAACAGTGTGCCACCAGCCAGCTTCTCAACATCAGATTATTGTCATGGGTCCATAATGTACACATAATGAGTTAGGTTTTTAAAAATTATTTAAGATATACAAAAAGGTATAAAGAATACGGTCAACTCTCATGATCCACTACATAGCATAGGAAGTTTATAAATGACCTATAAACTTGAAGCCTCTATACCATCCCCAATCTCATTCCCCTAGGCTCCCGGAAGTAATCGTTATCCTTAATCACATGCTTTTTGTTCTCAAGCATTTCTTTGTAAAATTAATACACAGCATTGACTTGAATGACTGCATATTTTGTATAAAAGATATTTTACACATCTCTTCTATAGTTTTTTTTTACTCAACATTATATTTGAAAGATTCATCCACATTAATAAATGTAGCTCCAGTCCATTCATTTGAATTACTAATTAGTTTTTTTCTCTATTTTCCTGTTGATAAATATGTAGGTAGCTTTAATTTTGGTTAAAGAATATATTCTTTCAGTTTTATTTGTTTTTGTTGGCTTATTCTTGAAAGCAATTAAACTAATATACACTCAGAAGGGCAATTGTTAGAGTCCCTGTTGTTTTACATTCTTGCTAACACCTGCTACTGTCAACCACTTACAATTTTTCCCAATCTAAGGGTATCTCATTATGATATTAATATACCTCTGATTTTTAGTGTTTTAAGCATACTACTATATCTTTTATACTAAATTTATTTCCCAATTTTCTCTTCCATTTGTTACATTAAATATTGGCCCCCTTCTCATGCACAGACATATAACCAGTACTTTCCACTGGTAGTATGATAGGCTCAGAAAGATTAAACTCAGAAAGGACTAAATGCAAATGATATGTGTATTCTGGAAGGCAGGAACACAGAGGCATTTTCAATTCTTAAAAGAGGGTCTGACCCAAATAAGGTGCATACTACCTATTTTCTGAATAAATGAAATTGTACTTTGTTGTCTCTGAATTCACTACAGGTTTTGATGACAGAAACTGTCAACTGGCCTCTCTGCCTATAGCGACTTCCTGCTGCGTACCTTCCAGCACACCATTGCTAGTTACTTTTGTCACTTCCGTGTTTAAAAATCTCCCACAATTCCCTATGGCTGAGCAGGAGAGGTTAAACTTCTCATGCAGACAGTTAAGGCCCTTCCTCGAATGGATCCCTTTTGTCTATTCCACATGTGTTTCACTGTGGCTCTAATATTAGCCCTCTGCTCTGTGCAAAGTTGGTTTTCGTACTCTTCCTTTCATGAGATAGCTTATTGACTATGAAGGCAATTCTTACAATCTCAACAATTTTGTACATGTAGAAAACACTGCACATTTTTTATTAGTCTGTAAGAACACTGAAGGGCAGAGTCTTCATCTTTTCCAACGAATAATCGATGGTTTCTGGATGAATGGATTGTGGGTTTTTTGTTTCCTCAGATAAATTTTTGCAAACAACATCAACCAAAAACTCATCTCTAGTACAAAACTGATGAAGTGAGTATAAAAACAAACCTAGGGATTGACAATCACAATTCTCATGATAAAAACATGCTATAAGTTGGTACCAGGCACTGTGCTCTATAAGAAGGATACAAAATTTTTTCATTAGTTTTCTGAAAGGGCTTAGAATATAAAAGAGAAGACAAACATTTTCATAGCTGTATCTCACTCTCTCTCTTCATTTATATCTGTATCATGTTCTCTAGGCATAGTTGTAGAAAAAACTTACCCTGTCTAGGGTCTAGGGTGTTTAGACACAAACTAATGACCAGAAAATATGACCTTCAGAATGGTGCTTGGAACTCATTCCTGTGACTTAAAAAGTTTAGCTTTCTTTCTTTTCTTAGACAGGGTCTCACGCTGTTGCAATCACAGCTCACTGCAGCCTCGACCTTCCTGGGCTCAGGTGATCCTCCCAACTCAGCCTCCCAAGTAGATTACAGGTGTGCACCACCACGCCCAGCTTTTTTTTTTTCTTTCTTTTTTTGTAGAGACCAAGTCTTGCCATGTTGCCCAGACTGATTTCAAACTCCTGGGCTCAAGTGATCTGCCCTCCTCTGCCTCCCAAAGTCCTGAGATTACAGATGTGAAACACTGCACCCAGCTGGATCAGCTACTTTCCTTCAGAAAATGATAGGCTCAGAAAGATTAAACTCAGAAAGGACTAAATGCAAATAGCTGAGATCTTGCCTTCACTTCCTTCTTACAGTGAATAAATATGCATCCAGAATGAAGTGAAGCAATAAAGGTCCTTTGTATAGGAAGATTCATAAAGGACAGAAAGCCAAATAGAGATCCAGAGTCCAACCTGTTTTTCCTTTTCCTATATTTTCTATTGGTACATGCTGAACAGACATCTTACTAATGTTTTTGTTTTTGAGACGGAGTCTCGCTCTGTTGCCCAGGCTGGAGTGCAGTGGTGCGATCTCGGTTCACTGCAACCTCCACCTTCTGGGTTCAAGCGATTCTCCTGCCTCAGCCTCCTGAGTAGCTGGGACTACAGACACGTGCCACCACGCCTGCCTGGTTTTTTGTATTTTTGGTAGAGATGGGGTTTCACCGTGTTAGACAGGATGGTCTCGATCTCTGGACCTCGTGATCCGCCCACCTCGGCCTCCCAGAGTGCTGGGATTACAGGCGGGAGCCACCAGGCCTGGCCACATCTTTCTTATACTAAAAGCAGAAGCTCTATGCTGAGGGAAAGAACAATGAAGTCTGCAGAAACCTGAGGTTCTAGTTCTGTGCTACCCACTAGGCACAAAGGAGTTGTACCATGTGGTCTCCAGTACATCTAGTTCTAAAATTCTATGTCCCAATGATTCTAAAGTCAGAAGTGTCCTCACTGAATGTTATATTTACTGACAAATCCAAAAGTTATAAGAGTTTCTGTGTGTATATTTCAAGTTCCGAAAACACGTTTTTCCCTCAAAATATAGATAGTAGTTAAAAATATGAAATCACTTAATAACCACCCTAAATACTTGGTACAATTTCAAAGTCTCTAACAATTTCAAAGGCAAGCACTTGGGTTTTCCTAGAACCTGTACTTTAAAACCAAGATCTTTCAGTAGATGGTTGCTTGCAAGGGGAAATCTAAGGAAAATAAACATTCACCCACTTAAAAAAAAAAAATCTCTCGGCTGGGTGTGGTGGCTCACGCCTGAAATCCCAGCATTTTGACAGGCTGAGATGGGTGGACCACCTGAGGTCAGGAGTTCGTAACCAGCCAGCCCAATATGGTGAAACCCTGTCTCTACTAAAAATACAAAAATTAGCTGGGGGTAGTGGGCACCTGTAATCCTAGCTACTGGGGAAGCTGAGGCAGGAGAATTGCTTGAACCTGGGAGGCAGAGTTTGTAGAGAGTAGAGATAGTGCCATTGCAGTCCAGCCTGGGAGACAAGAGCGAAACTCTGTCTCAAAGATAGATAGATAGATAGATAGATAGATAGATAGATAGATAGATAGATCTCTCCACACAAATGACCAAACTCATGAGAAAATGCTTGACATCAATAATCATCAGAAATGCAAATCAAAACCACAATGAGATACCATCTCACACCAGTCAGAATTACTATTATTAATATCAAAAAGTCAAAAAACAATAGATGCTGGTGATGTTGCAGAGAAAAGGAAACAGTCATGCACTGCTGCTGGGAATGTAAATTAGTTCAGCCACTGGGGAAGGCAGTTTGGGGATTTCTCAAAGACCTTAAAACAGAACTACCATTGTACCCAGCAGTCCCATTATTGGGTGTATATCCAAAAGAAAATAAATTGTTCTACCAAAAAGACACATGCACTTGTATATTAATCACAGGACTATCCACAATAGCAAAGACATGGAATTAACCCAAGTATCCATCAACAGTGGATTGGATAAAGCAAATATGGTACATATACACTATGGAATACTAAGGACCCATTAAAAAGAATGAAATCATGTCCCTTGCAGCAACACATATACAGCTGGAGGCCATTATCCTGAACGAATTAATTCAGGAACAGAAAACCAAATACTGCATGTCCTCACCTGTAAGTGGGAGCTAAACATTGGGTACATACACATGGACAAAAAGATGGCAACAGCAGACACTGGGGACTACTAGAGGGGAAAGGATGGGGGTGGGGGCGAGGGTTGAAAAACTATTGAGTACTATACTGACCACTTGGGTGACAAGATCAATCGTACCCTAGACCTCAGCATCATCCGATATACCCATGTAACACAGTTGCACATGTACCCCCTGAATCTAAAATAGAAGTTGAAATTATAAAAATAAAAATTTCAGATGTCTTTCCAGTTAGCTTACATTCTGATGGAAATTCTGAATACTGCTAAATGAACTGGTTATAAGGAAAAAGCGTTCAATGTTCTTGACAAATGTTGTATGGAAGATGAAATATTGTCAGTCATTACCAAAAATATTATTAACTTATTTCGAAAGGTCTGAGACTCTGAGGGAAGCAAAAAGAGGTTTGATTCATTTTTATTTATAATGGGTATAAAGAGAAAGACCAGTTGTTTTCTGGAAAGTATAGATAAGGTATAATATATGCATGGAGATCTTAAGTAGCTTAAACACACATAGAATTACTCTCCTAAATAAGTGCAAGTCTCATATGAAAGCCCCCCAAAAGCCTCATCTGAAACTGAAACACCTTTCATCTCTCTGCTCTGTCACTGTAGGCTTCAGCTATGGAGTGTACATTCCAGACCTCCAAAAGGAGAGGAGAAAAGGAAAAAAACACCCACCTCTAAACTGAGTTAGCTCCTTTTAAAGAGCCTCCTCAGCTGTTTCACACCATAATGCTGCTTTCATCACACTGGCCAGAACTTAATAGTATAGTCACACCTAGCTGCAAAGGAGGCTGTGAAATGTAATGTTTTATCTGGGCATAATGCGTTCTGGAATAAAATTAGAATTTTGTTACTAAGGAAAAGGGGCATACTTGATACTGGGTAGGCAACTAGCAGCCTCTGCTTGAATAACCATAAGGCGAAATTTGAAATTGAACATTAGAAAGGATGAAATTGTGTATGAAGTTGGACAAAAACTTTTCTTACATCTCAAGTTTGTGCAGTATAAATGATACTGCCGGTGGGTCATTGAGGCTCTAGACTTATGTACGGTACCATGTTGAGTAGCAAAATAATAATAAAAAGTCATTATCCCCTCTTGGCCTCAATTATTTCTACATAAAAAATGAGGAAATCTATTATATATCAGTAGTGCTTAGACTTTTTCTTAGCAGCAGAATTCTTTCTTCAAACAAAATTTACGCAGATTCCCAGAGAAGACAGTAAAAGGGAGAACTTACTCCCATTGAAATGGGGGTTGTGGACTGGGAGCTTCATACCATAGTCTTTGTTCTCCAATATGGCCTCTGAGATATCCCAGGGCTCTAAGGAAGAAAATGTGAAATCTGGTCTTTATGCTTTTTAGATTTCAGCAATTTAGGGTTTCATGACTCAGACTAAAAACAAGGGCTTTAGAAGTCTTTAATTCATAAGGCTTTGTTTTTTTCTTCCAATACTTACTAAATAATGGATTTGGGGGGGAAAATGTCTCTGAGAAGCTTTCTAATATCTGACCTTGTTTGGATAAAATAAAACATAAAATTTGACGCTTTGTAGGGTTTCTCGGGAACTTCTTACAAGCACAGATGTCTACATTTTACTTATCTTGCCATTTATTAAAATTAGATAAGTAGCTCAATTCGATCTGTGCTACTAAGGTTCTCAATGTTCCCTCCATGAAGTGTTACTTCTGAAGACCACAAAAGCATCATTTAGATAATCTACATCCGATCACACCTAAACTTCTATACAATTCTTAGTTAATGCTTGGATTCTATCCAAAGGTGAATATTGGAAGGAGAAGTTTGACTTTCTTCCATGTAGTCAATTTAATATGGTCAGGCAGAGGGGGAAGATATTGTCCTACAGGAATTTTAACCAAAGTGCTGGAGTTTAAATTTCATGTGTGGCTTTTCCTTTATGAGGATTAGCTGCTGTGCAGGTCTGAAAAAAATGCTGGGGAGAAGTAAAATTATAGATAGAGATGGTGTAAAACCAAGGGTGGCTTTTGAGTCACACTTAATAGGAATACAGAACTCTTTACACTTTCCAAGTTTTCCCCATCCTACTGGGACTCTTAAACTGAAATAATAATCTCTTTCCCCTTTTAAATAATTCTTGTCCTACTTTTAAGACTACTGGGGGAATAAAATAAAACACATGCAAAACTTAACATCAGCATTACTAAAACATATGTAACAGCATGCAGAAACTCCACAGATCTTGTAAAAATCCACTTAAGACCACAGAGAAAATCACCAAAAGCACAGGCCAAAATGTACTTGAATGGAGAGTGTGTGTTTGGAGGGCAGGAAACTCACAATTTACTCTTGACTTTGTCATTACCCAAATCTGGGCTGCTTTCTGTACAGTCATTTTTAATCTATCTGAATTTTTCTCTCACCCTTCATGTAATTAAGGGATAGTCCTCTCTTATCTTTCAGAAATATTGGTAATATTTTGGTCATTAACCTAATATTCTTGGGTCAAATGAAAGAAAGTGGCTCAATAACTCAAGGGACACTACAGCTGTGATAAACACTAATGAAATACAAGATGATATGGTTCTTGTAGAGTCACGGGACTGGCATTAGATCTAAGGTCATTTACAGAACGCTTAAGTTCATGATTATCTACCATTCTCCATGAATCCATAGCTCTTTGGCCAATTTCTCAATTAGTTGCTCTAGATTATTTAATCCTCATGTTCCCCTGACTTCCAGGCTTTATGTCCTTCATTTTTAACCAGAGGTTTTAAAACATCAACTTTTACATACAGTGAATTTTCTTGCATGCTAAATCTAGTGCTCCAAGTGGGGAGAGAAGAGGTGCTACAAATCAATGGACTTTCAGGTTTTTCTCTTCACTACTGAAGTCACTGGGGCCCTTTCTTTCTCAATTCTAATAGTTCTAAACAGCCCAACAGTCTCTAGGCCCTTGACCTTGAAATTTGGGCTTCGGTCCACAGTATTCAGAACTGGGAGGCAGCCCAAGTATAGCTCTTGTCTGGCTGCAGCCCAAACATTTGGTGAGACTCCTAGAAACAAAATATCTGTAAACAAACAAAATTAACTAATGCAGGACTTTTATGCCATTTGAATTTAAATAAAAGCAATTACATTTTAAAAGTCACAAAAAAGTATATAAGGAATTTTTTATTGGCTAAAAGATATTCTTCAGCAACATGGCGGTTTTTAGGAACAGGGTGGATTAGGTTTTTTTTGGTAGTTGGGATTGGCTTATATTCAGTGGACACCTGGACAGTGGGCAAACTTGAAATGAAAGCTAGATTGCCCAACAATGTCACACTGCAGAGCACTGCTATAGACGTCACTGGAAAAAGTATTAGAAATATATTTACATTACACACACAGCTCAGATCATTGCTGTGGTAGAGGCTGCACGTTTCATGACAGTTTTTGCTTTACAGAGAATCCCAGGACAATTCACAAGTTAAAGACTAGTAGCATGGGAAAGAATTCTCTCTTTGAAATAAAAGAGATATCTTTCAATTATAGCTCAAGTAACACAGGCAAATTACATATTTCAACTACAGGTACTAACAATATTTTAGTAAACATTAGAGCCAAAGAATTCTAGTCATATGAGTTTTAGAGCTCTTTAGATATTTTCCTATTTGTAATGTCCATATGCTAACTCATTCATTTCTTCATTAAGTTATTTAGCAAAGAGTGGCTGAATATTTTTTATGTACTAGCAAAATTCTACACATGATGGTTGCACAAAGCATGTATAAGATACAATCAAATCTTATGTGGTGGTTTTAAAATAATACTATAAATTATTGTATACTCCTCTCTTCAAAAAGTCAAGCTTAAAGCCCTGCCCCCTTCAATGACAGCTGGATTTAGTGACTCGTGTCTAACAACAGAATATTGTAGAAGCGAAAGTATGTGGTTTCTAAGACTAGGTATAGTAGTGTGTGCCTGTAGTCCCAGCTACTCAGGAGGCTGAGGCAGGAGGATCGCTTAAGCTCAGGA
This sequence comes from Trachypithecus francoisi, assembly GCF_009764315.1. NCBI lineage: Eukaryota > Metazoa > Chordata > Mammalia > Primates > Cercopithecidae > Trachypithecus > Trachypithecus francoisi. The sequence continues at coordinate 20,740,670 of NW_022681431.1, read as the reverse complement.
ATTTGAGGTTACAATGCGCTATGATTGTGCCACTGCGCTTCAGCCTGGGTGACAGAGTGGGACCCTGTCAGTCATTCAAATCAATTAATCAATGGAAATAAAAGACATTGTGCTTTGTTCCTCCTTTCTCTTTTCTATTATACACACTGGGGAAGTTATCTGCCATGTTGCAATGACACTCAGGCGGCGGCCTTATGGAGATATCTTAAGGGTGGGGAACTAAGATTTCCAGCCAACATCCATGTGAGTGACCACCTTGGAACTGGCTCCTCCAGATTCTCAGGTGAGGCTTCAGATAATACAACCCCAGCCAATATCCTGACTGCAGCAACATGGGAAATCCTGAGCTACAGTCTTCAAGCTAAACTGCTCTAGAGTCCTAATCTTCAGAATTGTGTGAGATCATAAATATTTATTACTTTAAGATACTAGGTTTTGGGAGGTAATTTGTCATGTATTATTCAGAGGTTTCATAAGTATCTCACAAAATGATGCTTATCTCCTCAACATCTATTCTGCCTTCCTTCATTTTTTTTGAGATTCATATATAAAGACAGTATGCCTCAAAGTAATAATTTATTCTTCTTGCCATGAGGATAAAGAGATTATTCACCAAGCATCAGGACTTGGCTGTTATGGTGTTCTGGCAGGAACTAGAAGAACATGTTTTGGACTGGAGCTTGAGAGTAGTAGACCAGAAAGGATGAAATATAAGGCTGGATAGGGGAGAGTTTACTGATATGGGATCCTCTTTCTTGAATCATGATTTAACATTTTGGGAAGAATGCCTGGAGTCCATCCTCATGTGTTGTGAGTATGGCTCTTTGAAGCCTGGAAACAATGAAGGCCTATAGAAAATAAGGTGGAAACTTCGGAACTGCCTTGGCAGAGTATTAGAGAAGGAGTCAAATAGTTCTGAGAGGTGAACGTAGCAGAATGGATTATTTAAGATCTCTCTTTATTCAGAAAATCTGCCATATTATATTTCCAATTATTTTTATTAAAGTAATCAGAAATTTGCCAGTGAGTGTAGCATCATCATCACTGAGAAGCACAGGAGCAGCTCTCCTCTGTATCCAGGTTTAATGACAGGAGGTACTGCGGTGGATCTGGAATCCCTAACAGGGGTAGGAATATAAGATTCTGGAATTTCAGAGACCATGTGGCAGTACTTAACTTAGGTGAGATAGACATTCTTACATGACGGAGAGCAACAGGGGTCTTGGCTCACAGAGGTCTATGGCAAAGGCCATAGATCATAATTTTCTTTGGGGTAAGATAAATGAACAACCAATGAAAGTATTGATTTATAAAACAGAAAATATCAAGAATAAGTGAGAAGCTTGATCTCAGGCACTACAATTGTAAGTCACAATCTTTTACCCAGTTGCCATACGTGCAGTAGTTCTCAGAAGTAGAGGCTATTTGCTACATGGAAATCTAGATCTCTGACAAAAGTCTCTGCAAGGCAAGTATATGTCGTGGCAACTCCCCTAATTCTTCCCTAAAAGAACCTACACCCATTTGTCAAAGAAACTCTATGGTAAGGAAAGGAGGCTATCTCTTTCAAGAGCTGCTGGATAATGGGTCTGAATTAAAACTGATTTCAGGGAACACGAAGTGCCATCATGACCCCTCTGATACAGTGTCATGAAAAGATGACAGTGGAGTGTTTTGAAGTCTATCTCACAGTAATAGCGGGTCCACCAACCCACCCTGTGGTTTCTCCTCAGTTCCTTGAGGCATAATCAGGATGGATATATTTACAAACATTTCCTAAACTTTGGAAAATACCCATTATAAAAGGATAGAAAAGACCAAGTGTAAGATACTAAAATTCCCTCACAATCCCACCAAGACAGTAAATCAGGAGCAATACTATATGCTATAGATAAAATGGCAAAGACTAGTGTCACCCTCAAAGACTTAAGGAAAACACAAGTGGTAGTCCTCATCATGTCCCCGTTTAATTCACCAATCTGGTGAAAACTAGATGGTGAAAGTCATAGAAGATGATGTTGGACTACATTACCTTAACCAACTGGTAGCCACAAGCACAGTCAACGTGCTGGAAGTAGAAGATTTACTAGAAAGATCAAAACATCCTCTGGAATTTGGCACACAGTTCTTGATATCGTACATGCCCTCTTTCAATGCCCATCAAGAAGGAGCATCAAAAGCTGTCTTCATTCATGTAGAATGAACTGCAAACCTTATATATCAACTTGTCCTAGGCTTTTGCTAGTTTTCCTTTCTCAGTAAGGTACTTGATAATCTTGACATTTTGCAGAACATCATGGTGATCTCCTCATGATAGTAATGACATCATGCAAGCTAAATGGTAGTAATATCATGATAGTAATGACATCATACAAGCTAAATCTAGTAAGTAGGAAGTGACAAGTACTCTGGATGACCTAGTAAGATACATGCATGACACAGAATCAGAAATATTGTCTGCACAATTCAGGCACCTTCCAAAATTTCAGGAGGAAACCAATAGTCTGGGGCATTTTGTGATATTTCCTCCAAGGTAAATGATAAGTTATTGCACCCTGTACCTTTTACTACTAAGAAAGTACTTGGCAAACCTTTTTACATTTTGGAGAGAGCATATGTCATGCTGGGGAATATTGCTTACGTCATTTAGTGGGTGATACGAAGGACTGCCAATTTTGAGTGGTGACCAGAACAAAGGAGACCTCTGCAACATGTTCTAGCTCTGAAGCAATTGGCCCTGCCACTAGAGACATATGACTTGGCATATCTAATGTTGCCAAACGTTACCGCAGTAAACTTTAGAATTTCTCCCAAGCATTAATAGTTGAGTCACAATACAGTCCCCTGGGGTTCAGGAACACGGCCATACCATCTGATGCAGAGAATTATTCACTATTTACATAAACAGCTCCTGGGAGAGTTGTATCAGCAAAGACAGCAGAATAGGAAGCCCCAGACCTCCTTCTCCCTTAGACACTGACTTAACAACAATATACAATTCAAAAAGCTTTTATGAGAAATTCAGAAACCAGTTAAGACATCACAGTATCATAGACAAACACAAAACTATGAACAGTTGCACTGAAACAAGAAAAAACAATTGCATTTCACCCACTGTAGTTCTTTCCTCAAGCCAGCACAGCTTGGTGCAACTGAGAGGAAATGCCCAACTCGCAGCTTCTCCCTTGCAAGAGAAACAGAAGTGTGGAAAATATGTCTAACATTCTAGTGTGGGCAGGGGCTGACAAAGGACAGATTTATAGCTTGCCTTACTTGAAGCTCTGATGGGGAACTGGCGTACCTTTGACGCCTAGGACAACTTTGAACAAAGAACAAGTCAGTGGCTTGTCGTAGCACCAGAGAACCTGCAGCATGACCAACTTTAAGACAGGTCATTTGGTATGACTGAGCCAGAGGAACAAAAAGAAAAATGAAAGCCTAAGGAACGTATGGTACATTACCAAGTGGAACAATATTTACATATGAGAGTCCAAAAAGGAAAAGAAAGAGAAAAAGGGATACAGAGCTTATTTTGAAGAAATCATTGATTTCTCCCTGACATGGTTTGGATCTGTGTCCCCAATAAATCTCATGTTGAGGCATAATCCCCAGCGTTGGAAGTGGGGTCTGGGGCGATGTGATTGGATCATGAGGGTGGATTTCTCATGAATGGTTTAGCACCATTCCCCTTGGTACTGTCCTTGTGACAGTGTGATTTCTTGTGAGATCTGGTCATTTAAAAGTGTGTGGCACCTTCCCTCTCACTTTCGTGGTCCTGCTCCAACTATGTGACATGCCTGCTCCTGCTCTGCCTGCTGCCATGATTGTAAGTTTCTTGATGCATTTCCAGAGGCCAAGCAGATGCCAGCATCATGCTTTCTGTATAGCCTGAGGAACCATGAACCAATTAAACCTCATTTCTTCATGAATTACCCAGTCTCAGGTATTTCTTTACAGCAATGCAAGAATGGACTAATATACTCCCCAGACCAATTGGACTAAATGGGCATTCAAATGTGAGAAACTCAACGCACTCTAAGACGAATTTAAAGCAACCCACACTGAAACATATTGTAATCTAATTGCCAAAAGTCAAAGGCAAGGAGAGAATTTTGAAAGCACCAAGAAACACATAACTCATCTCATACTAGGGAGCTTAAATAATATTACCAGTGGGTTTCTCAGCAGAAACATTACCAGACAGAAGGGAGTGGGATGATGTATTCGAAGTGCTTTAAAAAAAGAACAAACCCAAACCTGCTAACCAAGAATATTGTCTATCTTTCTATGTCTATATATGTTTATATCCAGCAAAACTGATCTTTAAAAATGAAGAAAACAACAAGACCTTTCCAGGTAAACAAAACTAAGGGAGTTTCTCACTGGAAGACCTGTCTTAAAATAAATGCTAAAGAAATGCTTGAGGTTTAAATGAAATAACTCTAGACAGCAACATTAAGGCACATAAAAATATGAAAGTCTTTGATATGGGTAAATATACAGACAAATAGAATCCTGTAATTCTGTAATGGTGGTACATAAACAATTTTAATTCCAGTATAGAATTTAAAATGTAAGAGCATAAATATAACTATAAAATGTATTCCACTGCACTCCAGCCTGGGCGATAGAGCGAGACTCCGTCTCAAAAAAAAAAAAAAAAAAAAAGAAAAATGTATTAATAAGGCAAAATACAAAAACATGTGATTTGTGACATCAGTAAGTTAAAGTGGCATAGGGGATAAAAGGAGCAGAGTTTTTGTATTCAACTGAAGTTGTTATCCATTTAAAATAAATTGTTGCAATTAAGAGTTTTAAAAAATCTCAATGACCCAAAAGAAAATACCTATAGAGGATACACAAAAGAAAATGAGAAATAAAGCATGCCATTACAAAACAATAAAACACAAAGGAAGGAAGCAAAGGAGGAAAAGAGAGACAAAATTAAGACACATAGAGAAAACAACCAAATGGCAATAAGTCCTTCCCTATCAGTAATTATTTTACATGTAAATGGATTAAACTGAATAAACAGACACAGAGTAGCTACATGGATAAAAAAAGGATCAAAGTAGTTGCCTGTCAGTGAGTCACGTCAAATCTAAAGACACATATAGGCTGAAGATGAAAGGATGGAATAAGACAATCTATGTAAATGGTGACCAAAAAAAGCAGAGGTGGCCATACTTATATCAGATAAAATCAATATAGAAACATGAGTTATACATCACTGTAGACTAATTGAACCCAACAGATAGACACACAACATTCCACTCAAGAACAGCAAAATACACATTCTCCTCAAGCACACATGAAATATTCATCAGGATAGATCACATGTTAGGCCACAAAACAATTCTTAACAAATCTAAGATGTCTGGAGTCATACCAATATATTTTCTGAATAAAATGGAATAAAACTGGAAATCAATTAAACAAATCAAACTGGAAAATTCAATTATGTGTGGTAATTAAGCAACATACTCTTTAACAATCAATGTGTAAAAGAAGAAATCACAAAGGAAATTGGAAAATACCTCAAAAAAACATGAAAACACAACAAACCAAAACTTTATGGGATATAGCAAATGTCCTAGAAATATACAACCTACCAGGACTGAATCATGAGTAAATTTTAAGATGTCAACATACCCACATCTAGTAAGGAGAATAAATCAGTAATCAAAAATCTCCCAACAAAGAAAAGATCAGGACCAGATGGCTTCACTGGAAAATCCTACCAAAAATTTAAATAAAATTAATCCCAATCCTTCTCAAACTTTTCCAAAAATTAAGAAGGAACACTTCCAAAATCACTACGTGGTGCCAGTATTATCCTGATATCAAAATCAGAGAAAAATACTTTGAGACAGAGAACAACAGACCAACATCCCTGATGAATATTGATGCAAAAATCCTCAACAAAATATTGGCACACTGAATTTGGTAACACGTTAAAGGGATTATGACCATGACCAGGTTATATTTATTCCTAGAATGCAAGGATGGCTCAGTAAATGAAAACAATCAACGCAATATACAACATTAACCAAATACATTAAATAAAAAGCAAAACCACAAGATTATCTCAATTGATGCAGAAAAAGTATTTGACAAAATACAATACCCTTTCCTGATAAAAACATCCAACAAAGTGTGAATAAAAATTACCTTAACAATCAAGTATATATATATTTTCAAAAAGTCCAAAGCTAACAACTCAACAATGAAAAACAGAATGTTTTCATCTAATAGCAAGAACAAAGAAAGGGTGCCCCATCTTGTCACTTGTATTCAATGATACTACAAGTCTCAGCCAGAGCAATTAGGCAGAAAAGGCATAAATTTGAAAGGAAAAGGTAAATTGTCTCTGTTCAACAGATGACATGATCTCATGTGGACAACCCTAAAAATTCCACCAAAAACAAGCCTGTTGGAATTAATAAACAAATTTCGCAAAGTTGCAAAAAAAAAAAAAATCAAGACACAAAAGTTATTTGCATTTCTATATGCTAACCATGAATAATCCAAAAAGGAAAGAAACCAATCCCATTTCCTGTAGCATTGAAAAGAATAAAATACTTAGAAATACACTTAACCAAGGAGGTAAAACACTTGTATACTGAAAACTATAAAACATTGCTGAAAGAAACGTTTAAAGATGCAAATAAGTTGAAAAGTATAACACATTCATGGATTGGAAGACAATATTGTTAAGATGACCACACTACCCAAAGTAATTTGTAGATTAAATGCAATCCTTATCAAAATATCATTAGTTTTTCTTTCAAAAATAGAAAACATTCTAAAATTTACATGGAATCTCAAAGGACCCTAAGTGGCCGAAAAAAAAATGAGAAAGAAAAGCAAACCTGGAGGACTCACATTTTCTGATTTCAAAACATATTACAAAGCTACAGTAATCAAAAGAGTATGATACTGACACAAAGACATACAAATAGACTAATGGAACAGAATAGATAGCCCAGATATAGTCTCTAATGTATATGGTTACATGATCTCCAACAAAGGCACCATGGCTACATAGTAAGGAAAGAGTAGTCTCTTCAACAAATGATATTTGGAAAATTTTACATTCACAGGCAAAGAATAAAATTAGACTCTTACTTTACCCCATATGTAAAAATTAACTCAAAATGGGTTAAAGATCTAAATAGAAAACTTGAAACTATAGGTTTTTATAGGAGAAAACTCTGGGGAAAATCTTTATAATATTAGATTTGGCAGTAATTTCTTGGATATGATCACAAAAGCATAGGCAACAAAAGCAAGAATAGAGAAATGGGACTACATTCAACTTAAACACTTCTGTGCAGCAAAGAAAACTTCGAACAGAGTGAAAAAGATAACCTATGGAATTGGAAGAAATATTTGCAAACCACATAGGGAGTAACAACCAATATGACTAAAGAATTCCTACAACTCAAAAACATCAACAAATAAACTGATTTAAAAATGCGCAAAGGATTTGAATACAGTTCTCTAAAGAAGATATACAAATGTCTGAAAAACATGTAAAGATGCTCAATATCACTAGTCATAAAAGAAATGAAAATACCAGTAACACCTCACAGTCATTAGGATGGCCACTATAAAACACACACACACCAAGAAAAGAACAAGTGTCAGTGAGGACATGGAGAAGTTGGAACACTTAGGCATTATTGGTGGAAATAGTACAATGGTGTAGCTGCTAAAGAAAACAGCAAAGAAATTTGTCAACACGTTAAAAAAGAGAATTACCATATGATCCAGCAATCCCACTTCTGGGTATATATCCAAGAAAACTGAAAGAAGGATTTTGAAGAGGTAGTTGCATTTCCATGTTCATTGCAGTATTATTCTCAATAGCCTGGAGGTTAAAGCAGCCCAAATGTCCATTAATAGATTAGTAGATGAAAAAAATGTGATGCCAGGGCCTTCAGTGGCTGACTAGTCATCTGTTACTTGCCTCCTCCACAAAGAAGAAACAAAACAGTGAGTAGATAATCTTACTTTAATAGATCACCTAAGAGAGGATACTGGAATTCAATAGAGAAGTGACAGAAAACACCCAAAGCAAGCAAGGAGAAAAAAGTGAGGCAGCCTGCTCCATCAAGATTGGCTTGGAGCCTGTAGAGGCCTCCAAGTGAGGGGAAAGGGTAAGTGAATAAACCCCAGTGATACACGTTTCCATCATGGACTCCTCTAGAGCCCCTCAACCCTCACTGGCCCTGAGACTAACATAAGGGTCAGCCTGGAGACTACACAATAGGTTGCTCCAGAGAGGGAGCTCACACTGGGTCTCACATACCTTCCAAGTCCTAAGCAGCTACAGTAGGGCACCATTTTGAGAGCCCACCCCCCACCAAACTGGATTCTGCCCTGGGGCCCAGCATTGATATCTCTGGAACCCCACTGACATCCCCTGCCCAGTTGTACACCACTGCTGACTTCTGCTGCTGCCAGGGCCAAAGCATAACTATTGGCAGTAATTCTTTCACTTCCTAGCAGCACCACAGTACATTTAAATGTGTCCTAAGGAAAGGGTACCCCAATTCTTTCACTTCCTAGCAGCACCATGGTACATTTAAGTGTGTCCTAAGGAAAGGGTGCCCCATTTATAGCCAACACCTGGGGCCAAAATGTATGCTTCCCAGACTTCTGTTTATGGCTACTGCCACTTAAAATAACCCCACCTTCCCCAGCAGTGGGGATGCTACACAGCCATTTCCACTTGTACTTGAGCATTCTGCCAGGGGCCTGGGATCACCCCATCCATGCCTGCTACAGCCAGCACCTGCACACATTAGCAAGGTGCCTGAGGACAGCTCCACTCCCACTAGTGCCTGACCAAGTGCTCTGCTAGTGTCTGACCAAGCATCTCCAACTCCATCTGGGGGCCTGGAGATTACCCTGACCTATCCACCATCACTGGCATCTGAGCATTCCTCTTGGAAGCCTGAGGATGAGCCTATCCAACCTGCTGCTACAACCACAGCTGACACCCACCGGCAGGCCTGGGGACAGGCCCACCAAATCTGTCACAGTCACTACTGACATCAGTGCTGACTACTTGGAAGCCAGGGGATTATCCTGCCCCTGCTTCTACCATTGTCCATGCCACACTGCACAGGAGCCCAAAGACCCACTTACTCACCCAGCCCACCAATGCCACTGCTGGCAGCCAAGCCAGCCAGCCAGAGGCCCAAGAATTGGCCTGCCTGAACCCACTGACACTGGTGCCAGTGTATACCACCTGGGGACACAGGAACAGCCATAGTCAGCCTACCACTGACAGCACTGGGGCCCACCTGATAATCTCCATTCCAAGCATAACTTACCACAACCTCTACTGACATGGCACCCTAAGTCGCTGAGGAAATCACCAACATTACTAATACTGTTTATAGTTAATGAAATGATATGCATACATTACTGCATGCATCCAGAATCAAAGGCAAAGTAACCTCCCAGCCAACACCATGGATACATTTTCAGGAAAAAGTCCTCCCCTACAAAAGCAAATTGAAAAAACTGAAAGAAGTGACTGTTACATCAGATGCACAGATACCAATATAAAGACAAAGGAGATATAAAAAAGGAAATATGACACCTCCAAAGGAACATGATAATTCTCCAGCAATAGAATCCATTAAGAAATTTATGAAATCCTGGGAAAAGAATTCAAAATAATGATTATTAAAGAAGGTCAGTGACATACAAGAGAAGAAAAATGTAAAGAAATCAGAAAAACAATCCAGGATATGAATGAGAAATTTACCAAAGAGATAGGTATCATTAAAAAGAACCAAACAGAAACTCTGGAAGTAAAGAATTCATTCAATGAATGAAAAATATACTTGAGAGTTTCAACAATAGACTAAGTCATGCAGAAGAAAGAATTCAAAACCTGAAGACAGGTCTTTCAAAATCATCCAGTCAAACAAAAATTTTAAAAAAGAATAAACAAAGCCCATGTGACATATGGAACATATAACATAACCAAATATTCAAATTTTCTGTGTCCCAAAAGGCAAAGAGAAAATAAATGGGATAGAAAACATTTTTAATGAAATAATAGCTGAAAACTTTCCAAGTCTACCAAGGATTTAGACAGCCAGATACACAAAGCTCAGAGATTTCCAAACAGACACAATGCAAAAGGTTTTGTCCACGGCACATTATACTGAAGCTGTCAAAAGTCCAAGGAATTCTCAAAACAGTAAGAGAAATTTTCTAGTCACGTTTAAGAAAACCCCCATCAGACTAACAGTGGATTTCTCAGCAGAAACTTTACAGGCCAGGAGAGAATGGAGTGGTTTATTCAAAGTGCTAAAATAAAAAAAATATATACCCAATGAAGTTATCGTTCATCAATAAAGGAGAAATAAACTATTTTCCAGATAAACAAAAGCTAAGGAAATTAATAATCACTAGACCAGCCCTCGGTCCTATAAGAATTGATTAAGGGAAGCAAAAAGATGTTATCTACCATCATGAAAACACACGAAAGTATAAAACCCACTCATAGAGCTAATATTCATACAAATGAGGAAGAGAAAAAACGCAAATGTTACCATTACAGAAAACCACCAAAGCACAATGATAAACAGTGAGAAAGAAAGGAACAAAGAATATACAAACCAACCAGAAATCAATAAATAAAATGACATGAGTAACCGAGCCTCCAGTATCAATAACAACTTTGAAAGTAAATAAACTTTTCTCTTAAAAGATATAGACTGGCTGAATAGATTTTTAAAAATGACCCCATTAGATGCTGCCTACAAGATACTCATCTCACCTTTAAAGACGTATAGGCTGAAAGTAAAGGTATAGAAAAAGATATTCAGATATTCCATGCAATCAGAAACCAAAAACAAGCAGGAGTAGCTTACTTATGTCGATTAAAACAGACTTTAAGTCAAAAACAGTAAAAAGAGGCAAAGAAGGTCATTATATAATAAAGAGATCAATTCAGCAAGAGGATATAACAATTCTAAACATATATGCACTCAGTACTGGAGGACCCAGATATATAAAGCAAATATCACTAGATCTAAAGGGAGAGATAGTCTCCAATACAATAATAATTGGGGACCTCAATACTCCACTCTCAGCATTAAAAAGATAATCTAGACAGCAAATTAACAGAAAAGCATAGGATTTAAATTGTACTGTAGACCAAATGGAGCTAACAGATATTTATAGAACATTTTATATAATAGCTATAGAATACAAATTCTTCTGACCAGCAAATGGGCTGTTTTCCAGGATAGACCATATGCTGGGACACAAAACAAGTCTCAAAAAATTAAAAGAAAATACAAAATCAGACCAAACCCAAAGTTAATAGAAGAAAAGAAATAATAAAGATCAGAGCAGAACTAAACAAAAGAGTGACTAAAAAAAATTACAAGGAGTCAATGAAACAAAGGGCTGGCTTTTTGGGAAAAAGGCAAAAATTGATAAACCACTAGCTACACCAACCAAATAAAATCAGAAATAAAAATAGAGACATATAAGTGATACCACAGAAATATAAAAGATCAGAGTATATTATGAACAACTGTACTAACAAACTTGAAAACTCAGAAGAAACAGAAAACTCAGAAGTATCAGAAAATTTCTGGATACATACACCTACCAAGATTGAATCAAGAAGAAACAGTAAACCTGAACAGACTAATGATGAAACTGACTCAATAATAAAATGCCTGCCAACAAAGAAAAGTCAGGACCAGATGGCTTCACTGCAGAATTCCACCAAATTCACAAAAAACTAACACCAATTCTCTTCAAACTATTTCAAAAAATCAAAGCACAGAAAATTCTCTCTAATTAATTCTGAGGCCAGCATTAACCTGATATTAACACAATACAAGGATGCAACAATAAGACACAAATCGATATCTTTGATGAACATACATGATACATGAACATATCAACAAAATACTAGCAAAACAAATCCAAGAGCACATCAAACAGCTAATACACCATGATTAAGTGGGATTTTTGCCAGAGATATAAGGATAGTTCAACATATGCACATCAATAAATGTAAAACATCACATCAACATAATGAAGGACAAGAACCATATCTTCTCAATAGATACAGAAAAAGCATTTGATAAAATTTAAGTCTTTTTTTTTTTTTTTTTTTTTTTTTTTTTTGAGACGGAGTCTCGCTCTGTCGCCCGGGCTGGAATGCAGTGGCAGGATCTCAGCTCACTGCAAGCTCCGCCTCCCGGGTTTACGCCATTCTCCTGCCTCAGCCTCCCGAGTAGCTGGGACTACAGGCGCCCGCCACCTCGTCCGACTAGTTTTTTTGTATTTTTTAGTAGAGATGGGGTTTCACCATGTTAGCCAGGATGGTCTCTATCTCCTGACCTCGTGATCCGCCCATCTCGGCCTCCCAAAGTGCTGGGATTACAGGCTTGAGCCACCGCGCCCTGCCAAAATTTAAGTCTTTAATGATGAAAACTCTCAATAAATGAGGCACAGACGGAACATACCTCAATATAATAAAGGCCTTATATGATAAACTCACAGCTAACATCATACTAAATGGGGAAAAGCAGAAAAGGTTTTCTTCTAAGGGCTGGAACAAGGCAAGGAATGTCCACTTTCACCACTCCTAGTCAATATAGTACTGGCAATCCTAGGCAGAGCAATCAGGCTAAATAAATATAACACCTAAATAAATGTCATCCAAATTGGAAAGATGATGTCAAATTGTCCCTCTTTGCAGATGGCATGATCCCATATCTAGAAAACCTAAAGACCCCACCAAAAAACTTCGAACTGATAAAAAAAATAGTTTAGTAAAGTTGCAGGACACAAAATCAACATACAAAAATCAGTAGTATTTATAACACCAATAATGAACTATTTGAGAAAGACATCAAGAAGGTAATTCCATTTACAATAGCTACCAAAAAAAAAATACCTAAGAATAAATTTAACCAAGAAAGTGAAAGACCGCTACAAGAAAAACTACAAAGCACTGAAGAAAGACATTGAAGAGGATACAAATGGAAATTACCATACTACCTAAAGCAATCTACAGATTCAATGCAGGCCCTATTGAAATACCAATGTCATTTTTCACAGAAATAGGAAAAACAATCCTAAAATTCACATGGAAACAAAGAGCCCGAATAGCCAAAGCTATCTTCAGCACAAAGAACAAAGTTGGAGGCATTATACTACCTGACATCAAAATACACTACAAAATTATAGTAACAATTTTGTATAGTAACAATTACAACAGAATGTAATTGGTATAAAACCAGACACATAAACCAATGGAATAGAGAACCCCAAAATAAATCCATGTATTTACAGCCAACTAATTTTTTTTTTTTTACAAAGACAACAAGAACATATTAGGAAAAGAACTCTGTTTTCAATAAATGGTGCTGGGAAAGCTGGATATCCATATGCAGAATAATGAAATTGGATTTCTGTCTCTCACCATATACAAAAATCAACTCAAGATGGATTAAAGACTTAAATGTAAGACCCAAAACTATAAAACCACTAGGAGAAAACATACGGGAAATGCCTCAGGACATTGGTCTAAGCAAATATTTTATGGATCAGACCTAAAAGCACAGAAAACAAAAAACAGAAAGAGATAAACGAGACTATATTAAAATAAAGTACTTCTGCACAACATAGGAAACAATCAAAACTGAAGAGACAACCTGTAAATAGCAGAAAACATTGCAAACTATGCATCCAGCATGGGTCTAATATCCAGAAAATACAAGGAACTCAAACAACTCAACAACAAAAACAATTCCATTTAAAAGTAGGCTAAGGTCATGAATAAACATTTCTCAAAGGAAGACATACAAATGGCCAACAGCTGTACTTAAAAATGCTCAATATCACTGAGCCTCAGAGAAATACAAATAAAAACCACAATGACATATCATCTCACCCCAAGTGGAATGGCCATTATTTATTATTTTTACCTATGATAGATGAACTTTTAATTTTTCAACTTTACCATGGTACGAAAGTAACATACATTCAGCACAAATTGTACTTAGAAATTTGAATTCTGATCCTTTCCAGAGCTAGCATGTGCAGTATATTTTCTCTTGATGTTGGCCAGTGGTAGGAGTGAGCTACAGCTCCCAGGCAGCCAGCCATTCATGAGGGTAAACAATACTCGATATCTTCTTGACTAACACTATGCCTGCTAAACCATTAAGTGTCCATGCACCAATACCTTCTACCAGCTATTCTTGAGCCTCATCAGAAGAGACAGAAATTAGTAACCCTGTTGCTGTAGCCTCCCCATCATCCAGCAATTGATTGTAGTCCAATTCTTCAAACATTCTTCAGGCCCAGTGTGCTTTCAGCTGTGTACATTAATGGTGAGTACCCAATACAGCCATTCTATTTTCCATGTTCAGTACAGTATTCAATAAATTACAAGAGATATTCAACACTCCATTAGAAAATAGGCTTTGTGTTAGATGATTTTGCCCAACTGTTGACTAATCTATGTGTTCTGAGCATGTTTAAGATAGGCTGGGCAATACTATGATATTCTGTAAGTTATTATATTGAAAGCATTTTCAACTTATGATATATTCAAGTTATGATGGGTTTGAGAAAAGGGGAATGGCTAGCACAACTATCCAAAGTCTCAAAATATCAGATTTACCAATGTAATATTGCCTCAGACTCAAAGGATCCATACTGTGGTGACATCGGAAGTACAGATTGTGGGGTTCACTGATTCTACCATAAACAGCAGCACTCAAAGCTGCCAGTCTCACTGATAATGTTGAGATGGCTTTTTATAGCCATCCAACTTGGGTATGACAGCATGCATAGTAAGGGTGCTATCCTTCAAAATAGAGAATACACTTTGAATCGATAAGCGTTACATGGTTTATACTGATTACAGAAAGAGAATGAGATCATGAACAAAGGATTAGGTAAGAAGTGGCTATTCTTACCATCATTTTCAGTGGCCCACTTGGGAAATTTGTGCTATCTTTACATCAGGCCCTGGTGGATTGTAAGTTCTACTGCTGGAAAGGAAGTTTTATACCAGGGGGACAGAATATGGATTTCACTAAACCCAAAGCTACTGGTACCACCTAGTCCCTTAGAACTAGATCAAGAGGCAAAGAAAGAAATAACAATACTGACTGAAGTATCTATCATGAGAAGATATTGTTGCTGCTATATAATGAGGGCAAGGAAAAAAAATCAGAGGATTTAATAGGAATGTGTCTTGGTGCTCAATTCCAGTAATAGCGATGGATGGGTAGTTGCAGTAACTGTTTGACAAAGGTTGAAATGAAAAAATGGGGGAACATTTTCAGAGATGAGAGTACAAATTACCTCCCTGGCAAAAGCCTAGAGCAGCTGAGAGTGAGAAGAATCTAGAAAGCATGACAGAGGAAGATGATCAACATAAATAATGATCTTGAAACCAGCTGCAGCAGTAGGCTACAGATGATCACTTTAACCATTTTTCTGAGTCTTTCAAAAATTTGTTTTGTCTGGCCATGACTTTGAAGAATTTCTAATCAGACAAATTTAACTCAACTTGGGACAGGAGTGAATGTGGGTAGTACCAGAGGTGACTTGTAGCTGATGCCTTTGCTGACCACGTACATCCTCTCTGCTTTCACTATTCCCATATACACCTGCAGGTTCATGCATCAAACTAAGTTTCTCATCTACACATCACTCTGACTGAGAGCCATTTCTAGCCACTGGAACATGTTAAGCTCAAATAGGACAGGCAGGGAGGAGCAGGGCACAGAAGCTCCATGAGCATCTTCAACAGTGAAAAATAGGAATTAGTAAATACATATCTAAGCTTTCTTAGCTTTGGGTAGAGCAGTTATCAGTGGGCCTGGCAACTAATGACTTATAGTGACAGGCTGATTATTAACACCTTCTATTGGCTTCATTCTACTTGCTCTGAATTGCCTCCCATATAAATGAAGCACTCAATTCCAATGAGTGGTTTGCTTCAGTATTTTGGGTCTCAGTTAAGATCTCCAAGGCTAAAGGAAATTGTCTTTCCCCATGTAATAATTACATGCAACTTCAGGCACTTTGGCTGACCTTAAATGATTTGCTACATTCTTCTGTATATACGTCTGTATATTGCTTCCGCTTTAAATATATCTCAATAGAATGTCAAGAATATTCAATCAGCTAAAATTAGAAAATTTTTTAATCAGAAAACCAAAATCTAAGGAACAGAGGAAATGGCTTGAAGCTTAAAATTTTTTATCTTTCATTCTCCTCTCCCAACAATTTCCCATAAAGTCCTAAAAAGGCCAGTTAACTTTTTAGTGTCTATGCTTCCTAATGTGTTAAATGAGACTCATAACCCTATGATGTAAGAGCCGTAAAGCAGATGAATTATTTAATGTTAGATGATCTACAATCTGCCACACACTATTATTTTGGAGATGCCCATGCATTATTCATTGCTGAATGCACTTACGTTACATTATTAGAGTACATAATCTCTCACAAATTTCAGATATTACACACACTTTTTAACAGGTAGCAAAAACGATACATGCTGTGTGATATTTTTTTGCTAAAATGAGTTAATCCTAGGTGACCTAGAGCAAAATGTTTTTTAAGGCTATATAAAAATAATGAACCTAACCTTCTTGGTGATAAGTATTATTATTGTATTTATTTGTAGTTCAGTACTCTTGGCATTCAGGGACTTAATAACACAGTTTGTATTCTTTGGAGGCAACCTCAAGGGTTCATGCGACAGAGTGATGAGTAGTTTTGTGGTGGCATGGATTTTAATTGTACAAACTAATGGCCTGATATGTAGAGGCCTGTCCCAATACCACTACTCATGAACGGTGAGCTGGCTTCTTCTTATCCGGTAAGTGGCTCACCTTAGCTCTGTTCTTCTTTCTCTTTCATGAGCAGTAACTGCTCTTAAGTGATAAAAACTTCATATATTTTTGAAAAATGGCTCTTATGGGAGAAATAAACCATTGCTAGTGCTGGTGATGAAAATGAAGTCTAAGAAGCGTTTATTCTTAGCCAGAAAGAGAGATTTTTAATAAAAAGTAGGATGTTAAACTTGGCAGACTTAAATCCCTAATAGGACAGAGTCCACCAAGTGGGTATATGAACACCAGAAAAATCATTTTATGAAATTTTTAACAAGAATTCTCACCAAATCAAAAGTTGATTTTTGCATTTTTCTCTTTTAAAACAAGCACTCATCTGAAGGTCAGAAAGGGAGCTTTAAGGTTTTTATTTTACTTTGTAACCTTTTTTAGAACAGGTTGTATGTTTTAGTAATCTTCTTTTGCATTTTCTAAAATAAATTTTAATAGTGTTTTAGTTAATTCTTTTGCATTTTGTAAGAGAAAAATCACAATCTTCAAATGAAAATGGTATCTTCTTTTTTAAAACATCGAATCATTAAATTCCTTATTTTGTTGTCTTGTGCCAGCCCTTCAGAAATAATGATTAAAAATAGAGATATCCCACATGCTTCTACTGTTCTTAATTTTTACTTGAATATGTCTAGGGTTTCCCAAAACATATTTCATTGAACAGTTGTACTCTTTGAAGAACAAGTTCCATGACAAAGATTTAGAAATCTGCCATACTCTGTTTCCATGTTAGAGAATCAGAGAGCATCTTCACCTATTAATTGTACTGAACAGCCCTGAAATTTAATATTTTATGGTTTAATTTTGTTTAATCCTGGGTTAAACTGCCTTGCCCAGAAATTAAAGAAAGAGAAAACAGTCCCCACTGTCTTATGAAGCCAAATAACTTGGATGGTACATTACAGGAGAAAAAAAAATGTACATCTTTTTCAATCTCATCCTCAAGCAAGTTGGCAGTCCTTCATTTTGCAAATAACAATGTGAAGGAAAACCCCTGCCACAATGTCCCCAATGGCAACTGCAGAATGGACACCAAGGCCTCCAACAAGTGAAAATAACTCACAAATGAAAGCTTCCCAAAGTGAACAATTATTGTGCTAGAGATGGTGGACTAAGTTTTGCTGACTAACCAGACAAACTATCCCTATGCTTTCTTTTGTAGGCTTCTGGGTCAGTTTAACCTAAGAATTATAAGGCAAACTGTGAAAAGCTTTGATCCATTGGCAACTACTTTTTCGGTTTGAATCATGTTTTTTTATTATTATTATTATTTCTCTACTATGTGACGGCAATTGTGATCTAGGATCCTCTCCTTCATATTGTCTTAATCATCAAAGTAACCTCATGATCCATAAAAATTGGCTACATAATAGATCAACTCTATGAAGTTAGAGTTATAAAAAGCTTTATAATAATAAACCTTTTGCTGTTATAACTTGGGTATAACAACATAAAAGTTAAACTGTTTAAAACTTCCACATAGCTGTTGGCTTTGGTCAGTTGCATCGACGTTCTTCAGTTAGATTTGCCTAAAGTTTCCTTTTGTGTGATACTTGGTCAAGTATTAACATCACACTTCTATTTTTTTCCCTGTATTTTAAGACACTATGTATATTCTGTTATCTATCCTCCAAAGACTGAAAGAGTTCATCTGTAAGTCTAAACAGCAGTAATTCTGAACAATATTTTTTAAAATTTTCCCATCCTATCATGTTTATTGGTATATTTAAAATATACGAATTTTGTATACTAGTTTTGTATGTTCTCTTTAGCCAAAATTGGTAGTGTTAATTTTCCTTAAAAACTATTTTTTTTCCAGATTTACAAAATCCAATGAATATCTTTTCTAAGGGGATTTTTTCCTCATAAGTTATTGGGGTACAGGTGGTATTTGGTTACATAAGTTCTTTAGTGGTGATTTGTGAGATTTTGGTGCACTCATCACCTGAGCAGTATACACTGCACTATATTTGTAGTCTTTTATTCCTCACCCCTGCTTCCACCCTTCCCCCCAAGTCCCCAAAGCCCATTGTATCATTTTTATGCCTTTCAGTCCTCACAGCTTAGCTCCCACACATCTGATGCTTGGTTTTCCATTCCTGAATTACTTCACTTAGAATAGTAGTCTCATCCAATCTCATCCAGGTCACTGCAAATGCTGTTAATTCCTTTCTATAGCTGCATAGTATTCCAGCATATATATATATATGTATGTATGTATATATGTGTATATATGTATACATGTGTGCATATATGTATATATGTGTATATATGTGTGTGTGTATATATATATATATACACACACACACACACACCCCATAGTTTATCTACCATTGATTGGGTTGGGTCCATGATTTTGCAATTGTGAATTGTGCTGCTATAACCATGCATGTGCAAGTATCTTTTTCGAATAATGACTTCTTTTCCTTAGGGTAGATACCCAGTAGTCAAATTGCTAGATCAAGTGGTAGTTCTTTTAGTTCTGCAAGGAATCTCTGCCCTGTTTTCCATAGTGGCTGTACTAGTTTACATTCCCATAAGCAGTGTAGGAGCGTTCCCTGTTCACTGCATTCACGGCAACATCTACTGTTTTTTGATTTTTCGCCATGGCCATTCTTGCAGGAGTAAGGTGATATCGCATTGTGGTTTTGATTTGCATTTCCCTGATCATTAGTGATGTTGAGCATTTTTCATGTTTGTTGGCCATTTGCCTATCTTCTTTTGAGAATTGTCTATTCGTGTCTTTAGCCCACTTTTTGATGGGCTTACTTATTTTTCTTTACTGATTTGAGTTTGTTATAAATTCTGGATATTAGTCCTTTGTCAGATATATAGATTGTGAAGATTCTCTCCCACTCTGTGGGTTGTCCATTTACTCCACTGACTGTTCCTTTTGCTGTGCAAAAGCTCTTTAGTTTAATTAGCTCTCACAAATACCTTATTATATTCATGGCTATAGCATAAGGTGTCCTATTCTACTTTCGTTCTAACCTTGTCCTCAAATTGGGAAGGAAAAGGTGAAAATGGAAAGCAACTTCAGTGACAAGTGTAAAAAGCAAAGGTAGGCTGAAAGAGACCCCATGTGAGAGGATTGGATATAAAAAGCTGCTTTATTAAACTTTCCATTCTATGGATTTTTTTCCCTGAAAAAGAAGTTATCACATAAGAAAGAAAGGTGAAGGCAGATAAAGAATGGGCCTTCAGATGTTCAGGCAGGCCACTATTAATCAAGTTTTTTCAGCTATAAAAAAAGAATGGTTAATATCAACTGTATCCAGCTTTTGGAGGGAAGATTAGGTAAGATACTCTATAGAGCTCTAGAATGTAATCCTGCAGAAATATAAACTATTACTGTTACTTTATAGATTGCCAGCATTCCACTATTGACTCTTTTGACTCTAGGACAATGTCCATTATTAAAAGTATGGGGCAGGTGCAGTGGCTCACAACTGTAAATCCCAGCACTTTAGGAGGCTGAGGTAGGTGGATTGCTTGAGCTCAGGAGTTCAAGATCAGCTTGGGCAGCATGATGAAACACCTAAAACACAAAAATTAGCCAGACATGGTGATGTATACCTGTAGTCTCAGCTACCTGGAAGGCTGAGATGGGAGAATCGCTTGAGACCAGGAGGTTGAGAATGCAGAGAGCTATGATTGTGCCACTGTGCTCCAGCCCGAGTGACAGAGAGAGAAACCCTATCTCACATTTTAAAAATCCCTTTACATTATATTGGGAAAAATGGCCAAAAACCATACAAGTTATTTATGGCAAGTTCTGACTGACCACAGGACTGTCCAGGAACAAAAAAAAAAAAAGGTCTTATAAGATCAATTGGTATATTCCTTATTAATGGCAAGGAGTTATAATCACCAATATGGTCTTCTGCACTATTTATGAAAGAAAACTTCAGCAAATAATTATAACTTTGTAACTACTACTGCCCTTCTTAAAAGAATCAGTACTAAGACAGGAAAGAAAAAGAAATTATTAAAAAGATGTGAGACCTTGACAAGAAGCTTGTTCAGAAGAAAGATCTTGCCCTGTATCCACTTACCTACATCTTCTGTTCATTTACCTCTCTTTCTGTGTATGCTTCTATTTAATATCCTATCCTTGACCTCGGTAATTTGTGGTTGGTTCTATGGTAATGGTTGCTGGAGAAGTAATTTGATTTTTTGCCTCATCTATTTTTAACATCCTTTTCCTAATGTCTTTTCTATATATACTACAGCAGTGGCAACATCCTGCTGGTAGAGAGAGCATGTACTTCTTGAAAGGCATCATTCTGGGTTCTACAAATGTCTCTAATGTCCCTTCTGCTAATATAATCACTCCTGAAGGTGGCAAATAGTATATTGGTCATTAAGGGCATGAATGAGAACCATAAAAAAAGTAATGTATATACAATTGAAGCCCAAGGTGTTAAACTCATGGAAATATTCTATTGCCCTTTAAAACATCTATAGAAGTGTACTTCTCTAGAGGCAATAACCGAATGAAATGCCCATTTTTGATGCTATTCAGAGACATCAATTTGCATAGAGGAGTATGCAGGAGAAGAAGGTACCAAGTAGCCCGGGTAGAACTTTGTAGAAGTTCTTGAAAGTAAAATATTTATATAAGCAGAGGGAACAGGCACACAATGGCTATACTAAAGAGGTGCAGTCTGATTTTCTCATGACCTCCTTCCCAATCTGAGAACCCAATTTCTTAAGAACACATGATTGAGATGGTTCAGCAAAGACCAAGAAAATCTGATGAAAAACTGTAACTAACTTATACCATAAGCCACACAGTTACATATCACTGGGGAAACTAACATTTGTGGAATTTACAATTGCCTTCAACACTGGATCCTTACGTTGTGTTGAAGGTATTATTTTGATTAACTTCCCACTTTGCAAATAGAATTAGGAAAATAAGACTCAGATGTTAAATGACTGGCCCTTTACTTACAGTTAATGATAGAGTCAGGACATGCCACTCCAATGTATGGTACTTTGCCATTTGAGAAAACAGCAGAAAAACGAAGGCCACTCTCATCTTGCCCTGGTCCTTCTCTCCCAAAGCAGGTTCTTTCCAGAGGCACCTACTCTACACCTGGATGATAGGCATATCCTAATCTCTGAAGATACAGGCACACAGAAGAATCTGGAGAAACAGGCCTTGCTGTTTCCCCAAGTTTATTACCATTAGATCATGCACCTTTATCTAATCATGCTTCTTTTCCAAGGCCACTTCTTCATCAGACTTAGCATAAAAAGACACAGGTTTATCCATTTATTCAGGTCTTCATTTCCTTATGAAGGCTTCTGTGTCATGTACAACTTATATTAAATTTGTATGCTTTTCTCTTGTTAATCTGTCTTTCTTTACGGGGGTCTCAGCCATGAACACGCGATGGATAAGAAATCTTTTCCCCCTACAGTTTCTTCTCTCCTGCACTACTAAACACAAAGCTAGGACTATCTACAAACCCCATGCTTTTCCATCACCTTCAAGTGGTTACCTATGTTATGGGAAGGATATTCTATGCATGTGAAATGACAGATAATTAAACACAACACATAAAGGGAATACTGGATGAGTCTCCTCACTCGGGACAGCACGGCTTGTGTAGGTGGTATAGTTGACTGTTAGTAGCTGGCTCTCATGCAATTCTGAGACTAGCTTGAAGGATTCCTATAGACCTTACTTAGTAGTATACTCATACAAAAAACAGCATAACACGTGTGTAGAACACACATTGATTCAATCTGCAAGTCATGCTTGGATTCCCATTCCACTTGTTTCCAATGTCTGCACCCTGGTGTGGATAAAGATTCCTCAGGCTCCTTTGGTCCTGGCTTTTTCTGACTTTGAAAGGCACAAAAGACCTTGCAACTCTGTCTCTCACAGTTACTGCAGGTATTTTTCAAATCTTTACTATAATGATTGGAAGGTAGAAAATTCACAGGTATCCCTCTGTGTTTGCAGTACCTTACTGAATGCTCTCTGAACTTGGGATCTGGACTTTTAAAGACTCTCACCATTTATCATAACCATCATTGTTCTTCCCTGCATTTTCCTGAGAGGTGTAGAAACTGGTTTTTGAAAGATTAGGATAATCATACAGGATGAAGAGGCTTTCCAGGTGACTCCATTCAGCTTGTTTCAAATTACTTTTGGGGAGAAGACATGAGATTCTTCTCTCCCCCATAATAAGTGTCAGCTATTCAATAATTGTTTGTAAACCATGATCTAAGCTTTCCCAAGTGCCTCATGCCAGGTTCCTTTGCTTTTCTACATTAGCATATGGTTACATGGTGTTTATGCTCCAAGAAAAAGCCCTTAGACAACTCTACTGTCAAAAATGTGTTTTTCCCTAACTGGGAGGCCAATAGTATCTCCATATTCCCGCCCAGAAGAGAAATGAGATGCTGCCTGCAACACCCACTAATCATCTACCTTTCAAGGCTTGATTTGGTAATTTTCTCTGAGGATGAAGCAGCTGACAAAAATGCTTTCAAGATGGAAAGCGGGCTTGTAAACCTGCCTGACTTATTATTTTCTGCCCGAGAGCAATAAACATCTGTTTCCTTGATAAAGTAACCAGTTTCGCATTTGAGGGGAACAAAGCTATTTAGTTGGCTTCCAATAATTGATTCTTCTTGAGAACATTACCCCAAGGGCTATGGGCAGTGAAACGCTGAACATCACCTCAACATCTCTAGATTCCCCTATATGGTCTGTCAATAGCCTAAATCCCATGCCATGAGATATTTTTTCATAATATAAAATGCTGGCAAATGCTGTTGAGCACAGAAAAAAGGAAATAGCTGTTTACTTTGACTGAGATATTAGACAAGGGCAAAACTTAGACATTTTTTTCACATGTCAATGGATCCCACTTTTAAATAGCCAGGAGGTTCAAAGAAATGTCTAGGTCTCTTTCGAGGTCTAGAAAGAAGTGAAACTTTTGTTTTTATTGCTTGTGTTATGTCTGAGTCTCATTACCACACTTAGAAAATGTATACTCTCGGCTCTTGATTAAGTGTATTCTATAATCTGTCATCTTAAAACTACAACAAACAACTGTTTTTCATTTCTTTCAACAAATTGAGTAAATTTATGTGCCAGACACTCGTTTAGCTACTGTAAAAATGTTAGAAAACCAAAACCAAGCATCCCTATTCTGCTGAAAACTTAATACTCCAGGTAATAAGTATCAAGCATAATAAATAAGAAGATTGCATACTGCAAAAAAAAAAAAAGTAAAAAATTGAGCAGACTTGTGGAAATCAGAGAAGCCAGAGAGAGGTACTGGATAAAGGACAGTTGCAATTTTAAATAAGGTAATTAGGATAAGACTCACTGAGAAGGTGAGATGTGAACAAAAGCTTGAAGGAAATGTAAGAGCTATCCACACAGATACTCCAAGAACAGCATTCCAGGGACAAGGGAAACCCAGTGCAAAGGCAAGAAGGAAAAAGTGTGCCTGGAAACTCCAAGAAGCATCATGGAAGCCAATATGCCTGGAGAGAAATGATCAAGCAGGAAATTAGCAGGATATGAGGCCAGACAAGTAAAGTTGGGAAGGGTAAGAAGAGGGTTGGGCTATGTAGACACTTTTAACTGATATAAAAACTTTGGCTTATTCTTTGAGTGAAATGAAAACTTTTACAGGACATTAAACAACGCAGTTGTAAGAACCACCTCACATTTTAAAAGGGTCATTCTATCTGCTTTTTCAAAATAGACTGCATTAGGTTACAAGTATGGAATCAAGAAATTGTTTTAGAGACTATTGCAATAAATCCAAGCAAAGAGTTCAGTAAAGGATAGTAGTAATAGTAGTAGTAGTAGTAGTAGTAGTAGTAGTAATAGTTAGTAGATGTGGTAAGAAGTGCGACATTCTGGATATATTTTGAAAAGTCAACAGGAATGCATGTTAGCTTGGACATGAGGTATGAAAAAAAGAGGCAAGTCAAGGATGACTTCAAGATTTTTGGCCTTAGCAACCGGATGGATGGAGTTGTATCAACTGAGATGGGGAAAACTAAGTGAAATAAATTTAGGAAAGAATATCAGAAGTCCAGTCTTGAACATGTTACATTTCAAATGTCCATTAGATATTCCAGTGGAGATGTTGCATAGGATGCTGGATTTATGGGTTTGGAAAGATCTGAGATGGAGGCATAAGTTTGGCATGTGTATGCCATTTAAAGCTATGCTGCTGTAGGACATCATCAGAAAAGTAAATGTACATAGAAAAGAGAACCAAAGATTGAGCCCTGGAGCTTGCCAACGAGGTTAGAGATAAGAGGAAGAATCAGTGAGAAAGACAGAGGAGTTGTTAGTGAGCTGGAAGAAAAAACAAAACAATGTGGTGTTTTAAAGACGAAGGTACAGAAACCGTATCAAGGGGGAGGGAATTATACAAGTGCCAAATGCTGATGAAAAGGTGAAGACTGGAAATGCCCAATGGATTTAGCAACATGAATCACACTGATGACCTTGATGAGGGCTGATTAAGGTGGAGTGGGTCTAACAATGAGAAAAACACAGTTGGAGACCAAGTAAAAAATACTTGAGTAATTTGTTCAAAAATAAGTACAAAAACTGAGTGGAAGTTGGTGTGGGGGGATGGATTCAAACTAAATTTTTCATTTTTAAAATTTAAAAAAATGATATTTGCATGTTAATGGAAGCAATTCAGGGTGGAGGAAAAATGATGCAAAACTGGAGCACATTCATGAAGAAATACTCTTGGGTGAGCAAGAGCAGATGGCATATGGTGCACTGGATGGAATGGCTCTGGATGTGAGTACAAATATTTCATCTATAGCTATGGGTGGGAAGGCAGAGTATGTAGGAAACGTGGGAAAGTGGGTAGATGTGACAGTGTGAGTCTGGCAGAATCTCTTTGGAAGCCTCTTTTTTTCCGTGAGGTAGGACGCAAGATCATCTGGTGAAAATGATAAGGATGGAGGAATTTTTGAAGGTTTGAAGAAAAAAAAAAGAGTGGCTAATTGTTTACACCTTTGATACTCCAAGGACGGTCATTGAACCAGCACCATTGGTGACACCTGGGAGGCTGTCCGAAAAGCAGAACCTCAGGCCTCAGAACTTCTGCATTAAAAGCTCCACTTAAACAGGATCCCCAAGTGTTTCATATGCACCTTAAAGTTCGAGAAGACCTGAACTTTGCAGGATATCATAGAAAAAGCATAAAGAACATGAGCTTTTCAGCCAAATAAACTGAACTCTAACTTTAAAAACCATGTGATTTTCAGAAAATTACTTAACCTCTGTGTAAATTTCCCCTTATCTGTAAACTGGGGGAAACTATTAATATAAGCACAGTAGAAATAAAGGTGGCAGTAGTCGTTGTTGTAATGACAACCACAACACGTAACATTCACTGAGCGCTGTATCAGTCAGGGGTTTGGCAGGAGGCTGGAATTCACTCAGGTGATTTCAATAAGTGGCTCATAACTCTGGCTTCATTATCTACAAAGCTCTTAGACAACACCAGTGGCCAGACTCCACCCCGGCCAGTTACAATAATCTCTGGGAATACCAGCCCAGGCACTGGTAGTTTTCAAAAGCTCCCTTGGTGGTCACATGCAGCAAGGGTTTAGAACCACTGACGTTTAAGTTAATAGTCTTTAGTGAAAGGCCTACTTACAGAGACTTGGCCAGCATTAAGGAACCAAAAAATGGCATGTTGAAGCATCCAGGGACCAGCAAGAGAGGCAAGGCATTAACTTACCTGGGGTTGGAAGAACAAAGGAAGAAAACAGTGTCATTGCTGCAGTAAAGGAAAGACCACAGGTGGAGGTTGGTCGAGGTCAGCAACGGAGGCGCTGGGTTGCTGCCAGTGAAGGAGGCAGAAATCAGAGGGGTCAGGAAGGAAGTTCCCTATCCTTTCTTCTCCCACCTACTGGTTCCCTGACATTTCCTCCCATTGGCTGGGCCCAAACTGAACCTGGCTGGCAAGGGAATTTGGGTGATGTAGTCCTGCACAGAAGTCCTCTTTCCTGGGTAGACAGTAGGCCAGTGAAGATGGGAGAGTGACTGGTCGGGGAGGAAGTCTTGCTAAGGGGTCAAGTGGAGAATAATAAGTACAGGCACTTACTGTGTGCTGGGCTCTCTTCCAAGTGCTTTGTATGGATTAACATTTTAGTAGATGGCTTCATTCTTTTTCACTAAAACTCAGCACTTTATTGAATAAGGAATTGTTCCAGGTCAATTCATTATTGGAGACAGTTAAATATTTCTAAGATTTCAGATGTACCATTCCCAGAAGAGTGCATTAAATTGTTCCTCCGTGGTAAGACTGAGAGCCCAGGGCTCAGCATCTGCATTCTCTAGGCCAGCAGGGCACACCTAGGTTCTTGACAATGGGTTGGTTGAAGGAGTGTTATTTGGGTGATTAAACAACTTGCCTTGGTCCTAATGACTCTTTCTAATTTGTCTTAGGAAATATATGATATGGTGGGCCCGTAAACTGTGGATCCTGCAAGAATTCTATGACCCATTACATGTGTGAATTAGATGAAGACGTCTACAGGGCCAATGATAGTTATAAAAATTCTTTTGTTCTCTGTTGTGAGATATACAATGAACATCAATTCTTGGAAAAGGCACAGCAAATACATTGCTTAAAGGCAGGAGACTTTGGGAGTTGGCAGATCACCGAGGTGGGAGGATCACCTGAGGTCAGGAGTTTGAGACCAGCCTGGCCAACATGGCGAAACTCTGTCTCTACTACAAATACAAAAAAACTTAGCTGGGTGTGGTGGCAGGCGCCTGTAATCCCAGCTACTCAGGAGACTGAGGCAGGGAGAATTGCTTGAACCTGGGAGGTGGAGGTTGCAGTGACCTGAGATTGCATCACTACACTCCAACCTGGACAACAAAGTGAGACTCCAACTCAAAAAAAAAAGGTAGGAAAAGATAACTGCCTGAAAGGGGCAGATGAAGAGCCACACCCAGTAATGATGGAACACAAAAGGTAATTTGGGTCACAGTTTAAAGCTATTTAAAAGTTGGTTGGGTGCGGTGGCTCATGCCTGTAATCTCAGCACTTTGGGAGGCCGAGGCAGGTGGATCGCCTGAGATCAAGAGTTTGAGACCAGCCTGGCCAACATGGTGAAACCCTGTCTTTACTAAAAATACAAAAATTAGCCGGGCATGGTGGCCCGCACCTATAATCCCAGCTACTCAGGGGGCTGAGGCAGGAGAATTGCTTGAATCTAGGAGGCAGAGGTTACAGTGAGCCAAGATCGCGCCACTGCATTGCAGCCTGGGCGTAAGAGCGAGACTCCCTCTAAAACAACAACAACAACAAAACCATTTAAAAGTTAACCAATGACATTTAAAAAGAATTTCTACTCAGAAGTGGGAGTTACTCATTTGGACCCAGAGAAGAGCTGAAAGCAAAGCTTTGATGAATTCTCAGTTGACTCTGCGGGAACGCAGCTGCTGAGTAAACACTCAACACTAGCGCAGGCAATGTGGCAGACAAAGCTCATCTCTGGCCCCAACTGCTTTCCTGTGCAGTGATCCTGTTCCACTTATGGATCAAAAAGATGTAGTTCAGGAAAGCCAGGGCTGGGATTGAGAACTTGAGATGGGGACAGAGCTGAGCCATTGATTACAAGAAGCACAAGTACATTTTATAAAGGGCATTTCTCAAGGTCCTGCTACCCAGCGTTTTGCTTCCTCTCACTCCATTCTTGCCAATGATTATCTCAATCCATTGCCTTTAAAATTCATATGATTTTGGGGAACATACTCTGAAGAGACCATATTTCCTTAAAACAACGTATCAGTATGATCGTTTGTCTAACACAGGATTCCCAGATACCTAATTAGAGTTTCATTTAACAAGCTCACATTGAGCTAATCCTCTTAACAGTGTTAGCTGGCATATCATTTTGTTAGAGGTTCCTAGAAAAAAAGACAAGTCTTCTGCTCGTAGGCATTCCTTCCCAATAATGGGATTCAAGCACTTGTGGCAAGTCTATGGGAGAGAAAAATTGTTTTTAAATCCCACTATACTCAAAATCCCTTAGTCTCCTTTTATATCCAGATATCCTAGGAAAGAGTTAATGAAGACGGTGTGTCAGCACTGGTGATATTTATTTAACATGTGTTATAATCCCAGCTGACACTTTCTAATGAGTTTATTGCCACCATAGAGTTAAAGCTCCCCCACTCAATAAGCATAAACTTCAGTGTCAAAAATGAAACATAGGCAGTCCTGATGCTTAAATGGCCTATATCGATTCTCCGGCAGTCTAACTGCTGTAGTCTGGTGCCAGTCCTCTAATTTGTGCCCTGAAGTATACATCCTCACTTGATTTAGATGTCAGATTAAGGCAGCACATCAGTTTGAAAATTCAACTAAAATATTCTAGAGAATTGGTTTGGATATCTTCACCTCACATTATAAAAATCATTGCTCTCACATAAACACAGGGATAATAATATCATTCTCATTGACTTTTTTTGAGTGTGTTTTATCAAAGGAAATGTCCTCACAGTCAAAGCTTGCTGTGTTTTGTGCTTTATCTGTATAGCAAATTCCATTTAGAGAAATTTAATGCCAAAGCTGAAAGATCTGCATTCCTAGGGAATGACTATTTAGGGCATTGTCTTTGAATATGAAGTAAACACACACTCAGAATGTTTGCACGAAGCTCCTTCAATGGTCACAGTATGCTCCCTATTCTTTTTTTTTTTTTTTTTTTTTTGTCTTTTGAGTCGGAGTTTCACTCTTGTTGCCCAGGCTGGAGTGTAGTGGCGCAATCTCGCCTCATTGCAGCCTCTGCCTCCTGGGTTCAAGCGATTCTCCTGCCTCAGCTTCCCTAGTAGCTGGGATTACACCACCATGCCCAGCTAATTTTTAGTATTTTTTAGTAGAGAAGGGGTTTCAGTATGTTGGCCAGGCTGGTCTCTAATTCCTGACCTCAGGCGATCCACCCTCCTTGGCCTCCCAAAGTGCTGGGATTACAGGCATGAGCCATAGCGCCCAGCTTATGCTCCCTATTGTTAAGCATCAAAAGACTTAGACACTTAAAAGATGCCGCAAAACACCACTGTGTTCATGGTTATACTCTCTGCTTCAGAGACATCATCTAGCATTTCCAAAGTCAGAGACTGGTTGAAGAGCTAGCAGTGTAAAAATTAGCCAAATTTCTACTTAATGCTGGCAAAACACAGGAAAAGTTAATTATCTCTCTCAAAGTAAAAATTTGGTATGCTTGGAATTATAATATACATTTTGGACACTTTAAAGAGCTAGAAGGCCGAGCGTGGTGGTTCATGCCTGTAATCTCAGCACTTTGGGAGGCCAAGGCGGGTGGATCACCTGAGGTCAGGAGTTCGAGACCAACCTGGGAAACATGGTGACACCCCATCTCTACTAAAAATTATATATAAAAAAAAAAATAGCTGGGCATGCTGGTGCATGCCTGTAGTCCCAGCTACTTGATAGGCTGAGGCAGGAGAATTGCCTGAACCTGGGAGGCGAAGGTTTCAGTGAGCCGAGATCATACCACTACACCCCAGCCTAGGCAACAGAGCAAGACTATCTCAAAAAAAAAAAAAAAAAAAAAGGAAAGCTAGAGCTAGAAGGGAACTTGAAGATCAGCTGCTCTTTACAACAAAGGAGACAAAAATTCAAAAAAGGTTAAATGACTTATTGAAATTATAGAGCTTGCTAAGAGGTAGAAGGAGGACTAGAATTCAAGTCCCATTCCTCAAAGCCCCATTCCCCAAAACCTTAACTCTGGTAGATCAACATTTCACTAGAATGACATGAGTTTACTTTAATCTTGTTATTTCTAGAGAAACTGACTTGACCTCCTTTCTGTTGAAGTTTGATATTGTTATAAGACAGCCTGAACATTGAGAAAAATTTGTTAGCAAATAGTTCACATTTTCTGTCCTTAGAGAGTATACTGCCCCACGTTTCTCAGTCTATGGATTTCCTTATTTTTGAAGCGTGTGGTATTTCAGCTCTAAAATATTTGATCATACACAGTGTTATATAAATGCATAGGGTTAGTTTTACTCCACACGCTAGTGGTGATGAGCAGGTGTGTAATCAGAAAACCCAAGGCTGCTACAACTAACTGCCCTGGCGATCAACAGTACAGGCTTTTCAAAAATACAGCAATGACACCTGTATGTTTATCGCAGCATAATTCACAATTGTAAAGATATGCAACCAACCAAGTGCCCAACAGTCAATGAGTAAAGAAAATGTGGTATATATACAGCATGGAATACCACTTAGCCATCAAAAAGAATGAAATAATGTCTTTTTTTTTTTTTTTGAGATGGAGTCTCGCTTTGTCGCCCAGGCTGGAGTGCAGTGGCACAATCTCGGCTCACTGCAAGCTCCGCTTCCTGGGTTCACGCCATTCTCCTGCCTCAGCCTCCTGAGTAGCTGGGACTACAGGCACCCACCACCACGCCCGGCTAATTTTTTGTATTTTTAGTAGAGACAGGGTTTCACCATATTAGCCAGGATGGTCTCGATTGCCTGACCTCATGATCCTCCTGCCTCAGCCTCCCAAAGTGCTGGGATTATAGGCGTGAGCCACCCTGCCCGGCCAAGAATGAAATAATGTCTTTGCAGCAATAATGTCTTTTGCAATCCATTATGCCACTCTGTACGCCTTTGCCTACCCACAGATTATCTCTCACTTATAAGTGAGAACATACGGTATTGTGTTTTTCATTCCTGAGTTACCTCACCCATTATTCTAAGTAGGTACTTGGAAGACTCAGAAGGGAGTGGGTAGGAGGGAAGTGAGGGGTAAAATCTACATATTGAGTACCATATGCACTACTCAGGTGACAGGTGCAGTAAAATCTCAGACTTCACCACTATACAATTCATCCATGCAAACAAAAACCACTTGCACCCCAAAAGCTATTGAGATCAAAATTATACATTAAAAATATAGAACAGTGAGTATTAGAAAGGGACTGTCTTTGGTTAAGGTAATGGTTAATCAATACTAATTATATAATAGGTGCCAAAACGAGTTCTCCATCATGAAATGGATGGTTTTCAAGATTTATGGATAAGCTAAAATATTTTAGAAATACTCCATTCTTGCATAAAAAGGAGTCCAGCAGATTTTTCAAATTTACCCTTAATAATGGCACCTGAGGCTCCAGTCCTAAGTGTTTCTGTGTCCAGCTGATAGCCCAGAGGGCTGTGACTACAATATGCCAACTATAAGCTTGACTGCATCTTGCTTCAGAATTTTTTCATAAGCCTCATATAAAGCATTCATTCAGAGTGGTCAATTATCCAGCAGTATAATGCTGTAATCTGGTGCCAGTCCTCTAATCTCTTCCCTAAAGAGTAGTTAGGGTACAAAGAAAAGATTGCATATAGAATAACCAAAGACCCTGGTTTGCTCAAGACTTAGGTGTTTCTCAGACTTGGGATTTTAGTGCCAAAACTGGCACAGTTTTAGGCAAAGGGAGACAGTCATCCTATTTATTACACAGTTCTATGAATTATGTACTTGCTTACTAATAAATGATAGTCTATTATGTCAGAATTTAATCTGATACTTGTTTTAACTTTACAGATTACCTGATCACAAGTTTGTTACGGAAAAATCTAGAGTGCTCATCTATTTCTAATTGTGGGTACAGCCAACAGTGTTTTTAAAACCTGATGGTTTTTGTGGCCAGACTGATTTAGGTGCATACACAACACATGGAGATGAATGGCAAACACACATCCATGTGTTCCCAATGGATGGGAATATCTTGTCACGGTGATCTGGATATTTTTATACCTATATTGTTATACGTATATGCATCTATACACTCAAACACAAACAAAAAAAATGCAAAAACACCCCATCAAAAACAAAGAATATAAGTAGATGATACACAAACACTAATCAAGTTTTCTTATACTTTTGTGGTTACTGCTATCAAAACCTTAACTCTTTACGTAATAAAAATTTGAAAAGAGAGGAAAACCTCAAGGATTCCTTCCAAGCAAAGTTTTGAAAGTTGTTCAGAATGTGACTAAAATCAAAACTTAATTTCTTATAACACAGAGGATTGCCCTCTTATATGTAATGTAATGAGAAGATAGCAATTTGCTTTAGCTGTTTTCTTAAACAGTGATTATTTGCTTGCTTCATGACATTAATGAGAAAGGCAAACAAGCACTAAAAGTGTGCATTTTCCAAAAAAAGGATACTTCTTAGTATATTTCATAGGCTGAACCTTGGATATACCCTGGACAACTTCTCTCCTAATGCAACAGCATCACTTACTGGCAACCTCACCAAGTGTCCATATGCTAATACAACATACCCGAGATGATCACTTTGGATCAAGTCAAACTATCTCCAGTTGTCTAGATGGTCCTTTTGATGGCCTGGATCTTTTATTATTTTACTAATACTGTTTTGAGCATAGAGTACTTAGGCCCAGTGAAGTTGTGGGGATTGTGCTTCAACTCAATGCTGTTAAAATTGTTACAGAGAAGATATCCTAAAGGCTTAACAGGCATTGAAAGGCAAACAGCTGCAGCCACTTGAGACTTGCAAATTAAAATCCTAACTGTGAATTTCAACAAATTAGATGAATTTAGCTAATTGTCTCTACAGTTTGTTACTGATGAATCACAAGCTTTGACAAATTTTTTGGCATTTTCAGACTCAAAGGGACCTTATTCACAGGTACCTACTGAGGACAGACTATACTTTGGGACTCTTTTGCTAAGCAGGTCATGACAAGTCCTGGATGACCTTCCATCTCCACTACAGAGCTTTTCATCCAGGTGTACTCTGTAAAGCAAAGGGAGCACGTGGATCAGGAATCCAATCTTTTTAAAGGATTGTGCAATACATACCATACCACCATCCCCAGCCTTACCGCAAGAGTGTAATCTGAATCATCGTGTTTCTTCAATTCATTTAGACTTTGAGAATAAAGAAAGAGAGTATTCTGTGAGTATTCTGTGAGAGTTTCAGATTTGGCCTTCTAGGGCATGTTATGTTAGACAAAACAAGTGAGATAGGAGGTAAAATCAAGAATTATCAGTAACTGAGTTGGAAAATGTATTTCAAGAGAGGGAAACTTGGGGATATTAGAGGTTTCTTACCCATAGAACAGGTGTTTAGCTACACTTTGGGGATGGGTTTTCAATGGTAAACCTGGGAAATGACCATGGCATCTGTGGTACAATCGGTGGAGATGTGAAGTGACATGTACAGTCATAGATGGGAGGCATGGCTCCACTGCGTACCCTGCATTTCCCCTACATCTCTGGTCCCCAGTTACAAGATGGAGCTAAGACTATCTGTTACTGCTTGTTCATGACACAATACCTTTTCTTCCACATAACACTGCTCAAAATTTATTTTTTCTTTATCAGCTTCCTGGGATGTTCATTTTAGCCAGAATTCACTGGGTTATAAATAGGGGGTGAAAGGGGAGTGGGAAGTATAGACTTGTTGGAGCCCTTTATCCAAGATAGGACCTTGTTTAGACCCTGGATTGAGTAAGAAAAAAAAATGAGCCACCCAGCACACATGTCAAAAGATTACCTTGTCCTTTACATTTGCAATTCACTAACACATACCAGGCAGGACAATGAACTTTCAATCAATCAAATAACTGCTTTTCATTAACTGGGTCACTCTGTAAACCTGGAGAGCATAGCTAAACTGAGACCTAAGTATAAATCTATCAGGTGGAAATTCTGAGATCTAATTCAATAATACTCAAGTATCTTTTTCAATGAGCAGAATGAAGAGTTCAGGAATTACTTTAACTTCAAGAATGCAACCTTTTTGAGCTTTACAAGGAATACTTTTTCAGTAGATATCTAAAATATTAACAACACATCAGTTACAATGGGCTCAACCACACATCATCAAGGCTGAGGGTCTTCAACACCCAGTGCACTGAATAGCGTGTTGGCCTTCAGATCAGCCCTGATGCTCTGTGGTGGCTTCACAAGGCCTGGGGTGTGGAAAACTTGACTCAGTTCCATTCCATGATCTGACGTATTCTAACATGTTTGCTTGTCCCACACAGGAACTAGAGAACACAGAGTCCCATTATCCAAGAGGTCAGGTGGGGCTAACTCCTGCATTTCATGTCCCTTGGGCTGGACTGTATCTGAAACGGCTGTGAATGGTCTGGCTTCTTTTAGACAGCCTGAGATAGAAGGGATTCACTGCCTTTTTTGAAGGTCACTTGGTCTATTTTATAGACTCCCCCAAAATAAATATTATGAGATACCCATTGCTTCTCCAAGATTTGAAGAGTCATGAAACACATGATGTGAGGCCCCAACCACTTTGGCACCCATTACCAGCTCCAAATAGAAAACCTTCTTTCTCAATGACTGCCTTTCTCAGCTGGTGGTGAGGTACAGAGGACTGGGTGCCCATTCCAACAATAAAAACACATTAACCACATCCACCAAGTGACTAATACTTTTCTCAGAAGCAGCCATGGCCCATGGAAAGTAAGTGACGAACCCATCCGACGCTCTGTGCTTTATTCCTAAAAACTCCACTTGTTGGCATAACTGGGTACACTGCTGTGTCTCTGGGTTTTCTTTTTCTTTGCATATATTAGAAATGAAAGCAGAAGTGTCCCCCAGACACCCATCACATTAAAAAAAATGCAATACATGAAAATTTGACAGGTTAGGGAATTTTTACTTTAAAAGCATTTGTTTACTTTTCAAGAAAGTCTCTACATGAGATTGTTTTATGTATCCAGCTCCTCTAGTGTAGTTTTGAAAAGTTCCCCTTTAAAAAATCAATTTCTATAAAGTGTTTAAGGGAGAGGTCTATTATTTATGTTGTGATACAATGGGAATGAAATTTCTCTGAACTTAATGGCTCAACCGAGCAACAGCACAACCAGAATAAAGCAGAAGTAAAGTATTTCATTTCTCAATGCTGTGATCTTAAGTTAAATGTGACTTTTTAGTATCAGGGAAGAACATTGATGAACATTGAGGAATTAATGGATTGGCAGGCAATGCAAACAAACAAACAAACAAACAAACAACAAAAGCCAATGGCATGGTGACCAAATAGAGAAAAAAAGAGAAAAATCTCTTTTTAGGTGTCTTTGGTAAGTTTG
This sequence comes from Trachypithecus francoisi, assembly GCF_009764315.1. Lineage (NCBI taxonomy): Eukaryota > Metazoa > Chordata > Mammalia > Primates > Cercopithecidae > Trachypithecus > Trachypithecus francoisi. Next base: position 20,704,595 of record NW_022681431.1, on the reverse strand, counting down.
CTCTGGAATCCTAAATACAAGCCTGGGCACATCAATGCCAGAATAATATGGATCAACTCAAAGGAGTTAGGAGAACAGTAATATAAATGATTAGAGAGTAGGAGAGTGATTTATGGGCAAAGACCCACAGAACTAAATACTGTCCACATAGGTTACTTAAGCAGGAGGCCAGGCTTGGAAGTGACAGCTCTGCAATTGAAGAGCACAGGAGGGAGAACAATCTTTTAGAGGGGTAGAAAAAAAGGTTAAGTAGGGGCAATGGAATGGAATAAAATGCCTTTGTTTATGTATTTAAAAGATCCTCAGAGGCAACCTTCTGAATTCCAAATTAGCTGAGTCATTACAGCAGTTCCTCAAACTTAAAAAAATCGAAATGCCATAAACCCTTGAAATGACTGTGTTTGCAGCTCAGAGAGGCAAAAATAGGGGATAAAAATTCTGGTTAGATCTTGGGAAAATCCTTCCACTTCCAGATGGTGAGAAACATTAGATGAAAGGAGGTCCCTGAGGGAATTGACAGAAATCACTGTAAAGCTCTTAAAAATCAGGCTTTCCAAAGCAATAGGAAATGCAGCAGGGAGAGAATGCCTCCATTAACAGAAAGATGTCAACAGACAAAATAATATCCATCATCTTTCACCTTCTCCAAACCACTAGTCCTTACTGTTACTGTTAGTGGCATCCACATTTTCACACATACAGGTTCTATGATCTCCTTCTGATGGGTCAGGCATGTCATTGCCTGCTCCAGTTCCAGAGCCCCATTTTCTGCCAGTTTCTCCTGCTCATTATTACCTTGTTCAGGTCACTCATTCCCTCACAGACATGACTTGTAGGAATCCTGAATTATACCTTTATGCCCAGTGTCTCACCTTCCTACTCATTCTTCATATCAATTCAGATTTATTCTCTTAAAGCACAGATTCTTTCATCTTGGTTTTTTTTTTTTTTAATTTTTAAATAGAAGCATTCCAGCTAGTAAATCATAAAGTTATAATAGAATATCACCACTTTGGAATTCCTAATAAAATGATTGGTCTGGTCATTGATCATCAGCCTAAAATCATTAGATAAAGAGCTTAAAGGGAGCTTGATAATAAAAGATTCAGGCTGACAACACTTGAACCCATTGATCAATTTTAGCATCACAAAAAAAGAGACAGATAGTACATCCCCTCGACAAAAGTAAACGACTCCTCTCATGAAGAATTCTTGCCAATAAATCAAAACTGAATCTAATTAAATATCTGTATGTAACAACTAGTTTATGGAAAATACAGGGGACTGAGAACTATATTAAACAAAAGTCTGGTGATACAATCAGCAAAATCCAGAATATGAGACATTTTAAGGCATCAATGACCCAGTTTCTTCAACAAATAAAAGATAAGATTTTAAAAAATAAAATACAAGGTGAATTTACAGATTCAATGAGACTGAAGAGATTAATCAACCAAATGCAATAGGTAGAACTCATTTAAATTCTGATTCAAATAACCCATAGACTATAGTTATAGGCCAATTCATGACATTTGAAGTCTGTCTGGATAATTGTATGAAGGGATTATGGTGAATTATCGGGGCAGATGTGGGATTCAGTCATGGTGTTTTTAAGAGTTCTTTTTGTAGATTCACACTGAGGTATAAAAGGAAAAGTGAAGTACTATGTGTGATACTTCCGTCAAAATAATCTGAAGGGAAGGAGAAGGTGGATGTGGGTTTAGATGAAAGAAAACTGGCATGAATGACAATTACTACAGTTCAGTGATGGGCACATGGATTTTATTATACTGTCCTTTCTAGTTAATATATGTTTGAAATATTCCACAATAAAAAGTTTTAAAAAGTCAATTGGCAAAGAAATATACCAATTTTGTTTCACCAAGATTATGAAGAGGACTCACTTGAGCCAAATAAAATGCCTGACTTGAGAAGTGACCTGCTTAAACCCAATAACTGGTTTCATTTTGTTTGGCTCCTTCCAGGTGGTCATAGAGGTTTAAATTTGCTGTCTCTCTAGGCTTTCCCTTCACTTTCTATTAATTCTGTGGTTTTGTTTTTTTTCTTGATCACCCACAGTGATAAATTATTCACTATTTGATGGCAGTAATGATTGGGAATTTGGTTTTATGGTTTGGCCATTTGGTGATTTCTGTTGGATCAATGATGTAGATCTCTTCTCTGTTAGATAAGAAACAATATGAGGCCTAGTGCAGTGGCTCATGCCTGTAATCCCAACACTTTGGAAGGCGGAAGCGGGAGGCTTGCCTGAGCCCAGGAGTTTGAGACCAGCCTGGGCAACAAAGGGAGACCCCGTCGAAAAAGAAAAAAAAAGAAAAGAGAAACTACATAAAAATCCAACCTGTTGGTCTTCTGCTTGTCTGTTTATGAGCTCAAATGAATTAAGAATTGTGTGCCAAGCTCAGTGGCTTCTGCCTATAATGCCAGCACCTCGGGAGGCCACGGTGGGAGGATCACTTGAGCCCAGCAGTTTGAGACCAGCCTGGGCAACATAGCAAGACCTTATCTCTACAAAAAGAAAACAAACAAACAACAAAAATAAACAAAAAACTTAGCTTGGCAAGGTAGTGTGCTACCAGCTACTTAAGAGACTGAGGTGAGAGGATGGCTTGAACCAGGGAGGTCAAGGCTGCAGTGAGCTATGATTGCACCACTGTATTCCAACCAGGGTGACCCGGCGAGACCCTGTCTCTAAAAAAAAAATAAAAGAATGTTGTGCCCACCATGGAAGAGAGCAACTCTTTGCGATCTGGACAGTGGATTTTTGTTTCTAGGTTGACACTGATCTGTGGCTACAACTGTAAACTCTGTGTAGGCATGTCTATAATTCAGAAAGATATCTAACTTCTGTTATTGAGAATTAAATATTTTTCTACTTCTAAAATATTTAATAAGTTAGATTATGATGTACCTTAAATTTGAGGAACTATTCTCATTGATCTGTAGACACAATGTTTTCCAAACTTCACAGAAAATAAGAAAGCTAAACTTTGAAAATTGTTCAAAGTGGTAGCCTTCTAAGAAAAAAAAATTCTTCTCAGAAAAACCAGCTGAAAAATATTTGCATATAAGAATACAAGTTTACACAATTAAGGCTTAACAATCCTTGGTTTAATAATTTGGGTTTAAGAAATCAAACAAATGCAGCTGTGTATCCATTCCCAAATTTTATCAGCATAGAATACAAGAGTGCATTTTATTTTTATAAGATTAGGATTTAATGTCTCATGAAGAAACTGGTCTATCAGACCTTTATAAATATTTAATAGATTATTTATCAAGAAAAAATGACAGTTATTCCTAAATAATACTTGAGACTATGAAAATGTTTATTTATATTCAATTAATTTGAAACATTATTATGAAAATCTTTTTATATCATCACTAATCATTTTAGTGTATCAGGTTGAATACAATATCTAAGTTCTCTAGATGACTTAAAAACTTGAACTAATGTTAAATAACAAATAATTATTGAACATTCAGATAATTAAGTATGGCTATGCTTTGAAACACATAGATTATTAAGCATACTTTAAAGTATATATACCTTTGCCTCTATGTTTACATGCTGTGGAGTCATTATATCTTGTGGGTTACACTGATAAACATGTTTGGTTTTTCTACTGCAAAAAAAGCATAGAAGGTGAGTGAGCAGCTACAGAAAGTTGTATGCATTCATGAGATTTGCTACTCCACTAAAATGCTTACATATGACCGACAGGTCTCACTTATCTATTAGGTTGATGCAAAAGTAATTGCGGCTTTTAATGGCAATTACTACTGCACCAACATAGTACCTCCCACTTTCCTATGTAAAAAAGAAGTTAGTTACTGCTATAGTTTGCTTTTTTTTTTTTTCGAGACAGGGTCTCACTCTGTTGCCCAGGCTGGAGTGCACTGGCATGATCTCAGCTCACTGTAACCTTCACCTCTCAGGTTCAAGCGATCCTCCCACCTCAGCCTCCCAAGTAGCTGGGATTACAGGAGTGTGCCACCATGCCTGGCAAATTTTTTAATTTTTTTGTAGAGACAGACTTTCACCATGTTACTCAGGCTGGTCTTGAACACCTGAGCTCAAGCAATCCACCCATCTTGACCTCCCAAAGTACTGGGATTACAGGTGTGAGCTACCACACCCTACCCTTATAGTTTGCATATTTGACCCTCCAAACCTCATGTTTAAATGTGATCCCCAGTGTTGGAAGTGGGGCCTACTGGGAGGTGTTTGGGTTCTGAGGGGAGATTCCTCATGAATAGATTAACACCCTCAAGGTGAAAGGGATAAGCGAGTTCTTACTATTGGCTCCTGCTAGAGCTGGTTATTGAAAAGAGTGTGGTGTCTTTCCCCCTCTTTCTTGCCTCCTTTCTCTTCATCTCTGTATACTCTAGCTCTCTGTCACCTTCTGCTATGAATGGAAGCAGCCTGAGGACCTCACCAGAAGCAAAGCAGATGCTAGCATCATGCTTCTTGTACAGCCTACAGAACTGTAAGCCAAATAAACAAAACTATTTTCTTTATAAATTTCCCAGCCTCAGGTATTCCTTTATAGCAACACAAATGTACTGACAGTGACTTTGATAAAAACTCCTGGGGTCAAGTGATCCACCCAACTTGGCCTCTCAAAGTGCTGGACTACAGGCATGAGCCACCACGCCCGGCCTACATGGCTAGTTTTTAATAAATTCCAGTGCACTGCTCATTTTATCTGGTCAAATATAAGAGTGGGAGGTATGCAAGTTTTGGGGGACATTTTTCTTTTTTGAGAAATAAAAAATATATGACAAATATTATAACAATAATCTCTACTATCATAGTTCAGAATTAACAACTGTTAACATTTTTGCCATATTTGCTCCTAGTCTGTTTTTCTTTAATGCATTCAACCTTACTAACATGACTAAAAGTCCCTTTAAATATCACTGCAAGTGCTATTTGGGATGTTTGGGATGTAAACTTCTAGTTCAGCACTGTCCACTAGAAATATAATGGGAGGCACATATGTAATTTTAAATGTCTAGTAGCTACATTTAAAATAAGACAGGAACAGAAAATTAAACACCGCATGTTCTCACTCATATGTGGAAGCTAAAAAAAAAAAGTAGATCTGATAGAAATAAAAAGTAGAACAGAGGATACTAGAGGCTGGGAAGAGTAGGGAGAAAGGGAGGGATAGGAAGATATTTGTTAAACGACAAAATTACAGCTAGATGGGAGGAATAAGGTCTAGTATTCTATACCACTGTATGATAACTATAGTTAATAATAATATATAGTTTCTGATAGCTAAAAGGGAGATATTGAATATTCCAAGCACAACGAAATAACGTTTGAGAGGATGGATATGCTAAATACCTTGATCTGATCACTATACATTGTATGTATCAAAATGCTACTAGGTATCCCATCAATATGTACAATTATTATGTAAACATTAAAATAGGAATATAAGTAATAATGTAAACAATTGGTTCACGAATTGTGACAAATGCACCACACTAATGTAATAGCATTACATTAGTTGTTAATAGCAGGAGAAACTGAATATGGATATATGAGAACTCCCTGTACTGTCTGCAATTTTTCTGTAAACCTAGAACTATTCTAAAAATCAAAAGCTTAACCAAAACTGGAATGATACAGAGAAGATTAGCATGGCTCCCATGCAAAGATGACACACAAATTTGTGAAGCATTTCATATTTTTTTAAAAAGAAAAACATTATGCTAAGTGAAATGGGCCAGTCACAGAAGACAGCATGTTGTATGATTTATATAAGATGACAAGCTATAAGTACATCCTAAGGGACAGAAAGTAGACTGGTGATTGCCTGACTGGTAATGGGAACAAAGTTTCTTTTGGAGTGATGAAATGTCCTAAATTTATTGTAGTGATGATTACACAACCCTGTGAACATATAAAAACAACAACATTAAACTGTGCAATGTAAATGGGAGAATTGTCTGGTATATTAATTCTTATTTCAATAAGGTGTTTTAAAACAAATATAAAAAGTTAATTAAATTTTTTAAAGTAAAAAGAAACAAATGGAATTAATTTTAGTAATTATTTTATATAACCCAATATATCCAAAATATTTCAGCAGTCAATATTTAAAAAGTGTTAATGAGCTATTTTTACCTTTTGTTAGTGTATAACTTCGTCTCACAGCACATCTCAATTCAGATTGGCTGTATTCCAACCACTCAATAGCCACATGTGGCTAGTTTTAGGGATTGGACCAGTCTATCCCATTCATTTTTAAAAATGGTTTCAGTATATATGCATTCACTATACATAGTATCATTTCTGTGTTGTGAATTTAAAGTTCCATACATGATGCACTGTTGGAATCATTCTCTACTTTCTTAACATGTTATATTTAAGATCTATTTGTGATAATGTGTGTGCATCAAATTATTTACTGCCATAGCAGCTCATTGTATGAATACAAATTATTTTATTTATTCATTCTCCCATGCACATATGTTTAGGTTGTTTTCAGTCTTTTGGTTTTATAAATAAGTATGCAATGAACATTCTTGTACCTGTCTACAAACTCCTAATTTTGCTGAGTAGGAGAGGGATGCTGAGAGAAATTAAATAACTGCTCCAATGTTACAAAGTGATATGACTATATAATTGCTGACCTGAAGGAACTTATTAAATAGATGAGTGATTTTGATTTGGAAGACAGCATAATCAAAATCACTTTAGTAACTTTTCCAAGTTATACAGCTCTGCCTCCTTACCTACTGCAAACTCTTAACCCCTGTACCAGTTGAGGCCTACTACAAGGTGGGGGGGTGAAAATTTTGAGATTTGTCTGAGCCTCAGAGTTTAACAGTTAAGAAATCTCCCCAGCTTCTGTGTTCAGGGAAATGGCTTATCACAAAGGGCCACATTGCCCTCACATATTGTAAGAATGCCTTCTCTTGTGAATCTCATAAGACTTCCAGTCCATCCTTTCTCATGACTTCCTTTTCTAAACTCTAGGCTTTCTCCCTCTTCTTTGAGATGTTCCCCATTCATGAATGTTCTGCCTGAATAAAATCATACCCTTAACTTTATAGGGCATTTGTCTTTCACAGCTTTGGTGACATGACTTGGATAGGATCACATCTTGCTTTCAGACCTCCTTTTGTTCCACCCAGGCAAGGAGGGCTGTTGGAGCCCTTTGTGCTCCGTTCCTGATGGGTGCTCTGAGGACCAGGGGTGGTTCTGACTCTTCATGTTGGACTCCCAAATCCTGCTCTCTGGGGACCCATGTCCATTGGCAGCGTGGCGGGGACTTGACTTTGATTCCTTATGAGAACTCACTTGATTTCTAATTGTGGCTTCTTTTCTTTTTCTTTCCTTTCTTTTTTTTTTTTTTTTTGAGATGGAGTTTCACTTTTGTCACCCAGGCTGGAGTACAGTGGCAAGGTCTCGGCTCACTGAAACCTCCGCCACTCAAGTTCAAGTGATTCTCCTGCCTCAGCCTCCCGAGTAGCTGGGATTAAAGGCACATGTCACCATGCCCAGCTAATTTTTGTATTTTTAGTAGAGACAAGGTCTCACCATGTTGGCCACGCTGGTCTCGAACTCCCGACCTCAGGCAATCTGCCCACCTTGGGCTCCCAAAATGCTGGGATTACAGGTGTGAGCCCAGCTGGATTGTGGCTTCTTTTGGTTTTGTGATCTGACCATTTGGTGATCTCTGTAAATAGATTAATGATTTTATAGAAGTCTTGTCTCTCTTGGGTGAGAGTTGACGGACAATCTGGTGTGTTAATCTCTTATGTTTGCCTACTTGTCCATATTGAGCTCAAACAAATTAAGGATTCATACCTGCTGTGAAAAGAACAGCTCTTTGATATGAACCAATGAGTTTTGTAATTATGTATTTATGCTTGACCCATGGCTAAAATTTCAGAATTGAAACTGTAAGCTCTCTCTATGCCCACATGCTTATGTATTTATAATTCAGAGAGGCCTTTACCTCTCATTGTGTGAATGTGTAATATTTCCTTACCACAGGATGATATTAGTCATTAGATTATAAAATCTCGGCCGGGCGCGGTGGCTCAAGCCTGTAATCCCAGCACTTTGGGAGGCCGAGACGGGCGGATCACGAGGTCAGGAGATCGAGACCATCCTGGCTAATACGGTGAAACCCCATCTCTACTAAAAATACAAAAACTAGCCGGGCGAGGTGGCGGGCGCCTGTAGTCCCAGCTACTTGGGAGGCTGAGGCAGGAGAATGGCGGAAACCCAGGAGGCGGAGCTTGCAGTGAGCTGAGATCTGGCCACTGCACTCCAGTCCGGGCGACAGAGCGAGACTCCGCCTCAAAAAAAAAAAAAAAAAAAAAAAAAAAGATTATAAAATCTCTTAATGGTGCTCTATTCTTGTTATTTCAGAGATAAGTAAATACTTATATAAATTGAATATTCCTAATATTTCCAGAAATTAAGAAAATTGAATCTAGCTGGGCGCAGTGCCTCATGCCTGTAATTCCAGCTCTTAGGGAGGCTGAGGTGAGAGGATAGCTTGAGCCCAGGAGCTGGAGACCTGCTTGGGCAATATAGCATGACCCTGTTCTCCACAAAAAGGAAAACAGTAAAAAAATAAAAAATAAATGAAAACTGAATCTCAAATAGTTTCAATGTCTTGATTTAAAAATTATTTTTACAGAAACTAACTTGGATATGATTTAGGAATTCAAGTTCACATAGTTTAGATAAAGCTTTGGGAAACAAGACTGCTTTAATAATTTTGGTTTTAATAAAAACAGCCATGTCTTCTCTGATGCATCAGGGTTACGTGTAATATATACATAGATTTTTATTTCTACTTGGGAATGGTCTGTGTAAATGTATACAGGTTTACTGATTTATTAAGCTTGTATTACTAATGTTTTAGATTAATGTTTAAAATTATGGAAAGTATAAATTTATGTTTAACCAAATAAATTATTATAATGACAAACTTTATTTCAATAGTAATTATGTTTTATAGTATGTCACCTTGAAGATAATTTCCAAGATCTTTAGGCAACTTAAAACCTCAGATTTACACTAAAGTTAGTTAATTGATAGATATTTATTGAATACCTAAATCATTTCCAAGTAAGACACAGTACTGAAACAAAGCAAAGTCTTAAGTTTATCTGTATTTTGCCTCTTATTTTCTGTTACTTGGAGACTATCTACTTGGGCCTGTTAATGAACATGCTGATTTTTACCACTTTGTAAAGTTGTACTATAAGGAATGTGTGGCTGCAGAAAGTTGTGAGTTGTATATTCATGAGCTCAGCTTGTCTGCTGAAAAATACTAGTGTGAGAACGGTTTTGTCCTAAGGTGAAATGACTGACTGTTGTGCAAGACAAAACCTGAATAGATGTGCAAAGTTCTCCAAAAGAACAAAGGAGAAATTTATTTACCGTGGTCAAAGTTAGCTAAGGTTTGATGGGTTTATTTACAAGATTTTTAAAAAGAGCTTGTGTTTACCTTGTCTGCTTTAGTAAAAGTTTGTGAAGGGTTTTTTTTGTTGGCTTTTTTTTTTAAACCTTCTAAGTAATCATTGGATTACAGAACAAAGAATAATAGTCTTCTTGAACAAAAAGGGGAACTGATGATGTTGAACCTTAATCCTTTACTGATGTTCTGGGAAATGGCTAACCACAAAGAATCACCCTGCCTGGCATATTCCACAATAAGAATGCCCTATACCCTCTTCTCCAGACCTCCAAGTCTCCCTGCCTATCCTTCTTCATGGCCCTCTTGTTTACCTGCATTTCTAAACCCCAGGTGTTCTTGCTCTTCATTAATGAATGGTTTGCCTGAATAAAATAATCTCTTTAATTACCAGGTGCATTTTGTCTTTCACAGGGACACAACTCTTAGATTAAGTAACCTCGACATATTAATAAATGTAGCAAACAATGCCTGTGCAAAAAAAAAAAAAAAGAGAGAAAAAAAAACAACAAAGATGACAAAGTGGTTTGTGATGACTTTTATGGAAACAAGCCTTAAATAATATACGAAGGAGAAGAGGGAAATTTCAGGTTACTGGAAGTCCCTAAGAAAACCAAAACCATCTTCCATAGGTACTGTCCCCAGGGGTGACCAGAAACTGCCAGAAAGAAAGAAATTATTACTACATTTCCAACATCAAATCAGACATTGCTGAAAATAGCAGAAATAAGAGCCTGAAGTGCAAGTCCTCCTATAGTATGAGCTGGAATTTCTTATAGAAAAATGTTTTATTAAGCTCCAAATCCTGACAACGATGGAGGGCTCACAGAATGTTTATGGCATGAACTGTAGAGGGAGAGTATCTTGAGTAATGATCCCAGAGCAGCTTCCCTCCCTCAAGAGACAAAGGTGCATCCAGAGAGTAGGAAGGAAGAATCAGGGGCCAGTAATAACTGGTTGGTACCTTAGAATGAATCTGTTGTTCAGGACGGATTATGTAAACGCTGTCAGAAACCCTAGGTCCTAGCAGAGAAGACCTGGCCTATCAGAGCATAGCCTAGGAGGCTGCAGGCCTCTGAGAAGTGCTCCAAGTCCAGCCAAAGCTGAAGTGGGTACTTCAGAGGCAGGGCATCAACATGAGCACCTCAGTGTAGCCTGGAAAAGGCCGGCAAGAATTCGTCAGCCCTCAAGGAAGAGCACAGAAGGGGCTAATTGGCTTTGCTTGTTGGGCTAACATGATGTCAAGGGTCACTTTGGGATCTGAGCTTGAGTCTCTGATAACCACAGCAGATGTAGCAGGGCCAGAAATGGATGTGCAAGATCAAGTGTTACAAGCTACATCTTAGCAACGGTCAAAGAGGACATGATGTAACAGGAAGGCTAGATAGCCCTCACATTATCCCAGGACAGTAAGTCACAATATTTCAGCCACCTGGGAACTTACATAACTTCCATGGAGAAGGATAGCAAAGTAGAGAAACTCCTGGATCGATTTAGTAGGCACACAAAGATAAAAAGTTCTTAATTGGAAGTGAGTGAATAACTTTGACTGGATATGATTAAGTTTTTGGCTATCTGGTGGAAATAGATACTGTAAGCTTGTAAAGCTACATTAAGTTTAGTTTTATAAAAATTACATTTTTGCACATGTACATTTGTGAATATGAAATGTTATACCCACTGTAAATTACAGGTAGAGTGAAATTAACAAGGAATTAAGAAGAGATCAGAGGATAGAAATGATTCTTAAGGTTTTCTGGATCATGACCCTAAATAAAGACCAAGGAAAGAGGAATTTGATTTTAAGAAACTAGGATGGTACAAGATTCGTAGAATTCTTCTCTAGGAGATAATGCAAAAAAGGAAAAGATGATGGGTCTGTTGAACCATATTCTCATAGAGAAAGTTTATCTCTGACTCCAGAACCACTAGGCAAACCTTTGAAAATGGTATGTCTTTCTGAATAGATAACCTAAAGGGTTGGCCTAAGAGGAGGACTGGCATTTTTCAGATAGTCTAGATCAACAATCTGGACATATAGATCTACAGATATGAGTGCATTGGGGTGAATATGTGACAGAATACTCGAAATGTAGTGTGGCTCTTGAAAATTTGGATGTCTGATTTCTGGGTCCATGCAGATAACAGATCACAGATCTCTAGCCAAATATTCCTCCCTCTAAACTCAAATAGAAGTGCAACATGAATTATAGACTGTCTCCTGGATCCTAAGTTAATGTGAATCAATTTACTGAAATGAAACATCTTTGGATTTTTGTGTAAGCCGATAATCATGTTTGTTTATTTAGGATCTCTGATGACACACACATACATACATACGCACACATGAAATATCCTATATGTAGTGACAACTTCTTCTTTTACTTCAAGTACCCTCATGTTCTGTGAATATTGACCTATTTCATTTGCCTTCAGAAAAGTCCTTCACACTGAAATGTGAGTTTGAAATTCTTATCTCTTAGGAGGGGGCACCCTTCACAAGATCAAAATCTGAAGCAAATGAAAGAAATGCTAATAATGAAATAGCAGGCTACATCCAAGTGAATGAGAGAAATATATGGGGACTACCACCTTTCCTAGACCCCCTGAAATCATACTATCTTATTGGTGATCTCATAAATGCATATGTTGATGGGGCCAGCAAACATGTTTTGGTTAGGGATCAAAGTTAAGCTAGTTGAGAATATAGAGCAATATATTTGCTGGAAGCTTGGAAATATATACCGTTGGGGTTTATATTTCAGAGTCAACTGGATTCATGAGAGTTTCCTAAACAGAAACAGGACTTTAAGAAAACAGTTCTTTATGCAAAAAGCAAGATAAATTTGAAGAAACAGTAGTTGCTGGCAGGGTGGCTCCACTGGGATAGTGTGGATATTGGGAAGATAATGTAATTATGACACATTCTTTATGGTGCCTCCATAAAAATCTGCTGATAGACTTTTTGTTTTGTTTTGTTTTTGAGACGGAGTCTCACTCTGTTGCCCAGGCTGGAATGTAGTTGCATGATTTTGGTTCATTGTAACCTCTGCCTCCCAGGCTCAATCAATTCTCCTGCCTCAGCCTCCCGTGTAGCTGGGATTACAGGTGTCCACCACCACGCCTGGCTAATTTTTATATTTTTAGTAGAGACAGGGTTTCCCCATGTTGGCCAAGCTGGTCTCAAACTCTTGACCTCGAGCAATCTGCCCACCTCAGCCTCCCAAAGTGCTGGGATTACAAGCATGAGCCACTGTGCCCAGCCTGCTGATAAACTTTCTATGTAGCATATCTCTGTTGGCCTGAGTCAAGTTCCTCAATGCAGGCATGGCAGTCTCTTACTAACGTAAAACTCCATTTCTATGTTTCTGGCCTAATGATGGCTTAGTTCAGCTGCAAGTATGTAAAATTCTTTGAAAATCCTGATGTGAAGAACTTAGACTTTCCTGAAGGAGGAAAAAGATTCCACGACTTCAGCAAACACCCAGTGTCATAAGGCAGTACAACCACAGCCGAGCTTCTCTCCCACAGGACAAAAACAAGCCAACAAAGCCCATTACACAGTCTTCTGGTGGGAGTTCTCGTGGCTTAGGGAGACAAGTCCCATCCGATCATCGGGACACAATGCTAGTGCCTGAATCACTTGTGCTCTGAGCTTTCTGCCATTATATCTCTCCTTTCTTTTTTTGAATTATCTCAGGACTGATTTCATTAAAATACATCCAACCTGAGCAGCTTCTGACAAAGATATATAGGCTCTTCATGCAGGCTAATAATTTAACACCCCAAGCAGACTAATACACTGCTACCCCCTCCAACGTGTATACTTGGGTCATTTGTTCACATTAATTTGGAGAAGAAATTGAGAGCTGCCTGGGGGAAGGACAGAGAAGGGCCTGAGCTCACTCTCTTCCTTGCTCTAAACAATCAGTTCTGGCCACAGAATGGACACACCCTCAGCCAAGCAAAAACCCCAACTGCCCTCTGGGCTTATCTTCCTTAGTGAGGAGCTAAATGAAATCAACAAGTTATGATTCTCAAAGAAAACCCGGTGGGGCAGTAGTTTTGGGCATTTTTAAAAGAGATTTTTGAAGTATTTTCCATAATAACTTTAGTATTCACCATATGAGATATGGCACTTCCTAGCTGTGCTACTTTTTAACCTCTCTCTGCCTCAGTTTCCTCATCTGTAAAATAGTCATATCTACATCACTCAGTTGTGAGATTTAAAGAAGCTAATACAGTTTATGCACTTGTAACAATGTCTGCTACAGATTGGACTACATATAAGCACTGGCTTTTATTAGTAGAGTAAGAAGAGGAATTTGAGCAGTTACAATTTTCTCAGTCTCCTTTCCTTTTCGGAAAGGTTTGATCACATGTGTAATGTTTGGCGCTCCACAAAGATTATCATCCTAGACATCTTCTGGGCTGATCCATTCCTTAGTCAGGGTCTGAGTCTACAACAGATCCCAAAACTAAAGTGTAATGTAAGAAGCAAACATTTAAGTTGTACAGTAGGTGAAGGGTGTTCTCAGAGGCATGGAACTCTAAAATGTGTATACAAAGTCAGAAACCCTTTTTATGGGTACAGGAAGAAATGAGACCAAATCATTGATGGTGGTAGGACAAGTGAGATGGGAGTGGGATTGAGGGACTATTTATTTATTTATTTATTTTTATTTTTATTATTGTTTTTTGAGATGGAGTCCTTCTCTGTCACCCAGGCTGGAGTGCGGTTGTGTGATCTTGGCTCACGGCAACCTCTGTCTCCTGGGTTCAAGCCCTTCTCCTGCCTCAGCCTCCCAGGTAGCTGGGATTATAGGTGCGCACCACCACACCTGGCTAATTTTTATATTTTTAGTAGAGATGGGGTTTCACCATGTTGGCCAGGCTGGTCTTGAACTCCTGACCTCAAGTGATCCTCCCACCTCAGCCTCCCAAAGTGCTGAGATACAGGTGTGAGCCACCGCACCCAGCCAAGGGGCAATTAAGAGAAAATATACCCAAACCTATATATTCAAATGTTGACTTATCGTACACATCTCTTGAGAGGCTGTATACACTTTTTCCAGTAATGCTGCTGTTTTTGAAAACATTTCAGGCAATGTGAAAATTTACAGAACAGCCACATTAGAAGGTATACCTGAATAGAAATCAGTGTTTTATTTCTGATTGCCAGTCTCATGTCAGGCAGTGGGGCCACACACTGTATTTACCAAACTTGATTCCGGATGTCATTTGACCATTTCTAAAATGCCAAAGGACAAATCATGCACTTTTACCACTAAGGCTACCCAAAGCTAAATTCTGGTAATGTCAGCAATATTTAAACAAAGACATTTCATTTATATTCTAGATTGTGATACTGAATTTCTAGAATGTCTGTTCAGAAAATAAACCACATTACTTTGTGGTTGTTTTCTCAGTCTTGTGTATTATTAAATCAGTGTATGCTCCAGGTAGATTAAACTCAATGGCTCGTGATCCTGCCTAGAAAAATGAGCAAAATACAATTAACCATGTACTTACTTTGCAACAGCAGTTGTAATGAGACTATTTGTAAAGTAATTCTGAGTCCTTACTACGTGAATGCAAATCATCAGTATTAAAATCAACAAATAACATAGCTGTCTGTGATGGAGACAGTCATGGTAAGGGTTTTAAACAACCTCTTAAAGACAGTGTTTAAGGAGCTATTCCTATTCCCTCCCTTGTAGGAGCTCATTTATCCTTTGTAGTGACAGGAATGGAAATGCTTTACTTTGGGAATGCTGACTGCATTACGGCTAAGCCATTTGTGGCTACTAAACAACTTGTATCCCAGTAGGACTGATAGAACTCAGAAATGCATTCATCATTGTATTTCCACCACAGAGACTCTGCCCAGTGGAGTCACACATTTATCATTACAGTTTGCACCTCCAATGAGGTACTTAGCTGGGATTTGCCTTCAAATTCCAACTGGTATGAGCCTGTGGATACCAACAAGCAAGACACATATTGAGATGGCAGGACCTAGAAAAATTACCAGGAAAATTAATAACTTCTCATTCCTGATGCCTAGCCTGGCTTTGGAAAGTGTCAAGAGCATGCAAGCCAGCTGTGCAAGCATCTGGTCCACCTCTGGAATGGCTAACACCAGCCAGGAAGTGGGAGAGACCGCACGAAGCTGAAGCTTGGCAAATTTTAGACACTGGACGTGAGAAGTGCCATCAGACAATTTCACCAGAAAATATCATCTTAGCTCTTTTATTTAGCAAAGCAAGTTTTCAATACCCATATCCTTAAACATGAAGTCTCATATTTTGTAACATTAATAGTCTCAAGAAGACTATTGAGTCTTACTCCTCCTTTGCCAGAAAGTTAGAAGGACCTTAGTAGAATAAGGAGAATGTTTGCTTTACTCACCTACAACTTTTACTGGTCACTCACTGTGTGCCAGACACCGTGATAGCACTAAAAAGACAGAAGTGAAAAAGACATGGATACAGCCCTTGAAGGGCTTACCGTTTCAAAAAAAAAATGACAAATTACACCCTCACATGTAAGGAGGGCTATCAGATCAAGAAGAGCATCCTTCAGGTTTGGAAATGGTAACCAACAACCTGGAAGAGTTAGCGATATCTTCGCAAAAACATTTACTTTGGGGATGGCCTTAAATGTTGACTAGAAATTCACTCTAAAGTAGTGGGGAAAGAACAATCTGAAAAGCATCCGCTGGAGCTGAAAACAAAGAACTATTCCATGTACCAGGAGGTGTTATAGTTTGAACTGTGTTCGCCTGAAAGTCATATGTTGAGACTCTAGCCCCAGTGCCACGGAATGTGACCTTAGTTAGAAATAGGGTCATTGGGGCTGGGCACAGTGGCTCATGCCTGTAATCCCAGCACTTTGGGAGGCCAAGGTGGGAGGATCACTTGAGGTCAGGAGTTCAAGACCAACCTGGCCAACATGATGAAACCCATTTCTATTAAAAATACAAAAATTATGCAGGTGTGGTGGCAGGTACCTGTAATCCCAACTACTTGCAGGCTGAGGCAGGAGAATCACTTGAACCCAGGAGGCAGAGGTTGCAGTGAGCCAAGATTGCACCACTACACTCCAGCCTGGGTAACACAGCGAGACTCTGTCTCAACAAAAAAGAAAGAAACAGGGTAATTGACAATGTAATTAGGACGAAGGGATGAAGTCATACTGGAATAAGGTGAGCCTCTAAATCTAGTATGACTGATATCCTTATAGAACAGGGAAATTTGGACAAAGACATGCACAAAGCAGGAATGAGAATACCATGTGAAGATGAATTCAGAGACTGAGGGGAGGGTGCAGCAGGAACCAAGGAACACCAAAGATTGCCAGCAAAGCACCAGAAGTTGAAAGAGAGACCTGGAACAGATTCTTCCCTGATGGCCCTCAGGAGGAACCAGCCCTGCTGTCACCTTGATCTCAGGCTTCTGCCACCAGAACCGTGAGGCAATACATTTCTGCTGTTTAAACTGCCCAGTCTGTGGGCCTTTGTTACCACAACCCTCAGAAGCTGGTACAGGGAGAATAGCAAGAAGCTCTGTTTGACTGAATTGGAAGTTGTGTAGTTCCAAAGTGGAGACAAAGCCCATAAGGGAATGGAGCTAGAAAGGAGATGAGGTCTTATCCAGGGTTCCTTTGGGTCAAACTCAACAAGGACATCTCAAATTTGTCAACAAAAGGGAACAATTGTGGTTTCAATGAAGGGATTAAACTCTGGAGAAGGCAAGAAACTGAGGCATACATGAGTGGCAGCAACTAGTAAAAGGATTCTTGACCCAGAGTCCTTAGGCTCAGGCACAAGATTGGAAGGCTGTGAGACTCTTAGAATTTTAGGTAAAATTTTGTTTGATCATGAAGCATTATAGGCTACTAGTGAGTACAAAAATTTTGAAGTCAATGGTATTGGTTCCAAAGCCACATTCTAACATCTATTAGCACAAGGCCATGGACAGTAATTCCTCTTCCCGTAAACTCTGTTTTCTCACTGAAAATGGGATAGCCTTACTCTGTATGCTGGTTACGAGAATGTAATGGTATATTGTGCATGAAGTATTTAGGATAATGCCATAAAATAAGTGTTCTTTTTAAAATACCTACTATTATTTCATTATTCATGTTTTTCATGTACAGCTGATGGCTCAAAATTGAATTCAACACAAATTCACTGAGAGAATTTTCACATTTAGTTTTTAATCCCTGCAAAGTCCAATGATCAGTGTGACAAAGTTAAGCCTTCAAGTTCCAGATCCAAACTAACATTTGCTTGAATAGATAAAATCAATGATTTTTACAATTAGGAACACACTGCCAATCTCAGTGAATGGACCCTTATAAAATTCAGGATTAATAATATAGGGATAAGTGACCAAGACAATTAAGTTCTGGTTAATAGGGCCAAGTTCTTTGATCCTTGGAACTAAAGTGACTGACATAAACCAACAATCATATACATGTTATATAAATACCCTAGTATGTGTGTATATGTGTGTGGATACTGCATATGCAATATGGCCCTGAGTTGTCCAGCATTATCAATACACCTGATTAACCATTCAGATACAAGTCACTTGATAAATCTATTTCAAAAGACTGGCCTATTGAGCCTAAAATTCAGATTCGTGCTAACACACTGCAATGGATTTGTGTTCTAATACGTTATCTACAAATTTTCTGCAATCATAAAGTAATAAAACTTTTAATATCAAATTGAAGAGGGGCATTTGAACTGATGGATGGGATCGTGGTATGCAATATTTTAATTCCACATTACAATTCAGATTACATCATACACATCTGGGACATCTGTTAGAGTAAACTTCTCTATCTCTTTAATACAAAGGTC
The DNA here is from genome assembly GCF_009764315.1 of Trachypithecus francoisi. Lineage (NCBI taxonomy): Eukaryota > Metazoa > Chordata > Mammalia > Primates > Cercopithecidae > Trachypithecus > Trachypithecus francoisi. Next base: position 20,686,244 of record NW_022681431.1, on the reverse strand, counting down.
TTTAATAATCTTAGTTCTGGAAGAGGGGAAAAGCTACAATTTCTTTTATTGAATACTGGACCCAGGATCATGGTCTGCAGCCAGGACTGAAGTTAAATTTAAGCTTGTTTGATATAGAATCTTTTCTCTCTACAACATAAACTTTTCAACTATGTATCAATAACACAAAGATATAAACAATGAGAAAGGAAATTCCTGTTTCCTGAGTACCTACTATGTGCTTGACACTTTGGCATAGATTACCTCATTTGATGATCATTTATTACCTTCATTTTATAAAGTAGGATTTGGGGATTCAAAGAAGTCTATTTCCCAAGTGTACTCATCTAATACGTGATAGAATTAAGATTCCAATACAAGTTTTCTGACTCCAAATTCACTATTTTTTTTTTTTTTTGTACAACACTATAGGAGATTTCTCCCTTACCACCATCCCCCAAAATATCCAGGATTAGCTTTCTTCCTCCAGATACAATTTTATAAATTGTGCATTACTGTCATAGATTGGAATATCAAACCAAGGACTTGAGTGAATGTAGTTTGAGAGGCAATTCCAGGCAGGATCTTTAGGGGAGTGGGGAAGCAAAACAGAGAAGAAAAAGAAACCAATTCAGGGGCTCAGAGAAATTGTCTTTCTCAGTTACTCAGGGGTTATGAATATGCTAACAGTGGACTCTGCTAGATAATGTCATTTATCCCAACAGAATGTGTTTTACATGTGGAATGGATGAATACATTAGCTTCACTAGGGTGTTTGCCTTTTACTCCTCCCAATGAGGAGCTAAGTTCTTTTCACTGCTTCATACTGATTTCCTTTCAGTTATCCGCTCTCAGCTCACCTGCTGTCCCCATCTTGTGAAATGGCCAACATGGTCTTCAAAGTGCATTCTTCCCACCTTCTTATGGTATCACTCTCTGTTCCCTCATTTTAACTTAATCTTAAGGTCTGCAAAGACCCCATCTCCAGATAAGGTCATATACTGAGATAATGAGGGTTTGGATGTCAACATATGAATTTGAGGGTTGAGGGAGGACATACAAGTCAGCCCACAACAGCACATATACAAAAAAGTAAATCAGAGCCATTGAACTGATCATTTATGTTAGGTTTAGGAATAATCTGGGTTTCTGGCATTTCAAATGATTGTCACATTTAAAAGATTTTGGCATTTTAAAATTCTAAAAGATTAGCTTTATGAGGAAACATAAAACATGTAGTTGAGTCATTCAGTTTAGACTTGGAAATTTATATTGAAACGTATGAGATTTTGGCTAAGTTTATAAATAATGTTAGGCTATTTTAAAGAACTTGAGATTATATATTTTTAAAGTATAATGTAATACATTAACTTGCAATGTCAAAGGATCTGGGAAAGTTTTGCTTGTTGAATAGATATTTAAAATATATAAAAATAGAATCTATTAAACTTATAAATGAATTTTAAAGTATTTTAAGGCAGTTTAGCTATGTTTGTAAATGGGACAGGATATTTAGAAGAGTGTCAAAATATTAATTAGTTCTCTTGGAAATGATTGTTAAGTATCGGTAGACTTATAACTGTGATAATGTTATTTTTAGGTTAAACTTAAAAGCTTAAGGGAAAACTAGGGTTTTTAATTTGTCACTTTAATGAATTCAACATTAGTTTTAAAAAGCAGCCACTAAAAGCATTCCCTGTACATCAGTCATCCTTCAAAAACACAAAAATCTCATATAAATATTAAGAGCATAATGTCAGAAAGGGTTGCCTTTTTAACTTAAATTAAAATTTTTATCCTACTGCAAAAGCAGCACAAGTATTATAGAAGCATTTGAAAATAGTTTTAAATGTTTGAAAACATGAATAAGAAAAAGATAGTATAGGAAAAGAGGAAGTCAAATTGTCCCTGTTTGCAGATGACATGATTGTATATTTAGAAAACCCCATCGTCTCAGCCCAAAATCTCCTTAAGCTGATAAGCAACTTCAGCAAAGTCTCAGGATACAAAATTAATGTGCAAAAATCACAAGCATTCTCATACACCAATAACAGACAAACAGAGAGCCAAATCATGAGTGAACTCCCATTCACAATTGCTTCAAATAGAATAAAATACCTAGGAATCCAGCTTACAAGGGATGTGAGGGACCTCTTCAAGGAGAATTACAAACCACTGCTCAGGGAAATAAAAGAGGACAAAAACAAATGGAAGAACATTCCATGCTCATGGATAGGAAGAATTAATATCGTGAAAATGGCCATACTGCCCAAGGTAATTTATAGATTCAATGCCATCCCCATTAAGCTACCAATGACTTTCTTCACAGAATTGGAAAAAACTGCTTTAAAGTTCATATGGAACCAAAAAAGAGCCTACATTGCCATGACAATCCTAAGTCAAAAGAACAAAGCTGGAGGCATCATGCTACCTGACTTCAAACTATACTACAAGGCTACAGTAACCAAAATAGCATAGTACTAGTATCAAAACAGAGATATAGACCAATGGAACAGAACAGAGTCCTCAGAAATAACACCACACATCTACAACCATCTGATCTTTGACCAACCTGACAAAAACAAGAAATGAGGAAAGGATTCCCTATTTAAAAAATGGTGCTGGGAAAACTGGCTAGCCATATGTAGAAAGCTGAAACAGGATCCCTTCCTTACACCTTATACAAACATTAATTCAAGATGGATTAGAGACTTAAATGTTAGACCTAATACCATAAAAACCCTAGAAGAAAACCTAGGCAATACCATTTAGGACATACACATGGGCAAGGACTTCATGTCTAAAACACCAAAAGCAATGGCAACAAAAGCCAAAATTGACAAATGGGATCTAATTAAGCTAAAGAGCTTCTGCACAGCAAAAGAAACTACCATCAGAGTGAACAGGCAACCTACAGAATGGGAGAAAATTTTTGCAATCTACTCATCTGACAAAGGGCTATTATCCAGAACCTACAAAGAACTCAAACAAACTTACAAGAAAAAATCAAACAACCCCATCAAAAAGTGGGCAAAGGATATGAACAGACACTTCTCAAAAGAAGACATCTATGCAGCCAACAGACACATGAAAAAATGCTCATCATCACTGGCCATCAGAGAAATGCAAATCAAAACCACAATGAGATACCATCTCATACCAGTTAGAATGGCGATCATTAAAAAGTCGGGAAACAACAGGTGCTGGAGAGGATGTGGAGAAATAGGAACACTTTTACACTGTTGGTGGGACTGTAAACTAGTTCAACCATTGTGGAAGACAGTGTGGCAATTCCTCGAGGATCTAGAACTAGAAATACCATTTGACCCAGCCATCCCATTACTGGGTATATACCCAAAGGATTATAAATCATGCTGCTATAAAGACACATGCACACATATGTTTACTGAAGCACTATTCACAATAGTAAAGACTTGGAACCAACCCAAATGTCCATTAATCACGGATTGGATTAAGAAAATATGGCACATATACACCATGGAACACTATGCAGCCATAAAAAGGATGAGTTCGTGTCTTTTGTATGGACATGGATACAGCTGGAAACCATCATTCTTAGCAAACTATCACAAGAACAGAAAACCAAACACTGCATGTTCTCACTCATAGGTGGGAACTGAACAATGAGAACACTTGAACACAGGAAGGGGAACATCACACACTGGGGCCTGTCGTGGGGTAGGGGGAGGGGAGAGGGGGAAGAGATAGCATTAGGAGATATGCCTAATGTAAATGATGAGTTAATGGGTGCAGCACACCAACATCGCACATGTATACATATGTAACAAACCTGCACGTTGTGCACATGTACCCTAGAACTTAAATTATAATTTTAAAAAAGAGAAAAAAAAGGAAAAGATAGTAAATGACCGGTCACGGTGGCTCACGCTTGTAATCCCAGCACTTTGGGAGGTTGAGGCAGGCAGATCATTTGTGCCCAGGAGTTCGACACTAGCTTGAGCTATATGGCAAAACCCCATCTCTACCAAAAATACAAAAACTAGCCGGGTGTGGTAGCAGGTGCCTGTAATCCCAGCTACTCTAGAGGCTGAGGCAGGAGTATCACTTGAACCCAGGAAGTGGAGGTTGAAGTGAGCTTAAATCGTGCCACTGGACTCTAGCCTGGTCAATAGAGTGAGACCGTGTCTCAAAAAAAGAAAAGAAGAGAATAGAAGAAAAATTATGTAATCCAAGACATAATTATGACAGTAAACATTCTTATAGTAAATGTTCGCATATGTCAGAGTTTATCAAAGTGAGATTCCCAGATCAGTTGAGCAGCAGCACCTGAGAACTGGTTAGAAATGCAAATTCTCCCGCCTTTCCTCCCTGCAGACATATTGGATAACAATTCTGGGAGCGGAGCCCAGAAATCTGATTATAGCAGTCTCTGCAGGTGATTCTGTTGTACGCTAAAGTTTGAGAACTAATATCATACATCATAAGAGTTTCCACAGGAGTAATACTGCTTGATCAAATTGTTTTTTTCCTAAACTATAGATTTTATTAAGATTTTACCAGTTTTTCCACACATTGACCTTCCATGTTCCAGGATCCAATCCAGGATCCTATATTCCATTAGTCCTCATGTCTCCTTTGTCTCCTAAAGTCTGTGACAGCCACTTAGACTTTCCTTATGTTACAAGACCTTGATGTTTTTGTAGGGAACTTGTCGGGTATTTAGCTGAACATCCCTCATTCGGGGTTTGTCTGATGTTTTGTCAATGTTAAACTAAGATTATTAGTGAGGTACTCATCTCTTTGCATCATATAAGAGAGCACCTGATGTCATCACGACTTATTACTGGTAATTTTCATCTTTACCACTTGGTTAAAGTGGTGCCTGCCAGATTTTTCCACAATTGAGCTACAATGTTTCTATTTCCATACTTCATTCTTTGGAACCAAGTCACTAAGTCCACTGCATATATTGCTTGGAATTCTCATGTAAGAGATTTTCTCTTCTCCATTAAATGATTGGTTACTTGCTTGACTGGTCATCAGTATATATACATAACATTTATTTATTCTTTGACTTACAATCCAACACAGTCTTTATTTGTTTATTTCTCATGTTTTCTACCTTTGGCCAACTTGTTTGAGGTCCTACATTCTTTGTTTCTCCTTTCTAACTTTCTGGTACTGTGAGGTGCTCCAGCCTTCTTACTTTGTGTTTTTCCTGCTCAGCCCCATAATCAACCATTTCTTCAAGGATGCTTGGTTTCTTTGACTGGTGAATGGTATTGACTAACCAAGATTTGGCATTAGTTGCGCTCATTGCCACTAGAGTTGTATTAGTTCTCGGCCTTCTCAGTGGGCAGAGCTAGGAATCATGTATACTTTCAGTAGAATTTCAGTATATATTTCCACACTGCTCTCTCTTTTTTGTTTGTTTGTTTACATTGTTATACCACTATTGTATGAGAGAGCAATTTTCTTATGTTTGTCTAAAAGGGTCATTATGATTTATTTAAGTTTACCAAATTGATACATTTTTGAAAAGGTGTACATCCCTGAAGTTTTTATTACTGTGCCAATTAAATATTTTTGAGTTACATACTAGGCATTTTACTTTCTCCTTTTATAAATTTTCTGTTTGCAGCATTTGCTCATTCATTTTTCTACTACTGGTCATTTTCTAGCTACAGTAAACTACTTAATTTTATGCTATTTAGATATTAAGATGACAGAAAACTAATACTAATGGCCATGTCCAGTAAGCTTCTTGACTTAATTAAATTCAGGGAATAGAAGAACAGGCATTCAGTTATCTTTTTTACCTTAAACTCACCTGAAAAGACAATTGTTAAGACAAACTCCAGAGTGGAATGAAATATTTGGCAAATCTCATATTGACTCCCATTGCACTGATAGCAATCACTAACATCCTGGAGTCTGTATGAGGTATGAAGTGATTTTAAGTTTTTCTCCCCTCTTGTAGGAAAAGTCATGATTTAGTTGTGCCTATATACTGATTTATAGGAAATAGTAAGTTGTATGAACTCCTTTCTCTGAGTCTGTATGAGCACAGAGTTTTGCTATACTTGCAAAGGAAAGTTAAAATGGAGTATGAAGCTTTAAAGTGTGTCCGTAAAATTATAGCAAGGATAGTTCATTTATACTGTAATTTATACTATCATTTAGTATAAGACACTCAGATGCAGTCATATGATTTAGCATGGGCTTGAAAAAAGAGCACAATGGGGCCAGTCGCAGTGGCTCACGCCTGTAATCCGAGCACTTTGGGAGGCTGAGGTGGGTGGATCACCTGAGGTCAGAAGTTCGAGACCAGCCTGGCCAACACGGTGAAACCCCATCTCTACTAAAAATACAAAAATTAGCTGGGTATGGTGGTACATGCCTGTAATCCCAGCTACTCAGGACGCTAAGACAGGAGAATCGCTTGAACCTGGGAGGCGGAGGTTGCAGAGAGCTAAGATCATGCCACTGCACTCCAGCCTGGGTGACAAAGTGAGACTCCATCTAAAAAAAAACAAAAACAAGTCCTTTGGGCATATAAGGTACAAGCCTAGGTTCAGTGCCTAGACTTGTATTATAAAGTTGTCAAGCCCTGTAAAATCTGGCAACATCTTTCTGCTCTCATTTACTTCATCCACCATCCTTTGTTTAAATCACACTGAGCTGAGTGCTATCCTTGACCATGCCAGGCATGCTTTTGCCTCAGGGACTTTGCACACACTGTTCCCTCCACCTAGACCGTTCTTTCTCCCCATGTTTACATGGCTTCTCCCTCTGCTCTTACAAGTTCGCTCAAATGTCACCTTCTCAATGAGAACTTCCTAACCATATGTTAAAAGTTGTAATCCCTCACTCCCAGATTGCGTTCTTAGTTAAGGTAATGCTAGCAGCTGTAAAGCTAAAACCTTAACTCTCAAAGGCATACCACAATAAAAGCTTTATTCCTCATTCAAGTCAAGTCCAAATGCTAGGTGGATGTGAAAGGACTGGAGATTCTACTCCACATAGTCCTTCAGAAACTTAGCCTGATGGAGGCTCTGCTATCATCACAAGGAAATCAACAGATAAGGAAAGAAAGAAAATGGGAGTCAAGGCAAAATATTTTTACGTGCCAGGAGAGAACTCATTCAGAATTACTCTACTCACATTTCATTGGCTGGAAGTCAGTCACAAGATTACATGTATCTCTATAAGAGACTGAGAAATGTGGTCTGATTTTATGTCCAGGAGGAAAAGGAAAAAGGTTTGATTAACAACTAGCCAGTCTCTTCCATACACATAGTAGGCATCATTAAAGACTTATTGACAGACTGAATACATAATGTATCAACTCTGTGATCCATTCAAATCAAGTTAAGAGGTGTTTTGAGGAATTCAATGAGTGATAAGCATGATTTTGGATGGTGTCAAGGGATTTGTATTTAGGTGGGAGGTGACATTTGCTTTCTTGAAAAATTAGCATACAAATAAATATAGAAGGAATATTATCTGTGGTTTATACTACATGTCATTGAGATTCAGCTGCGGCCTCCATCCTTCTTGCCCATTTCTGCATCAGGGGCCCAGGCTGATAGGTTGGTCACTATTGGTGGTAGCATTTTTGGTAACTGTTACTAAAACACAGAACTCTGGAGGGTCTTACCAATGAACTTCTCTGCTTGAAAATGACATATGTCAACTTCCACTTAAACTCATCTGCTAAAACTAGCCACATGGCCCAGCCCCAAATGGGAACAATTTGAATATTTGGCAAGCAACACCTAAGACCATCATAAAGGACACTGGAGAATTAAGTCAGATAGGAGGTACCAGTCTTACCTTTACTCTGCACAAACATGGCACTTGGGCAGAAATTAATTCAAACTGCAAAATCTTGAAAGCCTTTAAAACTTATCTGTTCACTCAGATCACTTTAAAGTTCTCCATTGTTTATCCAACTCCCTGCTACAAATTTGCACTTGGATATTTGAGTTGATCTCATTTATCAATTTCTTATTCAACAAAGTTTTGAAGACCTATCAAGCTAGATGCTAGGAATACAGCGGTGGACAAAGCAGTGATATTCCCTGGTCTCACAAAGTAGTAAGCTAGATCAAGGGTCAGCAAACATGTTTTTCTACAGAGGGACAAGTAGCAAATATTGTAACCTTTGCAGCTATACAGGCTGTCGTCATTACATTGCAATTACATTGTAATTATGATAAAGCATGAAAGCAGCCATCGTCAATACAAAACTCTATGAATGTGACCGTGATCTAACAAACCACCAAAAACATCAGGTCAGATGTGGTCCAGAGGCCCCAGTTTACTGGTCCTGATCTATTAGAAGAATCGAATATATATATTTTCTTACAAAGAATATTTTTTACTTCATAATTTCTTGCTTTCAGGCTCCATCAGAAAGTTTGGAGAGAAGTCAGAGGCTTTAGTTCAAATCAGCAATGTCAACAACTCTGTGTCCTTGAAGCGTCCCATCCCTGAGCCTCAGGTTCTTTATCTGTATATAACATAAGGTTAGGAGCAGGGGAAGCGCTAAGATCTTTTCACTCTCTAATGTTCTATTTTCCTATTTGTGCACTTGAATGACCGGATATGCAGGAGACTGGGGCAGGGTGGATTCACAATAAAGAAAAAAAGAATCATCAGAGGTGTGACCTTCATTGCCTACCTGTGTGTGATGACCACATGTCATCTGTCAGGTGGGGAAGCACCTTACTCTGCCACCCAGGCTGGAATCTAATGACACCATCTTGGCTCACTGCAATCTCCGCCTCCCAGGTTCAAGCAATGCCCCTGCCTCAGCCTCCTGCATAGCTGGGATTACAAGCACATGCCAAGATGCCTGGCTAATTTTTGTGTTTTTAGTAGAGAAGGGGTTTCAACCACATTGACCAGGCCGGTCTTGAACTGCTGACCTCAGGTGATCCACCCACCTCAGCCTCCCAAAGTGCTGGGATTACAGGTGTGAGCCACCGTGCCTGGCCACATCTTACTTTCTTGCTTCCACACTCGCTAAAGCTCTGAGTAGGATGCTGGGCACACTGTAGATGCTATTCTGCCAACTGTTCCCTCTTGACCCTCATTTCTTCTCCTTTATCTTCCTTCATCTCCTTCACTCTCTCTGCTTGCAGTGAAGACACCATTGCAAATTAAATTTTCTTGTAAAACGTACTAACTGTTTTCATAAAAAGTAAAAAACTGGCAAAGAATATGGTTTCAGTCTTTTCATTTCTGATGCAAGCAGAGATGGAAAATGTATTTAGAAAAGAGTGCCAAAGATAAATTTCATGGATAATAAAAGTTCTTAACAGAGGCAGGTGGATTGATTTGAGTTCTGCCAGACATAACTCTCCTCCTGACCTGCCCTCATTTCACCACGCAGTGCAGAGTGAGGCATTTAACCAGTGTGTGAAAAGTGTCTTTTAAAAAAAATATGAGTTGAGTTTAGAAAACAAGCTTGTATGGAGAGAAAAAGAACTTGAGACTTATTCTTTATTTTTTTTTTTAAAGCCGGAACTAGTTCTTTTTAAAATATAGTGAGACTATTAGACATGGCACATAATGAATAATCGATATGATTTGTTGCTCTAAATTTATTTGTGTTTTTTGTTTCTTTTTTCCTCATAAGGTGTATTCTAGCTTCTTCCCTAATACAAACTATACACACACACACACATACACACACACTACATTTTCAAATTTTTTTTGGAATATTTGAAAAGGACTAAATATGTGATTATGGAAGACATGATATAGCCCCTTCCACCTCCCAATAATTGTTAAGTACTATATTACAGTGAAGTCTTTTGAAGTCTAATCTTATAAAATTTACATTCTGAATTTGAGATCAAGAGGTTTGGAAAATTACAAACTGAACTCTGCAATTTTCCAAAGTTCAAATTCATTTCTAAGTAATACTATGAGTCAGCAATTTAAGGCTGTCATGTTAGATTGCTAGAACGTGTGTGTGTGTGTGTGTGTATATGTGTGTGTGTGTGTGTGTATATATATATATATTATATATATATATATATATATGAAAATCCCATAACAAGATCATCTGGAATACTTTCTCTCTTAAGCAGAGATTTTTCTTTTCTCTTGTTCTGCCTACTTATCTCAGCTTATTTCCCCGTTATTTTCATAAAGGTGTCCTGAGCACTGAGTACTGGAGGTTGGATTTATCCAAGAGCTGGCATTTTTGGAAGGAGGTACAATGGAACATGAGCTGGACAAGAGCAGGACCATAATGGAAGATCATGAAATCTAGCTGAATACGGAGACAGGAGAAGAACAGAAGGAACTCAGTGACTGAAAATGATAGGGAGAGGGCATTAGGCAGCATTGGATGAGGTCCAAGTCCTGTGGAGGTGAGGACACTTTAGAAAGTGAAGAGGAAGGGCGGATGTTGTGTTAGGAAGTGAGCATCAATTAACAAATTAAAAGATGATACAGCTCCTAGTGATGATGAGGGCTGGAGTGCGATTATGAGTGCGGACGGCAAGGCATGAGTGAAAGAGAAGGTCACCGAAGATGAAAAGGTTGAAAAACTATGAGAACAGGATGTTTTGTTTTCAGATTCTCAGCTGATGCTATGGAGAGCAAAACTGTGAGCCTGTGGAGCAGGTATGGAATTCTGCAATGGACAGGGAAGGTGTGTTTGCACAATGAGAGCAGTAAGGTTGGGGCATAACTCCTGTGCCAGGAGCCAGTGTTTCTGAACATTGCCTTGGGTACACTTTCACTTGATGAAAATAAGAATTGATCGCACTTACTGACAAATTGCCACAAGCCAGACACTCTGCTTAGAACTTCTTAAAAATTTTCTCATGTACATTTCCCAACAAAATAATAAAGTAGGCGCTATTATTTTCCCCAGTTTTACAGATTGAGAAAGAAGGGTGTAAAAAGAAAAATTAATTTGGTCAAGTAGACACAATTAAAGTTGTGGTGGCCATTTTGAACCCAGGCAATCCATTCTAGAGTCAATTTTCTTAACTGCTATACCGCATTGTCACTCAATTTGGAATCCCACAAAGGTGAGGCTGATGATCCGTGTGGGAAGAACTTTGCCTGAAACATGGTAAGAAACTGCAACATCCTAACCATTTGAAACAAGTTTTTCAGATTCAGAGGAAGGCCCCTTAAACATGAGACACAGAGGCTAAAATTGCCTCATGTCAAATGACTAGAAAGAAGGGAAGACTTAATTTTCATAACCCCAGGGCGGGGACCTCTATCAGCCCTCTGAGAACATATGGGAGAAAGCACCATTCTGACCAAGGAGACTGCTTAAGTGGCAGTGTGTTTGCAGACTTGGCAATTCTGAGAATATTCACCATGCGGTATCCGCAGACCATAAAGAGAGGGATAGAAAAGGTGAGCAGGATTCCCCAAGCTGCAATGTACTGTGGCCTAAACTAGTTCACCCTATTAAAGCAGATCGTATTTGCTGCCCTGGGTTGTTTCTGAATGACTAGAAAATCTGCTGAGAATCCTAACTCTGAAGTATAAAACTTTGGAAAGACCACAGATAAGAGCTCTGAAACTATAGTACTTAATCCAGTATTGATAGACTCACTTGGGAAAGTCACTTTTTTGCTTTCAAGTCAAAAAATAAAAGTAAATTTCAGTTAGTAGTCATGATTCCTCTTTTTTTTTTTTAATGCAGATGAAGCAAAGTATATATCTGGGAAACAGCTTGATATAAGGCTAAAGAAAGGAGACTCAGACACTCTCACACTGTTTTCTTTACCAAATCAAGTGTCAGCTCCCAACCAAGAGGCAGTGAGATGAGTTATGACCACATGAATGAAGCCATGAGAGGACAGTGGATACAGGGGGCACTGCCATAGCCAAAAGAAGCCCAAACATCAGAAAAAAATGCAGTATCTATAAAGAGACTGGTATCAGAAGGTCTACAAAAGGGTCAGACTAGCATGAGCCAGGTCAAATTTTGGAGGTGAGTATAGATATGGGGTGCAGGTTCTGGAAACAGGGATCTGTTGTCTGGGAGCAGGAGAGTTTGGCACAGAAATCTTCAGTGCAAGATGTTCTTGCTTGGAGAGCTCAGAGCATATTCCCAGAATCAGTGGCTTCTAACTACCATGCTTTTTATGTTTGTGCCCCATATAACATTTGACCTTCCTATTTTTCCCCCAGAATGTCTGCATCCACTGTAGACAAACCAAAAATTATAGTTGAGAAAAAGCAAGAAAAAACAACAATAATGAGGATTCTCAGAAATATTATTAACCTTTGATATATTCATCCAGATTTTGTCATATGTGTATTTTTATTTTCAAGAATGGATCATATTATACATAATGGTCGATAAATTGCTTTTCTCCCTTGGCATTATATTGTACCAAAATATCCAGGAGAATATAATTCTTACGTTACATAAACTATTCCAAAGCATAGAAATTGATGGACATCTTCCCAACTATAGGCCAGTCTTGCTAGCAAACACTATGATACAAAATACCAAAGTATTCACAAGTTAAATCTAATAATATACTGTGACCAATTAGGGTTTACTGAGGAATATAAGAAGGTTTCAATGTTGGGAAATCCATCCATGTAATCCAATAGACCAAAAACTAAAGGATAAAATACATGATCATCTTAATGATAAATATCACCCATTTCTGATTCTTTTTAAAATTAAAATCCCTAGTCACTTGGAACAGAAAGAAAATCCCATAGCGTGGTTGGATAACTAACAGAAACATGATACTTAATGGTAAACTATTAGACATTTATAGTAAAGGGTTTTTTTTTTAAGCTTAAAAAAGTGATATAGTTATCCTATATCGCAGCTACACTTTAACACTTTCTTATTTTCCCTAAGGTTCTAACTAATGTAAAACATACAATGAGAAATAAGTGGAATAAATATGCAAAAGAAAGAGATAAGATAGTCACTATTGTCTATCTAGGGCATACAAGAGAAGAATCACTCACAACATCTAAGAAAAAAATTGGAAAAGATAAAATATTTCAGCCAGGAGTGGTGGCTCACACCTGTAATCCCAATAGTTTGGGAGGCTGAGGCTGGTAGAACGCTGGAGCCCAGGAGTTCTAGATCAGCCTGGACAACATGGTGAAATCTATTCTCTACAAAAAATGCAAAAAATTAACTGGGTGTGGTGGTGTGCACCTGTAGTCCCAGCTACTTGGGAGGCTGATGTGGGAGGATCACCCAAGCCCAGAAGGTCGTGGCTGCAGTGAGTCATGAGCCCTTCACTGCATTCCAACCTGGGCAACAGAAAGAGACCCTGTTTGTTTTGTCTCAAAAACAAGCAAACAAAAAAATAAATGAAAGATTTCAACAGGGTAGCTATGTGCAAGATGAACTTAAAAAATAAATTACATTCCAAAACACTGTCAATAATTTGAAAATAAAATGGAGAAGGAAAAGATCACACTTATAACAGCAACCACTACTCTGAGTTACCTAGGAATAAATGTGATAATAAATGTATAAGATGTTTGTGAAGAAAATCATAACATATTTTTGGATATATAAGAAGACCTAACTAATTTAAAAGATACAGCATGTTCTTGTACGGAAAAGTTCATTATAAAGATCCTTCTCTCTTTCAAATTAAACAATAAAGTTAATGATTAATGGGGTTAATATTTTTTAAATACAAATAAATATACTTTTATCTTTTCCCATATCTTTGTAACCTATTCATCTGGAGCCCTCCATTGATCTGGGGACAAATTAAGATTTTAAAGCAGAAGCTCAAAGAGAAAGAGCCAATATTCAGATTTCTACTTCAAAAATAGAATTTTTGATTCCACAGCAAAGAAATTGTCTTGAAAGCCAAGGTTTGTTGAGTGGGGAAGAGAGTTTCTAAGTTTCATAATCTCTCCTTTATATTTCAAGTGCTAAATCTGACTGACCTAGATGATAAGGTTTTACCATTATCAATAGTGTGAATAGGATGTAAATTGCCACGTAGGGAAATTCCCGTAAGACAAAAGTAAAGGCATAGAGACCCCTTCCTTTAGAGGAAAAGGTATTTGGAAAAGAAATAACCCAGGTAGAGTTACTGCCTAGATCCCACATGAAGATCATTATAGTACATTAAAAAATGGATACAATGTATGTATGTACCAATAATAGGTCAATAATACGTGGTCATGTAATAGAGTTTAAAAACAATAATTCAAGTACAATGCAACCCTTAGCTATGAAATTATACCATGAGAATATTACATTCCAATAAACATGTATCTACAGCATCACTTCTAATGGCTGCATATTATACATTGTATGAATATGCCATACTTTTCTATTTCTAGATCCTTAGTTTGTTTCATATTATAATTTTTAAGTCATAATAAACTATTTTAGACATACATCTTCATACATTTGTTGGCTATTTGTTGGTCAATGATTTCCTTAGGATAAATTAATGGAAGTAGAATTCTCAGGACAGAATGCAGGCAAAATTTTAAAGCTTTTGGTACATATTAACGGGTGGCTCTCCAAAACAGTTCTACCAGCTGTGTGGTCAGTTGTGGGTAATGTTTTAAACAGGGAGGAAAGAAATGAGTACACTTAGCTAGAATAATAACTGGAAAAATTGTGCCAGAGAAGGTATACAGACATTCTCAAACAGGTCTGTTGGTGGGTTTTCTATATAAAGTTGTTATTTCCTTAAATGTATGCAATCATTGCTATTGTAATCATATCAGTAAGCCTTATTTCATTTGCCAGATCAAAAGAAGCCTTCCTAGAGAATCAACATAGCAGAGTGAAAGGTAAGGAGGCATAGAAAAAAAAAAAAAACCCACCAACATTGAGGTAGAGCTATGGATTCATATCTGAACCCTATTTTATAGTATCTGTATTGATTTGGGAAAGTCAGCTTAATCTCTCTTAATATTCATTTCCTTATTGTGAAATAAGAATAATATTATCTATGGCTGTTGGAGTAGTAAAATGGTACATGTGGAAAGACCCAGTACAGTGCCTAGCACAAAAGACATTACATTTTTATTTTGGTTTGCCTTCTAGAAAGCAAAAAACTAAGCACGTTTTACTCAAATAAAATTGATTACTTTATGTGTGGAACACTACTACACATGAGAGAAAATGTGTTGGATGAAACCCAAGACTGGGGCTTGAGTTCTGTAGGCACTTTTTAGAGACACTACCTCCCTGTCACTAACTTCCTATGTGATCTTGAGCAGATTGCCAGCTCTTCCCGAAATGTGTTTTTCATGCCTTTAATGGTGAACTGTGCTCTGAATCAAAAGATCTCAACCTAAGACTAATTTTGTTTTTAAGTACATTTTCCTAAAGGTAGGGTTCATAGCTGTCAACGGATGTTCCAAGAGATCTGTTATTCAGTAATGATTAGCAATGTTCTAAAATCTAGATGATCTCTAAAATTTCATCCATATCTTACACTCTGATTCTGATTAAGCTCATAATTGGCTCTTACTTTTGGTTCAATGTTATTTATTAACATGTTATGAGCCTATGTAATATTTTAGTGGTGACTTACCAGCCAAAACTTTAGGTTCTTTCTTGGCCTTCAGACCTCCCTGCAGTTTTCTCACAGCCCCTGGGAAAAAGGTATGGCCAGGGTATTTCTACATGAAAGTTTCTGATTACCCAAGTGGTTTCCTAGACTTATTATCCTCCTCATCCTTCTTGGTTCTTTTTTTTTTTTTTTTTTTTTTTTAACATTCTCTCTCTTGGCCAATTCACCAGAGTACAGATTTAATTAATAGGTGGCAACATATTGCAACTCTCACTGCCAAGATTCATGATTAAGAAAAGAGCCTGTGGGTTTCAGATCTTTGGTTTCTCTTCCTTCTTTTATCAAATTAGGCCCCTTATAAAACACAAAATTGTACTGAGGACAGTGTCAGATTTCAATCTTACCATAATAAATGTGAATATATGTGAATATTAAAAAGTAAATGGAAGGAAAAAATACTAAATGTATATGATTATTCTGGTAACCAATATATTTACTTGCAGTGAAAGTGATAGTCTTAGAAGACTGCATCACAGAACTCAGAGAAGTATTCATCCTGTTAATATTTATCAAGGACCAACAAGGTACCATGCAAGGGGATATAAAGGACAGAATAATGAACTTGAATCCTGCCTTCAGGTAAACAATACATTATCAAGCCATGTAAGAATACATGTGTATGCAAATAACAATAATACAAGGTAATAAGTGATAAGTTGCAACTCAATACCAATAGATAAATTGCTAAAGTTTTTCAATAGTCAGAGGAAAAGCTTTAAAATGGGGGAAATGGGGAAGATATATACTGGTTAGTAACTGAGCTGAATTTTGAGCAACAGTAGAGTTTGGATACACAAAATACTGGTATAAACACATCAAACAGAGGCAATGGCATGGACAAAGTGAGGAGGAATTTGAAAGATTCGAGGCCTTTTTAGGATACATATTTATTTCAGCTCTAAGTAACATTTCTTGATATCTTAGAGGTAATATACATAAATGGGAATAGTAAGAAATGAGATGAGAGCAAGTCTGTGGCTAGATTGTGGTGGACCTTGAAAGACTAGGAAGTTTTTAGTTCATTCCATAAACCGTGAGAAAACACAGAAGGTTTATACCCAGGGAAGAAATGTGATCTGATTAATATTTGCCAATATTTATTGTGGAAACTAGCTGGGGAAACAGACTGAGCAAAGATAAAGACATCGGTAATACCAAGAGTAGGAAGAGATAGGAGAGAAACTATGAAGGTGAAGTCAGTAATTTTTTTTGTTTGTTTTTTTTGAAATGGAGTTTACCTCTGTCACCCAGGCTGGAGTACAGTGGTGTGATCTCGGCTCACTGCGACCTCTGCCTCTTGGGTTCAAGTAATTCTCATGCCTCAGCCTCCCGAGGAGCTGGGACTACAGGTGCCCACCACCACACCCATCTAATTTTTGTATTTTTAGTAGATACGGGGTTTCACTGTATTGGTCTGGCTGGTCTCAAACTCCTGTCCTCAAGTGATCTGCCCACCTCAGCCTAACAAAGTTCTGGGATTACAGGTGTGAACCACAGCATCCAGCCTCAAGTCAGTAACCTTCTCAATTTACTGGATAGGAAGGCTCAGGGGGAAGGAGAAAAACAATTTTTTTGACTGCAGGTTTAAGTCTAAGGATCTGGAAGGCTAATGGGGCTGCAAAAACCGGACATCCAGATTCAGTAAAGAGTAGAGGACAGGATTTGGATGAAAATAGCCAAACTGATCATCAATGATCGTCATCAATGCCATTTTGAGAACAATATGCTAACAGCCGTGCATTAGTAAGCATCTTCCAACAATTTCTTTTCACCATATTTATCTTACAGGTAAACAAGTAGCTAGATAGCTTCCTCTTCAACATTGCCATCTCAAAATACTTAAAACTTGTTATTCAATGTAAAATGTGTTTCACTGCTATCTTTGTTCCACCATAATATCTTGCATATTCCTGTAACACTTGATGGTATATTTTTTGGAATATTATATAAAATGCTATCATTTTAAAGTTTTGCTTTTTTATGTGCATTGCCAAGATTGCCATCATTTGATCAAAAATACTCACTAGTATTACTTTATAGTAGAATAAATCTGAGGTTGTAGTTATAGAATAAATGCGGCAGACAAAATGAGTGACATTATTTTGGTGGAAATGAGAAAACTTGGGCATGCATATTCAACAAAAAGTGGACACTTGCAAATCAACTTCAGTCAATAAATTTCATTAAAGGTAGAACAGTTTAGATCTTTCTATTTTTCAAATACATATATATATACATATATATCTGGATTTTTATGTAAATCTTGAATTTTAATACATTATGCAGATAAGATTTCCACTTCTGGCCATATCAGAGTAACTTCTACTGAATTTGCCTTTGCATCATAAATAAAATATTAAAAAACAGTATGAAATAGCTGTTTTTAGATCTTTGACAGAAAGAAGTTCAAGACTGTGATCCATGAGAAAAGGTAAATGCAGTAAGCCCTGCATTGGCCCTGGATTTCTACCTAGAAACATGTCCAGATCATGGGAAAAGGAATGAAATTCAAGTAAAGCAGGAAGGTCTCCCTTAACTTAAAATACAGATGCTGAAATCAGGGGAGGCAAAGGAGGTTGGAATTCAGATGGCAGAGTACATGAGGGGAGAAACCTATACAGAAGTAGAACTTCAGAAATCTGCATCTAAGTCCACTTGACCTGATGCCGTAGTATACTGGACATGTGTGGGTGAAACTGTTATACATAGTATGCCAAAACTACTGGAGAGTTTTAATCTGACAAATTCCTAGAGCTTCCATGGGGCTGGGAGACATGAAAAACCCGGATATTCAGGAGAGACTCCAGAAGAATCATGTCTTAGTATTGGGGTGAACCAATTCTAGGGTAAAGTCTTCTCTAGATCCGCCCTAACAAGATTTCAAAAGTAGACTTGAGAGGACCAATTTGATTTGCACATTACTTAATTATCTGCCAAAACAAAATTATTCAACATTCTTTAAAAAAAAAGACAACAAAATCCAGACCTAATAATTTAATATTCAACATCCAAACAAACACATTGAGGTATGTAAAGAAAAATGTTCAGTATAACCTGGAGAAATATCCATGGCAGAAATAGATCCAGAAATAACAGATATGATCAATTTAGTAGACTTTACAATTGCTTTCAAAAATATGTTAATAGATTTAGAGGAATAACCATGAAACTAATGAGAGAAATAGAAGATTGTAAAAGAATAAAATATAACTTTTACAGCTAAAAATTATGAAAATAAAAATTCCATGGATAGAATTATCAGCATACTAGACAGAATTATCAGATTAGATACCGTAAAAGAGAAAATTAGTAAATTTAAAGATAGAGCACTAGAAGCTATACAAACTAAGGAATAGATATTTTAAAAGACTGAAAAAAATAAATACAGAGCCAGTGACCCATAGAACAATAATAATTAGTCTAACATATATATTACTAAAGTACAAAACAAGGTGGAAGAAGAAAAACAAATTGAAGAACCAATGGCCAAATTGTTTGGCACTTTTGAAAACTATAAACTAACAGATCTAAGAAGCTTGGCAAACTCCCCAGAAAAGTAACCACATAAATATACATCATAATAAAATTGCTAGAAACAGAAGATAAAATAAAATCTTACAAACAGCCAGAGGAAAGAATAAACTTTACAATAATAAATAATACAATGAAACAAATAAGGGAAACTGCAGACCTCATCAGAAACACTGCAAACCAGAAAAGAGAAATAGAACACCTTTAGAGTGTTGAAAGAGAAAAGCTATGACTCTAATATCCCATAGCCTCCAAAAATGAAGGTGAAATAGCAACACTGTGCATATTAAATCTTCAGGTTTGCAGGCTGGGTGTGGCCACTAACCCCCTACTGGGAGGAGTACATGAATGGGATGGTGGAGAGTCCTGGAAGCAAAACAAAACAAAACAAAGACTTGGCAAAGGGAAGGAACCACAGGGACTAAGGTTAGCCCAGTTGGGAATCCCAATCGGAGAGCCTGGTTCCCAGAATAAGAACAACGTCACAATGATAATGAAGGTCAATTACTTAGGAAAGGGAATTTTCATGTGTTTAGGGTACAATGAAGAATGCTCAGGGGTATTAACAGATGTTTTTCCTTAAGAGTATCTATTAGATGATCGATAGCATTAGATAATAGGGGGATACAATGACCTTTCCTTTTTAAAAAAGATCATAATACAGTGGATTTGTAAACACTTAGAAAATTATTTTTAAATTTATGAAGTTTGCTGTGGGTTTGGCCAGGGTCTGACTCTACCTCAGGCTGGTCATAGGGAGTTGTATGTACTTTCCATGTTACTTTCTTCAGTTGACAATTGCATTTTTCTTAATGCTTCGTGCTTGTTTTTGAAAACTTGAACAGCACTTGAATTCCTAGGTTACCAGTGGAGAACATAAATTTCAGCGGCAAAGGCTCTGATTTTTAATGCCAGTAGTGAAATTTCCAAAAGACTCTAATTAACATTTAGATTTTAAAAGATGTTTAATTGACACATAAAATTACAGATATATATGGAGTACACAGTGATGTTGTGATATGTATAATGTATAGTTATCAAATCAGGATAATTAGCATATCCATCATCTCAAACATTTATCATTTCTTTGTGTTTCTAACCAGAGTTTAGGTAGCTTTGTGAACAGTTATCCCATGGAGCACCCTTATATTCCTCCTGTTTTACAAAGCGGGGAAAAGGAGGTGGCCTCAGTCACCAACACTTTTCATTTGTTCTCTTGGTGGTGAGAACTCCACTAGACCTCTGAAGAAATAGCCTACTGCAGAGACAGCTTTAGAACCATCTGCAAGTTTCGCTTTAGAGCAAACATCCTGCTCTCAAATCATCCATCTTTCTCTTTGTATCTGAAATCCCACCCCCTCCCCCACCAAATAGAATCCCTCCCTTTTCCTCACCTACCTCAGATCCTGCCAATTCTTTCCCTTGAATCTGTCACTATTTTCTGTATCGATGATCATGGCTGGTCTTCCTAATCCTTGTTTCTGTCTTTAAAACTCATCTTCCTTCCTGCCATCACAGTTATTTTATTCTAAAACCTAGCACTCTTACCTAAATTTATGTATTTTCTCTAGATTAAATTCCAGACCCTTTTATATGGTATTCAAGAATCTTCACAATCTGGTAAATTAAGTCTCCTAGCCTGGTCTTTAGCAATCCTGACCTGACCTTGCCCCCAGACATCAACACCAAAATACTCTATACAAATAATTCACAAATTTTAGTTGACAGCTTGATAAAATGTGCATCATTGCAGCCATAAAACATCTTTCCTGCTTGCTGGAATAAGTGATGTTTGTCCCGGGGAAGAAGAGACAGGATGATAGTTGGAAACTATCTGTATTACGGGTAAATGAAAAACAATTTTTGATTAAAACAATATGTATCTCTTAAACTCATTTCTTCTGAGTCAAGGAAAAGAGACGCACACATTTCAGACTCTAAAGCAAGAACAGCATGTCTATGCTAGGGACAGGCTTCAGCAGAGATGATCCTACAAAGGGACTGGGAGGTCAAGAGACTACCCAAGAGGTGGGTTTTTTAAAGATGACTGTGTGTATCCTATAGTTCTCTCAGTGATTAGAGAAGAAGAACTCAGAGAAAGATAGAGGCAGCTTTTTTTTACATGTTGATGGTTATTTGAATCCCTTAGAAGAACATTCAGAATTCAAAGAAGTAGAAATCGTTAGCTCAGTTTTCAAATTGCAATGAGCAAAAAAAGTCAAAAGTGGCTTTTCCCCTCAAATGAAGAGAAGCTTCAGGAGATACAGGACAATTTGATCCAGAGTCAGGGTGCTAAAAGAATCATCTCTTGCAAAGATGAATGAAAGGAAGAGAAAACAGGGAAGTCCAAGGCGAGGTTAAGAAGGCAGGCAGGGTAACTGCCCAGGGGAGGGTGGCAGGCTGACACCCCAGCATAGCTCCTCCAGGATGTCCTCAAAGTCATCTCCAGGGGAAACAGTGCAATTGGTGAGAAGTGAGGCTGAAGGAACAGTAAGTCAAACCTGAAGGCTAAATGATGTAGCCCTGGACCCAGAAAGGAGAAGAGCCCTCATCTCTAAGGGATTTAGGAATGCTTATTTGACCAAAGCCTGGATGGAAATACAGGAAAAGGGTGGTCTCCAGAAGGGGGCTAAAGACAGCTCCTGGATCTGAAAGAGGAGGAGCAGGGAGTCCTCTCTGTTCACCTCATGCTGAGGTTTACATTGTGAGGGAATCACTTTGGTGGTGAGGTGATTAAAGTCTACAGGGTGAACCCCAGTGAAGGAGGGTACCCAGAGGGGAGATGGTAGGGCTGGGAATGCCCCTGGAGACCACACTCTTCCTTTGAATTCCTGAAAGGAAGGAGCAAAAAGCTTAAGAGACCAGTGACTCTGGGAACTTAACTCTGGGAAGCTCTAGCTTCTTTGAAAGTGGAAGGATCTAGTGATCCTGGGCCTTCATTTCTCACCCTGGGCAGTTTTCTTTATTTACTTTACTCAATTGGCCTCTACAGGCATTTAAATTTATCATCCTATTACAACTACAGCAAAGCAGAGGAACATGACATCAATATGGGCTGAATTCAAGGGGGAAAATTTCATGGGATGAGTAGAGCTTGAGCTAGAGTCTGATGGAGAGAGGGAGAGGAGAATCTGTGTGTCTGAAGACTCAAAGGTAGAATGAAAGCTTTCAACCACGTGAAATCCGTTCTCTTAGACTGGGAAAACATGAGCCACCAAAAGGATCCCAGAGCAGGCTCAGCGTCATGGAGTTCTTCACCCAAGAGAACTCCCAAGGGTTATGCTCCTATGATGGAGGAGGCCACTCCTATTTCAGCAATGGGAATCGGTTTATGCTGAAATTAGTGGGAAAAGGGTAGTTTGGGAAAAGAGCAGTGGGCCAGAAGTCTCAATTTCTATTCCTGGTTATTTGATTGATTTGTTATGTGCTGGAGCAGTCCACTGAAACCCTGGACTTCAGCCTCTTTATCAGTAAAATTAAGGGATTGGACTACAGGACCTCCTAGTTTCTTTAGGCTCAAAAGATCCATGATTCTAAGAAAGGTCATTGTGGCTAGCATCTGGGTATTCTGTTAGAGCTTAAGGTGAGTAGTGTTTTGTTTGTGGAACTGTGAGGAAATCACATACTTACTCAACAAATATTTATTGAGCACCTACTATGTGCCAGGCACTAACTATTCTGGGTGGGAGATATAGGAGTAAATAAAACAGATGAAACTCCCCTGCTGTAACTGAGCTTACATTGTAGTGGGGGATGAGGAACAGAAAATACATAAAATAAGTAAGACACAATATATAGTATATTTAAAAGTGATAAGTGCCCATATGCAATGGTGTCTAGAATTGAAGAAGGTTGTGTGTGATCAGTAAAAAGCAAAGAATTACCCAAAATTAAGCACCTTGGAAAAGAAGAAGAGCACATTTTTTTTTTTTTTTTGTCTGTCTACCTGCCATTTAGCATTTGGCTGTTCTAACTTCTACATTCCTAACAATGTTCACATTTTCATCACACGTCCTTCCTATGAGCTGCTGTGACCAGGGACTGTGGCAAAAGTCATAGTGATCAGACAGCTGTCTGTTGATTGCCTGACTCTGTGACATCTAGAACACCCTGTCCAAGGCCAACAAAGTTCCTGCTTGATACTGGCAGTCACTGTGGACTGCAAGCTGCTTTTATTTTCCCTTAGCTGGCATTTTCTTTTTTTTCTTTTCATATTTGAAAATTCTAAATGTAATGATTTTTACTAAATTGCTCTCTGTTACCACCTAAATTTTTTTTTAGAGAAAGGCTCTTGCTATGTTGCTCAAGCTGGCCTCCAATAATGGCCTCAAGTGATCTTCACTTCTCAGCCCCCCGAGTAGCTGGGATTACAGGCATGCACCACTGTACCTGGCTTGAAATTTTTTTAATTAAAAATTTCTCAGAATTTTTTTCAACTGGTGTATGTCAAAGTTTAAAACAAACTCTCCACTTTGCACATCCATTTTCTAGGTTGATCTCATTAGTAGGTCTAGATAAGGCATACTTGTGTCAAAGAAAGGAAGTCATCATGCTCCAGTATCTTAAGAAAATTACATTTTCTGAAAGCAAGTTGGCTTCATCTAATCGCTCTCAGACACTTTTTTTCCTCGACAACTAAACACAAATTGGCTGATCCCTTGAAAAAAAATAATTCAAGGGTTAGAGAAGGAGGCTAGAGTTTAAGTAAAATAAAACAATCTGAAAAACATTTAATCGCCCAAGTTACCAGTCATCTGAATAGACAGGAAATATGTGAACATGTCCTTTATACTCAGATGGTAGAAATAAAGGCCAATAATTAGAAATACATAATTTCTTGGTTAAAAGTCAAAGCTCAGATTCCAGCCTAAATTACAGTGCATGTGTCGTGATTGGTTACGGAGTGGATGGGGTGAGGAGAAAGCCACAGAAGTGTTAATAGAGACCCACAACTGCATTGGAAGGAAGGTTGTGCCACAAAGAATGAGAAGCAAAGACATGAGATAAAGTTGTGATGCTTGGCTGTGGATTTCCCTGTGCTGAGTTTGGGATGCCTGCTGGCTGAGTCAGAGTAAAGAGAGACAGCTAGCAATGTGGTGCGGGGCAAGGCGGCCATACAAATAGAGGCAAACAAGGAGAAAAAAGGATAAGTTCTAGAACAGATGTCAGCTGCTGGAACAGTCCTTGCGATCCAACTGGGTCATGATAACCTCATCATTAACCTGTAGTTCAGTGTGGAGGGAAAAGGAATGCTTTGGTCTTTGTTAAAGTTGCCTTCTTACTTTCTCTCTTCTTTCTTTCCTGTGCTCATATAGCTTTCTAAGAGGGCTTGTGTCACTGCATACTTAGCACTTCTACTAATACTGATAAATTGTAGTAGTGATAGTAGCAGTAATAATATTAAAAGTAGATACTTATATCATGCCTTCTATTTTCCAGTCACTGGTCTAATTAAATGTATTAATCCACAGAGGAGTTGGGTAACTTACTCAAGGTGGCACAACAAGATTCACAATTAGAGGGGAGAACTTAAGATCACAGGAACAGCTAACCTCTACCTTCCTGGCTATTCACAATCCATACCTGAGAAGGACCTAGAGACAAGTACAGAACTGGGATGACCTCCAGGGTGTTGTCTTGTCATACTCCTGACCTTACTCACCCTAACACTACTTTAGGTCTCTAGGGTCAAATGGTGACATCAGGGTGGGAACTACCAATCCCTGGAGAGGTATTTCATAAGGGAATACCGAAAAGCAGAGTTGAACGTGGGATGGGGGCTACCAAGGACAAAAAGAAAACCAGGACTACTGGGACAGCAAAGCAATGCCACTAAAGAAACTGTTGGGCTGGGCCTGGTGGCTCATGCCTGTAATCCCAGCACTTTGGGAGGTGCATCACCTGAGATCAGGAGTTTGAGACCAGCCTGATCAACATGAAGAAACCCCGTCTCTACTAAAAATACAAAATTAGTCGGCTGTGGTGGCACATGCCTGTAATCCCAGCTACGTGGGAAGCTGAGACAGGAGAATCCTTTGAACCCGGGAGGCGGAGGTTGTAGTGAGCCGAGATTGCACTACTGCACTCCAGCCTGGACAACAAAGCAGGACTCCGTCTAAAAAAAATAAAAGGAAACTATTGAATGTCTTAGAGAAATACTGAAATTTAATATTCATGAAAAGATTGTATAATTGTAAGTGCCAAATCAGGACACATGGTTTGACACAAAGTCCAAAAATGAAGCAGAACATTTAGAATTTGAACTATCCCAAAAATTTAATGAGGAAAGGTTGCTATAAGAATGTATCTGGGGCAGGCATGGTGGGTGGCTCATGCTTGTAATCTTAGCGCTTTTGGAGGCTGTAGTGGGAAGATTTCTTGAGTCCAAAAGTTCAAGACCAGCCTGGGCAACATTGAAATACCCTGTCCCTACAAAATAAAAGTAAAACATTAGCCGGGCATAGTGGCGCTTGCCTGTAGTCCCAGCCACTCAGGAGGCTGAGGCAGGAGGATCACTCGAGCCCAAGAGTTTAAGGCTGCAGTGAGCTATAAGAGAGGGAGATCTCATCTTCAAAAAAAAAAAAAGAAAGAAAAGAAAAGAAAAAAGAAAGAATGTATCTGCAGTGTGTGTGTGTGTGTGTGTGTGTGTGTGTGTGTGTGTTGTGCTGGGGATGGGTGGTGGCATGGAATCCATTTAATTCATTGAGCTAGATACTGAGACTGTTTTCAATTAACTTGTTGTTAGATGGCATTTAGCTGAGGAACAAGGACTCCCCACAAAGGTACATGTATGTACATATGTGCATATAGAATCTTAGATTCCAAAGATACTTTCAGCACCAGAACAAACTAACAAACAATCCTTGTTTAGACTTACTGGATAGACTAGCTATGGTGATTACCCAGAGTTCTTTCTTTTGATATCATCCACTAATGACATCACACCACCCATCATCCATCCCCTCTGCATCTCTGTAAATGTGTGGAGAAAACAAAAATCAAAAACCAAAAAGCTGGCCTCATATTCATGGCACATGTCTCCCTGGCTTTTGAAATCTTCTGAGATTTCTTTAAATAATTAGGACAACAATCCCAAGTACCCTCCTTTCCCTACAACTGCTAAAGTTTCAGCTAGTCGCTTTCTGGATAGCTCTGTCTTCCCATAATATGAGACACTTCAAAGGAGATCTCCCTTTCTGACATGGAGAAGAACCAGGGGGAAATCCTCTTTAGTGCATCTCCCATAAATGCTTCTGTTTCCTGTAACAAGAGCAGGAGGCCACAAAAATGAACTCTATGAGATACTGTGGTGGCATTTGTCACAATGTATTAGAATCATTTATTGTGATTTTCTGTTTTGCCTGCATGGGAGTCTACATTACCCAGCACTTTACAGAGTATAAGACACACAATAGGCATTCTCTAAAATTTTGTTGAAAGGGATGAATGAATTTACTGCTTCTGAGAAGAAAAAAAAAACTTTAAGCTCTAATGAAACTCACACACACACTCACAAACACAGTGCAAAACCAAACTATGTTTCTTTACTTTATTGATTACAAAGAAAGTCAATTTACTAAACACAGTAACTTTCACAATTGTGACAATATTTCTTCCTGCAGTCTCTTCCTCCTTCATTCCCCTTAAAAAAAAATCTGACTGACAGCTCTTTTATTTACTTATTTTTTTACTGTCAATAAAATACTTCTTCCAGGAAATCTACAGTATGACTGTTATTCACTAGGAATAAGAAACATTCAATGGGCATTTACCAATGACAGACCAATCCCCACAAAAAGGGCACCGTTGTCTAACTCAACAGATGAGAAACAGGGTCTAAGAGAGCAATAACATCTTGCTCCCTCTCACCCAGATGTTAAGTGACAAAGTTGTGATTTATACCTCAAGGTCTTGTTTTCACCACTACAAGTTACTTTCTCACAGTTTCATAACCTTGCCTTTTTTAATATCAGAAAACAACTGAGCAAGGATACTTAGGGAACCGGGAAGGGGAGGAGTGAGGAAGTCTAGGAGTTATCAGGAACAAGAACAGCATTCTGGGAGGAAGTCAGCCTTGCTAAGAAACGAAGAGTGCAGTGAGACATCATGAGTTCGAGGCAATGGACTGTTTATGGGAGTGCCAATGAGTCATTTTAGAAAGAGTGAATTTTAAAGCCTTGCCATAAGGATAATGATATGGGGATCATTTGCTCCAGCAGAGCACGAAAAAGATGACAACATCACAAAGCAGCAGAGAGCCCCAAATTTAGTGGATGGTAATGTGGACATGATTGGAAGGGTATTGAGGCTGATTGTTGGCTGTAGGGCCTAAAAGCACAAGAATTAATGTCTGGAACCTGAAAAGCTCCTTCAGAAAGGGTAAGACATTTTAGAAAACTTCTTAAGGCAGAAGAAGTTACTAACAATTGCAAAGGTGCTGGATATACAAACTTCAGTGCTTCTTAGAAACCACAGTTTGTGGGGTGGTGGGGTCTCCTGAGGGCAGGAATGTCTGACTCGGTGAATTTGGCCCAACTGCTACTGACATGCACAAGGCTGGACCTAGGCCTACTAAAATTTTAGGGGTGCCAAATATCTGTCTCCAAAATCTATCCCTCAGAGCCTGGCACAATATCAGGAAGTCTCACTATTTAAATTGCTGTGGGTTGAGAGACAGTATGCAGAAAACATATGTTGCTTTGCAAATTCCCAAGAGTGGAAACATTAAATTGTTTCTGGAGCAGGATGTCAGTTCCTAAGCAGAAAGTAAGTTGCTGTAGTGATTGGGCAAGACGATTTTTGAAGGAAGACAGAAAATGTGCAATGTCCAGAACACACAACTGTGCCCAAGATGACAGGAAACAGGAGAGAGGCTGTGGGGTGAGAGATGGCATCATGAAAATAATTTATTCAATCAACAAACAATACTGAATGTCTCTATACTAAGCACTCCTCTAGGCACTGGACAAATATGAACAAAACAGGCAAAAATGCTGACCCTCATTAGCATGTAACCAATGATAAATATAAATAGACCTTTCCTACTTGGCTCTTTCTCTTTGGCTGAACCAACCATTACAGACTTGAATTCTTTAACAGAGAAGGCCAATGAAAATAGCAAAGTCATAAGTAAACTTGATCCTACTTATGCCAGCAAGTTCTTTGTCTCACCAATGAAGAAACCAAGGTTAAAGGCCTAGTGAAGATTACACAGCTAGTGAGTGCTGAGCTGAAATTGCATTTTAGGACTTGGGGACTGGAGAGGCAAGCCCCGGATAGAGCATGGACAGTGGGGTCAATAGAACTAGATCTGAATTCTGGCTCTACTAATCAGGTGACCTTGAGCAACTTACGACTGTATATCTCACTCAGTGCTGGGATCATAAAACCTGCCTCAAATGGCTGATAAAAAGCAATGTAAATGAAATACAAAAGTGAAATATTTAGGATAATTCCTGGCATAGAGTAGGTACTCAATAAATGATAGCTATCAATAACAGCAACTTACTAGAGCCCAGGAGTTCAACGTTATAGTGAGCTATGATCATACCACTGCACTCCAGCCTGGGTGACAGAGCAAGACCCTGTCTTTAAAGAAAAAGAAAAAGAAAAAGAAAAATAAGAGGAAATAACAAGTAATCCATGTGATCTTCCTTTTCCACTGCCTTATACTTGTTGCCTGGATTGAATGCCCACCTAAGGCAGGACATTCCCCACCCCAGCCATACTCCTGTAAAATATAGACCTAGGAACAGATGCAAAGAAGACCCAGCCATGAGGGCTTCTGACTCCCATTCCACAGGCACAGGGAGGTACACAGCATCAGCTGGTCTGGTGTGCTATTTTGTAGGCCGGTTTTGAAAGCTTGTCCCTTCGAACACACAGAAGTCAGGAAATGCAAAATTAACGTTCCCAGAG
The DNA here is from genome assembly GCF_009764315.1 of Trachypithecus francoisi. NCBI lineage: Eukaryota > Metazoa > Chordata > Mammalia > Primates > Cercopithecidae > Trachypithecus > Trachypithecus francoisi. The sequence goes on along the minus strand of NW_022681431.1, from coordinate 20,657,250 downwards.
TATCCATAACTCACTCGCAAAGCACACTGAGGCATAAATTTCACTGGAACTACAATAACATAAAGCACTGAGCATACAAGAGTGGGAGAAGTTAAGACTGTTGCTGAAATCATAAATTTGAATTTCTTGACTTGGGTGCATTTTCATCATCACCCATGATATTGCATTAACATAGCATTCACACTAGAAATTGCAACATCATTCAGAGGCCCTTGTGCATGTGACTGAGGTAGTTTTCCCTATAGGGACCTTTTTCAAACATTCATAAGGATTTCAAAAAAATAACCCTCAGAAGAAATATTAGTCCCCTGGGGAATACAGCTAAATCCACCCAGCATGAAAGGATATACCTACATTTATTTTCCAGCAAGCTCTGGAAGCAGGCAACCTCTTTCAAGTGCTACATCTCTGAGAGAAGGTAGTTTACCCACTCTCTGCCATTACTGAGTCTTCCACATGGACTCTGAGGAAACTGTACTGATATACAGTAGTCCTGTCTTTTCAACTGGGATGGGAAAGTTCAGATATATGGAGGACAAATAAGTTAGTGCATGTAAGTTGGTAATTTGTGCATTCACAGTGGAAATCATTCCAACATTCCTGCAAAATGTAGAAGTCAGGGTGAGAACTATGCCACTGGTCCTCCAGGTTTACAAACTCTGGCAGAGACTTGCAGGGTGGAGAAATCTGGTAGGAGGTATCACAGAGCAGGAAGCAAGTTGCCATCTCAGTTCCAAGCTCTCCTACCTGGGCTTGGGTGCCTTGTTTTAAAAGGGTAGCATAATGACAATAGTACGTTATCTTCTTAGAGGAAGGAGACCAGAGGATCTCTTATGATTCTATCCACTGCGAACAAATATGCTTTGGTCATAAGGTCTAACCGTAACCTCCTTTTTGCACAAAATATATTCTGAAACTAACCTTTCCCCTAAAGGCTCATGATTTTTTTTCTTGAGACATTCTTTCTCTCAGGGAGGACAATGCATCCTGTACAGGTAGGCTGTTTATTTCTCTATAGGAAAAGACTATAGTAACCAAGACAGTAAACAAGGTACATTAAGTGCCTGATCCCTAGTAAAGCCTCAACAAATGTCAATTTCATTTCAGATACTTGTGCCAGGTAATTAATGCCCTTTCTTCTGAGTGAAGTGTCCCTTTTTTCCCCACTTCTGTATTCTCCTGTTCCCATTCAGAGAAGGACAGAGAAGCATAGTTCACACCTGTAATCCCAGCACTTTGAGAGGCCAAGGCAGGACAACTGCTTGAGCCCAGGAGTTCGAGACCAGCCTGGGCAACATGGTGAAATCCTGTCTCTATAAAATAAAATTAAAATAAGATAAAATAATAAAAATAAAATAAAATAGTGTGTTCTTATAATCTCAGTTACTCAGGAGGCTGAAGTGGGAGTATTGCTTGAGCCTGGAAAGTCAAGGCTACAGTGAGCTGTGATCACACCACACACTAGCCTGGGTGGCAGAGTGAGACCTTGTCTCAAAAAACAAACAAACAACAATGACAAAAAACGGATGGGCAGAGGATTGACATACAGTTCCTTGGGCTTCCTAAGCTAATTCTTAGAAGATTTTCTGAACCAAACTCTGTAAAAGACACCTCAAATCCTTTTGGACACCTTCATTTTCATTTCAGAAACCAGAAAACAAAAACCAGTCAAAAGATTCTTTTAATCTTCCTTGCTCTGTGGGTTTTCATATTCCCTTCCATGGTTGTCTTTTACAGATCTGTACTGCTTGTGTAATAAAAAGATGTGGCAACTGAATGCTGGCCTTTACTCCAAGTTGCACCTGTCTGGGCACTGGGGCTGCTAAAAACCATCACAAAGTCAAGGAGAGTTCAATCTCTGCTATCTCATCCATCACACATAGTGTTCATGACCAAGCTCTGCAATCCTTCCTTGCCAGTGCTTCTCAGGTCTGCCCCTTCCTCTGGATTTCCACTGCTGTGGCCAGAGATCAAGCATAAGAGACTTACATTTGGCCTTTCCCCATCTTTTCTGCATGAAATATTGTGACGCAAAATGCTATTTTTAAAACTTTTTAGGGGATCATCATACAACTCACTTAGAATCTGGAAGAGGCCCTTCATATCCTCTCAAATCAAATCCTGATTCCTAATCAAGTTCTGTGGGGCTTTTCATTGGAGAGAATTCTTAAAATTAGAGGCAAGAAGGTCAAGAGAGACATAATAGTCATCTTCAAACATGTAGGTACTTCTGTGAAGGATGTGTTTTTACTCAGAAGACATAATAATATGGAAGAGGTTTAACTATAAAAATGTCTCTCATTGGAATAAAAGAAAAAGTGTAATGACTTGCAGATCTAGCTTATGTTCGACCATCTGTACAAGGGTTTCCTTCAACCTTCAGCTCTCTCCACTAAAACTTTCCTTCTTCTGACCTCACAGCTTTTTCTGCACCATTTATTTTAAATTGGTCTTCCACTTGGCTTCCTGACAGCTCCTGTGATGTTGCTTTGCCTATCATTTCCTTGTTTGAGATGTATGTCTCACCTCTTCGAGGCATGTTATGAGTTTTGTCATATGAAACCTTTCCAAATCACTCAAACTGCTGGTCACTCTCACCATTAAATTTCCTTTCATTGAATTCTGTCCCTGCGTTTTTACACAGTTGTCCTTATGGTTCTCTCATTGTTTCTTCTCATTCCTCTACCTGCACTTTAAAAGTTAGTACACCTCAAGTGCCCTTTTGTTGCTCAACTTTTTTTTTTGTCTGACTACATATAAGGAAAGTTTAAATTTTATGGTTATGGGATCTTTAGGACACTGGGGACTATTAATTAGAGATCATCTCCCTGGAGAATTGCACATACAAATAAAATTTGGCTTCCCTGTAGCTGATTAAAGATACCCTAGGATGAAATATATCCCGGGAAGTGAACATCTGATCTACACACACTCTCTACTTGTATCATTTAAACTATAGGCCAATTCCCAAATGCATATATTTCTTCCACATCTTTCCCTTGTGTTTCAAATGCTCAAATCAATTGATATTCTAAAATATGATATCTCTGTCTCTAGCTTGTAAAATATTTTCTTTGATTAACTTAAGATTATTTATTGCATCTTATTTGGGACTATTTCTACACCTTAGACCACAGAGAATTATTCTAACCTATGACATGATAGCCCTTCCCATGTATGAAGACAACTATGATAAACCCAGCTGCTTCAATCTCTTTTTAAAAAGTGTATCCAAAACCCTCACCTTTCTATCTCTCTGTCTCTCTTTTTAAAACTTAGAACCAGAGTCTTGCTCTGTCACCCTGGCTGCAGTGCAGTAGTGTGATCATAGCTCACGGCACCCTTGAACTCCTGAGCTCAAGCAATCCTCCGGCCTCAGCCTCCCAAGTATCTGCGACTACAGGCACATGACACCATGCCTGGCTAATTTTTTTATTTATTTTGTAGAGACAGTGTCTCACTTTGTTGCCCAGACTGGTCTTGAAAATCTGGACTCAAGCAATCCTCCTACCTCAGCCTTCCAAAGTGCTGAGATTACAGGCATAAGCCACCATTCCTGGCTCTACCTTTTTTTAGGTGAGTAATGATTTGTCAATGTCCTTCTTAAAATTGGAACCTGTAGTTGATCACAATATTCCAGGTAGGTTTTGACAGTGGAAACTACAGTGTGACTTTATCCTCTCTTGCGATAGATGCATAATGTCTAAACTTACTCAGATTTTCCCCCACTTATGATTCATATTGAAATATCAACTAGAACTCCAAAATTTTCACAATTATTACTATTAAAACACATTTCTCAGAACTTGTAGTTCTATAGTATGGTTCTTTTAAAAGAATCAAAATTCATCATGGTGGTTTCAACTTAGTCTTCCAAAAATCAGTCATTTTCCATTTTTGTTCAGTCATCGTAGTTTGTGCAAAGCCCTGTGACATGCTGTTAGCCATACTTTCCATTTTGATTCTGATTCATTGGTATCTTGCTATGAACTCATCTGACTAAACTACAGTTAAAACCAATTTGTCAATGGACATATAATAAAAGGATTTTTAAATACATTGAGACAAAACAGATGTAATGTAGACAAAGAGTAATTTGGTTTATCAGTCAAGAAATTTTCTTGAAAAAAGTAAATGGTCCAACTTGTTCACAGTGAGATTATTCTGGTTCCTAGTATAGCTGCATTGTACAAAATTCAAAAATCGATCAACCATTTCTAGAATTTAACAGACATCTCTTACACGACCACAAAAGAATAGATTTCAGAAACTACCTTCTCAACAGTTTTGAAAATTCTGAAAATATTTGTTCATCATTTGGTCTGTTGGTACCATTCCTGCTGTTTTCTACAAATTCTCAAAAACAAACGTCAGTGGTTTTAAAAATTGTATCTGCAAACACTGAGAGAGGCTGGGTGAAATTTGCACAGAGCCTCCCTGTATATTTCTTTGTACTTTCCTATGAGTGTAATTATTTTTAATTTTTTTTTTTTTTTTTTTTTTTTTTTTTTTTTTTTTTGAGGCGGAGTCTCGCTCTGTCGCCCAGGCTGGAGTGCAGTGGCCGGATCTCAGCTCACTGCAAGCTCCGCCTCCCGGGTTTACGCCATTCTCCTGCCTCAGCCTCCCGAGTAGCTGGGACTACAGGCGCCTGCCACCTCGCCCGGCTAGTTTTTTTTTTTGTATTTTTAGTAGAGACGGGGTTTCACTGTATTAGCCAGGAGGGTCTCGATCTCCTGACCTCATGATCCGCCCGTCTCGGCCTCCCAAAGTGCTGGGATTACAGGCTTGAGCCACCGCGCCCGGCCTATTTTTAATTTTTTAACTTTTGTTTTAGGTTCAGGGGATACACGTGTAGGCTTGTTACCTGGGTAAACTGTGAGTCACTGAGGAATGGTGTACAAACTATTTCATTACCCAGGTAATGAGCATAGCACATGATAGCTTGTTTTTTGACTTTCACCCGCTTCCTACCTTACACCTTCAAGTAGTCACTGGTGTATATTATCCTTTTAGTGTTCATATATTCAATGTTTAGCTCTCACTCACAAGTGAGAAGATGTGATTTTTGGTTTTCTGTTCCCGTGTTAATTTGCTTAGGATAATGGCCTCCAGTTTCATCTGTGTTGTTGCAAAGGACATGATTTTGTTCTTTTTTGTGGCTACATAGTATCCCATGGTGTATATGTACCACATTTTCTTCATCCAGTCCACCATTGATGGATATCTATGTTGATTCCATTACCACTGTGAATAGTGCTGCAATGAACATATGCGTGGATGTGTCTTTTTGGTAGAACAATTTCTATTCGCTTGGTATATACCCAGTGATGAGATTGCTGGATCTGTTTTAAGCACTTTGAGAAATCTCCGAACTGTTTTCCACAGTGGCTGAACTAATTTACATTCCCCAAATCAGTGTATAAGCATTCCTTTTTCTCTGCAACCTTGCCAACATCTGTTATTTTTTGACATTATAATAATTAGCCATTCTGACTGGTGTGAGGTGGTATCTCATTGTAGTTATGATTTGTATTTCTCTGATGATTAGTGACGTAGAGCATTTTTTCATACGTTTGTTGGCCACTTGTATGCCTTCTTTTGCGAAGTGTCTGCCCATTTTGTATTAGGTTTGTTTTTTGTTGATTTGTATAAGTTCCTTATAGATTCTGGATACTAGACGTTTGTCAGATGCATAGTTTGTAAATAATTTTCTCCCATTTTGTAGGTTGTCTGTTTACTCTGGAATACCTTCTTCTGCTCTGCAGAAGCTCTTTTTTAGGTCCCACTTGTCTATTTTCATTTTTGTTGCAATTGCTTTTGGAGGCTTAATCATGAAATCTTTATCAAGTCCTACATCTAAAAGGGTATATCCTAGGTTTTCTTCTAGTATTTTTCAAGTTTTAAAGTTAAGTCTTTCATTCATCTTGAGTTGATTTTTGTGTATGCTGAAGGGAAGGGACTAAATTTCAATCTTCTGCATATGGCTAGCCAGATATCCCATCTCCATTTATTGAATAACAAATCCTTTTTCCATTGTTTGTTATTATTTACTTTGTTGAAGATCAGATGGTTACAGACATGCAGTTTTATTTCTGGGTTCTCTAACCTGTTCCATTGGCCTATGTGTCTGTTTTTGTATCAGTACCATGCTGTTTTGCTTACTGTACCTTTGCAGTATAATTTGAAATTGGGTTATGTGATGCCTCCAACTTTATTCTTTTTGCTTAGGATTGCTTTGGCTTTTTAGGCTTCTCTTTTGGGTCCATATGAATTTTATAATACTTTTTTCTAATTCTGTGAAAAGTGACATTGGTAGCTTGACAGAAGTAGCACTGAATCTGTAAATTGCTTTAGGGAGTATGGTCATTTTAACAATATTAATTCTTCCAATCCATGAGCATGGAATGTTTTCTATTTGTTTCTGTCATCTCTGATTTCTTTCAGCAATGTTTTACAATTCTTGTTGTAGAGATCTTTTACCTCCTTGATTGTATGTATTTCTAGATATTTTATTGTTTTATGGCTATTGTGAATGGGATTGCATTCTTGATTTGGCATTCAGCTTGGATTTTATTGATGTATAGAAATGCCAATTTTTCTACATCGATTTTGTATCCTGAAATTTTACTGAAGTTGTTTATCAGTTGTAGGAACCTTTGGGCAGAGTCTTTAAGGTTTTCTAGGGATAGAATCATAGTATCTATGAAGAGAGATCGTTTGACTTCCTCTCTTCTTATTTGGATGCTTTTTATTCCTTTCTCTTGCCTAATTGCTCTGGCTAAGACTTCCAGTACTTTGTTGAATAAGAGTAGTGAGAGTGGGCATCCCTGTCTTGCTCCTGTTCTCAGAGGGAATGCTTCCAGCTTTCGCTCATTCAGTATAATGTTGGCTGTGGTTTTGTCATAGATGCCTCTTATTTTGAGGTATGTTCCTTCAGTGCCTAGTTTGTTAAGAGTTTTAGATATGAAGGGATGTTGAATTTTACTGAAAGTCTTTTCGGAATCTATTGAGATGATTATGTTGTTTTTGCTTTTAGTTCTGTTTATGTGATGAATCTCATTTATGGATTTGCGTGTGTTGAGCAAATCTTTTATCTCAGGGATAAAGCCTGCTTGATTGTGATGGATTAGCTTCTTGATGTGCTACTGGATTTGATTTGCTAGTATTTTGTTGAAGTGCATTAAATGTATGTTTATCAGGAATACTGGCCTAAAGTTTTCTTTTATTGTGTCTCTGTCAGATTTTGGTATCAGAATGATGCTGGCCTCATAGAATGAGCTAGGGAGGAATCCTTCTTCCTTGATTTGTTTTTTTTGTTGTTATTGTTGTTTTTTTTTTTGATTTTTGTTTTGTTTTTTTTTTTTTTTTTGAAGAATTTCAGCAAAATTGGTACTAGCTCTTCTTTATATGTCTGGTAGAATTGGCTGTGAATGTATCTGGTCTAGGGCTTTTCCTAGTTGGTAGGTTTATGGTTACTGATTAAATTTCAAAACTCATTATGGATCTGTTCAGTATTTCAGTTTCCTCCTGGTTCAATACTGGGAGGTTGTATGTTTGCAGGAATTTATTTCTTCTAGATTTTCTAGTTTGTGTGCATAGAGATGTTCATAATAGTCTCTGAGGGTTTTTAAAAATATTTTTGTGGGATCAGTGGTGATTTCACCTTTGTTATTTGACTGTGTTTATTTGGATTTCTCTTTTTCTTTATTAATCAGCTAGTGGTCTACTAATCTTATTTATTTTTTTAAATGACTAATTTTGTTTTCATTGACCTTTTGCATGAATTTTTGTGTCACAACTTTGTTCAGTTCTAGGAGTGATGTTCGGTTGTTAATTTGAGATCTTTCTAACTTCTTGATGCAGGTGTTCAGTGCTAACTTTCCTCTTAACGCCATTTTAGCTGTGTCCCAGAGGTTGTGATACAGTGTATCTTTGTTTTCATTAGTTTGAAAGAATTTTTGGATTTCTGCCTTAATTTCATTCATTACCCAAAAGTCATTCAGGAGCGGGTTGTTTAATTTCCATATAATCATATGGTTTGAGAGATTTTCTTCTTATTAATTTCCATTGTTATTGGGTTTTGGTACAAGAGTGTGGTTGGTATGATTTCAGTTTTTTGAATTTGTCGAGAATTGCTTTATGGCTGAGCATGTGGTCAGTCTTAGAGTATGTGCGATTTGCTTTTTGTTGGGTGAAGTATTCTGTAGATGTCTGTTAGGTTTATTTGGTTAAGTGTCACATTTAAGTCCCAAATATATTTGTTAGCTTTCTGTCTCAGTGATCTGACACTATCAGTGGGGTGTTTACATCTCCCATTATTATTTTGTGGTTATTTAAGTCTCTTCGTAGGTCTTTAAAACCTTGTTTTGTAAATCTGGGTGCTCCAGTGTTGGGTATATATACTTTTAGAATAGTTAAGCCTTATTGTTGAACTCCTTATAATTCCTACATAATTCCATTATGTAGTGCTCTTATTTATCCTTTTTGACCATTATTGGTTTAAAAATCTGTTTTGTCTGAAGAATACCAATCTGCTTTCTTTTGTTTTCCATTTGTTTGATATATCTTTCTCTACCCCTTTACTTTGAGCTATGGTTGTCATTGCATTTGAGATGGGGCTCATGCAGACAGCATCATCAGGTTAATGACTGGGTCTTTCTTCTTCTTCTTCTTCTTCTTTTTTTTGACAGAGTCTCCCACTGTCTCCCAGGCTGGAGTGCAGTGGCATGATCTTGGCTCACTGCAACCTCTACCTCCCAGGTTCAAGTGATTCTCATGCCTCAGCCTCCCAAGAAGCTGGGATTACAGGCATGTGCCACTAATTTTTGTATTTTTAGTAGAGAAGGGGTTTTTCCATAGTGGCCAGACTGGTCTTGAACTCCTGGCCTTTAGTGATCCACCCACCTTGGCATCCCAAAGTCCTGGGATTACAGGCATGAGCCACTGTGCTCAGCCAGGTCTTTCTTCTTTATCCAATTTGCCACTTTGTGTCTTTTAAGTGGGGTGTTTAGCCCATTTACATTCAAGGTTAATATTGATATGTGAGGATTTAATCCTGGAATCATATTGTTAGCTGGTTGTTCTGTAGACTTGCATTGTATTGTTTCTTTATAATGTCAGTGGTCTATTTACTTGTGTGTTTTTGTGGTGGCAGGTTATCAGTCTTTCATTTCCTTGTTTAGCACTCCCTTCAGGACCTCTTGTAAGGCAGGCCTGGTGGTAATAAATTCCCTTAGTTTTTGCTTGTCTGAAAAGGATTGTGTTCTCCTTATAAACTTATAAAGCTTAGTTTGATTGGATATGAAATTCTTGTTTGGAATTTTTAAAGATGAGTCCCCTAGTCTCTTCTGGCCTATAAGGGTTCTGCTGAAAGATCCTCTGTTAGCTTAATAGGGTTCCCTTTGTAGAAAACCTGCACCATCTCTCTAGCTCCCTTAAAAATTTTTTCTTTTGTGTTAACTTTGAAGAATCTGATGACTGTGTGTCTTGATGACTCTATGTCATCTTGTGTAGCATCTAGCAGGGGTTCTCTGGGTTTCCTGAATATGCATGTTGACCTCTCTAGTGAAACTGGGGAAATTTTCATGGACAGTATCCTCAAATATCTTTTCCAAGTTGCTTGCTCTCTCTCCATCTTTTTCAGGAATGTGCCAATGACTGATAAGTTTGGTTTCATTACATAATCCCATATTTCTCAGAGGTTTCACTCATTTTTAAAATCATTTTTAGAAATTTTTGTCGGCCTCCATGAATTTGAAGGAATTGCCTTCAAGCTGAGATTTTCCTCAGCTTAATCTATTCTGTTATTAATGCTTTCAATTAAATTCTGAAATTCCTATAATGCATTTTTCATTTCCAAAAAGTTCAATGTAGTTCTTTCTTAAAATGGCTATGTCATCTTTCAACTCAAACTGATTTCCTGTGTTTCTGGGATTGGGTTTCGACATTCTTCTATATGTCCATGGGCCTTCTTGCCATAGAGATTCCGAATTCCATGTCTGTCATTTCAACCATTTCATCCCAGTTAAGAACCATTGCTGGGGAACTAGTACAGTTGTTTGGAGATAAGAAGACACTATAGCTTTTAAAGTTGCAGGAAGTTTTGTGCAGGCTCTTTCTCATCTGTGTGCACTGTTCTTTGAATCTTTGAAGTTGTTGTCTTTCAAACGAAGCCTTTTGCTTTTATATTCTTTGCTGCCCTTGAGGGTTTGTTCATGATATAAGTTAGGTTTAGTTGATGGATTGCATTTCTGAAGGCTTTCAGGGGGCCAAAGCTCAGCTCAGTATTACTGGGCTACATGCTCTAATCTTGCAGGGCTGAGACCAGGCCAGCAACTTTGTTCTCTGGTCCTTCCAAGTTAAGCACCTGCTGTGCTAGAGGCATCAAGGTGTTCACAGTCTGCTCGCAACAACACTCTGACAGGAGATGCTGGTGAAAGCACTCTGGTGGGATGATAGGGGTCCCCACATATATGCATGCTGGCAGGGAGGTGGGCTTTCGTGCACATGTGCGCACTAATGGAGCAGTCAGGGGAGGCTACAAGCAAGTGTGTTCTGGCAGGGGGAGGCTGCTGGTAGGTGCGGGTGGGGTCTATCTGCCAAAGTGCTCTGTTAGGCAGGGTCTGCTGGCAAGAGAGAGACGGCAGTAGCCACTGGCAAGCTGAGGCTGCAATGCAAGCAGATGTGGCCATGCATGGACCCTGGAAGAGGCTGGAAGACAGGAGGTGCTCAGGTCAGACTGGCCCCATCCCAGGGACAAGACAGCCCTGTTCTGCCCAGGTCAGACAGCCAACAAAGGCTAGAATCACCTAGAAGAATATGGCAAGCCTGGGGAATGGGTGCCCATGGCCATACTCTCTGCTCCAGCCACTCCCATGCTAAACCTTTGGGGCTGTGTGCAGGCTGGAGTTCTGTCTCTGCCAACTCTCTAGGCAGTTCTTCCTGCCTGCTCAGATGTTCATGGGGGTCATGGGGTCTCCTGTGGCTAGGATCCCAGAGGTCCATTACGAGAGTGGGCCACTCCACACCTGTTTCACTCACCTTTTCCATAGGAGTCGCTTAGGACCAGGAAAGAGTCCTGGTGCTCAGGAATCTTGTGCAAGGTTCCCAGCTTCTCCTCCCCACCCTTCAGCCCATGGTCCATGTCCTCCCATTGTTCACTCTCAATACCTTCCCTCTAAAGATCTGTTCAGACTGTGCCAGTCTACTGGACAGTCTTGTCTCTTTTTGAGGGAGAAGCTCTTCCTGGCTGGATCTAGTCAGCCATCTTGGCTCCCCCTCTAATTATTTTTAAGTAATTTAAAAAAATAAATTCAATCTGCAAAGTTTTCTCTGCGGTTTAGGGCAAATGTATCTGGACCTAAACATTTGCGTGTATTTTAGGAGCAAGATGCCTTTTGAAATGATTCACCTATCTTGGGCTTCAGTTTCTCCTTTACAGTGTTCGTTTTATCCTTCCAAATTTGGACACAATTTTCTTTATCAGGGAAGATCAAATCCACAGGGAATAAAGCAGCTCATCTCCTGCCATCCATTCTCAATGCCCCACATCTCCCTTCTCTTGTTCGGTATTCTCTCTTCATCACTAATTCCTGCCCGTCATATATTCCAGTGAATTTTCTCTCCCTCTGGGTGACTCTCTTGATTCTGTACTTACCCATGTCATTCCTTTACATTTGTTCTTGACCACATGCTATTACCTTTGCCCTTGATCTGCATTACTTTAGAAATCTCACTTCATCTGATATTCCTTTGGTGCTAAGTGCATGGTAGTGTGCTTTTCAGGTGCTGTGAACTGCAACTCCAAGTTTATTTTTATGGAGACAAAAATTGCTTCTCTTTTCCTATCATTTTAGTAACTCTTGTGAAGGTCTTTTTTTTTCTCATCTTTTGAGTTTAAATTATGCTAAAAACTTGCTCTGATTTAAGTAAAGGGAAGAGAAGACTTTTCCATTGTATCAGTGGGTTAAGATTTAAGACTTATGGAAATGGTATTTGTTCCTCTGACACTCCAAACTGCTTTATCTAGGCCCTCTTAGAGTCCTCTTTGAATTAAACTTTTTCTTGTGGATATACTGGCTTCGTTGTGCTCTCTCATTAGGGGCCTGTGACATCTGGTTGGGACTCTTTCAAATGACTTCTCACTTGGAATTGGGTGTAACCTGTTAGAAATCCATCACCCTATCCCTTAGTCTCATGTGGAATATTCCAGAGATTTCTTCCTTAGCTAGATTTCTCCAGCTATAATTTCTAGGCAGGAGTTGCCTGCTTTAGGGTGATTTTTCTCCCAAACACTCCACTGAAATTATTTAGTTCCATCCATGTCACATTTGGGATGCTAAATTCCTTGTAATATATACTAAAGAGAGGGTTAAAGGAGGGTTCCCTGAAGGCTTTATCCAAACTCCTTAAGGGCTTGATACCAGAAGAGCACAGATTAACACATAGCAAGAAAATACATTCCGTCAAACATAATCCCATCTGTACCTGCCAAAACGTTCCCCCTGCTTTACTAACATCCTTGTAACAACATTGTGCAAGGGTTCTGACACTTCTTAGATAAGCACTTCATTCAGCTCCCTGTCTCCCTTACAGAAGGAAACAGGCAAATTCCACATACAGTCAACTCCATTATCAGGCTCTTCTTATCCAGTATGTGGGGTATCCAGGCCTTTGTTTCTCTTCTGTCTCCTTCCGACTGCCTGCATTTGGGATGTGTTAGTTCCACTCTGTACCACCACTTTGGGGCATTTTTGAGGGAAAAAAAGACATAGACTGCCAAAACTGTTTTTATTTTACTTTTTATTAGCATGCCTAATAAAGACCTGGGTGAGTGAGGTCACTGGAACCAAAGAGAAAAATGAAGCTTCATGGCTCCAAGTACATTTGACTTTGAAACACTGAGCTTCCAAGATGTCCTGACATAACAGTAACAGTTACCCTGAAAGGGCCTTTTTCCAATAGAAATTGCTAGATATTTCCCTTTCCTTTCTCTGCTGAGCCACTTTCCTTGCTATTTTCTCTGTCATAAAAGATAAATTATGCATAATTAGTTAATAAAGAATCTGTGCCATTGGTGGCTAAAATCCTGGAAAGTATTGGAAATCTCAATCAGGACAGCCACGAAATTTCCATCTATCACTTACCTTCTTCTAATTAAGGGATAAATGGAGGTGGGAGGGAGTAAATGAAAAAAAAAGTTTATTAAATCTGATCTTCTCTCCCTTGGTTTGTGTGATTAAGCGACTATTCTCTAGTTTTTATGTAGCAGAGGGGATTTGACCTGCATATGGTTTAAATAGACTTTGGAGGGTTATGAAAGCCAGGGAGCCTAACTACGTCTACCTCTGTTTCTGTAAAGAAAATATGTTTAGGTTTCCAAAGAAATGATTCACAGACAAACTTTGGAACACAATTTGTTTATAATGCAGAACCTACCTAGGTCCCTGGGCTTTTCTTACTGAGGCAGCCCCTTCTAACAGAGAATCTAGGGCTGTAGCAGTCCCAGTAGAACTCACTCTGAAATGTTTTAAAGAGAAGTTAGAAATTTATTTAGGCAGCTAGTTTGAGCATGCAGACTAGGACATTGCTAGAAGTTGTATTACTTCCTATGACACCTGGGACTTAGTTACTTTAAGTGCATAAATCAGCCTTCTGAGAAATATTATTCAGTTTCCTGAGCTTAGTTTAAGCTGAATTAGAAGTGACCCTGTAGAATTATTTTATTCCCCTTTTGCCTGAATTCCTGTGGAAAGGATTAAAAAACCACGTTGTCTGCTTTTATTGGCCTAGTTTCTCTCACCCCACCCCATTTTAATAACTTCGGCTCCTTAAATCTATATTCTCTACACAGTCTTTTATAGAAATTTGTCAAACATGTAAATGCACAAAGTTAACTAGGCCTTCACTATTTCTACAACAACTGGTGCATAGACAGAAGATGTGATGGCCCTTTGGGTACCAATAATTTTCTGGGGACATAAAAACGAGGATTGCTGCTTTTGCCAGATCTCCCAGTGCTTTATGATATCACCAGGCATTTTGTGACACCATCACTTTAACACACAGGCTTTGGCCTTAGACTACAGGCAAAAAAACATGTTTATTGATCAAGACAGAGGAGAAAAGACTAGAAGTTGGAAAGAAAAGCCCCCAACATTGCCTGGAGAAAGTATTCTGAAGAAAAACTGGATTCAGACATTTCTGAAGGAGAGTGGAAGAGAGGAGGGCAAGGAGGGTTGAGGGTTAGACAGCACTGAGTTGGAATCACACAATTTATGTACACAAAAAGCTCAACATCACTGATGGTGAGAGAAATACAAATCAAAACCACAATGAGATACCATCTCACACTAATCAGAATGGTGATTATTAAAAAGTCAATAAATAACAGATGCTGGCAAGGTTGCGGAGAAAAAGAAATGCTTTCACACTGTTGGTGGGAGTATAAATTGGTTCATGCACCGTGGAAGACAAAATAGCAATTCCTCAAAGACCTAGAGGCAGAAATAACATTTGACCCAGCAATCTCATTACTGGGTATGCACCCAAAGGAATGTAAACAATTCTGTTATAAAGATATATGCATGCATATGTCCATTGCAGCACTATTCACAGTAGCAAATACATGGAATTGATCCAAATGCTCATCGTTAATCGATTGGATAAAGAAAATGTGATACATATACACACCAAAGAATAATATGCAGCCATAAAAAAGAATGAGATCATATCCTTTGCAGGGACATGGATAGTTGGAAGATGCTATCCTCAGCAAACTAACGCAGGAACAGAAAACCGAGCACCGTAAGTTCTCACTTATAAGTGGGAACTGAATGATGAGAACATGTGGACACGTGGCGGGGAACAACACACACTGGGGCCTTTCAGTGGGGATGGGGGGAGGGAGAGCATCAGGAAGAATAGTTAATGGATGCTTGGCTTAGTACCTAGGTAATCTGTGGAGCAAACGACCATGGCACATGTTTACTTATGTAACAAAGCTGCACATCATGCACATGTACCCTGGAACTTCAAATGAAAGTTGAAAAATAATACAATAAAATAAAAATAGAAATAAAAACCATTTTTAAAGCAAAAAAAAAATCCAATCCAACACCTGGACTTTGTGATGGTGTATGTTTCACTCCATTTTAAATTATGTGATAAACATGAAAGCTCCTGATGCTTTGCTAATCCAGATTCTAAATGAAGCAATAAAGGAGAGGTTCTAGTAGCAAAATGAAAACAGGCAAAACTGAGTGGAAAATAGTTCTTCTTCATGCTGCACTCTCCCCTTCGCCACTAGTCCTAGATTCACTGGCCCTGGAGTTAGAAACAGCAATGATTTCAGTACAGAATGTCTGGTCACTAGGGACACACTGTAGCCCTCATCAAGACAAATGAGATTTTCCCTTTTTTTTCAAATTAAAGTTGGAAGTCTCTAGAAGAATGTTTGCTAGGGGGAAAAAAAGAATTTAAAATCTACTGTGGACATAGAGCAATTATGTCTGTAGTACATTTCCAACATGTATGTATGTTAATATATAACCATGGAAGAGTGCCTGGGTCCTTTTCCACAATCCAGACAGGGCTGAGACGATTGTTAGACCAGGTTTCCATCGCCCCCTCTTTTTTTTTTCCCCAAAAGGCCAGTTACATTTAGAGCTTTATACTGATTCCATGAAAATATGTATTTCTCTCTCTGCATTTTTGCCATGGTTCTAGATTTTGCTACTAGGTTACCCTTGGAGCTGCTGCCACAGAGAGAAAACTGGGCAGTGTAAACGATGCACTTAACTACTAGGGTATTTCTTAGACTTTACATATAATAAGGAATGAACCCCAAATTGTCTGAGTGAGGCTCAGATTTCTTCCATATCTGAGTCTATAACTGTAAGCAGATAACACAAAGATATGTATAAAAAAGAGCAAAAACACAATTAACAACACCTGCATGCCCAACCAACACTCATTTACACATACTCCTAACACCACTTTACTGAGAGGACCCAACAATTTCTTCAGTTCTTGGGACTCAGAGAAGTCTGTTCATATTCTCTGCATCTAAATGGTAAATATGGAGGTCTATTTCCCCTTGGCTGTGCACTAATCCTCCTCTTCCTGAGTCATCCCAAAGAGAGCCAGGGTTCTTGTTGGAAAATAAGTGGACAGCAAGAAAAAAAAAATACAGATCCTTTTCAGCCAGTGCTGTGAGAATTTGCTATCCCATTGGTTTTTCTCTCCTGAAAGGAAAATGTACCAGAAAGAGAAAAACAGATAAATAAACTGATGATAATGTTTCTCATCTTGGTAGACTATCGTCAGGGAATAATGAAATTCACACTAGAGAATTTTATGATTCACAATTTCCATTTAGTATATCTTTATGCTCCTTGGAGCAACTAGTTTAGGGTTTGTTTGGAGTCTGATATTTTCTCTTCTTTTTAGGGGGAGGTGGGCAGCCTGGTCTAACAGCAACATTATAAAACCCTGGAAAATACATAAAGTCTGAGAACTGTAACAATCAGAGATGGAGGAGACCCATTATGTCATCTGTCAGACCCAGGGGAATCAGTGGAGGATTCTTTCCTAGAATAGATTTTCTACTTCCTTATCCCGTTGACTTTCAAATGGCTCTAGGGATGGGGTTTCCACCACTTCCTTTACTACGTATATTTCCCCAATCTCATAATTCTTGCTGTCAAAATTTTTCAGGGTGTTTAGTCCAAATGTTCCTTTTTTTCTGAAAATGGCAACTGCTTTTCCTTACTCAAAGTTGTGTCCTACCTGTCAGAATGAACACTCTATCTTTTTGAAGCTGTATAACCACTTCATACTTTGTCACCAGAACTCTTCTCTGATTCTCTCCCTCTGGAAGTCATTGTAGCACCAAGTAGGCAGGGAACATATAAGGAAATCGTGGCAATTAGGCAAATAGATTCTTAGATGGTTGGGCTGTGATATCTCAGCATTCCAACAACAGAATTCCTCCGAATTTCATGGCTCAGAAGGTTCACCTGATATTTCATCTTGGTGCCACATATTGAATGTGCACTTGACACTGAAGCCCCGAGAATTGTGCAGTGCACAAACTCAACCAACCTAGATAGTCCTATAAAAATTATTTTAAAAATCCTTGCCTTTTATTAAAGCTTCATTTATATCTATTTTGCATGTAAATGTACACTGATACATATATATATATGTGTATATATATGCCAGTCATGTTGAAATTATAATTATATAATTCTTAGAGGTATTTTCCTTCTAAGGGTCTTAGTAGAGTACAGAAGCCAGAGTGGCTAAAAAGGGCTGTGTTCTTCAATATTGTGGATGTGTGTTCTGATCACTAATTGCTGCTTCTGATCACAGAAGTACAGACAGAGTCTGTGGTCATTCTTGTCATACCTCCAAAATTGTTGCAAGTCCCTCACCTTCTGACTAAAGTGACTTCCAGAAGATTTGAAGGGATATTGCCTTCTCCCCACTTTTACTTTTCTCTCTTTTTCCCTTTTGGGAGCCAGTCATGGAGGACTAGGACATTCAAAAGCAACCGCATATATAGGAAAATTAGAAAGTCAGTGTGCATGCACAGAGGAAAACATAGGCTCAGAAAATGTCTCAGAAGGTCTTAAAATTTTATGGCTTAGACCAGTATTTGGAACAGAAACAGGCTGAAACAATAATAATTTAGAAAAAACAGCAAACATTAAGAAAAAGAATATCTGAATTTTAGAGTTAGCACATTATTAGATTCAAATGGCCAACTTGACAGAAAAGAAATAGCAAGGCATATGAAGAAATACGAAAATATATTTCCTTCAAAAGAAAAAAATAAATAGAAATTTCCCAAAAGAAGACCTGAAGACAGATCTACTAGACAAAATTTCAAAACAACTGTCTTAAAGATGCTCAAAAAACTAAAGGAAGACACATATAAAGTCAATAAAATGACATATGAACAAAATAGAAATATCAACAAAGAGATGGAAACCTAAAAAGAATCCAAAAATAATTTCTGGATCTGAAAAGTATAAAAACTGAAATAAAAAATTTTCTAGAGGAATTCAAAGCTAGATTTGAGCACAAAGAAGAATCAGTGAACTTGAAGATAGGACAATTAAAATTATCAAGAATGAGGAACAGAAAAAATAAAAAAGATTGAAGAAAAGTCAACAGACACCTATGAAACACCATCAAGTGGACCAACGTATGCATTGTGGTGAGTCCCAGAAGGATAACAGAGTGAAAAAGGGAAAGAGAGATTATTTGAAGAAACAATGACTAAAGGTTTCCCAAATTTGATGAGAAACATAAACATCTGAGGAGCTCAAAAAACTCTATTTAGGCACATTATTATCAAACTGCAAACCCCAAAGACAGAGAATCTTAAAAGCAGCAAGAGAGAAGTAACTCATCATATACAAGGGCTCTGCAATAGGATTATCTGCAGATTTCTCACTGGAAACTTTGGAGGCCAGAAAGCAGTGGTTGGTACAGTGCAAAAGAAAAGAAAATTTCAACCAAGAATCTTATATCTGGCAAAACTGTTCTTAAAAACTGAGGGAAAAATTAAGACATTATAAGATAAACAAAACCTGAGTGAGTTTGTTACCACTAGGCCTTCCCTGTAGGAAGTGCTGATGGGAGTCCTGCAGGTCAAAACAAAAGGACATTAGACATTAACTCAGAGCCGTAGGAAGCAATAAAGAGCACAGCTAAGATAAATAAATACATGGGCAATTATAAAAGCCAGTATTATTATAACTTTGGCTTGTAATTCCACGTTTTGTTTTTTATGTAATTTAAGAGAATAATGGCTTAAAATATTATTAGTTTATTGTTTTGGAAATACAATATACAAAAATGTAATTTGTGACATCAACTGAAAGGGGTGGGAACAGAGCTGTAAAGGAGTAGTTTATTATATTATTAAAGTTAAAATTGTATAAATTCAAACTAGAATGTTATAACTTCAGGATTTTATATTTAATTCTCATGTTAACTACAAAAAAAACCCTATAAAACATACAGAAAAGGAAATGAGAAGGGACTTAAAACATTTCACTACCAAAAATCAACTAAATACAAAGAATACTATAATGCAATAAATGAGGGACCAAAAAAGGTATAAAACAAATAACAAATAACAAAATGACAGAAGTTCTTCCTCACCGATAATTACTTTAAATGTGTATGTTTAAACTACACAATCAAGATTGTCAAAGTACATTTTTAGAAAAATGTGATCTAACCACATGCTAGCTATAAGAGACTCACTAGGCCGGAGCAAGATGGCTGAATAGGAACAGCTCCAGCCTCCAACTCCCAGTGCGAGCGACACAGAAGACCAGTGATTTCTGCATTTTCAACTGAGGTACTGGGGTCATCTCACTAGGGAGTGCCGGACAATCGGTGCTGGGCAGCTGCTGCAGCCCGACCAGTGAGAGCTGAAGCAGGGCAAGGCATTGCCTCACCTGGGAAGCGCAAGGGGGAAGGGAATCCCTTTTCCTAGCCAGGGGAACTGAGACACACAACACCTGGAAAATCGGGTAATTCCCACCCCAATACTGCGCTTTAAGCAAATGGGCACACCAGGAGATTATACCCACACCTGGCCCGGAGGGTCCCATGGCCACGGAGCCTCCCTCATTGCTAGCACAGCAGTGTGCCATCTAACCGCAAGGCAGCAGTGAGGCTGAGGGAGGGGCGCCCGCCATTGCTGAGGCTTAAGTAGGTAAACAAAGCCTCTGGGAAGCTCGAACTGGGTGGAGCTCACAGCTCAAGGAAACCTGCCTGTCTCTGTAGACTCCACCTCTGGGGACAGGGCACAGCTAAACAACAAGAAAAAAAGCAGCAGAAACCTGTACAGACGCAAACGACTCTGTCTGACAGCTTTGAAGAGAGCAGTGGATCTCCCAACATGGAAGTTGAGATCTGAGAACAGACAGACTGCCTGCTCAAGTGGGTCCCTGACCCCTGAGTAGCCTAACTGGGAGACATCCCCCTCTAGGGGCAGTATGACACCCCACACCTCACAGGGTGGAGTACACCCCTGAGAGGAAGCCTCCAAAGGAAGAATCAGACAGGTACACTCGCTGTTCAGCAATATTCTATCTTCTGCAACCTCTGCTGCTGATACCCAGGCAAACAGGGTCTGGAGTGGACCTCAAGCAATCTCCAACAGACCTACAGCTGAGGGTCCTGACTATTAGAAGGAAAACTACCAAACAGGAAGGACACCTATACCAAAACCCCATCAGTACGTCACCATCATCAAAGACCAGAGGCAGATAAAACCACGAAGATGGGGAAGAAGCAGGGCAGAAAAGCTGGAAATTCAAAAAATAAGAGCGCATCTCCCCCTGCAAAGGAGCACAGCTCATCACCAGCAACGGATCAAAGCTGGTCAGAGAATGACTTTGACGAGATGAGAGAAGAAGGCTTCAGTCCATCAAACTTCTCAGAGCTAAAGGAGGAATTACGTGCCCAGCAAAAAGAAACTAAAAATCTTGAAAAAAGAGTGGAAGAATTGATAGCTAGAATAATTAATGCAGAGAAGGTCATAAACGAAATGACAGAGATGAAAACCATGACACGAGAAATACGTGACAAATCCACAAGCTTCAGTAACCGACTTGATCAACTGGAAGAAAGAGTATCAGCGACTGAGGATCAAATGAATGAAATGAAGCGAGAAGAGAAACCAAAAGAAAAAAGAAGAAAAAGGAATGAACAAAGCCTGCAAGAAGTATGGGATTATGTAAAAAGACCAAATCTACGTCTGATTGGGGTGCCTGAAAGTGAGGGGGAAAATGGAACCAAGTTGGAAAACACTTTTCAGGATATCGTCCAGGAGAACTTCCCCAACCTAGTAGGGCAGGCCAACATTCAAATTCAGGAAATACAGAGAACACCACAAAGATACTCCTCGAGAAGAGCAACTCCAAGACACATAATTGCCAGATTCACCAAAGTTGAAATGAAGGAAAAAATCTTAAGGGCAGCCAGAGAGAAAGGTCGGGTTACCCAAAAGGGAAGACAATCAGAATAACAGCAGACCTCTCTGCAGAAACTCTAGAAGCCAGAAGAGAGTGGGGGACAATATTCAACATTCTTAAAGAAAAGAATTTTCAACCCAGAATTTCATATCCAGCCAAACTAAGTTTCATCAGTGAAGGAGAAATAAAATCCTTTACAGATAAGCAAATGCTTAGAGATTTTGTCACCACCAGGCCTGCCTTACAAGAGACCCTGAAGGAAGCCCTAAACATGGAAAGGAACAACAGGTACCAGCCATTGCAAAAACATGCCAAAATGTAAAGACCATCGAGGCTAGGAAGAAACTGCATCAACTAACGAGCAAAATAACCAGTTAATATCATAATGGCAGGATCAAGTTCACACATAACAATATTAACCTTAAATGTCAATGGACTAAATGCTCCAATTAAAAGACACAGACTGGCAAACTGGATCAAGAGTCAAGACCCATCAGTCTGCTGTATTCAGGAGACCCATCTCACATGCAGGGACATACATAGGCTCAAAATAAAGGGATGGAGGAAGATCTACCAAGCAAATGGAGAACAAAAAAGAGCAGGGGTTGCAATCCTAGTCTCTGATAAAATAGACTTTAAACCATCAAAGATCAAAAGAGACAAAGAAGGCCATTACATAATGGTAAAGGGATCAATTCAACAGGAAGAGCTAACTCTCCTAAATATATATGCACCCAATACAGGAGCACCCAAATTCATAAAGCAAGTCCTTAGAGACTTACAAAGAGACTTAGACTCCCATACAATAATAATGGGAGACTTCAACACTCCACTGTCAACATTAGACAGATCAATGAGACAGAAAGTTAACAAGGATATCCAGGAATTGAACTCATCTCTGCACCGAGCAGACCTAATAGACATCTATAGAACTCTCCACCCCAAATCAACAGAATATACATTCTTCTCAGCACCACATCGCACTTATTCCAAAATTGACCACATAATTGGAAGTAAGGCACTCCTTAGCAAATGTAAAAGAACAGAAATTATAACAAACTGTCTCTCAGACCACAGTGCAATCAAACTAGAACTCAGGACTAAGAAACTCAATCAAAACCACTCAACTACATGGAAACTGAACAATCTGCTCCTGAATGACTACTGGGTACATAAAGAAATGAAGGCAGAAATAAAGATGTTCTTTGAAATCAATGAGAACAAAGATACAACATACCAGAATCTCTGGGACACATTTAAAGCAGTGTGTAGAGGGAAATTTATAGCACTAAATGCCCACAAGAGAAAGCTGGAAAGATCTAAAATGGACACTCTAACATTACAATTAAAAGAACTGGAGAAGCAAGAGCAAAACATTCAAAAGCTAGCAGAAGGCAAGAAATAACTAAGACCAGAGCAGAACTGAAGGAGATAGAGACACAAAAAACCCTCCAAAAAATCAATGAATCCAGGAGTTGGTTTTTTGAAAAAATCAACAAAATTGACAGACCGCTAGCAAGACTAATAAAGAAGAAAAGAGAGAAGAATCAAATAGACGCAATAAAAAATGATAAAGGGGATATCACCACCGACCCCACAGAAATACAAACTACCATCAGAGAATACTATAAACACCTTTACGCAAATCAACTAGAAAATCTAGAAGGAATGGATAATTTCCTGGGCACTTACACTCTTCCAAGACTAAACCAGGAAGAAGTTGAATCCCTGAATAGACCAATAGCAGGCTCTGAAATTGAGGCAATAATCAATAGCCTACCAACCAAAAAAAGTCCAGGACCAGATGGATTCACAGCTAAATTCTACCAGCGGTACAAGGAGGAGCTGGTACCATTCCTTCTGAAACCATTCCAATCAATAGAAAAAGAGGGAATCCTCCCTAACTCATTTTATGAGGCCAACATCATCCTGATACCAAAGCCTGGCAGAGACACAACAAAAAAAGAAAATTTTAGACCAATATCCTTGATGAACATCGATGCAAAAATTCTCAATAAAATACTGGCAAACCGGATTCAGCAGCACATCAAAAAGCTTATCCACCATGATCAAGTGGGCTTCATCCCTGGGATGCAAGGCTGGTTCAACATTCGCAAATCAATAAATGTAATCCAGCCTATAAACAGAACCAAAGACAAGAACCACATGATTATCTCAATAGATGCAGAAAAGGCTTTTGACAAAATTCAACAGCCCTTCATGCTAAAAACGTTCAATAAATTCGGCATTGGTGGAACGTACCTCAAAATAATAAGAGCTATTTATGACAAACCCACAGCCAATATCATACTGAATGGGCAAAAACTGGAAAAATTCCCTTTGAAATCCAGCACAAGACAGGGATGCCCTCTCTCACCACTCCTATTCAACATAGTGTTGGAAGTTCTGGCTAGGGCAATCAGGCAAGAGAAAGAAATCAAGGGTATCCAGTTAGGAAAAGAAGAAGTCAAATTGTCCCTGTTTGCAGATGACATGATTGTATATTTAGAAAACCCCATTGTCTCAGCCCCAAATCTCCTTAAGCTGATAAGCAACTTCAGCAAATTCTCAGGATACAAAATTAATGTGCAAAAATCACAAGCATTCTTATACACCAGTAACAGACAAACAGAGAGCCAAATCAGGAATGAACTTCCATTCACAATTGCTTCAAAGAGAATAAAATACCTAGGAATCCAACTTACAAGGGATGTAAAGGACCTCTTCAAGGAGAACTACAAACCACTGCTCAGTGAAATCAAAGAGGACACAAACAAATGGAAGAACATACCATGCTCATGGATAGGAAGAATCAATATCGTGAAAATGGCCATACTGCCCAAGGTGATTTATAGATTCAATGCCATCCCCATCAAGCTACCAATGAGTTTCTTCACAGAATTGGAAAAAACTGCTTTAAAGTTCATATGGAACCAAAAAAGAGCCCGCATTGCCAAGTCAATCCTAAGTCAAAAGAACAAAGCTGGAGGCATCACGCTACCTGACTTCAAATTATACTACAAGGCTACAATAACCAAAACAGCATGGTACTGGTACCAAAACAGAGATATAGACCAATGGAACAGAACAGAGTCCTCAGAAATAATACCACACATCTACAGCCATCTGATCTTTGACAAACCTGAGAGAAACAAGAAATGGGGAAAGGATTCCCTATTTAATAAATGTGCTGGGAAAATTGGCTAGCCATAAGTAGAAAGCTGAAACTGGATCCTTTCCTTACTCCTTATACGAAAATTAATTCAAGATGGATTAGAGACTTAAATGTTAGACCTAATACCATAAAAACCCTAGAAGAAAACCTAGGTAGTACCATTCAGGACATAGGCATGGGCAAGGACTTCATGTCTAAAACACCAAAAGCAACGGCAGCAAAAGCCAAAATTGACAAATGGGATCTAATTAAACTAAAGAGCTTCTGCACAGCAAAAGAAACTACCATCAGAGTGAACAGGCAACCTACAGAATGGGAGAAAATTTTTGCAATCTACTCATCTGACAAAGGGCTAATATCCAGAACCTACAAAGAACTCAAACAAATTTACAAGAAAAAAACAAACAACCCCATCAAAAAGTGGGCAAAGGATATGAACAGACATTTCTCAAAAGAAGACATTCATACAGCCAACAGACACATGAAAAAATGCTCATCATCACTGGCCATCAGAGAAATGCAAATCAAAACCACAATGAGATACCATCTCACACCAGTTAGAATGGCAATCATTAAAAAGTCAGGAAACAACAGGTGCTGGAGAGGATGTGGAGAAATAGGAACACTTTTACACTGTTGGTGGGATTGTAAACTAGTTCAACCATTATGGAAAACAATATGGCGATTCCTCAAGGATCTAGAACTAAATGTACCATATGACCCAGCCATCCCACTACTGGGTATATACCCAAAGGATTATAAATCATGCTGCTATAAAGACACATGCACGCATATGTTTATTGCGGCACTATTCACAATAGCAAAGACTTGGAATCAACCCAAATGTCCATCTGTGACAGACTGGATTAAGAAAATGTGGCACATATACACCATGGAATATTATGCAGCCATAAAAAAGGATGAGTTTGTGTCCTTTGTAGGGAAATGGATGCAGCTGGAAACCATCATTCTTAGCAAACTATCACAAGAACAGAAAACCAAACACCGCATGTTCTCACTCATAGGTGGGACAAGAAATAAATGACATCTAATTTGGAAAAGAAGAAGTAAAATTATCTCTGTTCACAGATGATTTATCTTATACATAGAAAACTTAAAAATTTCACAAAAATAGAAATAAATGAATTCAGTGAAGTAGTAGGCTACAAAGTCAAAAAAAATCAGTTGCATTTCTTTATACTAACAATAAACAATAGAAAATTAAGAAAACAATGTTATTTACAATAGCAGCAAAAATAATAAAATACTTAGGCATTAATTTATCCAAGGAGCTAAAAGACTTGTAAATAAAAACCACAAAACATTGGTAAAAGAAATTAAAGAAGACAAACGAAGAGATATTCTGTGTTCATGGGTTGGAAGACAATATTGATAGATGTCAATACTACCCAAAGTGATCTACAGATTCAACGCAATATATCAAAATCATAATGATTTTTACAGAAATAGAAAAATCCATCCAAAAATTAACATAAAACCTCAGGAACCCCAAACAGCTAAAACACCTTTTAAAAAGGCCAAAGTTGAAGGAGTCACACTTCCAGATCTCAAAATTTACTATAAAGCTACAGCAATCAGAAAAAGGATGGCACTTGCAGAAATACAGACATACAGACCAAGGAGTTGAACCGAAAGTCCCCAAATAAACTTGTACAAATACGGTTAAATTATTTTCAACAAAGAGGCTAACATCATTCAATGGGGAAAGGATAGTCTTTTAAACTAATGGTCCTGGGAAAACTGTACATCCACATGCAAAAGAATGAAATTGGACTCTTACCAAATATTATATGCAAAAATTAAATGAATCAAAGACCTAAATGCAACACCTAAAAGTATAAAACTCAAAAGAAAACCTATGGCAAAATCTTAATGGCATTGGATTTGGCAATGATTTCTTAGAGATGACATGAAAGGCACAGTCAACAAAAGAAAAAATAGACAAATTGCCTTCATGTCAATTTAAAATTTTTGTGCATCAAAAGATACTACCAACAGAGTAAAAAGCCAACCAATAGAATGGGGAAAAAATACCTACAATTATGTATCTGATGAGGGGTTAGTATCTAGAACATATAAAGAATTCTGTTTTTGTTCTAAATCGGAAGAACAAAAACCAAACACTGCAATTGTAAAACAGTCAAAGAACTTGAACAGCCATTTTTCTAAATATATTCAAATGGTCCACAAGCATATGAAAAGATGCCCAACATTGCTAATAATCAGGAAAATCAAATTAAAACTACAATGAGATATCATCTCACACCCATTAGAATGACCACTATCAAAAAACTGCAAGCATTAGCAAGGATATGGAGAAATTGGAATTCTTGTGCACTCTTCATGTTAATGTAAAGTGGTGCAGCTTCTATGGAAAACAATATAGAGGTTTATTTAAAAATTAAAAGTAAAATTACTACAAGATCCAACAATCCCACTTCTGGGTACATATCCAAAAGAATTGAAAACAGCATCTCAAAAATGTATGTGCACACCCTGTTCATTATTCACAAGAGGTAGAAGCAACCTAATGCCCACTGACGGATGAATGGATAAAGAAAATGTGGTATATACATACGATAGAATATTATTCAGTCTTAAAAAGGAAGGAAATTCTGATATATGCTACAATATAGATACACCTTGAGGACTTTATGGTAAGCCAATAAAAAAATATGATTCCACTTATTTGAGGTACATAGAGTAGTCAAATTCATAGAGACAGAAAGTAGAGTGGTGGTTGCCAGGGGTTACGGAGAGAGGAAATGAAGACTTACTGTTTTACACACAAAGAGTTTCATTTTTGCAAGATAAAAAAAAAGTTCTGGAGATGGATAGTGCTGATGTTTGCACAATATGTTTCTCGATATCACTGGATTATACACTTAAGAACAGTTAAGATGGAAAATTTTATGTTGTCTATATAATAAAAAGTAATTGAAAAGAAAGAAGTTATGAACCTAGAGGTAAGTTACTCAGACAGCAAAATCAGAAAAGAACCCAGATATTCTTTCCTAGGCCTCTGCTTCTAATCAGTTCTTCTGATGATCCATTTACTATGCCTCTGAGAATGTTTTTTCCCTTTCTCTGGATCTATTTTTTAACTCTAAAACAAAGAAGTTAGCCAGATAAGTGGCACCAAGCTAATATCCAAAGAATGATATTTCTGTCCCTGTGTTTTAAGTTAGTGAATTTTTAAAAATATAACAGCATGGATTTTTAAATTCCGATGACTACCACTTGATTTCCTTCTCACATCGATTTATATCCCCTCCTCCTAACCCCATAGCCCCTCCTACTCTAGAGATATGTAGCTCTAGGGTAGCTGACTCTACCAGCTCCCCCTTTTTGTGTTGCTCTTTCATTACTTGCTGCTGAAAGCACTGTTAATCACCGGCTTCATCTGATGGACAAGAAGATACGTCAACTTGTGGCCAAAATTCCCACATGGCAACATTGGCTGGAACCCATAGGCCCTGCACCCTGTATGCTTAGCCCACTTCACTCATGTGATTGCCTGTCTGCTGTCTGTAGGAATTTTGGTTTGTGACTCTAGGGTAAATGATATGGTTTGGCTATGTTCCCATCCAAATCTCATCTTGAATTGTAGTTCCCATAATCCCCACACACCATGGAAAGGACCTGGTGGCAGGTAACTGAATCACTGGGGCAGTTCTTCCATGCTATTCTCGTAATGGTGAGTAAGTTCTCACAAGATCTGATGGTTTTATAAGGGACTTCCCCCTTTCCTCAGTTCTCATTCTTCTCCTTCCTGCTGCCATGTGAAGGACATGTTTGCATCCTCTTCTGCCATGATTGTAAGTTTCCTGAGGCCTCCCCAGCCCTGTGGAACTGTGAGTCAATTAAACCTCTTTCCTTTATAATTTACCCAGTCTCAGGCAGTTCTTTATAGCAGCGTGAGAACAGACCAATACAGTAAATGATTATGTGTTACATTATTTTATATAGTTTATGGATGTATCACATGTGGATGGCAGCCCTGGGTGGGCACATTTTGATTCAATTGTCTAGTCAATGAAGTCAAATAGCAAGTTTTTACTGACATCACCAGGCTGTACTTTAAAATGACCAGACAAGTGGTTTTGGCATTGTATGAATGCCGCCTCAGTAAAGATCTGCTGAACTTCACGTAGAAATATGTGCCAAATCATATGCAAATTTGTATTTTGCATGGGAGCTGAGAGCTTTGGCACTTGATTCTGATGTTTTTTATAACTAAGTGTGTAGCACTGGCCAAGTTCTGCATATTTAATCCTTTTAATCATTCAATATAAATCATGCTCTCAGCCCCTTAATCATTCTTGTTATTATTCTTTGAAACTCCTCCAGTTTCCTTACATCCTTCATTGCTTAAAGAAGACTTTTTAGCAGGCCTGTTTCACTTCCAAGAATCGATTTTGTGATCGAAGCAGTGGGGGGTTTAGAAGATTCAGTTCCATGAGAGACTCCAAAGGAAATGCACGGCTTAGACTTTGGACATTTACAGACATTTCACAGGGACTCAATGGACACCTCATCTAAAAAGATAATTTTACATTCTTTTTCTCCTGAGTAGTACAGATAAATATTTATATTATTGTGACCATTGGTAATATAGTCTATGTTTTCATTGTGTATTTGTTTAGTATTTATCATGTGAATGAGAGAGTGCTTACTCTTCCATATTGAATCTAGAGAAGGAGAGAAACAGCTACTAGGAGAAATCCACTCATCACATTTTTCAGGACCAGAGACTTAATTTATTGTCTATCAACTGTTTTCCCTTTAATCTGACTATACTAGTGCTGGGGGATAGTGTAGCAGAGACTCAAAGAAAAAAGAACCCCAGATGAAGTGGTAAAAAGATAAGTTGATGGAGTGTCTTAAAAGATATCTACCTTGACTTGTATCTACTTTTTCTTTTGTCTACAGGCCTACCCCTGTCTCCAACTAGAATGCCTGCTCGAGAGAGTAGAACATTGTCTTGCTCAATATTCTGCCCCCAAAACTAGAAAGCCTTTCTATGCCTATGCCTGCCTTTCTAGGCATAATGAAGGCTCAATGAACATTTGAAGAATGAATGAGCAATCACCTTTGGCCTATCACTTTATGCTTTGATAAGGATAACTGTTACTTCTTCATTTTACATGAAGCATTGTGTAACATATAGCTATAAGGCAATTATTAAAGTCTCCCTTAAATGCCAGTAGTCCTTTCATACTGGTTGGTGCCCAAAGATGCTCCCACAGAGAAATTTACAGCCATCACTGCTCAAGGCCATTTAGTCCAACTCTTATCTGAAGTATGAATCCCCTCTGTTGGCCATCTTGCCAGTTATCATTTAGTCTTTGCTTGAATATCTCTAAAACAAAGAGCTCATTTTCTCCCAGAGTAGGTCTCCTTGTGCAGCTATGATAATTAGAATGTTCTTTCTTGTTAGCTAACATCTCTTTCTTTTCCTATAGCCTCTACCCATTGGCTTGGATGTCAGAAGCAGATCCACCAGGTCTTTAGAGAAATTAACATGGCCTCCCTAAACTTTCTCTTTGTATATTAAATGTCCCTGGTTCCTTTTCACACCTAGAAACATACAGCAGAAATCTCAGCAAGGGAGTCTTCCAGATATTCGCACTGAGGATTGAAACATGAACAGCAGGAATGGACCTGCAGGGTATTCATTGTATACCATTGTGTATTCCCTGTATGAAGAGTTAAAGGGCTGAGCCAATGACTAACTAGCTAACCAACCGCATTAGTCCATTCCTGCCCTGAAATACCTAAGATAATTTATAGAAAAAAGAGGTTTCGTTGGCTCATGTTTCCACAGGCTGTATAGGAAGGATGGCAGCATCTGCTTGGCTTCTGGGAGGCCTCAGGAAACTTATAATCATTGGTGGAAAGCAAAGGGGAAGCAGGCATGTCTTACATGGTCAGGGCTGGAGGGAGAGAGAGTAGGGGGAGGTGCTACACACTTTTAAACAACCAGATCTCGTGAGAACTCTATCATGAGAATAGCACCAAAGGGATGGTGCTAAACCAAACATGAGGGATCCACCCCCATGATCCAGTCGCCTCACACCAGGCCCCACTTCCAACACTGGGGATTACAGCTGAACATGGGATCCAAACCATATCACCAATCACAAGTCATCCTTCAGGGCCATAGGTCCGCATAAGAAGGGAAGAATGATTGGAGGTATGGATTCAACTACTTATGTAGATCCAGCTTTCTTCCCACAAGGAACTTGTACCAAAGCTTGGAGTGATAGAATAGTGAGAACCAAAGGCCAAGGCTACAGAAATCTTTGGTCAACACTGAAAATAGAAGAAAGACTACACTGTTCTGAAACTTGGGTGATGCTATATACCACAGAAGATAGAGACAATGGTAGAATATCATGTCATATTGGAGAAGACAAAATTAGCTCCACAGCAAGGCAGGAGCAAGGATGGGGAAGTGGTGAAGGAAACATCATCGGAGTGACAGGTGATATTTAAGAAACAACCAGAGGGAGGAGAATGGACAACTCAGGTCGCAGCTGAGAGGAGAGGGTTCTGTGTCTGGCACATGTGATGCCTCCTGGGTAAGATTTGAGGAAGACTGGAGTTCTTACCAATCTGCCAAGAGAGATGTTATTTTGTAACTGTTGTTCCCCCAGCATCAGGAAATATTAAGTATGCAAAAATGAGAACAATAGCTTGCATCCACTGGAGTCTGTTTTATGGGCCAGGCATTGTGTTACCACTGGGGTAGCTCATTCAATCCTCATAATAATCTTGTGAGGTATGTGCAATTCTCATCTCCATTTCACAGATGAGGAGATGAGGAAATTAAGACAGAGAAACTATCTCATCCAAAATTGCCCAGCTAGTAATAGCAGAGCTGTGAACTTGACTTATGAAATGATATAAAATTCAGCATTTTAGTAAAATTTAGTTTGGGCTCTGTGTCCCAGCCCAAACTCCAACAGTAAAGCATTTAAATTTTGGTTGAACATCAAAGTTCATTAACTGGTGCTTTAATCAATGTTTTTTAAAATTGCTGGATCTAAGTATATACACCACATCAAACAAAAATCAGGCAGGGAGACCGGGTGTGGTGGCTCACATCTGTAATACTATCACTTTGGGGAGCCGAGGCTAGTGGATCACCTAAGGTCAGGAGTTCGAGACCAGCCTGGCCAACATGGTGAAGCCCTGTCTCTACTAAAAATACAAAAATTAGCTGGGCATGATGGCGCGTACATGTAATCCCAGCTACTTGGTAGGCTGAGGTAGGAGAATCGCTTGAACCTGGGAAGCGGAGGTTGCAGTGGGCCGAGATCACACCAGCCTGGGTGCACTTCAGCCTGGGTGACAAAGTGAGACTCCATCTCAAAAACAAAACAAAACAAAACAAAAACAGGCAGAGAAATGAAGTTAGTTAATTACTGTAGGAAATGTACTTAACATTGGTAAATGACTATAGGATCATCCATACCTTGTCACTGAACTGTGGGTGAATGACCACCAGTCTTCATGTAAGTACAGCCCTTTCAGGTGCAGAACTAGCACTTCACAAGGGAGCATCTGTCTGACACAGCCTCCTCTACTCAGGTATTAAAAGATTAATGCAACAGGTGACAGCCACCACGCCATCTGTCATGTATCTATCACCATCTTCTATATCCCTCAACAACCTCCTCAGAGAACGTGCCACTCTGGTCCAGTGAAAACTAAATCCTCCCCTGAGAAATTCCAGGGCATCTTGTTTTATAAAAACCTTTTATGGAACCATAAAATGCCTCGACGCCTTAAAGAAGTTGGCCTCGTGAATGAGAGCAAACTGTGTTGCACTGAGCTACACAAGTTGAGCAAACTGCTATTTCTTCTGGCTAGAGTACGTCCTTTTTCTTTATTGGACTAAATGCATTTAGCAAAAGAAAACAACGTTTTAATTGCATGCTCCTGTTTACAGCATGCAAATCATTTAAGATTGGCGTTGTTGTAAACCAGGAGAAGGCAGAGCAGAGCATTCTAGATATGCTTATACTTTATGTGCCCAAGAACACAGCCATTTACAACCCAGTGGTACTTTACTGCTAATGATCTTTGAAGTTAACAAGGTTTGTGAAAGCTTCTCAACATTATTATTACTACTTATATTAATAGCATTAGTGATCTCTTTTATTCTTCCAAGACTTAGCACTACTAATTGGCATCAGTATAAACAGAGGTATTAATGCTATCATGCAATGCAAGCAGAGCCAACTCTGGCAGCTTTGTGGGTTTAATATGGAAATGTTTGCTATCTAATGAGGACACAAAATGTTAATCTGCAGAACAAATTGTATTTATAGAGAAACTAATTATCATATGCAAATGTGACACACATCACTTGCAAAATTCCTGTTGCTGCTGGGTGGGCCCTCTTTGACCTTTGTGAAAAGCAGCACTTTGAAGTAGTAGCTAATGGTTTCATGCACTGAAGCTGATTAGTTTCATTTTCATACAGAAATGAGCTAAGTAGAAATGATGGTAGCTCTAAATAAAAGCACCAAAGCCACTGCTTCTGTAGCCATAATATGCACACTATTTTGGTATCCCTTCCTTTAAAATTCAGGATTCTTTTGCAACTTTTGCCACATCTTAAAAGCTACAGAACAGCTGTGCAGAGTAAAGAATGTTTTAACCCTATTAATAGAAGATTAAGAATTGTTATCATAAATACAGTCCTATGGGGTGAAGGCTATTTTGATGTTTTTATAATTGTTTTTGTGTTTTGTTGTTCTTTTATTGTCTCCATTAAATAAGGAACTCCCTCAAGTATATGAGACAGATCATTAGATCTAGTAAACATGGATTCACTCCTATTCTTGGTGTTTTCTCACTTTTCTCTTTCAAATATATGATCTCCAATAGAAAAGTCATGGAATCAATCTAAATGCCCATCAGTGGTAGATAAAAAACAAAACAAAACAAAAAACACTGCGGTACATACACACCATGGAATACAATGAACCATAAAAAAGAGTGAGTGAGATCACGTCCTTTGCAGCAACATGGATGGAGCTAGAGGCCATTATTCTCAGTGAACTAATGCAGGATCAGAAAACCAAATACTGTATGCTCTCACTTATAAGTGGGAGCTAAACATTGAGCATACATGGACACAAAGAAGGGGACAGATACCAGGGCCTACTTGAGGGTGGGAGGAGGGAGAGAATTGAAAAACTACCTATCAGGTACTATGTTTATTACCTAGGTGTTGAGAAAATCTGCATCCCAAACCCCCATGACATGCAATTTACCTATATAACAAAACTGCCCAGGTACCCTGGAACCTAAAAGTTAAAAAAAAATAAAAACACAAAGATATGTGTTTTCTAGTTTGAAGCCTTATAGAACTATAAAACACTGGAACTTAAATGGCCTTAGAGAGCATTTCAATTAGTCTCGATATTTAATTTACAGATGAAGAGAGTGTGGTGCAGAGAGATCAAATGGAGTGCCCAAGATCACACAGTGATTTAGTGGAACATAATAGAAGTCAGGTGATTTTTCTATGTAGTGAGGACTAAACTCTGATTTTTTTTTTTTATCTTGCCCAAATTCCTATCTAAGGGATCTGGGGAGTCATGCCCTACAAATCATAAATTCTCATTAGATGGGTTTTATTCAACCCAATATACTGTGACTTACTTTCCAAACTGACTCTGGCATAACATGAGACAAGGAAGAAAATAAAAATATTTTACCCCCAAATGTGTTTCTTTGCCGTATTTTGAAATGGCCCTGTAAAGCAGTTCTTTGTGCAGGAAAATTTGTATCTGTAAAGAATCTCTATAAACATAGCTAGATCTTTTTCTTCCAGACTCTCCCAATCCTAAAGAGATTGATTCAGATCTGAATGGAAATATTTGTCATCTATTGTCTCCAAGGGCAGCCACCATAAGACTTCAAAATAACTTTGGTCTCCACAATCTTTATCTTAACCTGAACATTCCCTTTTTGTGAATTCCAGGTCTTTAGACAAACTCAACCAATTGTCAACCAGAAAATGTTTAAATTCACCTATGTCCTGGAAGCTCCCCACTGCTCCCTCATCTGCTTTGAGTTGTCACGCCTTTCTGGACCAAATCAATGTATTTCTTAAATGTATTTGATTAATGTCTCATGCCTCCCTAAAATGTATAAAACCAACCTTTATCCCAACCACCTTGGACACAAGTTCTTAGGCCCTCTCGAGGGCTGTGTCACAGGTCGTGGGCACACATATTTGGCTCAAAATAAATCTCTTCAAATATTTTACAGAGCTCAACTCTTTTCATCAACAGTGCTTAAGTTTTTTTTTTTTTTTAATCACCTATTCTGTAGCATGGTTAAGTTTAGAGTTACATGAACACTTAATGGCTTTTATAACTTCCTATGGCAGATGTAGCTGGCAGAAGGCCTCAGGCGGCTTCTGGACATATAGTTCTGCTAATTCTCATCCTGACATCAGGGATCCGTTTTGGCATTCTCCCAATGCCTGTTAGGCTCTGAGGACAGAAAAGCAAAAGAAACATGGCCCCTACCCTCATGGAACTCACAGTTTGCTGAGAGACCAACATACATACAGACATTTTCAATAACACAAGGGAAGTGCATTATCTAAATATGACAAAGTGTATAAGAACACAGAAAAGAAATAAGTGACTGAAATGGAAGAGGGAAAATGTGTTGATTGCTATGTAATAAATCACCTCAAACACAGTGGCTTAAAAAATGTACATTTATTGTTTCCAGGGGTCAGGAGTTCTTGTGTAGCTTAGCTGGTCCACTGAGCAGGGTCTCACAAGGATGCACTCAAGGTACTGCGCAAGCTGTGTTCTTTTTTGAAGCTCAGGGCCTTCTTCCAAATTCAGATGTTGGTTGGCAGAATTCAGTGCCTTATAGTTTCTGGAGACAAGTATTTGCTTTCTTGCTGATTGACAGCCACAGGCTGGTCTCAGCTCCTTAAAGCCCCCTGCAGTTCTCTGCCAGGTGGCCTTTTCAGAATATGGGGGCTTACTTCTTCATGGCCAACAGGAGAGCTACTCTCTTCAGGACTGGCCCAATTCCTCTTTTGAGAGATTTTCCTCATTAAATCAGGTCCATCTAGGATAATATCCCTTTGGGTTAACCCAAAATCAACTGATTTGGGACATTAAATGCATTTTGGAAAAATCTCTTTATATTTGCCATATAATGTAACCGAATCATAGGAGTGCAAGATCACCAAACTCCTAGGCCTCACTCATACTCTAAGGGAGGGAACAGAGGGGCAGAAATCTAGGGACTTGTATTAGTCAGGGTTCTCCAGAGGGACAGAACTAATAGGATAAATGCACATATGAAAGGGATTTTATTAAGGAAACTTGACTCACATGGTTACAAGGTAAAGTCCCATGATAGGCTGTCTGTAAGTTGAAAAACAAGGAAGCCAGTGGTGGATCAGTCAGAGTTCCAAAACCTCAAAAATAGGGAGGCTGACAGGGCAGCCTTCAGTCTGTGACCGAAGCCCCGAGAGCCCCTGGCAAATCACTGGTGTATGCCCAAGAGTCCACAAGCTGAAGAACTTGGAGTCTGATGTTTGAGGGCAGGAAACATCCAGCACAGGAGAAAGATGAAGTTCGGAAGATGCAGCAAGTCTGCTCTTCCGCTTTCTCCTGCCTGCCTTATTCTAGCCATACTGGCAGCTGATTAGATGCTGCCCACCCAGACTGAGAGAGGGTCTGCCTCTCTCAGTCCTCTGACTCAAATGTTAATCTCTTTTGGCAACACCCTTACAGACACACCTAGGAGCAATACCTTGCATCCTTCAATCCAATCAAGTTGACACTCAATATTAACCATCACAGAATTCAACTTAAAATTTTGCCTGGCACAACTGGAAAACAGACAGGTATAGTTAGAACAGACTTCAGAAGATGTGAACGGAATCACAAAAGACACATAGAGGTCAACCTCTGATGTAATAAGTTAATTTTACAATTTTCTTGAAATTACTTTACATTCAGAGGCCTTTGTTTACAAAGTGTAATTGTATTTATTTAAGTCAAATTTGGATTGAACATAAAGAAAAAAACAGGAATAAAATGGACAACTCACCAAAAGTAAAAAAAAACAAAAAACAAAAAGGAAAAACTTTGTGACAACGAATGAATGAAAAATGAAGAAAATGAAGAGACCTAGATGGAACATTAGAAGACACAGCGCTTAAATCTCTCTGGGTCTCAGGGTGCTTGTTTGAAAATATGGGGCTTATTTGCAACATGTGAAAGGCAAAAAGTAATATTCCTAACATATAAAACCTTCTTATAAAGTAATAAAAGAAAAAGAATCCTTGAATATAAAAGTAGGCTAAACACAGCAATCAACAATTCAGAAAAAGAGAAACAAATGACTAGCAAACTTATTCAAGCACTCAAATTCATTTGTAATTAAATAGAATTCACAATTAAAATACCTCTGACCTACATCCTACTTCCTCTCTGTATGTTATCATATATAACATGCAACCCTACATTTATATTTATGCAAGTCTCCATTTTATAGACACAGAGATGTTAAGTTACTTGCCAAAGGTCACAAAATAGCAAGCAGCAGAGCCCCAGTTTCAGCTAGGCAGTCTGCTTCCAGGGCCTGTGTTTTAACCATCATGTTAAATTGCCTTGAAGACACACTGAGAACTCAACAATGGTTTTGCAATACTTGTTAAAAATAGTACCTAATATTGATGAAGGTTTAGGGAAACAGACACACTCTCCTACACTAATGGGTAAAATGGCAACTAATAAACCTTTCTGTAGAGATTTTAATAGTGTGTACCTAAAATCCTTTTAAAAGTGCATTGTCTTTAATGTAGTATTTCTTTCATTTTCTTTTACCTCATTGAAGATAGTATGTATTTAACTCTAAGAATATCTGTCAAGTTATTCATAATAAAAAATGAAAACAATTTTTAAAAATGAAAACTTGTTTTGCTCTATTGAGCACAGATGACGCTAATTATTTTGCTTTCATTCAGTGGAATACTATGCAGCCATTATGATGGTATTTTAATTTTAATTTTTAGTTCTTAGGTACATGTGCAGGGTGTGCAGGTTTGTTACATAGGTAAGTGTGTGCCAAGGTAGTTTGCTGCACCTATCAACCCATAACCTAGGTATTAAGCCCAATATACTTTAGCTATTTTTACTACTGCTCTCCCTCCCCCAACCCCAACCCTCAAGAGGCCCCAGTGTGTGTTGTTCTCCTCCCTGTATGACTGTATTTTATAGTTTAGAATATTAACAGACAAAAACTGCACTGTTCATTGGGAGTCAAAAGCAGGTTACATATTATCACTTAGTTTTTGTTTAAAAAATACTTGCATATACTAGTACCAAAACAGGGAGTGGCATGGAAATATATTTAACATTTGAAATGTAGTAGAATTACCGATGAGATTCATGTTTTTTTTTTTTAATTCTACTTTTAATATTTTTCAGTAAGCATCATCTATTAAGAAAAAATTGGGGGCTTTAATTAAATGCTTGCTAAAAGCCCTTTTATGGTACAGTCTATAAGTCATGTCTTGTGAATTGT
Source organism: Trachypithecus francoisi (assembly GCF_009764315.1). NCBI lineage: Eukaryota > Metazoa > Chordata > Mammalia > Primates > Cercopithecidae > Trachypithecus > Trachypithecus francoisi. Next base: position 20,619,462 of record NW_022681431.1, on the reverse strand, counting down.
TCTGTATAAAGATTCATGTGGAGGTATCAACACTGAATTCATATAAATGTCCTCTTGGGGGTCTAACTCAGAATCTGGTGATCTCTCTTCTGCCTAACTCCGGATAGTTCAAACTAGAAGAGATCTTAGAAACTAAACTGTCCCAATTCGTTTAACAGATGAAAATGCAGAGGTTGGGCTGCAGAGAACAGATGACTTCCCTAAGATTGACAGTCAGTGCGTGGTGACCTGGGACTAGAAGACACATCACCCTACCTACAGGTTGGTACCAGTTCTTTCTCACTACACTGTTTTTCTGGGCTTGCATGAAATTAGAGCCCTAAGTTAGCAATTTTTCACGTCAGAGTGTGATGGCTACAACCGTAGGTTTCGGGGTCAAATAGTTCATGTTCAATGCCAGCTTTTCAGTTTCTAATTTTAAGACCTTAAACAAGAGGATCAGCTTTTCTGGGGCCTCCTTTTTCTCAATTGCAAAATGGTGATTTTAATAATACTCACCCTCTCAGACTATAGTAAGGATTTTAAAATGGAATAATGTATTTAAAATGCTTAATGCAATACCTGGCTTCAAGTCTCAGCAAATATACACTATTATCTTTCTGTTTTGCATCTTTGGGCATGGAACCATATACTGACTCATGCATTATGTCCTGCTGGCAGAGAGGAACTGGGATGATGATTGGATGCTGCTACCATGGTCCAATTTCACCATATTTGCAGATAGCTAAAAGCCTCATATATCTTCCCTAACAAAGGCAGAGTTACTTTCTGTCTACTGCTTGCCCTCTGGGGAAATCATTTTTGCACTGCCATCACACTGGCAAGCCATCCAGATTTACAAGAAAGGATAAAACTTTATTAGCTAAAGGATGGCAGCTCTTTATGTAAATGAGTAATAAGGACAGGTAAGAAAAGGACCACTGCGGTTGGCTGCTCTGAAGGATGCTGTTGAGGCTGAGGTCCTTCCTTGCAGGACCTATACGAGTGAATGCATGGGTGCGGATCCCACTAATACACAGGCCTTTACCCACAAGCCACTCCTGACTTGTGCAAAATCGCAGACGAAACTGATGGTCAGAATTAGGATCAGAGTGGAGGTAGGGAAAGGAAACAACAAAACAAAACCAACATGACAATGGACTTGTGGGTAAAAGTTGTGCACCAGAATCTGCAACCACTTTGCTTTGCTGTATGCCTTTGGGTAAATCTTACAGCTTAAGATGTAGGAGTTGGGCCAGTTTGTGAGGAAGGTACCATCTAACTTTGACATCTAATGAAGATAAGATTTAGGGTCCAGGGCCCCCTTCCTAGTAGGCTCAGACTACCATCAAATTATAGGGTGTAACCTTAGTTTGTAAGGAAATGATGGGGCAGAATTGTGGAGAAATGTCCCTCAAACAACTGACCAACCTTTCTTGATCTGTGATCCACATCTGTGATTCCATCTTAAGTAAGCTAGTAGAGTTAATCAGGGATCTTGAACTTCCAAATCCCATTAGCACTCTGCTAAAGATTTGGCCTTATTCACCCATTGCTTAGCTTCCAATATGTAAATGCAATTAAATTACATTTGGTTGAATATTTAGGAGTTATTTAAAAATAGGTGAGAACAAGAACTCATCACATTTGGTTCAGCCAAGTTGCAAGGATTCCAGTCATTCATTTGGACCTCTTATTGGTGCTCAGAGAAGCCAAAGACTCACATCACCTCTGTAATGCCATCCCAGACAGAAGAGGAAGAAAAACACTGCCATCCTTGAACGTGTGGAGCAGTTATTGCTTGATGGGTTTCAGAAGATTCAATCTTTCAAAGTAATGCCATGTGTAATTTTCATGTGCCACCAAAAAATGCTGTTTTCCATTGACATTTCAAGTGTATGACAAATTGACAGTGGAATATTTTCTTTTTTTGTCTTTTAGGTGATAGGGAGAAGTATTTATCAAGAACATCCATTCTCTTAGCCCTCAGAAAATATCTACAAATGCACCACCACTGAAAGTTGACAGCTTTTATAGATTCATAGTGACTTACAACCTTCTACTTGGCTGCAGGAAGGCAAAAACAATCAATTTTCATATATCATGGGGCATACGAGAAGGGAAAATGAGAAGCAACCTGAGAAATGCCTCTGCTAAAAGATGTGAAGACCGTATCTAATACCCCATCAATTCCATGGTCAAAAAGTACAAAGGTTCTAGAGAAATAGGCTTGAACAAAGCCACCCAATCGAGATGAGAGGACGCAGAGAAACAAGGTTTTCAGGCTAGCTTAGCCATTGAAATGATCTAATTAAATAAAACAATTAGGAATTAGCTTCTGTCCTACAAGTTGTATCCCCCCTCCCCATGAAATCTCAAGGAATGGCAAGAAGCCAAGATTGCTTAAGTGATTTCTTACTTCATTCAGTCCTTTAAGTGGCTCAGCAAGTGTTAAATTTAAATGTATGTAAAGATTATTACCCCCCACCATAAAAAAAAAAGAAAAATCAGGGAAAAGTTGTGCTTATGCATACACAGGGGCATACATATAGGTCAAGAGAGAAAATAGCTTTGGGGATATTCAGAGATTTAGCTTTTAGCAAAAGTCATTTTTCTCCCTCCAGTAAGCCTGTGATCTTTTAATAGCCACTTTCCTTGATTGTCTTCTAGATCATCATCTGCTGCCAAGTGCCCAATCTGAACACCCAGACTCTAGGTCTTGGTATGGGAGGGGGATGTGGGAGGATCCTCAGACCGGAATTCTGGAAACTTTCCCAGACTCAGCCAACCGCATCACTCTCCTGCATTATGTAATAAAACAAAGCCTCAAGTTCAGATTTCAAGAATCATTCTTTTTACTTCTGAATATTTTTATGTATTCTGAAAAGTAAGAAATTTGGAAAAATGCCCTCCTTCTTTTTCAGAGTTCCTTATATGTTTTTGAAGATATCACATAGCAGTTAAAATATTTTAGAAATATCATGAGATTAGAGAGAGAGTGAATTAGTAAAATAATTTATTATCTTGAGAGCTAATTATATTAACTTACTTTATATTTTCTGATTTTTTTAGGGGGGGAATAGAAATATTGACACTTTTATAATTGTTTTATTCTTAATAGGTAAGTATGTGGTTGGACCAGATCCTATGGGCTGGTCCAGATTTTAGGGTATAGAGAACCTGGGATAGTCTTTGTTTTAATACTGAAACCAACCAACAAGGAGGGAAAGGATATATACAAGGGAAAAGACTCAGATGCAGGAACTCAGATCCCCAAAACCTCCTCCCCAGGATACACCTGACCTACCTTGTTATTTACCATGTGAGAAGCCTAGATCTATGGTTTTGCTGCTGTTATACCATTTGGCCTGCCCAGGAGCTTCATAACTACTCCAATCAGCACTCGGGTACACCCTGTATCGCATAAAGCATTTCTTGATGTGCCACTATTACATGGTTAGCTTGCTTTATTTTTTAAACAAGACATTGGCTCTAAAGGAGACCTGTGTACAGCAGATTGGACTACGCCTATCGCTGTGTTGAACTGCTAATAATAATCTTTGATTACATCCCTCTTTCTTTTGAAAAACTGTGCATATTAATTTTTCCATAACCATAGGCATAATAGACAATTCACAGTTCTAAAAAGAAAGCCAATACCACAGTCTACAACCTAGCCATCACATCTGCTGAATACCCAGCATTTGAGCAAGTGTTGAGCCTCCTTCTAAAGTGTATTAAAGACATGAGCCTTACCCTGAGTAGAGTTTAAAAGAGGAGAATCACCAAAACCTTAACAGGAACCAGCACTACCAACAAATGCTCCACTTTTATTGACCACATAATGCCTGCCAGGCACTGAGCTATACAATTTACATACATTATTTCAAGTTTTCCCAGCAAACCTTCACAGTATGTTAAAGGGTCACTTTATAAATGAAACACATCATGTTTTTCTTTTTTAAAATTTTAGATTCAGAGGATATATGTACAGGTTTGTTACATGGACATATTGCATGATGCCGAGGTTTGGACTTCTAATGATCCCGTTGTCCAAGCAGCAAACATAGTACCAGATAGGTCATTTTTTGACGTGGGTCCCCTTCCCCACTTTGGACTCTCCATTGTCTAGACAAATTATGTTCTAAAACATTGTGATTTCTCGAATATCACATTGAAATCATCACTGCTTGGATCAGAATTAGAAATATTTAATCCAAAACTGGTATTTATTTCACCACACCATATTGTCTTCTAGCATCTAAACAGGTCCACAATCCTGTTTCTTACTTTTCCTTCTCAAGGAGTCAAATAATAAACTTATGTTTTAAAATTTCATAAAAATAGCCAAGTGGGATTACAGTGGCTCACACCTTTAATCCCAGCACTTTGGAAGGCTGAGGAGGGAGGACTGCTTGAGGCCAGGAGTTTGAAATCAGCCTGGGCAGCATAGCTAGACTCTGTTTCTACAACAATAACAACAACAACAACAACAAAGCCAGGTACGGTGGTGTGCACCTGTAGTCCCAGCTACTTGGGAGGCTGAGGAAGGAGGATCACTTGAGCTCAGGAATTTGAGGCTGCAGTGAGCTATGATCATGCCACCGCACTCACTCCAGCCTGGATGACAGAGTAAGAAACTGTCTCCAAATAAATAAGTAAATGAAGTTAAACTGCCCTCTTGTTCATTTGAGACTTTGGTATTAGATCACCTCTCCAGGTGAACCCCACACTAACTTGGCAAAAAGTAAAATAAGGGCTATGACAAGGTTAGGCCAGGAGAAGACCTAAGTTGTCCTCCTCAGAACCTTGCTTGACTCTCACATAAGCTGGGAATCATCTGGAAAACCCCATTCGCCCTGTGAAGAGATACAGAATGTAGCTGATGATACTAGTTGTTTTAAGAGTGGCAGGGCATCCCTAAAGAAAAGACAAAGGACATACACTGTAGCTTACAAAGTACACCAAACAGCAAATCTAAGTAGGTTTCAAAGTTAAATATAACACTTTTTTTTTTTTTTTTGAAGCAGAGTCTTGCTCTGTTGCCCAGGCTGGAGGGCAGTGGCACGATCTTGGCTCACTGCAATCTCTGCCTCCAGGGTTCAAGCGATTCTCCTGTCTCACCCTCCTGAGTAGCTGGGCCTACAGGCATGTGCCACCATGCTCAGCTAATTTTTGTATTTTTAGTAGAGACAGCGTTTCACCATGCTGGCCAGGCTGATCTCGAACTCCTGACCTCATGATCCGCCTGCCTCGGCCTCCCAATGTATAACACTTCTACGAGCAGATAGCAGGAATGGAACTCCAACCAACTGAGAGATAACAGATGAGGAATTTACCAGATGCAAATGATAAGAAATGGCAGCAGGATTAGCTGAGATGTTCGGACAGCGGATGTCATCCTCCAGAAACTGACTATCTTTGGCTGAGAGACTCCACCAATCATCACTCAGAGACTGAGAAAGCCCTAAAGCACCACAGTAGACTGAAGATGAGAAGGGCCCTTCCCTGTCTTCCTCAGGACACAACGTCCTCCCTCACACACCCAGACTCCATCTTGGGAAGGAGAAAGATGAAGAGCTCCATTTTAAAAACTTGAACGTTAACCTGTAATTGACCAGCAGGAACTGAAAGGAAACGGTTTAAAGAAGACAAGGAGAGATTGTTAACTGACCAAGTTAAGTTCCTCCACTACCCAGTTGGGAAGAGGCAGTTGTAAGGAAAAAGAAATAATAAATAAACAAGCAATAAAATGAATGAATGAATGAATGAATGCAATAGAAATTTGTTTTGTTTGATTTTTGCACATCTAAGTAGGGAGGAAAATATTTGCCCATTTGCTTGAAATAATTCATTAGAAGATTCAGAAATTATAGAAAAGTATAATCCTACTTCCCAGTAAAAAACATTATGAACATTTTGATAATTATACATGAAATTAAGATCTATACACAATTATACATCTTGACTTTTACATAATGACTTTATGATTGTGGAACCATGTCAAATGCTTACGGTTTTATAACAATCAACCATCTAGAGATACCATGATTTATCCATTTTACTATTGCTGTTTATTTACTCCAACTATTATAAACAATGCTGTAATGAACTTGATACATCAATCTTTATTTGACTATATACTTATTTTCAACTCTTCAAACCAAAATCACCAAATCAAATGATATAAACTTATTTTAATGTCTTCACAGGTTTAGTTATGTATTTTCTGAAGGTCTGTACCAATTTGTCTGACAGCAGCAGTTTAAGAGTGCCTTTTAAAGGCATTATAGAATATACAACATTGGCAGTTCTCTATTAATTGATAGGGAAAAGATAATATACAATTTGTTTATAATTTGTATTTTATGGTATATAGTTTGTATTTTTTGCTTTATATTGAATATTTTAATTATGTTTATTAGCAACTTGAGATATGTGAAACTTCCTTTCTACATTTTTAGGTTTTTTTTTAGTTGAGCAACCTCATTGTATAAGTATGTTAACTGTCATATTTGTCACATATATATTTTACATTTTATTTTTCACTTGACTTTTTTTATTTGCATGTGTTTAAATTTCATCCATTGCCCTATGCTTCGAAAATTCCTGCTTTAAAATAATATAAGTAATTTGTTTTGTTTTCATAGAGTCTACATTCTTATTTTTACTTTAACATTTTAATCTAACTGAAAATTTTTCTTAACATAATGAAGTTTTTAGTTTCTTTTTGGTTAATCAATTATTCCAGTGGTATTTATTTGAACACTCAGTAATTTGAAGTGACTTCTTTACCCAGATAATAAATTTGTATATATAGATACTGTTTCTGTACCTTTTATTCTATTCCATTGATCTGTCTGATGATTTTGGCTCTAGTATGATGTCATTTTAATTATGATAGTTTTATAATGTGGTTCACATCTTGCATTACTTCTCTTTTTTGGAACTTTCTTGGTTGGGCATGGTGGCTCACATCTGTACTCCCAGCTTCTCAGGAGGATGAAGTGGAGGATGGCTTGAACCTAGGGGGTCAAGGCTGAAGTGAGCCGTCATCTGCACTCCAGTGAGACCTTGTCTCAAAAAAATTCTTGGGTATTTATGCCATTTTATTATTCAACCAAAATAATAATATTATGTAGTATTTATCTGTCAAATTTCAGAGATAAATTGAAATTTATCTCTGAATAAATTTGGATGGACTTTGGGATGTCCATCCAAAAATCAGCCTGGGGAAAATTTTCAATTATTTAAACATACCAGTTAAGAACATGTTTGCCTCTCAATTTACTCAGTTATTTTATTTTCATCAATGACATTTTAAAAATGTTTTTATTTTTGTCTGGGTCCTGAATATATCCTTTTAAGGTTAATTCCAGATATTAGGTATTTATGGCAACTATTACAATAATGGGAATTTAAAAATAATTTATTACTGTATATATCTGGTGTCTTAATTCAGGCTGCTATAACACATTACCATAGACTGAATGGTTTAAAGAGCAGAAGTTTATTTCTCTTAGTTCTGGAAGGCTGGGAAGTCCAAGATCAAGGCAGGTGCAGTGTCTATGAGGGCCTACTTTCTGGTTTGCAGTTGGCCATCTTCTGTGCCTTCACATAGCAGATTGCAGAAATACAGGAAACAAGAGATCTATTGTGTCTTCTCATAAGGGCACTAATCCCATTCAGGGAGCCTCCACCCTCATGACCTGCTCACTTCCCAAAGGTTCCACCTCCTACTACCATCCTACTAGGGGTCAGGGTTTCAACATAAGAATTGGAGGAAAACACAGACATGAACTCCATAACATCCAGTATATAGAAATATTTTTTAATTTTTATTTATTTATTTTTTGAGATGGAGTCTAGCTCTGTTACCAAGGCTGGAGTGCAGTTGCGTGATCCTGGCTCACTGCAACCTCTGCCTCCCAGGTTCAAGCGATTCTCCTGCCTCAGCCTCCTGAGTAACCAGGATTATAGGCATGCACCACCAAGCCTGGCTAATTAGAAATACTTTTTAAATGCATTTAGTTTCTTGTGCCTGAATTTCAGAACTCTTTTAAATTTAAATTTATTTAATTTTGATCTTAGCTCACTGTCACCTCAAGACTTTCAGAACTCTTATCAGTACTAAGAATTGTAGGCAAATTTTTGAGATTCTGCTTTGTATTTTTTAAATGTTTCTGCTACAATCACCATTTAGTTTTCTCGTTCTATAATTCATGAATTTATCATAACAAGATCATTAAAGCTAAAGTGTGTGTTAAATATTGAAAGTTTAACTTCATATGACACATATATAATAAAAAGAAAATATTTTCTTGTAGCAAATAATTGAAAGAGCCTTATAGTTTCAAAGTCAGTAGTTCTGTGATAGTCAGCACTTAAATTACAAGTAGACTCTCGCAGGAAAGCTTGCAAACAAACTAGTCATGCTTCAATATTCTGATGACAATAATTTATTATATATTTTCAAATAGCTAGAAGAGAATATATTAAATATTCACAACACAAGGAAATGATAAATATTTGAGGTGATGGATATGCAAATTACCCCAATTTGCTCACTATATACTTTATGGATTGAAACGTAGTGATGTACTCCATAAACATATACAACTTTTTTTTTTTTTTAGATTGAGTCTCCCTCTGTCGCCCAGGCTGGAGTACGGTGGTACGATCTCCGCTCGCTGCAGCCTCTGCCTCCCAGGTTCAAGCAATTCTCCTGCCTCAGCCTCCTGAGTAGCTGGGATTATAGGCGCGTGCCACCATGCCTGGCTAATTTTTGTATTTTTAGTTGAGACGGGGTTTCACCGTGTTGGCCAAGCTGGTCTCAAACTCCTGATCTCAAGTGATCTGCCTGCCTCGGCCTCCCAAAGTGCTGGGATTACAGGTGTTATGTAAAATTCTTATGTGTCAACTTTAAAAATGAGAAAACACATATTTCTAAAAAGATTTAGAATAAAAATAGGCCAGAAATAACCTTTACCCCAAACTTCAGGGTACCTGTGTCTGAATCATTTCCAGCTCTTTTTCTCTTTTAATTTTTTTTTTTTTTTTTTTTTTTGAGACAGGGTCTCATTTTGTTGCCCAGGCTATAATGCAGTGATGCAATCACAACTCACTGCAGACTCAACCTCATGAGCTCAAGTGATCCTTTTGCTTCAACCTCCCAAGCAGCTGGGACTACAGGCACACACCACCATATCTGGTTATTTCTTTGTAGAGACAGGGTCTTTCTGTGATGGCCAGTTGGTCTCGAACTTCTGGTCACAAGCAATCCTCCTGCCTTAGTCTCCCAGAGTGCTAAGATTACAGGTGTGAGCCATCATGCCTGGTCACTGTTTTTCTTACCTATATTACAAAATGTAATAGCCAACTCAGTGTTTCGTATTCCTAAATATTGGGGTTGGTAGGTCAGAGTCCATAAATCTCTCAAAGATTTAGCTGTTAAAAAATTGTGTGATTTTTTTTTTAAACCAACTTTGTGATTTTTATTGATGGGTGACAACTTTATACTCTTAGATATCACTAAACTGTGTACAATTAGGGACGGAGCATTAGAGAAGAGCAGACAGCAGAATTAAACAGAGCAGACCGAAGGAGAGATCATTATTTGCCCATTTTTCATTATGTGTACACAGAAGCATGAATGCGATTTGAAATCTTTTAATGACAATAGAGTTACAATCACCCAGCTATGTAGACTAACATTTTAACTCCAAATATTTGATCTGCAATGTGTATGTAAGCAGTTTCTCTCCACACAATCATTAAAATTTTTCCTGTTAGGAACCAGCAACTTATTTTTTATGTTTATTTTTCTTTTGAAGTAAGAACTAGTTCTTCTTTGATAACTGGCTTATTTTTTATCATTTATCAAAAACTAAAGGGTAGGGGAAGAAAAGTGTGATGGATTAAACAATTTCTTTTTTAAGGAAAGATAAAATTCATTTTCACAAATTTACAAGTGTTGTTGCTGGTGCAGGATTTATTCTACTAAGCAATGAGACTGGGGATCAAATCCACTTTCTTATCTCAGGAATCAGCATTATTTCAGAAATATGGGTTTTTGTAGATTTTCTAAAATCAAGCGACAGTCTGTTTCAACCAAATGATTTTGATTTGGAAGTTAGAGTCAACAGTAACTATGTTGTGCATGAACCCCAAGGCATCTCCTTTTCATTCTAGCCCATTTTTGCAAAGAGAGAAAGAGTAAAAATCGTGTGATTTCTAATTTTGACTTTAATTCTAGTCAAGGCTGAATTAAAGAATTTGAAATGCATAATTTTTCACAAAATGATGTTATTGGCAAATTGTCATTTTTTTCTGCTTCATATAGGTTGATTAATGTTTCCTGTAGAAATGCAAATAACACAGCAGTGAGCATCCCTGCCTTATCATTGATTTTAAATAGGAGAGTTTCATGTTTCATTACGAGGATATTGACTTCACTGTGATTTACAAATGATTTATTATATGGGGAAAATCCCAGGATCCTGATATATCTTTGTCAGTAGGTTTTGACATTTATCAAATATCATTTCGGGATTTCTTGATATTATTATTCTCTTTCAGCTTAAACCCACTTATCCCTAGCGTTCCATTATTGGAACACTAAGCATGTGGGAGTTATTTATATCCTACTGCTCAAGGTCATCACCAAAGTCTGATTTTTCATATTTAAATTGCAACCTCAGGCATAAATGGGTTAAAGTGGCTGCTTAAAATGCATTTTTCTGGCCAGGAAGGGTGGATCTTGCCTGTGATCTCAGTACTTTGGGAGGCTATGATAGGAGGACCGCCTGAGCCTAGGATTTCGAGGCTGCAGTGAGATATGATTGTGCCATTGCACCCATCCTGGAGGACATAATGAGACCTTGTCTCAAAAAAAGAAAAAAAAAGTCTATTCTTTACAAAAATTTAGCCGGGCACGTTGTCATGTGCTGTAGTCCCAGCAGCTTGAGAGGTTGAGGTGGGAGGATCACTTGAGCACAGGAGGTGGAGGTTGCAGTGAGCCACGATCGTGCCACTGCACTCCAGCCTGGGTAACTGAATGAGACTCTTTCTCAAAAGTATTTCCTAAGAATAAAGTATCTTAGCATTCCTATGATAAACTCTTGAGTATTGTGGACAATTTACTAATTTTTCTGTTACGCAGTGGGGTGTGGACTGGCAGTGCTGGGGAGGAATGGACACTTAGAGCAGAGAAGCAGCGAAACACCCCAAGTCCTCCTGCTGAGAAGTGCACATGGGCAGGAGACATCATAGAAAAGGCTCCAAGAGAGGGTCTCAACTGCCAGCCGCTTTACATATTTATAAACGAGTTCAAGAGGGACTGGGAACACCCAATGGGCTATTCCACAAACGGACCCAAAAGGGGAAGGAAAGGTTTTCATCAGGAAACGGGACCTTTGGAGCTCAGCCTTGTGTCGGCCAGGGGTCCTCTGCTCTCCAACTCACACTTGCTGAGCCCGAGTCTGCTAAACTACTGCCACAGTGAGGAAGGACACTCCAGAGCACCAAGGATACATCCGTCTTGGCCATGCTTTAACTTGCTAATGTATTTTAGAGTTTTAGCCTGTACATATACACGTACACGAAGGTAATTTTCATGTTATTAAGCTAAAAGACAGTATCAAGAAGTTGAAAAACTTCCTAGTAATAGTAATACCTGACAAAGGCAGGTAAACACACACACATACAAGAACACAGATAAACATTTACAGAATATATGTTCTTAAACACTGGATCTTCTGTTTGCTGATTGCTGTTTTGCAGTTATTGTCAGGATTTATATTATTGGAGATTTTTTTTTAACTTTTTGATAGTAATTCTCAGTTACTTAACACAAAAGTTACCTGTTTCCTGATAATTTGCAAAACCACACTGCTACATAGTGAGACCTCGTCCCTAAAAAAAAAAAAAAAAAAAAAAAAAAAAAGGCAAAATATCCTTTACTGACTGGGAATCTGAGAAACAAACATACGTATTTCTATTTATTTTGTAACAATTTTGATTGTGTGTTTTCAGAAATGTTTAAATAATTGAGTATTCTATCCCCATTATCATTCTTGATTTTTTTCTCATTTTACTTATCCTTCAAATAGTTGTGCATATTTTCACAATTTTAAATAATCAACTTATATTATTCAATTCTTGTATTCTTGTTTTCTAATTTATTAATTCTCCTTTTTCTTTCTATATTTCCTTGGGCTTTAAGTTTTTTTCATTAGTCTATTAGAAGAAGTAGCTCAATTCTGTGATTATTATTATTTTTTCTTATTAAATAAGGAAACTCTTACCATGTTGATTTGGTTTGGCTGTGTCCTCACCCAAATCTCAACTTGAATTGTACCTCCCAGAATTCCCACATGTTGCAGGAGGAACTCAGGGAGAGGTAATTGAATCATGGGGGCCAGTCTTTCCCATATTATTCTCATGATAGCAAGTGAGTCTCACGAAATCTGATGGGTTTATCAGAGGTTTCCGCTTTGCTTCTTCCTCATTTTCTCTTGCCATGTAAGAAGTGCCTTTTCGACCAGGTGCGGTGGCTCACGCCTGTAATCCCAGCACTTTGGGAGGCCGAGGTGGGCGGATTACGAGGTTAGGAGATCAAGACCATCCTGGCTAACGTGGTGAAGTCCCGTCTCTACTAAAAATACAAAAAATTAGCCAGGTGTGGTGGCCGGCGCCTGTAACCCAGCCACTCGGGAGGCTGAGGCAGGAGAATGGCGTGAACCCAGGAGGTAGAGCTTGCAGTGAGTGGAAACCGCGCCACTGCACTCCAGCCTGGGCGACAGGGCGAGACTCTGTCTCAATAAATAAATAAATAAAGTGCCTTTTGCCTCCCGTCATGATTCTGAGGCCTCTCCAGCCATGTGGAACTGCAAGTCCAGTTAAACCTCTTTTTCTTCCCAGTGTCTGGCATGTCTTTATCAGCATCATGAAAACAGACTTACCTCACTGCATATCAAGATTGAATGTATTGCTTTCACTGTCATTGAATTATATATAACTATAATTCTACTTAAGATTTTACCTCTTATTTAGGGCTTGTGTTATATTTTTTATAATAGATTGAGTTTAGGAAGACTTGCTGACTTCTTTATATAATCAAACCCTTTTAATTTTTTAAATTCTATTATCGTGAATAAACATAGCTTGTTAAATATGTTTCTTAATATTTAATTTTGGGCTCACTATTAAACCCATTCTTTAAATGCCTCATGAATTCTTGAAAAGGTGAGGGTTTTTTTCTTTGTATGCAGAAAATAAATAAACTGTATTCAAAAATTGTAATACCAGTCATCTGTCGTAGTATTTATTTTTATTTACTTAAAACATTAAAGATTTAGAGTTAGGCTAAATTATTCCTTTAAAATACCCCTGCTACATTTTGTCAAGATTAATTACATGGACGAAGAGTCAGGCTGCCTGTTTTAAAACTTGGTTTTGTACTTACCAGCTGTGTCATCTTGGTCGAGTTAGCGCATGTCTCTAAACTTTAGTGTCTCATTTATGAAACAAAGATAATGACTCTCAACTTCATAAGAATAGCTTTAGCTTAAGAGGTAATGGAGTTACAGCAATTGGCATGGTGCCTAGCACATAATATGGTCTATAGCATTAGTTTTATTAGTAGTAGTGTTGTTATCACTATGCTCCATTCATTTCTAATGTTTTTATTTACATATTTTGATTACAAGCTAGCTACTTAGTATATGATTATAGACTGTGTATAACAGTCTTACCAAATGACCCACTCTCTACATTTTACTGTTCTTTGCTTTCAATTCTATTATTACTAACTCCAATTTATTTTTGTTTAACTTGTTTATATCATTTTTGTTTACATTTTCTGTGTCAGTGTTTAGCTTTTGTTTTCATAAATCACTTAAGAATCTTAGTAGTGTTTTCTTGTTTTGTTTTGTTTTTAGAGACAGGGTCTCGTTCTGTCACTGAGGCTGGAGTGCAGTGGTACGATCAGAGCTCACTGTAGCCTTGAACTCCTGGACTCTAACAATCCTGCCACTTCAATCTCCTGAGTAGCTTGGCCTCCTGGCACACACCAACATGCCAGGTTTTTTTTTTTTTTTTTTTTTTTTGAGAAATGGAGTCTTGTTTGTTGCCCTGGCTGTTTGGGAACTCCTGGCCTCAAGCAGTCCTCCCACCTCTGCCTCCAAAAGTGTTGGGATTACAGGTGTGAGCATCCAGCCCCATTAGAATTTTAACCTGTTTATTGCTTGTTATCTTAAGTGATACACTTGGACTTATTTATATGCCACAATCAATCTTTTTTATGCTTCCTTAATGTTATTATTTTCTGTATCCTACAGATTACATATTATTTGCTTTAAAGTTTTTCTAATATTTTGCTGTTAATTTTGCTAGTTAAGTTTAAAAAGTAGCCTGTATCTTCTGGGGACCAATTTTTGTTGTGCCACTTTTGCCCACCTGAATACCTCCTCAAAAGTATAGCTTTAGATCCAGAAGTACTTTGACAAGGAATATAAATTTCATTTAATACTTTATGGTGAGATGAAAAAAAAGTATTACATTGCAATGGTAACAATCAACATTTTAACAAATTCTGCCTGAACAACTCTCTTTCCACAGGACTTCTCTCTTTGAAACCCCTTTAGTCACGGGGATCAGCTAATTTCCCTAATTTCTTTCCTGAACTCTTCAGGTTGCACATACTCACTATCCACTTCCTCTTTCACAGCCTGCCCATGGTAAGCTCAAGTCTAGAGGTTTCTGCAAGCATAAAAGAAACAATTTGCACAGTTTGATAACTTTTATTTCTTGCTTATTAAGTATGCGTTTTGTTTCTGGAGGTAAATTGGGGTAGGTAGATTGAATACACCCTCCCATCATACATACTTGAGCCTATGTTGTGATTGCAAAATTTAAGAGAAAAATCAAATAATATTTAATTTCTTCCTAGTATGAAATAAGGAACTACACTTGCCTCTTTTTCTTTCTCCCTAGAATCCTTTTCAATATTTTTCCTGTTTGATGTGAGATTAAACCCAGGTTGCTATTATTATTGAAATGTGTATATTCTGCATACTCTCCCTGAAAACAGTCATACATTTGCATTTAAATATTTATATCTATTGAATTTATAATAATTATTTAAACCTCATGCATTCTTTTGATTTGGCTTCTTTTAAACTTTTCTAGGCATTGATCATATACTTGAATAATAGTAGCAAAGACAATGTGAAATTTAAAGCAAACACTGTGTGTACAGATATAATTTGTAATGAATGGTATGAATAAAACACATAATTAGATAGATTTTATGTATCAAGATGATTAGAGTGAAGGATTAAGGTTAAGCCTAGAGATAAATATCCCAGAAAAGAAGTTGGTGGTCATTGTTTCACAAAATAGCCTGGTGCTTATCGTGAAGATGTTATGTTTACAAGGGCATCAGTTATTATTAGGTCTCTAAGTCCACTTCCAGAAATATGCTGGAAGTGCCAATTACCTCTAGCTGGTAAGTGAGGTTGGCCAACCCTGTATAGAAAATGTACATATACAGAAATTTAACAAGTAGATATGTTCTATTGCACAGGGATGGATAGAAGAAAAAAATATCCCAGTGGACCTCAATCAGAATTTTAACAAGCTAGCCATGTGTGGTGGCTTATGCCTGTAATCCAAGCACTTTGGAAAGCTGAGACAGGAGAGTCGTTTGAAGTCAGGAGTAGTTCAAGAACAGCTTGGGCAAATAAGGAGACACCATCTCTAAAAAAATGTAAAACTTTGGCTAGATATGGTGGCTGACACCTGTGGTCCCACCTACTCAGGAGGCTGAGATGGGAGAATCTCTTGAGCTCAGGAGCTGGAGGCTGCAATGAGCTATGATTGTACCACTGTACTCCAGTCTGGATGGCAGAGCAAGACCCCATCTCATTTTTTTAATGTAAAAAGAAAAAAGAAACCTGATGAGCATCTCCCAAGGGATAAAGAAAAGCACCACTGAAGAAAAAACAGATAAAGATACAGATAAATCAGAAGAAAAATAAAGTGTTCTGAGGCTGTTTTAAAAGCAGAAGTCCAGTGCCTACAAAATTGGTATGTAAAAAGTTCTAGCTGCAATTAAAAATATGTTTATCCAAATATTGTAGCTCTTGAGTAAATGAATGCAACAATGCAAACAAATTTTTTAAAAAATACTGACTGCCCTGAAAATGAGACCAATGAGCTGAGGACTTGGAATGATGCCATCACTGAGTACTTAAGCTGTAGAATAACTGCAGTCAGTCTGCCAATAATCTTCAGTGAAGTAAGTTACAATTCCATTTTGTTTTTATTTTTAATGCTACATTTTGCATGCTGAATAGCAGAATATTTTTAGAACAAGCATCTTGGTTCCTAATCGACTTGATAATTTCCAGAATAATCCCTCTTTGAGTTTGATGTTTCTACACATAGTTGTCTGGACAGAAACATGATTAGTTCAAATGCTAATGATCTGTGAATATTAGCCACTCCCCTGCCACACCATTATCTCCTAAATTTCAGTTGATTAAAACAACAAACAGTTCTTACTCACAACTCTGCAGGTTGGCTATGACTGTTCTGCTGGCTTAGGTCTGCTTCAAATGCCATCTCATCCTACAGCCAAAGTCAGAGAAGTGGTTCCTATCCAGAGTATGCTACTATTAGGAGGAGGGCTGGAGTGCAAGAAAGGTGGCAGAAACTTTCAGTGCCTCTTAAAACCTTCCTTTAGAGTGAGCACACCCACTTCTTCCAGTATTCCACTGTTCAGAGTAAGTCATATGGCCAAAATGACGGAGATGGGCCTCCATAGTGCTTGCTTCCAATAGGAGAGAAGGAGAAAGTGAGTATTAGCTGAATAACAGAATCTTTCACAGTCCACCCTCTTGGTCTCAAATATTGGTGCTCCTTCCCTCTGTGTTCAAAATTTACTCATACTCTCCCCTCAGGCAATTCTCCAAAAGATATTAGATTTGAAGTCCAGGATCTTGTACTAACTTCTATAGCAGGTCCAGATATGGTTTGTACTGTTCCAGACACCCATGAGGTGAAAAGAAATGCTATTTACATCCCCTTATGACCACACACACACACACACACACACACATACATCATGTAAAAGTGAAACAACACAAGGATGACAGCAATAAACAACCCCATTTGGACAGGTGAAAAATGAGAGGCACATGGTAGTCACTGATCCAGAACAATTCTGAATTCCCACTGGGCAAATGTCCCTTGTAAAAAAGCTTCATAAGAAACAACCCCAAATCTCAGAGGCTTATAGCCACAAACATTGGTTTTGCACACGCTGGTCTGCAGATCAGCTATGTGGACTCTCTCCAGGTAATAAGTCAGTTTCAGAATAGCCTCCATGTGTTTTCTCATTTAAAGTCCCAGGATGAAAGAGCAGCTACCAACTAAGACATACTATTTCATCATGCAGGCAGGAGTACATGAGGATTGATAGAAACGTGTGCCCTGTCACATCTGCCATATTTCATTGACCAAGTCTTGTGTCCAAGCCCAACTTTAATATTATACTCTTTCCACAGAAGGAGAAGGAAGAGAGACAATATTTGCTAGACAACAACAGAAGCTACTATAAAGGATGACATATATTTTAGAGGATTTTTCTCTTCCAAAGAAATCCAGTGAAATGATCTTTCCTAATATTGAAAGAGCCCAGTGAGTAGTTAAATGTTCTTCATGTAAATTATGCTGCAATCACAAGGATAAGTTACGCTTATCCATTGGATAAACATGAAAGGAGAGTAGAGAAGTACATAAATTCCACTCTGTTCAGAGAATGGAATAACATAGTTCAACAGAGAACTGAAAATCAGTTTGAATTACCAATTTAAAAAAAGGCAAAAAGACAGACTGATACAGATGAATTTCACATAAATGTGGGGAAATCCAATAAGGTAATCCATAATTCTTTCTGTACTTGTGCTGCCTTAATGAAAAAATAAGATAATTTCCAGGGAACTGGACTAGGTTTATGCCAATTTTGGATACACAGAGAAGAATTTGAACAGAAAAGAATCTGCAGGAAGAATTAATGAGGTTATAAAAACACTGATCGTAATGGTTAGAAAAGTCTCATGTCTATTTTACTGGGTGAAGTTGCCACATTTCCAAGCAACCAAGACTGGAGTTAACATCCAAATCTCAGCCTGGTTAAAACATGCAGATGATCCCTGACTAATGATGGGTTCAATTTAATGATTTTTGACCTTGCAATGGTGTCAAACCATTTTTTTTTCTTTTTTCACTTTCAGGGCAGCATTCAATAAACTTCATGAGATATTCAACACATTATTACAAAATAGGCTTTCTGGTAGATATTTTGCCCAACTATAGGCTGGTGTAAGTGTTCTGAGCAACTTTAAGGTAGGCTAGACAAACAATAATGTTCAGTGAATTAAGTGTATTAAATGCATTTTTGACGTGCAATCAATATTTTCAACTAATAGTGGGTTTATCAGGACATAAACCCAGCATAAGTTGAGCAGAACTCATCCATTAATTGAGGCTTACGCAAAAATCTTTAAGAGCTTAGAACAGAACAGAGTGTGGAGATCAAGAAAAGTTCATTTGCCATCTTTTCAGAGGAAGCAGACTTGGAGAGGGCTTACGTAAAATGACTATGTGCTTGTGAGAGTCATCTTCTTTAACATTACAAATTACAGCATCACAAGAGTACATCCACAAAACAAAAAGGCTCAGCCCCTGTGAATGCATGGATGCCACTTTAATGTTACAAAACCAAATTTTATATACTTTCTGGATTGACCTATGTTATAGTTTGGTTTGTCCCCTCTAAATCTCATGTTGAACTTTGATCCCCAATGATGGAGGTGGAGACTAATGGGAAGTGTTTGGATCATAGGGACAGATCTCTCATGAACATTCCTTAGGGCAGGGAATGTGTGAGTTCTTGCTCTATCACTTCCCACAGGAATCCCCTGGAAAGCTAGTTGTTAAAAGGAACCTGGAAACTCCACTCTCTCTGCTTGCCCTCTCATCATGTGATCTTTGCACATGCCAGGTTCCCTCACCTTTCACCACGAGGGAAATCAGCCTGAGGCCTTCATCAGAAGCAGATGCTGGCACCATGGTTCTCGTGCAGCATGCAGAACCATGAGCCCAATAAACCTCTTTTCTTTAAAAACATCCCAACCTCAGGTATTCCTTTATAGCAACACAAATGGACTAAGGCAGTCCATTCTTTCTTTTTTCGGGGCAATTTTGCTTGCTGCATTTCTAACTAACTTGTAGCCACTTTGATGGGTAAGAAGATACTTTAAAATCAAAGGAGAGCTCTTAAGGCTAAAGTAGTCATAATCCAAAGCTTAGCCTTTCCAGAAAATCACAGATAAATATTAAACTATAAGAATAATTTATAAAATCTCTGAAGTACGGGTTGGGGATGAACAGAAAGGCAAGAGAGAAGTTTAACCTGATTGTTTAGGAAACTATATGATTATTTGTGTAACCCTTTTCTTTTTTTATGAAGTTCAAAGTTTCATTTAGAATATTTTTTATCTTTACAAATGTATGCAGTACATGTGAAAGTTTGCTAGATGTATATCATGCATACTGATTAAGGGTACTTAGAGTGTTCATCACCTGAGTAAAATACGCTTTTGTTTAACTACAGGCACCCTAGTCTGCTATAAAACATAAAATTAATTCCATTGGGTTGGTGCAAAAGTAATTGTGGTTTTTGCCATTACTTTTGCACCAACGGAATCACTGTATGTTTGTACTCATCACTCCTCTTTAGCCTTCCCACTCACCCTTCCCAGTCTCTGTTCTCCCTCTTTCCACTCTCTGCTTCCATGTGATCAAATTTCTTACCTCCCACATGAGTGAGAACCTGTGAAATTTGTCTTTCTCTGCCTGTGTTGTTTCACTAATCACAATGACCTCTAGTTTCACCCATGTTGCTGCAAATGATATAATTTCACACTATACTATCCAAATAGTATTCCATATTGTATATATGCCCCATTTTCTTTAATCATTAATCCATTGATGGGCATTTAGGTTGATTCGCTATCTTTGCTATTGTAAATAGTGCTGCAATAAACCTGAAAATGCAGGTAGCCCTTAGAGAAATTCTTTTCTTTTCTTTTGAGTAGATTTCTAGTAGTGGGATACAAATTTAATTTAAATATATAAACAACAACTTAGGTTTCATTGAGGAATAATCATTGTAATCCTTCTGATACTGAGCAATCAGATCAGATAAAGAACACACTTTCCACAATGATGGCTGAATTAGGCGTATTATAGGAAAACAACTCAAAGAAAGCAAAAATGAGAATGGGAAAGTTGCCTGCAAGCGACAAAAGTCACCATTTGTTTCTTCATTTAATGTATGTAAATTGAGCAACGAACCTGTGCAAAATACTGGAATATGTGTATGTGGACATATATTTAATATATGCCAGGGAGAATACCAAAGTATCAAATAGGTAATCTTCCCTCAGGTGCTCACACTTTGAGTGAAGATAAAACACAGTTAACATACACACATGACTCTAATACAAGGTAGAAAATATAAACATTCATTTAAATATCATTAAATCATTTTAAAGCACAAGTAAATGACCATGAGAATTTTGTTTCCCTGAAAGAAGAGTACTGCTAATGCAATACTCTAAAAAGGCAGAAAAAATTAATTTCTATTATAATAACAGCTCATCACAGATGAGCAAAGGAAAAGGGTATTACTAGCAATGATAAAGTAGAAAAAACTAGAGCTGGAGACAAACATTGAAAAGTAGTGAAAAAGGCATTATTTTGATTACTTGAGTATATGAATTTTAAATTAATGTATTTTGGCATGATGACTAAAATAAATGAAATTATTAATGCCTGACACTCCTTTGGTATGGTTCTTAAGATAATTGCAGATGTGATTAAAAACACCATAATGGCATTTCATGGAAGAGAGAAGAAAATTAGTCTAAGAATACATAAAATATGCATTATATAGCATCCCATGTCTATAATAGGAAGGCAGTATTATACATCTCAATTTATTTGAGTATATATCTCAATAAATATACATAGATTAACATATATATATATACATGTGTGTGTGTATATATATATACATGTGTGTGTGTGTGTATATATATATATATATATACCCATTTAGGGCACTTTTAGAGATGAAATTGCTAGGAGATTTTAATAATTATAGACGAGTTGTCCCACATTTGAAACCCGGAATCTACCAGCATGACTTATCTACCAATTTGCAATCACTTGAAAGAACACAGCATACAACATAGCAGATAATAATGACTTTGTAAGTGTCAGATCCATTTAAGTGACTTCCATAAGGAAATAAATACATAGAAGATAAACAAAAAAATATAAATCTGTGTGTCATAATTAGGTCTTAGCTATTGCCCCACACATTTCCATTCCATTCCATTCAGAGCGTATGGCTGGGTCACATGCTCATGAGCCTAATGCATCCAAAAGGTAACTTTGTTTTTATTTTTCTCTTCTTAGAAGAAATAGTTCAGTGTTATGATTATTGATTTTAATTCCTTCTTGCTAAAAAAGAAAACTCTTAAGACAGTTTTTGCCTATTTTGCTGTAGGAAGTATTCATCTGGCTGCATGTCAAAGTGTTTAATGTATAGCTTCCAATGTCATTTTATTACATATCACCTATAATTCCACTTATGATTTCTCCTTTTATTTAATATTTACTTGGGATTGGGAAAATTGCTGACTCGTATTATTAAAAATAGTTAATTTTTATTCTATTATCAGTAAATGTGGCTTGCATAATTTCTGTTTAACATTTTTATTTGACCCAGTATTGAACCCATTCTGTGTTTCATGGATTCTTAAAAAGATGACTTTTTCTTTGTATATGGATATATAAATAAACTTTATTAATTAAATCACACCAGTCCTCCACTTTCTTCTTTTTGCTATTTAAACATGAAAGATGTAGGGTTAGACTAAGTTCCTCCCCTAAATTCCCCCATGCCCCTTACATCAGGGTTAATCACGCAGATTCGAGTAAGGCTGCCTATTTTAAATCCTGGTTTCGTACTTACCAGCTGTGTTGCTTTGATCAAATTAGTTAATGTCTAAATATTAGAATCTCCATTTGTAAAATGAAGATAATAATCCCCTACTTCGTAAGCACAACTTTAGATTAAAAGAGATAATGCACATACAGCAATTGGCCCAGCATCTGGTACATAATATGGTCAATAAACATTAGTTTTAGTGTTATTGGTGATATGGTCATCATGTTCCATTCCTTTCTAACATTTTATTATTTTGTTAATTTTCTGTTCCCTTTTACTGATATATACTTGCAGAGAGACAGAATGATTGGCCTTTTGAGCACGGTTTCTCTACAAAGCATGGTGGCATTGCTGCCAGTGATTCCAAAGCGCCAGTTTTTCAGACTAAGCTACCAGATCAATGATTCCCAAAGAGTGGCCCTCTCTCATGTTACATGAAGACCACCTGGAGAGCTTTTTACAAATAATTTCTGTTCTAGAGTTTCTGATTTGATGGAGAGAATGCTGGAGACAAGTATTTTAAGTAACAGAAATGGTGATGGCAGTTGTCCATGAATGTAAGATAGGTCCAGGAGAGAGAGAAGTGGCCTGATCCCAGTCACACCCAACAATAAACACTACTGTGCTGGTGATCATCCACCTAGGGAATGGAGGTAGGAACGAGGCCTTGCAATGGATGGCATATTTTCTGTGTTCTGGCAAAGGCAGTTCTTCAGTAGGAAAGAAAGGCATATCCAAAAGTAATTTGACCTGTATGACAGTGCTGCAGAACCATTAAGGTGAGAGAATTACTTAAGGAAGGTGACGACTACAAGGAAGACCTCACAGAGTGGTGATTCACCTCTAAAGAAGGAATAGGAGTCCACCATAGCAGAAAGAAAAAGGGGTAGGGGCATATAAAGAAAAAGAAAAAAACGTTTGAATGTGCATTAGTCAGTGGGGAGAATACAAGCATCCTAATTTATAAATAGGATGAACAAATTGATAGATTGGTAATAAATCAGAAGTATTCATAGCAGCCATTTAAACTTGGGATAGTTGCATAACCTGTTTCTCTATTTACTCATTTTTTGACTAGACATAATGTAATATTTACCTGAAAAAGGTCAGTGGAATACAGAGTGAGTTCACATAAAGCATCTAGTCCATAGCACACACTGAAGAAATATTAGGTTGTACTGTGGTATTATTTTTGTTGATGTTGTTTTATCTTGAGTTTGCTTAGAGAGTTAGATTTAGTTTAGATAACACAAAATTAGCAAGTAACTTCTTAAAATGATGATATACAGTGTCATCCTGGGTAAAGAGGACACTAGCATTGCTGATAGACATACAACTACTAAGGAAGAAACATAAAATATACCAATCAAGAGACTTAAAAATTAATGTTTATTCATTTTAGCCTGCCAATTATATTTATAGGCAATGGCCCTAAGTATATATTCTGCAATATGTAGAAAAACTATGCACAAAAAATGTTCATTGCAATATCATTTGTGATAGCAAGAAAATGGAGAATAAAAAGGTGTTAATCAGGCAGCTTTTAAAAATGATACTTACCCTGCATTTATAATAACAGCAAATAGGCTGGGCATGGTGGCTCATGCCTGTAATCCCAGAACTTTGAGAAGCCAAGGTGGGCAGATCACTTGACCTCAGGAGTTTGAGACCAGCCTGGTCAACATGGTGAAACCCCATTTTACTAAAAATACAAAACTTAGCTGGGCATGGTGGCAGGTGCATGTAATCCCAGATACTTGGGAACCTGAGGCAGGAGAATGGCTTGAACCCAGGAGGCAGAGGTTGCAGTGAGCTGAGATCATACCACTGCACTCCAGCCTGGGTGACAGAAGTGAAATCCTGTCTCACAACCCTTAGCTCTTTACATGGCAGATGACAAAAACTGTCATGACCTGGAATGTATCACAAGCAGTCTTTAAAGCCAGCAGGGTTATTTGTCAGGGCAGAGGAGTCTCGTGGAAGGAAAACACTGCCTGATTCACTGAAACTTCCTAAATGTGATGACACAAGCCAAGTCCCTCCTTTTCACTCCTACTATCTTTTTTTTTTTTTTTTTTTAATACTTTAAGTTCTGGGATACATGTGCAGAATGTGCAAGTTTGTTACATAGGTATACAAGTGCCATAGTGGTTTGCTGCACCCATCAACCCGTCATCTACATTAGGTATTTCTCCTAATGCTATCCTGTGTCCATGTGTTCTCACCATTCAAGTCCCACTTATGAGTGAGAACATGCGGTGTTTGGTTTTCTGTTCCTGTGTTAGTTTGCTGAGAATGATGGTTTCCAGCTTCATCTATGTCCCTGCAAAGGACACGAACTCATTTTTTTTTGTGGCTGCATAATATTCCGTGGTGTATATATGCCACATTTTCTTTATCCAGTCTATCATTAATGGGCATTTGGGTTGGTTCCAAGTCTTTGCTATTGTGCATAGTGCTACAGTAAACATACGTGTGCATGTGTCTTTATAGTAGAATGATTTATAATCCTTTGAGTATATACCGAGTAATGGGATTACTGGGTCAAATGGCATTTCTGATTGTAGATCCTTGAGGAATCGCCACACCGTCTTGCACTATGGTTGAACTAATTTACACTCCCACCAACAGTGTAACAGTCTTCCTATTTCTCCACATCCTCTCCAGCATCTGTTGTTTCCTGACTTTTTACTTGCTATTCTAAGTGGCGTGAGATGGTATCTCATTGTGGTTTTGATTTGCATTTCTCTAATGACCAGTGATGATGAGCATTTTTCCATATGTTTATTGGCCACATAAATGTCTTCTTTTGAGAAGTGTCTGTTCATATCCTTCGCCCACTTTTTGATTATTTTTTCTTGTAAATTTATTTAAGTTCCTTGTAAATTCTGGATGTTAGTCCTTTGTCAGATGGGTAGATTGCAAAACTTTTCTCCCATTCTGTAGGTTGTCTATTCACTCTGATGATAGTTTCTTTTGCTGTGCAGAAGTTCTTTAGTTTAATTAGATCCAATTTATGAATTTTGGCTTTTGTTGTCATTGCTTTTGGCGTCTTTGTTGTGAAGTCTTTGCCCATGCCTATGTCCTGAATGGTATTGCCTAGATTTTCTTCCAGGAATTTTATGGTTTTAGGTCTTCCCAAATAGCCAAGACAATCCTAAGAAAAGAGAACAAAGCTGGAGGCATCATGCTACCTGACTTCAAACTATACTACAAGGATACAGTAACCAAAACAGCATGGTACTGGTCCCAAAACAGATATATAGACTGATGGAACAGAACACAGGTCTCAGAAATAATGCCACACATTACAACCATCTGGTCTTTGACAAACCTGACAAAGACAAGCAATGGGGAAAGGATTCCCTATTTAAGAAATGGTGTTAGGAAAACTGGCTAGCCATATGCAGAAAATTGAAACTGGACACCTTCCTTATACTTTATACAAAAATTAACTCAAGATGGATTAAACACTCCCATTATCTTGTTTCCCCATCCCCTTCCATCTTTCTCCTTTCAGCTCTGTTGCAAACTTGCATGCCGCCTTTGTGCAGTCAGCCTGTCTCCCACTCTTGATGGTAATGTTCCTGAATTGTTTTCATGCCAGTCATAGCCTCACTCTCCTCCAGAAATCAGATGTCAAAAATCAAATTTTACTCAGTACTCTGTCATGCAGAAAAGAGCTTTCGTAGTCTTTTTGGCATAAAAGAACTTGGTTGTCTCTTTTTTCTATACCTATTATTATTTATAATAGAATTACAGTTCTTTAGTCTATTGCGAACAAATTTCCTAAGGAAAATTACTCCAGAGATGATTTAATGCATATACTATTATTGACACTATATATTTTATAGCACAATAAAGCGTTTTTCCCAATAAAAATAGCATTTAATAAGGGAAGTGAAGTGATCAAATAGACTTTTTTCTCTCCAAGACAATTCCATATCTATATCCAAAGGCTATATTTAAGAGGCTAATTTCTCAATTCATGAAATTTTGAGAATGATGAAAGTTAGCCAGAAAACATTCAGGAATAATGTTATAAGTCTTTTTAAGAAAATCTGTAATCATCAAGCATTGGAAAGTAAATCTAAAATGTAAGTTTTATTATTTCCAAGTTGGTTATTTTCGATGATCTTGAGAATTTGGAAACCTGACATCGTCATGGTTGAATTCATGGCAATGAATTTAATGGCAAGTTTGTAAGTGTTCATAAAAAATGAACATGGCAATGTTCATATCTTTGAGATACAAGGCCTAAGAAGAAGGTTTTCACACATGCATTGGTTGTAATGTTGTGCTGCAAAATTTTATAAAGCTTCCTATGTTACTGATTTCAGTAACAGCTTTGTTTTCTTATTTCTTAAAACTTTTTTATCATTTCCATTCTATTCTGGTAGATATTTATGGAAATATGAAAAGGTAAGCCACCATCTTTTTCAGTTGCTATAGTTTTTCAACTTCCTAAAACAAATACCCCATTATTCCACACACTTAAAACTGAATAACTTCTTTGCATCACTCTATTATTGGTCCCAAGGTAGGACCAAGTACTAATTTCCTCCAGTGGACCTTCTCGCCTTATCAGTTTCACATTATAAATCCTAAAGAGGAGACGTTCCATCCAATTTGGTTCTAGCTTAAAATCTACACCCTGGAAGAGACCCCAAAATACTGAAAAGGAGCAAGCATTGATGAGCAGAGTTTTATGCCCAGAAGACATAAGCCATGACCATCCCAGCAGTTTCAGGAACAAAAACAAGAGGATCTTCAAGGTAGAGCTATCTTTCCTTGCTAGTTAAAGGCGAGGGCTTCAAACTTTCCACACCAAGCAGTGTAAATAATTAGCAGTTCCCATTCTCACCTTGGAAGAATGCATCAAGGGGTCATGGCCACTTTCTCCCTACGCATATTCTTTGCCAAGTTCACATTATACTTTACTTTTATTTCAAGGTATAATTTACATACCATAAAATTCATTCTTTATAATTTTACAGCTCAATGCCTTTAGCAAATATGTAGATTTGCGCAACTCTCATCACAATCCAGGTTTGTAACTTTGCCATCACTCCCCAAAATTCCCTCAAGCAAGTTTGCTCTTAAACTGTTTTCACCCCCAGCCCCAGGCAACCGCCTGCTATCTCTATAAATTATTTTTCTGGATATTTTTAAAAAATAGAATCATACCATAAAGAGTCTTTTGTGCCTAGAATAAAGGTTTTGGGTTTTATCCATGTTGCAGTATACATCAGTATACTGACGATCAGTATTCAGCTCCTTTTAATTACTGAATAGTCTTCTGCTATATGGATATATCACATTTCATCTTGTCTGTTTACTAATTTATAAACATGTGGGTTATCTTCCATTTTTGGCTCTTAGAGATAATGCTGCTATGAGCAGTAGTGTACAATCTGCATGTAGACATAATCTTCATTTTTCTTGGGTAGGTTCTTAATAGAGTGGCTGGGTCATATGGTCAGTTTTATTTAACTTTTTAAGAAAGCACCAAACTTTTCCTAGTTTGTTGTTCCATTTTACATTTCCAACAGTTTTTCTCCATCTTTGAAGCTTCCTAAATATCATGCTACACACCAGGTGCCAGACTCTTGCTTCTGTCTCTACCAGCCTCTTTATCACCTTAATTTTTCCCCTTTCAGTTCCAGCCCTTTGCCAACATTTGGTGGTAACTGTGTTTTCATGATGGTCATTCTAGTGTGTGTAAAGGGGTATCTCACTGTGTTTCTTATTAATGGTGCTGAACACTTTTTCAAGTGCTCATTAGTAATTCATATTTTTAAAAATAATTTTTATTTCATTTTTAGCTATTTACTTTTTAGAGATAGGGTCTCACCACCATGTTGCACAGGCTGCTCTATTTTTTTTTTTTTTTTTCAGAGGCAAGTTCTCACTCTGTCATGAGGCTGGAGTGCAGTGGGGCAATCGGAGCTCACTACAGCCTCAAACTGCTGGGCTCAAGAGATTCTCCTGCCTCAGCCTCCCAAGTAGTTGGGCCTATAGGCGTGCACCACCATGTCCCGCTCCCATGTTTTTGATGAAATATTTACCCAAAACTTTTGTTCATATTGTTTACTAGATTTTTCCTATTAAATTTTAAGAGTTATGTTTCATGAATACAAATTTCCTATTACATAAATGGTTTGTAAATATATTTTCCCAGCTGTATCGTTCATTTTCTTAAAGGTATTTTTTTTTTTTTTTGATGACTCATAGTTTTGGTATCATCTCTAAGAACCTGTTGCCTAGGCCAAGATCACAAATATTTTCTCCCATATTTTTTCCTAAAAGTCTTATAGTCTGAGGAATGACATCTACGTGTATAACTCATTTGGAGGGTTTTTGTTTTGTATATGTAAATGTAATGGTTAATACAGAGTGTCAATTTGATTGGATTGAAGGATGCGATATTGATCCTAGGTATGTCTGTGAGGGTGTTGCCAAGTGAGATTAACATTTGAGTCAGTGGGCTGGGGAAGGCAGACCCATCCTTAATCCAGTGGGCACCATCTAATTAGCCACCAGCGAATATAAAGCAAGCAAAAAACGTGAAGAGAGGTGGGCCTAGCCTTCCAGTCTGCATCTTTCTTTTTTTTTTTTTTTTTTTTTTTTTTGAGACGGAGTCTCGCTCTCCCGGGCTGGAGTGCAGTGGCCGGATCTCAGCTCACTGCAAGCTCCGCCTCCCGGGTTTACTCCATTCTCCTGCCTCAGCCTCCCGAGTAGCTGGGACTACAGGCGCCCGCCACCTCGCCCGGCTAGATTTTTGTATTTTTTTAGTAGAGACGGGGTTTCACCGTGTTAGCCAGGATGGTCTCGATCTCCTGACCTCGTGATCCGCCCGTCTCGGCCTCCCAAAGTGCTGGGATTACAGGCTTCAGCCACCGCGCCCGGCCCCAGTCTGCATCTTTCTTCTGTGCTGGATGCTTCCTGCCATTGAACAATGGAGTCCAGGTTCTTCCAGTTTTGGTACTCGGACTGGCTTTCCTTGCTCCATGGCTTGCAGACAGCCCATTATGGGACCTTGTGATCATGTAAGTTAATACTTTATAAATTTCTTTATATATATATATATTCCCTATTAATTCTGTCCCTCTAAGAAAACCCTAATACAGCAAGCAAAGGGTCTAACTTCATCTTTTGCATATGTGGACAGCCAATTGTCATAGCACCATTTCATTTCTGTTGTCTTGGCATCTTTGTAAAGAATCACTTGGTCATACATGTAAGGATATATCCCTGAACTTTCATTTGTTTCCTTTGATCTCTATGTCTATCTTTATGTGATACCACATTGTTTTAAGTACTAAAGCTTTATAGTACATTTTAAAGCTGTGTAGTATAAATCCTCTAACTTTATTCTTCATTTTCAAAATTGTTTTGCCTTAAAGTGTATATTAAGAGATCTGCAGTGGCTATATTATGGCCATTGTTTGCATGGTATATCTTTCTCCATTTATTTACTTTAGTCTATTTGTTTCTTTGAATCTAAGGTCCATTTATTGTAGGTAGCTTTACACTAGATCTTGATTTTTTATATACAGTCTGACAATCTACTTTTTGAGTGGAGTGGTTTTTTTTTTTTTTTGTTTTGTTTTGTTTTGTTTTGTTTTTTTTTTGAGGCGGAGTCTCACTCTGTCGCCCAGGCTGGAGTGCAGTGGCCGGATCTCAGCTCACTGCAAGCTCCGCCTCCCGGGTTTACGCCATTCTCCTGCCTCAGCCTCCCCAGTAGCTGGGACTACAGGCGCCCGCCATCTCGCCCGGCTAGTTTTTGTATTTTTAGTAGAGACGGGGTTTCACCGTGTTAGCCAGGATGGTCTCGATCTCCTGACCTCGTGATCCGCCCGTCTCGGCCTCCCAAAGTGCTGGGATTACAGGCTTGAGCCACCGCGCCCGGCCGAGTGGAGTGTTTTTAATACAGCTTTCTCAATTTTTTAAGGATAAGAGTTTTCCGTTGGTCTTAGGAACCAAAATATTGGTGCAATTCCAAATAAAAGTAATAAATGTATACTCCTCTCTTACTACAACAGCCCTAATTCCACTAATTATACCTATCACTATCACCTTAACAGACACCTACTCATTATTCCATTTACATTTAGTGTAATTGTTGGTATGGTTGGATTTGCAACTACCATTTTGATTTGTCTGTGTTTTTTGTTCCTCTGTTTCTCCTTTATAACTTATTTTAAGTTAATATTTTTAGTATTTCTCTGTTGAGTTTTTCCCTACATCTCTTGAATTACTTTTTAGTGGTTGATCGAGGGTTTATAATATGCATCTTAACATAGTACAGTCTACTTCAAAATTATGCTAACTCAATACAGTAAACTTTAATGTAACACATCTTTTCCATTCTCCTCTTTCATGCTGTCATATAGGTTACATCCATATATGCTATGTACTCAGTAATAATATTAATTTTTTATAATCTTCTATCTTTTAAAGAGATTAAGAACAACTTTAATAACACTCCAATGAAGGGAACTTCCTCTGGCACTGTGGGCAAAGATCTTGGTCTTCATGGCTTGCTGGGCCCTGGTCCATCTGCCAGGCCCACAGGGTTGGGGTACGGAGAGGAGGGATAGAAACTGCTTAGACAAAATCACCGTGACTCACGCCAATTTTACTTGAAGTTCAGTAGCTTTTGTGAATAAATGCTTCTTGGTTTTTTAAGCCTTTGGCCAATTTCTGCAGCACTCAAATAGCTGGTATTAAACAGTTTTATCCAGATTTTTACTGCTTTTGGGATAAAGGATTTATTGACCTCCTGACTACATCATGCTAGAAATGAATCTTGCTCCTATTTATATTTTTAAAAAACGAAAACTCAGGTGAATAGGAGGAGAAACTAAATTGGGAGTCAAAAAACAAAAAACAAAAAAAACAAACAGGAGAGAAAATCCTACAGTTTGTTACACAGTATGACCGGCTTCTGAAAATTTGACAGGACTTTAAACTAGGTATCTTTTACCACTGTGAAATTTGGGACCAACCCAGGATAATACATTAATCAGAGAGACTACATTTTTTAATTAGAAAAGAATATATAAGACTTGCCACAATTGTTATGGATGCAGTAAAATATAGGGACAAAATTATGATGTGGAGTATTCGGCCATGTCAGAGTCACTTTGGACAATTTAGTTAACCTCAGGCTACTTCAGTTTACCCATTAGAAAAAAGGATAATATTTAGCTCAAAAGGACATCGGAAGGGGCTGAATACAATGACAATTATGAAAATGACTAGCTCAGTATCAAGTAATATTTCAATATATATTTATTTCCTATTCTATTCTTTATCCAGCCTTTTAGGAACTCAATGCTTTTCTGCTTAATCTGACTTCTAGGAAAGGTTTACTTTGAGTCATTTACAAAGTATAAATAAATGTATCACTTTTACTTGGGATTTTTCTCTTTTTAAACTGAAGGTCTGATTTTGGAATCAGAACATTGATTATGTAGGGAAGTTTGTCTCTTCTTTAAAAAATTCAGGCATCAGTAAAATTAAAAATTTGTTTTGCTTTGTTTTTAAAAGGAAGCTCTTTTTTTCTTTTCTTTTCTTTTTTTTTAAAGATTCCTAGAAACTGTGTCAAGGTGAGCAAGTCTATGTGTTTGAACAAACAAAATTAATGATATTTTACCATTTTGATCTACAAATATGGCAATTTCATAGGATTCAAACTAATGTGTTGGAAATAGAACTGAATTAGGAGTCAGGAGAGAAAGCATTATTTTACCACTAACCCGCTGTCTGAAAAGAACAGAATCATAAGCTCTGTGATCCCTGAAGCCCTTTTTTGTTCTTTTGTTTTCTTTTTTTGGAGACAGTCTTAATTTGTTACCAGGCTGGAGTGCAGTGGCATGATCTCGGCTCATTGGAACCTTCATCTCCTGAGTTCAAGTGATTCTTCTGCCTCAGCATCCTGAGTAGCTGGGATTATAGGCGTGCACCACCAAGCCTGGCTAATTTTTGTATTTTCTTTTTTCTTCTTCTTCTTTTTTTATTTTTATTTTTAGTGGAGATGGGGTTTCACCATGTTGGTCAGGCTGGTTCGGAACTCCCGGCCTCAAATGATCCACCCACCTCAGCTTTCCAAAATGCTGGGATTACAGGCATAACTCAAAGCCCTTTCTAAAGAGTACAGTGATTCTCATCTGCTCTCTACACAAGTATGTTCCCCTAAGCCTGAGCCTAGTCCGCTTTCTAACACCATTTGAAGTACCAGCAAAGATCAGTAGTCAACTTGTCAGAGTGGTGTAGGGAGTTTCCAGTGTCCCATAGAGTGACCCATGTTTGAGACATTTCTTAGGTAGGGAAAGGTATCAGCACTGACTTGCCATTGCCCAGAGATTCTTCCAGTTGTTTGGGCTTCAGAGCTACAACAGACTTTCAGAGGAATTTGCATGATTTTCCCTCAAACAAGCATGTGATTGATGATTGGATAAGTATAGAAAATTTTTTTCAAGAATAGTTTTTCCAATTTAGAAAAACGTGTTTCAAATAAAATATTACTTATAGTATCATTATCCAAAGAAAACCACTCTTTTCACTTTAACATACTTTTTAAGATTTCTACATATGTTTTACAAAATTGTAATAATGTTAATAAAATCTGCCTCCAGTTTTCTTGCATAATGCCTTGGCATCGCCATCTTTCCCTGTTATTGTAAAAAACTTACATGGCTGTATATTGTTTCATCATTTGAAAAGCCCTACTTATTTTAATAATATTCTATATTAGCATATTTAGATGCTGAGAATCTTTCCTTTGTTCATACCATTCATAATACTATGGTGTGACATTGTGAAATACATATTTGATCTCCATCTCCATAATACTATGGTGTGACAGTGTGAAATACTTATATTTGATCTTTATCTCTGGTTCCTTGGAATCTCCTGAGTGTTAAGAGTGTTTTTTGTATGCTAATGAGATGACTGGTGGCTAGGAACCCCTAGATAGCTTCAGGATGGAAGCTGGTCACTAGAAAGACCACAGCATGATTAGAGAGTTGGGACTTTCAACCCCATCCCCTTGACCTCCAGGGAGAGAAGTGCTAATCATTAAACTAATTACCAGTGATCAATGTTGTAATCAATCTTGCCTTGATAACGAAGCCTCTATAAAAAAGTGAAAGTATTGGGTTCTGAGAGTTGCTGGATAGCTGAACATATGGAGACTCCTAAAGGGTGATGCACCTGCAGAGAGACCCAGGAGTTCTGTGCACCTTGCGCCATACCTTGATGTATACGTCTCTTCATCTGGCATCCATCTGCATCCCTTGTAAAATCCTTTATAATAAGTCGGTTGACATAAGTAAGGCGCTTCCCTGCATTTTGCCAGCCACTCTAGCAAATTAATTGAACCCGAGGAGTGAGTGAAGGAAGCCCCAGTTTATAGCCTGCTGGTCAGTCAGAAGTATAGGTGACAACCTACTTCTTGCAGCTAGCATCTTTGCCTTTAATGTGTTGGATCTGACACTATCTTCAGGTAATAGCATCAGAATTAAATTGAATTATAGAACATCCAGTTGGTTGGTGTGTGGAGAAAACGCCCCCCACATCTGGTCACAGAATCATTCTGTGTCATATGAGTGGCTGTGTAAGTGAGTACAGAAAAGAAATCAGTTTGGTTTTTCCTATCTCTCGTTGCACATGCATTTTAGCATCAGAAGTGTTGAGTGGTGTGTGAGCTAGATTAGGAAAGACACTGTAGTGTGTCCTGTATCTTAAGATATGGTAAATATACTTTAGTATAATTTTTTTGTCCTATTTAGAATTGTTTTGTTTGGCTAGATTCCTCAAAATAGATCAAAATACATGAAAAATTATGAATTAAATACATATTTATTGAGTCTAAGGTGCACAAGGCAGGCTGCTACAAGCTAAGATAAATGACATTGAGTCTAGAGTAAATTATTCATAATACTGGAGACATAATCTCTCAATCATTAGAAAAGATGAGTGGGAGTTGTAGGGACCCCATGTGTGTGTGAAGTAAATCACACGAATGGCTATTGTTTAGTCTTCGTTGGCTGTCATCAGAGATAGTTATATTAACTTGGTATCAGAGAAAGGAGTAAGGGCTTTTCAATCTTAAAACTTAGGGAATAACACAGATTAGATAATTAATAATCTAAACAAGTGGTACATGACATAAAACAATAAAACCCAGAAATATATCCAAAGCCTGTAATCAGTTTTATATCATTCAGGTCACACCATAGGGTGCATCAATGTAAAAAGACCAGGGCTGGGAAATAGTATCATTAGTATGTAGCACCAATTCTCTTGTTAATGATTCAAAGCTCATTTTTCTCTTGCAGGCAAGATTCATGCTGTAGTTCTACTGTGTTAATTCCTTCCCTAGACTGAGGTTATCTAGAGAGGAAATGATGTTGTCATGCTATTTTAAGGATGGGAGGACAGCTCCACTGTGAAACACAGGATCTCCAAGCTCCCTGTCTGAGTTCCTCCCTCTCTCAGGCCACTGAGTGAGCCTCTGTAATGCCTGGCTTCCGTAGTGGATTCTCTTCCTTACCTGGATTCTGTTTGCATCATCACTTTACCTTTTCAACCTTTTTGTCTACCTTCTCCTATCTGCAACAAAAACGATCACTTCTGTTTCTTAGACCATCATTCTGAAAAAGCAGAGATAGTATCTGTCTCGTTCATGCTGTGTACCAAAAATCTAGACAGTGAATGGCACATAGTAGGTATTCCATAAAGGATTATTGAATTTAAAAAAAAAGAAATGTGTCCACTTCCTTCAGGGGTTTACCCTCTGATAATGCATACTGAAAAATTATTCATGCCTTGGCGTACTCTTCCCAGGTAACAATAGCATTTTACCCAAGCTCTTCTGAACCTTAACCCAAAGGGGCGAGAAGGGTGGGAGTTTAGCTACTGTAAAGGTAACATAAGAGATACTGGAAGGGAGAAATGAGATGAGTGATTTGCCCCTTTGCTCAGTTTCATGCCCTACAAATTCCGTCATTCCTTTTCTCAAAACTCAGTGCCATTCTGTTATCTGCAAGAGCCTATCTGCTTACACAGGTTTTCCAGACCTCTGTCTCTGCAGTGCAGGGAAACAAGGCAGCTCCTTGGAAGCAGGATAGAGCTGGGTTCAAATCTGAATTCTACTTAAAATATTGCAACTTTGAGCAAATTATTTAAGCTTAGGAAAACTCAGTTCTCGTCCAGAAAATGGGGGAAAAATAAGTATTTGGCAGGATAATAAGACACCGTAATGCAGAGAGTGAGATAGCATTTCCTGCCCCATCCCCCTAATTGCCAGCACCACAACCTTGCTGTATTATCTGTGGTTTTTCACTTCCATATTGATATTTACCAATTTCATTACTTGCTCATGTTGCTTCTTTAACTTGGTTGCCCATCTTTGCTCCTCATCATTTTTATTTATTCATTCATTTAACACTTATCTACGGACTGCCTGCCAGGTACCAGTCATCTGCAACACAAGGATGACTGCTCTCATAAAGCTGAGACTCCAACATTGGATACAAAATTACAA
Source organism: Trachypithecus francoisi (assembly GCF_009764315.1). Lineage (NCBI taxonomy): Eukaryota > Metazoa > Chordata > Mammalia > Primates > Cercopithecidae > Trachypithecus > Trachypithecus francoisi. Next base: position 20,583,841 of record NW_022681431.1, on the reverse strand, counting down.
AATGGCAGGAGAAACAGTCTTGCTCAAGTTTTGCTCAAGCCTCAAACCCACCTAGCTATATTCGATAGGACTGAGTTTTTCCCACAAAAGTGTTTATTTTTATAATTATGAATGGATGCTTATTTATTGTAGAAAATTTTAAAAAGACACAAACATATCAAGAGGAAAATAAATATCACTTATGATTCTACCATCAAAGAATACTCATTAATATTCATTATGAAGTATCATAATACCATATTTTTCCATGCATATTTAATATATAAGATTGAGAGTACATGTTTACTTTTTTAATATTAAAATATTAGAGTAAAACATTTTACATTAAAAATATAATATAGTTTGATCATTTATTCCCATCTCATTAAAATTCTTGGCAAATGTGTCAGTTAATGACTTTATGATATTTTTTAGTATCATTCTTCAGTTACTAGTCATATAGCAAAGATTTCTACAAGAGCGATTATACTTTAATAGAATTTAGTCCTTTTTCCATGTATTACCTGGTGTACAGTTAAGTTCTCAAAATAACCTAAGTGTCCTTCAATTCCCTGTGTTTTCCCATGTAATATGATGAACCAGTAATTCTTTCCAGCAGGACCTGCCTCTTCATTTAGAGTAAAAAATGAATCAGTTACTATACCCAGGAAGGTGGTAACTATTCACTAGATTAAATAATAAAGAAGCTTGCATTTGCTTTTCATTTTAATACTTAAATAACAGCTATTTACTTTTCAGAAAACAAAGATAATTTAGAATTATTGATATAAATAAGTCCAATGATTCTTCCAAAATTTCTCTTTACCAGGAGTAAAAACGTTGTAAACTTATATTTCAACAATTAAGCTATTGCTCTTAAACTTTATTCCTTCTCACAACAATAACAATCATATATATATGTATATATAAAATTATTCCTGAAGTCATTAGAAGAAAAGGTATATTCGTATGTTTGTGAATCTCAGTCTGATGAAATTCCTAATAAGAAGAGATAAATCTATTTCTTGTTTTCCTTCAAGTTTTATTAGTGTCACAATGTTTATAAAAGATTTTGTTTTCAGTGTGACAATTGGCACTGGTTTACATTTTTTTTCTTTTCAACTTATTTTAGGTTCGGGGGTACATGTGTAGGTTTGTTATATGGGTAAATTGTGTGTCACACAGGTTTGGTGTGTAGATTATTTTGTTACTCACGCAGTGAGCCTAGGTACCCAATAGGTACCCATCCTCCTCCCACTCTCCACTCTCAAGTAGGCCCTAGTGTCTACCGTTCCCTTCTTTGTGTCCATGTATACTCAGTGTTCAACTCTCACTTATAGGTGAGAATATGTGGTGTTTGGTTTTCTGCTCCTATGATAGTTGGCTTAGGATAATGACCTCCAGCTCCATCCATGTGGCTGCAAAGGACATGATTTTGTTCTTTTTTTTGGCTGTGTAGTGTTCCATGGTGTGTATGAACCACACTTTCTTTACCCAGTCTATCACTGATGAGCGTTTGGGTTGATTCCATGTCTCTGCCATTGGAAATAGTGCTGCGATGTGGATGTATCTTTATGATAGAACGATTTCTATTCCTTTAGGTATATACCCAGTAATGTGATTGTTGGGTCAAATGGTAGTTCTGTTTTAAGTTCTTAAAACTTGAGCTATCATATGCTTTCTTAAAATGGTCAAATAAGAACCAAAGTCTTCTCAATATTAGGCATCCTATCTTCTCTTTCTCTATAATCCTAACATATAATACATTGTATTACTTTGGCTCAGTCTCAAAACAAGTTTCTCTTAAATTATGTAATGCATAATCTTTGCTTTCAAAAATTTAAACAGTGGACTGTTAGTAACTATGCTTACATGGCAGAGCCAGGTTAATTGTGATTATTTGTCAGTTCTTTGGGACAGAGTCCCCACGAAACCTTGAAAATCTACCCTTCTATATGAGTATGGACTCACAAACATACCACCCATGAGACACCAATACAAGAACAGCAACAATAAACAGCTCATATTTTCTGCTGCCTTTTTTCAATATCTCCAAGACATTCACCATTCTGGTTATAGTTGTGTTGTCTCAGGAGGAAACACTGTGTCAAAAATTTAGGTGCATTAATTTATTGAGGGAGAGTTTCCAGAAGAAGTCAAAAAGGGAACAAAAAAAGCAGAGTAAGGAAGGATGAAACCAGACAAGGTGTGATCCTGAAACTCCAGCCTCAGCCTGCTCTCACAGAGAGCTCTAGCATAAATTCAGCCCTGGTTTTTGCTGTTCCAGGAGCTGGGTGATTTTACTCCCATGAAACTGACACAAGGTGGAAAGGGAATCTGAAGGCAAACTCTCACAGAGCAATGTTCTGGAAGTTGCAAATAGATACCATCAGCTATTAGCCATTAGCAGCAGAGACTGAGGCATCGGACCACAGTGCTGAAAAGAGATCAGAGGAGCTTTGGGAAAAACCCAGCAGTGCCTGATACACATTCTGAACCAGGGACTGCTACTGCTTGCTGTTTTGTTCTCTATTGGTAGACAGTTTATCCATAATCAATCTGTACTCTCCACGGGTATCTTAGTCTGTTTTGTGTTGCTATAACAGAATACCACACACTGGTTAATTTACAAACAGAGATTTGTTTGCCACATGGTTCTAGAGGTTGAGAAGTCTAAGAGCATGACACTGGCATCTGGCGAGGGCCTTTATGCTGTGTCATTCATGGTGAAAGGTGGAGGGTAAGAGAGGGAGACAGTCAGTAAGCGAGAGCCAGACTTTTACAAAAACTCACTCTCATGCTAACAAACCCACTCCTGTGATGATAACATTAATCCATTCATGAACACAGACCTCCTGGCCTAATCACTTCTTATTAGGCTACTCCGTCTCTCAACATGGTTGCATTGGGGATTAGATCTCCAGCACATGAACTTCGTGGAACACATTGAAACCATAGCAGCAAGAGTCAGCTCCTTCTACAGAATCAAATACTATCTAACTGATGGGAACCCTAATTCTCTCTAATTATTCTGGAAATCTCCTTCATTATGTGATGACTCAAAGTTGATATGTCTCATTACAAACATGTTGAATTGCAGGACATCTTTCCTAAAAATGGTCCCACTAATAACCTTAAATAAGTCAGTAGATGATGCTCCAACCATAGGGAGGTTAAGAGGTCCTGAAAAGAGAGCCTAAGATTTCAACAAGTGACATAACCAATTCCTGGAGTTTAATTTGATCCTAAGAACTGAGTGAGAGAGTCACTGACACGTATTCCCACAGTAGGGGTTATCTTTTAACTCAACATTGGCATCCTTTCAAAACTTCTTAGATAAAAGTGAGATATGCCTTCCCAAAGAATAAAAGAATCACACATCCTCATGGCTTCCAAGTACAAACTGTATGAACCTGAAACACCACTCAGCATCATAACTGCACACAAAGTAACACCACCCTGGAACTAGAAAGTAATAGAAAAGCAAATCAAGCCTTTAGATAGGTCAAAAAGGAATCATAATTTGTGCATACTCATGAAGATCTTAAAATTCTCTTTTTTTCCCTTTTGCTATTTTTTCTTCTCTCATACGTTGGCAGGAACCCCAAATTTCCTCTTCTTCATCCCAAACTCCAATTAAAAAAACAAATCATGTCTCACAAACTAACACCTAGAAAAGCTCTCTTTATATTTCACCTCTCTCACACTCTCTCTCTCTCTCTCTCTCTCTCTCTCTCTATTGTGGTAAGAACACTAAACATGAGTTCCACTGTCTTAATATATTTTCAATATATTGACAATGCTGTATTTACAATACAACATTGCTAAATGTAGGCACAATGTCATATGGCAGATTTCTATAACTCAATTATCTTGTATAACTGAAACTTTATACCCATTGAATAGCAACTCCCCATTTACCCCTGTCCCCGAGCCCCGGGCAACAACCATTCTGCTCTCTGCTTCTATGGGTTTGCCTGTTTTCTATATCTCATGTAAGTCACACCTGTTCTCCCACTAAATTTAGTAGCTGTTTGCCTTCAGCTTGCTTCTCTAGCTCCTCAAATGCTCTCCCTCACTTATTGTCCTGATAGGTATTATAAGGCTTCAGTAGTTGACAAAGCAAGACAGAGTGCTCTTTATGTCACAGGAGAAAAAGAAGGTGGTAAAAGAATGCTATAAAGCGATGAGGTGAGAGAGATACTGTGAACAGCCCCGCCTTGTCTTGCCACCCACCTGGATTGCCCCTTAATGCATTCTCATGAGCCACCAGGGCACTCCACAGTGGAGACCCTTACAGATGCAGGGGACACTCTTGGTTGCATACCAATTCGAAGTTAAATGAGCTCTAAGGATACCTCCTACAAAGGGAGCCCATGTGACAGAGCTGCTGTATTTATCCGCTAACATTAACTTCACTCAGCTCTGATTTACTTTTTTTAAAACCTTCTTTAAAGGTAAGTAAGGTGAACCAGTACAATACAGTGCTACCCCGGGGACTCTCAGTAAGGGCCCTCAGACCTACAAACTCCTCCTTCATTTGGCCTTGCTGCTGCTATAAATCTTTCGATAGACCAAAAAAAAAAAAAAAAAAAAAAAATACAGTAACAACCCTGGAAAGAAGCCTGCTTAAACTCTTCTGGGACAGGAGTACTTGGGGAAGGGGCACATCACATTAGGGAGCCAAGAAAAAGGGAAAAAGAGATACTGCATCTTCAAGTGACATTTTGCATATGTCAAAGCTTTGCCTGGAAGTCATCCTTCTCTTTCCCCACCTCTATTTCTGGATTGGTAGGTATCACACACACAAAAAAACTCTAGGCAAGTCCTATATGTATTATAAGCACATTTTTCTAAGCAAATGGTGGAAATAAGGGTCTGATGATCAGTTTTTCTTTTCAAAAATATGAAGTTAATATCTTCTATTATATACATTTTGGAAATATAAAAAAGATTAAACATAAATTAGCTGTATGTAATATTTTTGTTATGAGGCTTAAATAACAAAATTGTCATTACTTTGTGATGAGGAGATAGCTCTAATTTATATGCTCACAAAAGACTTGTATCTACAATGTATAAAGAACACTTACAACTGAATAACAAAAACTAAACATTCCAATTTTTTAAGTAGGCAAAATATTTGAATAGACTGCACCACGTATATCAGTGGCAACTGTGGAAGACAGTGTGGTGATTTGTCAAGGATCTAGAACCAGAAATACCATTTGAGCTAGCAATCCCATTATTAGGTATATATCCAAAGGATTATAAACCACTCTACTAGAAAGACACATGCATATGTATGTTTATTGCAGCACTATTTAAAATAGTAAAGACTTGGAACCAACCCAAATGCCCATCAGTGATAGACTGGATAAATAAAATGTGGCATATATACCATGGAATACTATGCAGCCCTAAAAAAGAATGAGTTCATGTCTTTTGCAAGGACATGGATGAAGCTGCAAGCCATCATTCTCAGCAAACTAACATAGGAACAGAAAACCAAACACCGCATGTTCTCACTCACAAGTGGGAGTTGAACAATGAGAACACATGGACACAGGGAGGGGAGCATTACACACCAGGCCTGTCAGGGGTTGGGGGGAAGGGAAGGGAGAGCATTAGGTGGAAATACCTAATGCACACAGGGCTTAAAACCTAGATAAGGAACAGCTCCAGTCTCCAACTCCCAGCGCGAGCGACACAGAAGACCGGTGATTTCTGCATTTTCAACTGAGGTACTGGGGTCATCTCTCTAGGGAGTGCCGGACAATCGGTGCTGGTCAGCTGCTGCAGCCTGACCAGCGTGAGCTGAAGCAGGGCGAGGCATCGCCTCACCTGGAAGCGCAAGGGGGAAGGAAATCCCTTTTCCTAGCCAGGGGAACTGAGACACACAACACCTGGAAAATCGGGTAACTCCCACCCCAATACTGCGCTTTAAGGAAACAGGCACACCAGGAGAATATATCCCACACCTGGCCGGGAGGGTCCCACGCCCACGGAGCCTCCCTCACTGCTAACACAGCCGTCTGCCGCGATCTATCCGCAAGGCAGCAGCGAGGCTGGGGGAGGGGCGCCCGCCATTGCTGAGGCTTAAGTAGGTAAACAAAGCCGCTGGGAAGCTCGAACTGGGTGGAGCTCACAGCAGCTCAAGGAAGCCTGCCTGTCTCTGTAGACTCTACCGCTGCGGACAGCGCACAGCTGAAGTCCATTAGGGGAAAGAGCGGGGCCGCTGCAGACCCGAACGACTCTGTCTGACAGCTTTGGGGAGAGCCGTGGATCTCCTAACGCGGAGGTTGAGATCTGAGAACGGACAGACTGCCTGCTCAGGTGGGTCCCTGACCCCTGAGTAGCCTAGCTGGGAGACATCCCCCACTAGGGGCAGTCTGATACCCCACACCTCACAGGGTGGCGTCACCCCTGAGAGGAAACTTCCAAAGAAAGAATCAGACAGGTACACTCGCTGTTCAGCATTATTCTATCTTCGGCAACCTCTGCTGCTGATACCCAGGCAAACAGGGTCTGGAGTGGACCTCAAGCAATCTCTAACAGACCAACAGACAGTCCTTCTGACTGTCAGACGGAAAACTATCAAACAGGAAGGACACCTATACCAAAACCCCATCAGTACGTCACCATCATCAAAGTCCAGAGACAGATAAAACCACAAAGATGGGGAAGAAGCAGGGCAGAAAAGCTGGAAATTCAAAAAATAAGAGCGCATCTCCCCCTGCAAAGGAGCGCAGCCCATCGCCAGCAACGGATCAAAGCTGGTCAGAGAATGACTTTGACGAGATGAGAGAAGAAGGCTTCAGTCCATCAAACCTCTCAGAGCTAAAGGAGGAATTACGTACCCAGCGCAAAGAAACTAAAAATCTTGAAAAAAAAGTGGAAGAATTGACAGCTAGACTAATTAATGCAGAGAAGATCATAAACGAAATGACAGAGATGAAAACCATGACACGAGAAATACGTGACAAATGCACAAGCTTCGGTAACCGACTCGATCAACTGGAGGAAAGAGTATCAGCGATTGAGGATCAAATGAATGAAATGAAGCGAGAAGAGAAACCAAAAGAAAAAAGAAGAAAAAGAAATGAACAAAGCCTGCAAGAAGTATGGGATTATGTAAAAAGACCAAATCTACGTCTGATTGGGGTGCCTGAAAGTGAGGGGGAAAATGGAACCAAGTTGGAAAACACTCTTCAGGATATCATCCAGGAGAACTTCCCCAACCTAGTAGGGCAGGCCAACATTCAAATTCAGGAAATACAGAGAACGCCACAAAGATACTCCTCCAGAAGAGCAACTCCAAGACACATAATTGCCAGATTGACCAAAGTTGAAATGAAGGAAAAAATCTTAAGGGCAGCCAGAGAGAAAGGTCGGGTTACCCACAAAGGGAAGCCCATCAGAATAACAGCAGACCTCTCGGCAGAAACTCTACAAGCCAGAAGAGAGTGGGGGCCAATATTCAACGTTCTTAAAGAAAAGAATTTTCAACCCAGAATTTCATATCCAGCCAAACTAAGCTTCATCAGTGAAGGAGAAATAAAATCCTTTACAGATAAGCAAATGCTTAGAGATTTTGTCACCACCAGGCCTGCCTTACAAAAGACCCTGAAGGAAGCCCTAAACATGGAAATGAACAACCGGTACCAGCCATTGCAAAAACATGCCAAAATGTAAAGACCATCGAGGCTAGGAAGAAACTGCATCAACTAACGAGCAAAATAACCAGTTAATATCATAATGACAGGATCAAGTTCACACATAACAATATTAACCTTAAATGTCAATGGACTAAATGCTCCAATGAAAAGACACAGACTGGCAAACTGGATAAAGAGTCAAGACCCATCAGTCTGCTGTATTCAGGAGACCCATCTCACATGCAGAGACATACATAGGCTCAAAATAAAGGGATGGAGGAAGATCTACCAAGCAAATGGAGAACAAAAAAGAGCAGGGGTTGCAATCCTAGTCTCTGATAAAACAGACTTTAAACCATCAAAGATCAAAAGAGACAAACAAGGCCATTACATAATGGTAAAGGGATCAATTCAACAGGAAGAGCTAACTCTCCTAAATATCTATGCACCCAATACAGGAGCACCCAGATTCATAAAGCAAGTCCTTAGAGACCTACAAAGAGACTTAGACTCCCATACAATAATAATGGGAGACTTCAACACTCCACTGTCAACATTAGACAGATCAACGAGACAGAAAGTTAACAAGGATATCCAGGAATTGAACTCATCTCTGCACCACGCGGACCTAATAGACATCTATAGAACTCTCCACCCCAAATCAACAGAATATACATTCTTCTCAGCACCACATCACACTTATTCCAAAATTGACCACATAATTGGAAGTAAAGCACTCCTCAGCAAATGTACAAGAACTGAAATTATAACAAACTGTCTCTCAGACCACAGTGCAATCAAACTAGAACTCAGGACTAAGAAACTCAATCAAAACCGCTCAACTACATGGAAACTGAACAACCTGCTCCTGAATGACTACTGGGTACATAACGAAATGAAAGCAGAAATAAAGATGTTCTTTGAAACCAATGAGAACAAAGATACAACATACCAGAATCTCTGGGACACATTTAAAGCAGTGTGTAGAGGGAAATTTATAGCACTAAATGCCCACAAGAGAAAGCAGGAGAGATCTAAAATTGACACTCTAACATCACAATTAAAAGAACTAGAGAGGCAAGAGCAAACACATTCAAAAGCTAGCAGAAGGCAAGAAATAACTAAGATCAGAGCAGAACTGAAGGAGATAGAGACACAAAAAACCCTCCAAAAAATCAATGAATCCAGGAGTTGGTTTTTTGAAAAGATCAACAAAATTGACAGACCGCTAGCTAGACTAATAAAGAAGAAAAGAGAGAAGAATCAAATAGACGCAATAAAAAATGATAAAGGGGATATCACCACCGACCCCACAGAAATACAAACAACCATCAGAGAATACTATAAATGCCTCTACGCAAATCAACTAGAAAATCTAGAAGAAATGGATAATTTCCTGGACACTTACACTCTCCCAAGACTAAACCAGGAAGAAGTTGAATCCCTAAATAGACCAATAGCAGGCTCTGAAATTGAGGCAACAATTAATAGCCTACCCACCAAAAAAAGTCCAGGACCAGATGGATTCACAGCTGAATTCTACCAGAGGTACAAGGAGGAGCTGGTACCATTCCTTCTGAAACTATTTCAATCAATAGAAAAAGAGGGAATCCTCCCTAACTCTTTTTATGAGGCCAACATCATCCTGACACCAAAGCCTGGCAGAGACACAACAAAAAAAGAGAATTTTAGACCAATATCCCTGATGAACATCGATGCAAAAATCCTCAATAAAATACTGGCAAACCGGATTCAGCAGCACATCAAAAAGCTTATCCACCATGATCAAGTGGGCTTCATCCCTGGGATGCAAGGCTGGTTCAACATTTGCAAATCAATAAACGTAATCCAGCATATAAACAGAACCAAAGACAAGAACCACATAATTATCTCAATAGATGCAGAAAAGGCTTTTGACAAAATTCAACAGCCCTTTATGCTAAAAACGCTCAATAAATTTGGTATTGATGGAACGTACCTCAAAATAATAAGAGCTATTTATGACAAACCCACAGCTAATATCATACTGAATAGGCAAAAACTGGAAAAATTCCCTTTGAAAACTGGCACAAGACAGGGATGCCCTCTCTCACCACTCCTATTCAACATAGTGTTGGAAGTTCTGGCTAGGGCAATCAGGCAAGAGAAAGAAATCAAGGGTATCCAGTTAGGAAAAGAAGAAGTCAAATTGTCCCTGTTTGCAGATGACATGATTGTATATTTAGAAAACCCCATCGTCTCAGCCCAAAATCTCCTTAAGCTGATAAGCAACTTCAGCAAAGTCTCAGGATACAAAATTAATGTGCAAAAATCACAAGCATTCTTATACACCAGTAACAGACAAGCAGAGAGCCAAATCAGGAATCAACTTCCATTCACAATTGCTTCAAAGAGAATAAAATACCTAGGAATCCAGCTTACAAGGGATGTAAAGGACCTCTTCAAGGAGAACTACAAACCACTGCTCAGTGAAATCAAAGAGGACACAAACAAATGGAAGAACATACCATGCTCATGGATAGGAAGAATCAATATCGCGAAAATGGCCATACTGCCCAAGGTGATTTATAGATTCAATGCCATCCCCATCAAGCTACCAATGACTTTCTTCACAGAATTGGAAAAAACTGCTTTAAAGTTCATATGGAACCAAAAAAGAGCCCGCATTGCCAAGACAATCCTAAGTCAAAAGGACAAAGCTGGAGGCGTCACGCTACCTGACTTCAAACTATACTACAAGGCTACAGTAACCAAAACAGCATGGTACTGGTACCACAACAGAGATATAGACCAATGGAACAGAACAGAGTCCTCAGAATAATACCACACATCTACAGCCATCTGATCTTTGACAAACCTGAGAGAAACAAGAAATGGGGAAAGGATTCCCTATTTAATAAATGGTGCTGGGAAAATTGGCTAGCCATAAGTAGAAAGCTGAAACTGGATCCTTTCCTTACCCCTTATACGAAAATTAATTCAAGATGGATTAGAGACTTAAATGTTAGACCTAATACCATAAAAACCCTAGAAGAAAATCTAGGTAGTACCATTCAGGACATAGGCATGGGCAAGGACTTCATGTCTAAAACACCAAAAGCAACGGCAGCAAAAGCAAAAATTGACACATGGGATCTAATTAAACTAAAGAGCTTTTGCACAGCTAAAGAAACTACCATCAGAGTGAACAGGCAACCTACAGAATGGGAAAAAATTTTTGCAACCTACTCATCTGACAAAGGGCTAATATCCAGAATCTACAAAGAACTCAAACAAATATACAAGAAAAAAACAAACAACCCCATCAAAAAGTGGGGAAAGGATATGAACAGACATTTCTCAAAAGAAGACATCCATACAGCCAACAGACACATGAAAAAATGCTCATCATCACTCGCCATCAGAGAAATGCAAATCAAAACTACAATGAGATACCATCTCACACCAGTTAGAATGGCAATCATTAAGAAGTCAGGAAACAACAGGTGTTGGAGAGGATGTGGAGAAATAGGAACACTTTTACACTGTTGGTGGGATTGTAAACTAGTTCAACCATTATGGAAAACAGTATGGCGATTCCTCAAGGATCTAGAACTAGATGTACCATATGACCCAGCCATCCCACTACTGGGTATATACCCAAAGGATTATAAATTACTCTACTACAAAGACACATGCACACGTATGTTTATTGCGGCACTATTCACAATAGCAAAGACTTGGAATCAACCCAAATGTCCATCTGTGACAGACTGGATTAAGAAAATGTGGCACATATACACCATGGAATACTATGCAGCCATCAAAAAGGATGAGTTTGCGTCCTTTGTAGGGACATGGATGCAGCTGGAAATCATCATTCTTAGCAAACTATCACAAGAAGAGAAAACCAAACACCGCATGTTCTCACTCATAGGTGGGAACTGAACAATGAGATCACTTGGACTCGGGAAGGGGAACATCACACACTGGGGCCTATCATGGGGAGGGGGGAGGAGGGAGAGATTGCATTGGGGAGTTATACATGATATAAACATCATGCACATGTACCCTAGAACTTAAAGTATAATAAAAAAAAAAAAAAAAAAAAAAACCTAGATAATGGGTTAATAGGTGCAGCAAACCACCATAGCCCACGTATACCTATGTAATGAACCTTCATGTTCTACACATGTATTCCCCCCAAAAAAAAGTTACTGGAGAAAGAAAAATCTTCCAGAAAATAGAATGCAAAATTATAATTTTCTATATGTAAATTTATAAGAAAAGTTTTATCAGAAACATTTAAATATTACTAAAAATTTTATTCAAGCACTTGATATCCATGTAATTGTTGAAGTAAAATTGACAGTTGTAAAAAAATAAAAGATATTGGTAGCAAATAAACCCATGGAAAGATGCTCAGTATCATTAATCATTAGGGAAATGTAAATTAAAACCACAGATACTATATACTTTCTAGAATGATTTTTTTTAAACAAAGCTGACAATAACAAGTGCTGATAAGAAATTGGAACTGTCCTACCCGGCTGGTAAGTGTAAAATTATAGAGCTACTTTTGAAAACAATTTGGCAGTGTTTTTCAAGTTAAACATTCATGTGCCACAGGACTCAAGGTTTCACTCCTAGGTGTTTTTAAAATGCAAATATATGTCCACAAAAAGGCTTACATGTGAATGTCCACAGCAGCTTCTGAAAAGTGGAAAGCAATGCAAATGTCCATCACCAGATGAATGGATAGACAAACTGTGGTTTATCTACACAAGAAAATACTTCTCTGCAATAAAAGGGATGAATTATTATTATACACAAACAGCTGAATGGGTATCAAAAACATTATGCTGAATTAAAGACACCAAATACAAGATACTCTGTGTATGAGTCCATATCTGTGACACTCCACAATAGGCAAAACCAATCTACAGTGATAGAAATAATATTAGTGAATGACTAGTGTGTGCTTAGGAGAGAACACCTGCAAATGGGAACAGGGGGATTAGAGGGGGTACTATAAATACATATATACATGTGTACTTATTTACTTTTTTTTTTTTTTGAGACAGAGTCTTGCTCTGTCACCCAAGCTGGAGTACTGGAGCACAGTGGCATGATCTCGGCTCACTGCAACCTCCGCCTCCCAGGTTCAAGCAATTCTCCTGCCTCAGCCTCTGGAGTAGCTAGGATTACAGGCACCCATCACCATGCCTGTCTAATTTTTGTATTTTTAGTAGAGATGGGGTTTCTCCATGTTGGCCAGGCTGGTCCTGAACTCCTGACCTCAAGTGATCCACCTGCCTAGGCCTGTCAAAGTGCTGGGATTATAGGCATGAGCCACAGTGCCTGGCCTGGGAGGTACTATATTATGAATGGCTGTGCCCTGCCCACCCCTCACCACCAAATTCATATGTTGAAACCAAATCCCCGAAGTGAAATCATTAACAAGTAGGGCCTTCGGACAGTGATTAGTTCATGAGTGCAGAGCCCTATTAATGAGATTAGCGCCCTTGCAAAAGAGACCCCAAAAGCTGCTTTGGCCCTTCGCTACTTGAGAAGTCAACAATATGCAACCCAGAAGTGGGTTCTCATCAGAACCCAACCATGCCAGCACCCAGATCTTGGACTTCCCAGCCTCCAGAACTGTGAGAAACTGTGTTTATAAGCTATCCAGCTTGTGGTAGTTTCTTATAACAGCCTGAATGGACTAAGATAGGGAGTGACAGCAATGCCATAGAACTTGACTGGGGAGGTGATTAGACAGGTGCAAATATTTGTCACAACTCACTGAAATGTACTCTTAAAATGGGTACATCTTCATGTAAATTATAATAAAGGTGAAAAATAATTATTTTGAAACAGGGAGTTATTTAAAAGTCTTTTTTGTTATTAATAGTGGCTGTCTAACAAATCATTGCTGAGGTTAATCAATCCATTGATAGTACAAGATCCTTTGAAACATACTAGAGGAATGGATTCTCTGTTCATGGTAATGGAGTAGGTTAGAGAACTTTTTTCCCAAAGCACCAAAGTGAGAGTGTGAATTTCCAAAACCTCTTATGATTAACCTCAGTTTTTTTTTTTTTTTTTTTTTTTTTTTAAAGACAGGGTCTCACTCTGTCACCCAGGCTGGAGTGAAGTACCATGATCATGGCTCACTGAAGCCTGAACCTCTTGGGCTCAAGTAATCCTCCCACTTCAGCCTCCTGAGTAGCTGAGACTACAGGTGCATGACACTGTGCCTGGCTAATTTTCAAATTTTTGGTAGAAACAGGGTCTCACTATGTTGCCCAAGCTGATCTCAAACTGCTGGGTTCAAGTGATCCTCCTGTCTCAGACATTCAAAGTGCTGGGATTACAGGCATAAGCCATGAAGCCACCCAACCTTCAGTTAAAATTGTAAAAATCAGGCCTAAGTTATGATAAGAGTTGCTATTTTTTTATCACAAGAAAAATGCTTCAAAAGTAGAGAATCTTCACGGAGTTGTCATTACCTTTTATTTAACACATGCATCTGCCTTTGGGATATTGGTGCAGCTGGTGACTGAAATTGGGGAGCACTCTTCTCACCTCTGCAAGCATCCATGTGCATCCTGATATTTACATAGGGAACTTAGGGAACTAGGGATTCCCCTGGGGAAATATGGAATGGGATAGTGATTCTAAATATGTTCAAAAATTAACAGGATAAAATACATGTCTCATGGACTATGGCAGTGAAATCCCTGAAAGGAATTAAGTTGTTGGAATGGCAAAAGGAACAGACCAACAAGGCCTGAAAACAATGTCTATGCTGAGAACTAAGTAATCTAGAATAAGGTACCAGGTAAGCACAAATGTTAACCCATCTTCTCTGGAACTATGTGTAAGGTTGGGGAACATGCCTATGATGTGTGTGTGTTTGCATGTGCACCATTTGCCTAAGTGTATGCATGGGGTATGTGTGTGTTCATGAGCTAAAAGAAGTGTACCACCCATGATCCTTTGGACCCAGACACTTTAATTTCCTGGATGTAATAGACCTTAGGAGTGGACTTTTCGACTGCAGCTACATTATGGTGGGATGGCTGGGGCTTGGACTACCAATTCCCAGCACAACAGCAGCAATATCTTAGGGTTGCTGGAATTCTGGATCCTTCAGCAGAAACACTGGGGATTTCTGATTGCATTTTATTATCAGTGGTTAATAGTGAACGAGGCCGAAACCCAGGCTTAACCTTGGCTGCAGCAGTACTTTAGAAACCTTGAACTATCAGGGGCTCATGACTCGATGAAATCAGCACCCATTAAGAGGTTAGGAAGAAAGGAAAACTACTGGGCATTGATCTAGCTTTGAGGATCATACAACCATTTTCAAATGGGCAAGTGGAATTTGGAGAAAAATGATTTAAGGACATGTAAATATATCACTGGGAAGTCTCCAAGATATTTGGGATCTGGATAAGACTAAACTTTGATCAACTAGCTGAGGACACAAACCAGTAAGATCTGGTTGATCTCTGAGATAATCCACGAGGAGTGCTTAGCAGGGTGCCTAGCTGATAGTAAGCATTCATCAAGTTTCCATTAGTGTTGTTAACATAAATTAGTTGTCACTTGTGCTGCCAAGCTAGGAAAGCCTGGGATACACGTGCTCCACATTCATAGTCTCACTATCCAATGAAGACAAGTACTTGTGATAAATTTCCTTCTGGACATTTTCAAATATACAAACTTGTTGAATATCTATAATGTGCTTAGTCTGATTCTCATTTGCTCTTCACAATCACCATATTACCTAGGTAGTAGTCTCCATGCCCTAATAAGGAGGAAACCTAGGATCAAAGAGGTTGAGTATCTTGCCTGAAGTCATTCAACTAGAGAGCAGGCTGAATGTAGTGGCTCACGCCTGTAATCCCAGCAATTTGGGAGGTCAAGTCAGGAAAATCACCTGAAGCCAGGAGTTCAAGACCACTTTGGGCAATAAAGCAAGACCTTATCTCTACAAAAAGTAAATTAGCCAGGCATGGTGGTGCATGCCTGCAGTCCCAGCTACTCAGGAGATTGAGGTGAGAGGATCACTTGAGCCCAGAAATTTAAGGCTGCAGTGAGCTATGACTACCCCCACTGGACTCCATCCTGGGTATCACAGCAAGGCTCTGTCTCTTAAAAAACAGGCCGGGTGTGGTGGCTCACATTTGTAATCCCAGCACTTCAGGAGGGCAAGGCAGGCAGATTACCTGAGGTCAGGAGTTCGAGACCAGCCTGAACAATATGGTGAAACCCCGTCTCTACTAAAAATACAAAAAAATTAGCCAGGCATGGTTGTGGGTGCCTGTAATCCCAGCCACTTGGGAGGCTGAGGCAGGAGAATAACTTGAACCTGGGAGGCAGAGGTTGCAGCGAGCCAAGATCGTGCCATTGCACTCCGGCGTAGGCGACAAGAGTGAGACTCCGTCTCAAAAAAATAAAAAAAAGAAAAAAGAAAAAAGAAAACTAGACAGCCATGAAAATGTGAGTCCCAAAATATTACACATGAATACCTCACAGATGTCTATGTATACACTTAAACATAAGCATAATCCTTTATCATATTTTTAAGAATAAGGTGATTTGATTTCAGAACTGTCTTAGAAAATCTAGAGTGTGTGAATACCTTGCAAATGCATAATGAAGCTTCTATGAGGAGAATTTCTGTTTCTATTTTTCTGCATTTCTATTTCTTTTACTTCAGTTACCCCTTGTAAAATTTCCCAGAAATATCCAAATCCAAAAGTCACCTTCATTAACCTGACATCAGGACAGGGACACCTGTGGTCTAGGATAACACTGAGCATCCTATGGAAGCCTCCATGGGTTAGAGAAGTGAACGTGTCATAAAGAGCATTGGACTATCACCAATAAGATTCCCCCCACACCAGTTATCTATGTTATAATGATGTGACTGACAGATGTGGGAAAGATGAGGAAATGGCATTTGAGAGAAAGTCATCTTCAAGAGTAGCTAATTATTGAAAAGCTGCTCTAAACTCTCTAAGGGTAATCTTTGTTTTCCTTTCAGAAAAATAACTTTGGGGCCAGGAATGGTGGCTCCCAGTAATCCCAGTGCCTTGGGAGGCCAAGGTGGGAGGATAGCTTCAAGAGGCCAGGAGTTCAAGACCAGCTGGGACAACATAGCAAGGCCCTATCCCTACTAAAATACATATTAGCTGGCCATGGTGGCATGCACCTGTAGTCCCAGATGTATGGGAGGCTGACGTGGTAGGATCTCTTGAGCCCAGGAGTTTGAGGTTGCAGTGAGCTACAGTTGCAGCACTGCATTCCAGCCTGGATAATAGAGTGAGATACTGTCTCAACAAACAAAAAAACAAGAAAAACAACTTTAAAAATGTTAATCGTAGAGAATCATTTGACTGCCATGGCAGGATGTTCAAGTCAGAATCTGGGTGCATCTGAATTGTTCCCTCACTCAAAGTATGAGATATCTCACATTTACCAGATAGGGAAGAGTATCTCTGTCTCCTGATTGCTCTTCTTGGGCCTCATGCCGTGGACAAGTTGTCTCTTGGCTTAGATCCTGACCTCACTTTGCAGGGCAAAAATTGCTTTTCACATTGCCAGATGGTGGGTGTAGCCACCTCTAACAGTGATTTCAGATCCCATCAACTAAAATATCCTTCAAAATAAGTTCAAGGTCAGACAGTGGCTTTGCTAACCACTTCACTGTAGGCAGAGTTTAAAATTATTTTGCTCATAAACTTGACCATAATATGCAAAAGTACCTCCAGGCAGATAGCACATTTTGATATAAAGAGTGTGGTCTTAGGAATCAAATAGACATAAACTCCAACTCCTATTAAGAGGGTAGCTTTGGCTGGGTGCAGTGACTCACACCTGTAATCCCAGCACTTTGGGTGGCCAAGGTGGGCAGATCGCTTGAGGTGGGGAGTTCAAGACCAGCCTGGCCAATATGGTAAAACCCCATCTCTGTGAAAAAAAGAATATAAAAAATTAGCTGGGTATGGTGGAGCATGCCTGTAGTCCCAGCTACTCAGGAGGCTGAGGCAGGAATCCCTTGAACCCAGAAGGCAGAGTTTGCAGTGAACCAAGATGGCGCCACTCCATTCTAGGCTGGGTGACAGAGTGAGACTCAGTCTCAAAAAAATAAAATAAAATGAAAGGAGGGTGGCTTCAACTTCAGACACCTTTTTGAAAGTTCCATATAGTCTTGACATTTTTGAAAGATATATTCAGAGCACTTCAGGTATAGCCAAATTTTAAAATACTATTAGAACATGTAATTTATATTATAAAATGCTATGCAAAAATAAATAGAACAAAATCACTGAAGTGTGAATGGTGGGCTCTGATTAATCTCACTCATCAGCTGGAGGGTTCCTGCAAACTCCTAAAGATGTTGACATTTATGATTCAAAAATTACCAGGTGATACATGCCACCAACTTTTGGAGTAGTTTATGAAGAGATAAAATAGTAAAGCTTGGGGCTCACGCTTGTAATCCCAGCACTTTGGGAGGCCAAGATGGGCAGATCACTTGAGCCTAGGAGTTCAAGACCAGCCTGGGAAACATGGTGAAAACCCGTCACCATCAAAGAAAATCAAAACTTAGCTAGGTATGGTGGCACATGCTTGTGGTCCCAACTATTCTTGTGGGAAGATTGCTTGAGCTCTAGAGGTCAAGACTGCAGTAAGCCATGATCATGTCACTGCACTGCAGCCTGGGAGACAAAGCAAGACCCTGTCTTAAAATAAATAAATAATAGGTAAAGCTTAAAATTATATATACAAAATAAAATAATGTATGACATTGCCTGTCATATAGATGGAATTCGATCATTCTAATTTCCTTCTAATTCTACTCCCATTTTATTTCTAGATCTGGTATTCCAGGATTGACAATAAAGAATACAAGACCAATAAAAAGAACACACTCTATATTGCATTGATCTGGGTTCTGTTCCAAAAATGTATAACATTTCCCATTAGGTAGAAAGTAATTTAACTTCATTGGGAAGCCCAAGCGTCAAGGAAAAAATATTATCCCACTCCTTTTGTATCAAGGATTGGTACTCCAAACAAGCTGAAATTTAAACTTGATTGTTTTTATTATCAATTTCTGCTTACTTGATAGACTCTTGAAATCAATGTAGCCACTCACTGACACTTGTTTTGGGCAGCTCAGTCACTGCCTCGCCTGGCCCTAGCAGCCATCTGTCAATTCCATAGGGTACAATGCACACTTATTGGCTATATTGCATTGGGTATCAGAGATGTATTTCAATTTACTAAATAGGACCATAGGACCACTTTCTCTGTGTTATTTGATCAGGCAAAAGAAGGAAATGAAGAAAAAAACATGTTAGGAAAAGATAGCAATTTTGGGTACAACTTAGTAAACTCATTTGCCCTCTTTGAGTGTTAGCATCTCAGTCTCTTAAATTGATTTTTCTCACCCAATAGTGGGGGTTATGATAAACACTACACTGAACAGTCAAAGAGCTTAGAAGCTGTGGAAACAAAAATTCACATACATCTTACACTATTGCCATAGCTGAAATCCCAATTTAAAATTTAAATAGAGAGAGATTAAATGTAGTTGTTTAGGCCGGGCGCGGTGGCTCAAGCCTGTAATCCCAGCACTTTGGGAGGCCGAGACGGGCGGATCACGAGGTCAGGAGATCGAGACCATCCTGGCTAACATAGTGAAACCCCGTCTCTACTAAAAAAATACAAAAAACTAGCCGGGCGACATGGCGGGCGCCTGTAGTCCCAGCTGCTTGGGAGGCTGAGGCAGGAGAATGGCGTAAACCCAGGAGGCGGAGCTTGCAGTGAGCTGAGACCCGGCCACTGCACTCCAGCCTGGGCGGTAGAGCGAGACTCCGTCTCAAAAAAAAAAAAAAAAAAAAAATGTAGTTGTTTCACTTGTTCTGAATTTGTTATAACTTGCGGAAGTGTTTGCATTCTTACAAGCTAACTGAATTCCCTGTGGGACTAAATTGGAGAAAACACGTGCATATAAATTAAACATTTGAATTAATGTAGGATTCCTCAGTTTGTGAAAGAATTTATTTAAAGAAACACCATGTTGAAAAAAAAATCCATTTGGAAAAGAAAAGTTAACTATCAGTTGACTTTTTGCGCACAGCCAGGGGATGCAGGCTTTCTAACATCCTGGACTAGAGATCCATGATCTCGTGAAGTCCAGTAGCAGTTGTTATTTCAGTTAGGCTTATAGTAGAGCTCTAGAATCCTTTGATGGCTCCCCCTTTGACACCAACATCTGATACAGGAGTTAAGAAGAAATCATTTAGGCAGATAGTTAAGGTAAGGTTTTCCTTTTAATGAAAAGTAGCCCCCAAATCATCTTCTTTTCTAACAAAGAACAGCCTGTAAAATTCAGCTGCAGACATAGACAAGCAAGCTAGAAGCTTGCACAGGTGAATGCCGGCAGCTGTGCCAGTAGGAATAGGCTACCTGGGAATAGGCATGTTCAAAATTGTGGATCCATCTTCCCTTCTCCTTTCCAGTCAAGTGTACAGTAAGAAGCAGACAACATGGCACCAGTCAAGTAGAAAACCCATTTGCATAATAAGATTGGGATGGGGTGGCCAGCCTTCCTCACATGCTATGTAAATGTCATAACTGGTGCAACCAATCTGTAGGCCCTTCATAAATCAGACACCGCCTCCTCAAGCCTCTGTATAAAATCTGGTGCATTCAGTAGGCAGGCTGGGATTCCCATTGGGGTGGCTCTGTCTCTCTCTCTCTCTCCCTCGAGAGCTGTTTTCCTTTCTCTTTCTTTTGCCTATTAAACCTCAGCTTCTAAACTCACTCTCTGTGTGTGTCCGTGTCCTCAATCTTCTTGGACTGAGACCACAAACCTCAGATATTATCCCAGGCAATGATGCTGCTTCATAATCACCCCCTAGTACCATTATTTTCCGTCCACTCACTGTTCCACTGGGTGCAACTGTTCCCCCTCAGTCCTCTGCTGAGTATCACTTTGTCACTCTGTCTGCTACTCTATTCTAGGTGTATCCGTGTTCCAATGAGTATCGTCTGGATACTATCACATCCTACAGAGGTCTATTTTTCACGCTCCACTGGGCTTCAAAGTCTTCCTCCTGGTACTGTTGCTGCTTTGCCATGCATTCTAATGAATGCTTTGGTGACATTACCATACCCAAACTGTTTTCTAGTTAAAAAAAACACAGACAAACAAATAGAAGAACAGGGATGCTTCCCTTCTATTTAGGTTTCAGTTTATCACATAGATCCTGAAGCATGGCATTGTACTCAACTCTTTTAAAAAAGATTAGTAATGCAAGTTTATTTTCCCCCACTTTGTACATTCAAACTCTCTACTCTCTATAGCACCTAGGTATAAATTGTCATCCTGCTGGGAGAGGGATCTAGATGACAGACATCACACAGTAGTCAGGCTTCCTTGCTCCTCTGTTGGGTAAGGCTGTCTCCATGGGTCAAACTCTTGTTGCCAGGCAACTTCTTCCTTCAGAACGAGAACTCTCCCAAGAGGACCTTCAATCCATATGCAAACAGCCTCTGGCAGCTGCTCCCACCAATTCCAGAGACGTGCCCAGGCAAGACTGAATCTCTCTTCCAGCTAAATTGAGAGTCTCCATTACATTAATTGAAAGGACCAAAGATTATTCTTTAGTAAGATTATTTTCTTTTATGATAGATACGTAATAAAAGAATAATATCATAATATTATAATCCATCTTCATTTATAAAATTATCCACTCCACCCTGCTGCAAACATATTCTTTTACCATTCATCTTGGTTAAGACTAGTACAGAGAAGAACCTTGAATGAATTAAGAGTTTGTTTTGTTTTTCTTCTGTAGAGCCCTACGATCTTCCCTGTTGACAGTGATAAATAAAGTAGTAGCTCTGAATGATATTTATTAAGATCCTCTAAGTTCCAAGCATAGTGCTAAGCACTAGGGCTAAAGGTGAACCCAGCATAATCTCTAAAATCTATGAGCTCACAACTAGCTGGAAGTCAGCCACAAATGTGAATATAATATAATGTGGTGCAGGCTGCAATAGATAATTTGAAAACCTACGAGAAAAGCAATGATTTGATCTTTGTAGAAAAATTCTATCAATTTATAGTGAAGAAAGTTTTAGCTACCCTCTGATCTTCAACTCTGAGATCTGTGATTTTCATTCATGACGGTCAGGCTTATCCTGTTGTCTGGAGTAGTGACTGTATTTTGATAGCCGTACAAACTACTTTCCATTAGTACGCTCACTTTGGGAGTAAACCTAATTTGCAAAGTAGGCATGAGTATCTGGGTGACCAGAATTATCCAGTAGCACTTATTCTGCAAACCACCATATTCCACAGATGAAACAGTCACACCTGAAGCATCCTAACCCACTGGCAGGCCAACCTGGTCCTCTCTGATGTGGAGGGTTTACCACTCCCTGTGAAGGATGGATTGAGATTAAAACCTTATTTTCTCTGAAGACTGATGGGTAGGACATGTGTCAACACAGCTCCTCAGATGTTAAGTTGAAAGTGACCTACCGATCATGGTGGCTCATGCCTGTAATTCTGGCACTTTGAGAGGCTGAGGTGGGCGGATCACCTGAGGCTTGGAGTTCGAGACCAGCCTGACCAACATGGAGAAACCCCGTCTCTACTAAAAATATACAATTAGCCAGGCATGGCAGCACATGCCTGTAATCCCAGCTACTTGGGAGGCTGAGGCAGGAGAATAGGTTGAACCTAGGAGGTGGAGGTTGCCATGAGCTGAGATCATGCCATTGCACTCCAGCCTGGGCAAGAAGAGTGAAACACTGTCAACAAAAACAAAAACAAAAACAAACAAACACACAAAAAACCTGCAACATTTCCAGCAATGTCAGAAATGGAGGAACATGGAAAGGAGGCTTCATTCCTCTATGAACTCTCAGAATGCCAAGAGGGAAATGCTTTTTCCATAAAAGATGGTAAGATGAGGACAGTCAGCAGGGGAAGTTTCCAGAAGCATCTTAGAAATCTTCAAGCTGGGTGCCGTGGCTCACACCTATAATCTCAGCACTTTGGGAGGCCAAGGTAGACAGATCACTTGAGGCCAGGAGTTCAAGACCAACCTGGCCAAGGTAGGAAAACCCTGTCTCTACTAAAAATACAAAAAATTAGCCTGGTGTGGTGGCAAACACCTGTAGTCCCAGCTACTTGGTAGGCTGAGGCATGAGAATCACTGGAACCTGGGAGGTGGAGGTTGCAGTGAACTGATATCATACCACTGTACTCCAGTCTGGGCAATGGCATGAGTCTGTCTCAAAAATATATAAATAAAAATAAAAATAAATAAATCTTGAAACAGTGGACACAGGGCCTGGCACAGTGCCAGGAGAGCAGAGAGCACTGGTGGAATGCTACTGACTGATGGTGGCTGGTGAATGAGTGAACAAATGAATACAGATAATGGGGACAGAGTGAGTTTTATCCCTAAGTCAAATGTTGCTATTAAAAATAACTTAAAAGAAAAATATATACACCTACTATGTATCCACAAAAATTAAAAATAAGTAATTTAAAATAGAGAGAGAGACAACCTGGCTTCAGTCAGAATTTGTTCTCCCATGTTACACCAAGGGAAATAATCTGTGATGGTGGAGAGGCATGATCTTCACTTAAAGA
This sequence comes from Trachypithecus francoisi, assembly GCF_009764315.1. Lineage (NCBI taxonomy): Eukaryota > Metazoa > Chordata > Mammalia > Primates > Cercopithecidae > Trachypithecus > Trachypithecus francoisi. The sequence continues at coordinate 20,560,531 of NW_022681431.1, read as the reverse complement.
GGTGATCCTCTTTATGAGTCCTATGTGGTAGACATCTCCATAAGAGGAACAGATAGAGGGAAGTGGTGAAGATCAGGGCCTTTGGTATCAGGCAAATCTTGGTTGATTTCCAGCTCCAAGGGTTGCTGGTTGTATGCAATTAGGCAAGATTCCTAACACAGCTGAGCCTCAGTTTCCTTATGTATAGTATGAGAATGATACCTGTTTCATAGCATTGCTCTAAAGATTAGGTGATGATATGCATGCCATGCTAGCACAGTACAACATGAATAGCCCACAGCTACCATCAGGATCTGACTGAGCCAATTAATAAGGTGTTGGGCTTGTCTCAGTCCCTACCTCTTGGGTTTCTATACGTGGGTGAAGAGTGTTTTGTCCAATTTCTTAGAATAGATGTTGGCAACCTTTCCAAAGCCCAGGCTCAATGACATCCTTGGATCCTCTACCACCTCACACCACACGTCCACTTAGTCATCAGGGCTTTCTCTCCACCTCATAAATTCCTCCCCACTCCATTTTCTACTCTCCATTTTCTTTGCCACAAATCCATATTAGATTCAGGCCATCACCACTCATGTACAACATTACCTTCACCTTCTAAATTCCATCTTGCTCTCTCCCACTCCCTCTCTACTCCATTGCCTTAGCATCCTGGTCTCCAGAATCAATTTTATAAATTCCATTTCTGAACATGTCACCTTGCTTATTAATTGCCTCCAGGGTGGACACAATGAACTTACTCCAAAATTCAGTCCCAGTGAGCTACATCAGCCCTATATTTGAATCCACTTCTAGCTCTACTTACCACCACACCTACTTCAAAAGACCCTGCTCTTCCACTTCTCTGGGCATCTTCTCATGAAAAATAATTTACCCCATTCTTGCTTGGGTGAGCAACAATTCTTTTCAAACCTAGCCAAATTATAAACCTCAGACAGTAGTTGCCTCTTCTGTGCTCTGGTGGCACTTTGTGATATTATCATCACTGGACCTTTAAATTCTCATTAAAACTATTAACTGAGCAATTGCTCTGTTATATGTATTCACATGGCCAGTTTCACTGTGACTACTTTTGCACTAACCTAATATTTTATATACATATAGGATATATATAAGATATATATATATCTGCAGTACAATTCTCCTGAGCTATTACAGAATATCTAATTAAATTAAGCCTTAAGCCAGTAGAAAATTGTGCCATAACCTTCATAATCCTATATATGTGATATATATATATGACATGATTATATATATATACACTGATACATATATTTATATATCCTAACCATCACAATATTCTTTTAAGACTATTCAACTCTTATAGGTACATAAACTAGGTTCTAAGATGTTTAGTAATATGTCAAGGTTAGGTTCACATGCACCTATGGGGTGAAGTTGGTAATAAACACAGGACTAAGGATTCTAGATCTTTGTTCTTTTCACTGAAGCATAACCTCCTCAGCTGTAGTTTATGTGTCAGTATCCAGAACACATTGCTGTAGTTTATGTGTCAGTCTCCAGCACTAGAATGTGTTCTCTTAGAAGGATTAGATGAGTTTAAATAAGATACATTTTACTCTTTGCCTCACCAACACTTAGTCCAGTGTTGTGCCTATTACACAGACTCAGTGTAAGTTTGTTGAATTAAAGAATGAGCTTTGAGTAAAGGAATGAGGTTTGCATGAATCTTCTTGAAGGATCCATTTTGGAAGGGCTGCAGGAAAATGCTGGAGATTAATTCTTAAACATCTAACAGGCAGACAGTGTAGCCATGGCTATGAGCAGTAACACAGAGTGGTCCCCTTTACAACCTTGCAAGAGAATATGACTGTACCAACTGACTACATGTGAGCATTGCCTCCTAGGCCACCTGTCACTTGTGTCTTAGATTGCAACCTTGTTCATAACTGGGATGACTAGTTACATGCAGTCTCTTAGGAAGTCATCTGTCACTTACCTAAAGCTCCCCTCATTTCCATCTTAACAGAAAATCTCCATCACATAGCCCCACCCAACCAGTTATCTCTCCATCTTCCCTTTCTGAAGATAGCAAATTAAACGGAACCAGACAAAAGCTACGTCCCCATGGGGATGCCTTTCTATCAAGTCTGAACATAGCCGCCAAAACATTCTGTAACTTTGGGGCCTCGATTTTTTTTTCCATGTTTGAAAAACAAAATCTGTGAAGCTGAGTGTCCCCAGTAAGGATAATAAATATCAGAATTTGCTCATGGCTGAAAGCCTGTAAAGGCATGAGGTAACTTGGTATCTGCCAGAATAAGAAAGAGCATCTTGGTCTCCTGACATCTCTGCTTGCACCTCCTGCCCTAGAGAACCTGCTCTAAGGGAGGTCTTGGCTACACTGAGTAGGGCAGACATAGTTGATCAAAGTCCCAGACAGCTGGACTTAGCTGCCTCCATCAGTGCCTTCAAGGTCCAGCAACCACAGAATAATTTCAAGGTCAGACAGTGGTTTTACTGATTACTTTACTGTAAGCATGTTTTAAAATGATCTTGTAGATGCTGAGTTACCAGGTGCCTATTCCCAGGGATGCTTTCTCAGTCACCTTGCCTGATCCTGTTGAAAAGGCAAAGGTTTCACTGCATTTTCCATCAGCTGATGAGTCATCTAGCATATCTCCTAGTTGCTCTGCTCCTGCAGTTGCCATAGGGTAAAATGGAGCCCATTCTGCAGCACAATTCTGCTGCAGAGCTATTACAGAATATCTAATTAAATTAAGCCATAAGGCAGGAGAAAACTGTGCCATAACCTTCATGTTCTGTGAAACTTTTCATCGTTTGCCAAGCACCAATTTCCTAAAAATGGGGACTGTAGCACAGCACCAGGAGACGAAATCCTAAAATGGAAATCGTAACTGTTTATGGTGCGGGCATGAATGCTGAGTCACAGACGCAGGGAGGGAGTACAGCCAAAGTGCTGGGCACATGAAGGAGGCAGACCCCCGTACACAATGACCTTGAAATCTAAATTAGCTCCTGCTAATTGGATGGAGCAAACTATCATTTCCGTTTCTTAATTCGTAAAATTGTTTTCTTCTCAAGGAAAACGAAACACCTGTTCTACTGGGCTAACTCAGTTCTGAGTAAGTTTGTACTCTTATGTTTTGATGTAGCAGGGGGAACAAAATGGGCCTCCATCCTGGCAGCAGAGCCTGGACCCCAGCTTCCTGATGACACACATTCTTGCCTGGCTTCCCCAGGGGAGCTTTCTGCAGGAAGGGCAGGACCTGCCATAATCAACGAGGCTGCTAAGTTCGGGAACAGTGCCTATCCCTTTCTCTTTGCCAGACAAGCTAGTGTTCCTACACAAGAAAATTGCCCCAAGGGAGGACAGGGTATTTATCAAGCACCTACTATATGGTATCACTCTGTACTAAAGCTTGCCTAGAAAAACGATCAAATGTAAACCCTACCACGAATCTGAAGCTCAAGGATGTAAATTTGCCCAAACTGTCCAAGTGAAAGAGGAAGGATGTAAGCCTAGATCTTACTGGTCTCAGAGCTCATGTTCTTTATACCATATTTTCCTTTTACCATAACATAGGCAAATTCTAGAGAAAGCTGCACAATGTTCATCAGCTTCCAACACGGAACACTGACACATGAGTATCAGCAAGAAAGAGCAGGAAGTTACTACTCTCTGGATTTTCTTCAGGGCCTTTAAAGAATGGCTAGCCATATGGCCTAATAAAGGCTGAAGAGCTGTCAGCTCCTCTTCAGGTCTTCATTTTATTGGCTGAGTGATTGTGGACAAGCTCAATCATTTTACATTCTCGATTTGTGAATTCAAAGGAAAGAGTTATACTCATCTAAGTGGTTTATTCTGAATCTTACGTTTGTTTTTTGAGGCAGGGTCTCACTCTGTTGCCCAGGCCAGAGTGAAGTGATGTGATCATGGTTCGCTGCAACTTCTACCCCCCGGGTTCAAGTGATTCTCCCATTTCAGCCTCCTGAGTGGCTTGGACCACAAGTGCACAACACCATGACTGGCTAATTTTTAAATTTTTTGTAGAGACAGGATCTCTCTATGAATCTTTTGTACTGTGAGTTTATAAGACAAATAAACCACTGGCCTGGCCTTGGAGCACAGATGTTCTGGCTTTATAGATTTAACCATGTATAAGTCCCTGGGTTGTTCATATTTCAATACCTGTGTATTAGTTCGTTCTCACACTGCTATAAAGAACTATCAGAGACTGGATAATTCATAAAGGAAAAAGGTTTAATTTAACTCACAGTTTTGCATGTCTGGGGAGGCCTCAGGAAACTTACAATCATGGTGAAAGGGAAAGCAAGGCACCTTGTTCTCGAGGAGGCAGGTGGCCAGCAAAGGTGGAAGAGCCCCTTATAAAACCATCAGATCTCATGAAAACTCACTCACTATCATGAGAACAGCATGGGGGAAACTGTTCCCATAATCCAATCGCTCCTTACCAGGTCTCTCCCTAAACACCCGGGGATTACAATTCAAGATGAGATGTGGGTGGGGACACAAAGGCTAACCATATCATCCACCTTGATCATTCTCTTCATTATGGTGATTGTACTCTGGGAACAATAGCTCTCACCTAAATCGCTGTCCTGAACATAACTTCCGACTCAGAATTTCATTCAAGAGGACAAAGGGGCCTAGAACTTATTGTGGCAGGAGTTGTAGAAACTACTGCAACTCTCGCCCCTTGTGCAGGTTTTACTAACCATAAAATCATACTATGAGAGCTTACCGCCTTCCTTGAGATAGCCTTAGCAAAAACTGGCACAAGTATATCAGTGATACAAAAGTCTTTAGATTCACTAGAAGGAATGGTTTTTGATAATAGACAGGCTCTGGATTACCTCCTAGCTGAATGAGGAGGAGACTGTGCTGTCATCAACAAAATCTGTTGCACCTACATGAATGTGTTTGGAGAAGTGGAGACTGATGTCCAAGACATTTTCAAACAAGCCAGATGGTTACACACACTTTCCCAAAGTAACCAAGAGTGGATCAAACCTGTTACTGATTGGTTTCCAAAAATCACTTGGCATCTTCCATTCCTTGTCATCCTTTTAATATTTGGTCCCTACCTTTTTAATCTTTTACTAAGTTTGTATCATCCAGAATACAGAGATTCCACCTACAGGTGACTATGCAATCCTAATACCAGCCTACAACAGTAACTTCCATTTACATGGGGCCTCTTGATGGAATTTAGTTTCTCCCTATCTGCCACCCTTGAACAAGTTTTTCATGACCCTTCATTCCTTTTGTGACAGAGAACAAGAAAGGGAAAAACGCAACCTATCCCTTCAATGCTCCCCTTTCAGCAGGAGGTAGCCAGACAGACTCGATGCCCCTCTTCACTATGGTGTTTTCCCTTTCTTGAGACCCCAATAGGCAGCAGGTAGACAAGAGGCATGGGGGAATATAAAGGGTCAAAGATTTGACCAAAATATTTGTCAGAGGGAAAATGAGGAGAGCAAAATCACCTGGTGACCATTGAACAAGCCCCGGAGACAAAAACTCCTTGTCTGAGGAATTTAAAGGGGAGCAAAGACCACCTGGTGACTATCAAACAGACCATCTGGAGGCAAAACTCCTTATCTAGAAAAATAAGAGTAATTAAACTTCCTTAGTATCTAAAGTTGGCACCTGGTTCCAGGCCTCTTTCAATTTTGATGAGTATAATAATTAAAATTTCTCTGCATCTCTGGAATGCCATGCCAAAACTCATTTCACAAACCTAAGCTCACACCTTAAGGTCCATAAATGCTCGCAAGGAAAAATCCACCGTGGTATGCTCAGTCCTCTCACTGAGGTGCTCCACTGCACCCTTTTGTAGTGTTCTTCCTTTCTAATAAACTTTCCTTTTTCAATCCTATACTGTTGTTGGTAAATTCTTTCTACCAACCCACGATTCAACCACTTCCCACTGCTGGGACTATGACACCTTGCCAGGCACATACCACTATCCGCATTTTCGCCAAAACCATTCTACAAGTCTCTAGGAAGTTCTAAGCTTTCCCCACATGTCTTCTTCTGAGTCCTCCAAACTGTTTCAACCTCTGCCCATTACCCTGTTCTGAAGTTGCTCACACCTTTTCAAGTATCTTTATAGCAGTACCCCACTCTCTGCGGTACCAATTCACTGCATTAATTCATTCTCACACTGGGCTAAAGAACTACTGGAGACTGGGTAATTTATAAAGGAAAGAGGTCTAATTGACTCACCATTCCACGTGGCTGGGGAAGATGTCAGGGAACATACAACCATGGTAGAAGGGGAAGTAAACACAACCTACTCCACAAGGTGGGAGAATAGTGGAGTGAGGAGTAAAGGGAGGAGAGCCCCTTATAAAACCATCAGATTTCATGAGAATTCACTCACTACCATGAGAACAGCCTGGGGGAAACCGCCCCCGCCCCCATAATCCAATTTCTTCCCTCCAGCTCTCTACTTCAACACCTGGGAATTATAATTCAAGATGAGATTTAGGTGGTAACGCGAAGCTTAACACTATCAACCTGGTTATCAACCTGCTGCACTTTAGGTTTGGGGAATTTAGGAGGTCATGAGCAATGGGCTATCTGCTATCCCAGGTGTGGGCACCTTCAGGCATCACTGAATAGGCAGCCTAGGAGACTAACTCTGTGTCTGACAAGCACAGATTGGCAGGGGTTGCAGGTGTGATCAACTCCATGCCAGGGACATGCCGTTTCCCTGAGAGTTTCAAAAAGCTCCATAGGTACTTCCTAGCCAATTATCTTTAAAGTTGAAAGTTGCGTAAAATTCCATTGATAAGCAGGTAGCAAACTGGGCTTGTATATTGGACAGGAAAGCTTTAAAAAACCACATGGCTATATTGTTTTAATCTTCGGGTAACTAAATTTGGAGTTAGCCTTAGAATCACTGGGTAAACCAATAAACAAAAAACCTTACTTTTAAGTTGACAATTTGACAGATTTTTTCAATCAATAAAGACTACATTTCCAGACTGGAAACCTATTGGGAAAAGAAGTTTTCTGTGGTAATATGAGGTGTCCGTCCTTTCTCTTGCAAATAGTTATACTGTGCCTACCTAAGAAGTGGAATTACCTAGAATATCCCTGAACACTTAGTCTTGCAAATCAGCATTCTATCCAGAATAACAAATATATATTTCACTGATTTATACAGCATGTTCATTTCATATGTTTTACTCAACCTACACATTTGGAAAACTTGTGGGCTTGTTCTATGCAAGGATATCTTTGTACCTCTTCAAAGGACTGAGCAATTAGGTGGGGTTTAATGCTATGGTCAATAAGGAAATCTTCTTTATGAGGCTGACCTAAATGTGGTACATATATACCATGGAGTACTACACAGCTATTTAAAAAAGAACAAAATCATGTCCTTTGAAGCAACACAGATGTAGCTGGAGGCCATTATCCTAAGGGCTTTAACACAGGAACAGAAAGCCAAATACTGCATGTTTTCACTTATAAGTGGGAACTAAACATTGGGTACTCAAGGACATAAAGATGGGAACAATAGGCCCTGGGGACTACTAGGGGGTGAAAGGGTTGAAAAACTATCTGTTGGGTATTATGTTCGCTACCTAGGGATGGGATCATTTGTAGCCCAAACCTCAGCATCACACAATATACCCATGTAAACAAACCTGCACACGTATCCTCTAAATCTAAAATAAAAGTTGAGAAAAAAAAACTGACCTAGTGAAGGATGCTCAATTAAAGGGCTTTATTTTTGAGACTTTGAGAAGATGTGGGAGGGAAGGAGGAAAAATAGAAATGAAGGGTTAATTTTAAGCTTGGGTTCTTGGGTGGAGAGGGAGCCAAGACAAGCGTAAAGGTACATTTAGTACTCATGCATTCACTACAAAATCTAGTCTAAACTTTGAAGTCTTCGTTGCTTGAACTCTGACCTATGGTGTTTTTGACCACGACTTAGCAAGCTTGGTTCTACTCCTGTGTTTCTGATTTTGTTGTAACAATTTACAGGTTACGCTTTTCTTGGCTTTTGCCTCAAAGGTGACTATGATCACCGAGATTCCTCATGTGCTTCCCAACCTATGTAAATACCCTGAGTCTCTCGCTGCCAGGGATATATTCTCTAGATGTCCAGCATCTACCATATTCCAGGCACTGTCTTAGGCACTGGGCATACACAAGACAGTGTCTTTGTCTGTCCTCAATGAATGGATGGGCTGCTGAGGGAGGAGTTGCAACTAACTACAAGTTCTGAGATAGATGGAAAATGCTGTGTTGGAGAGTGTATGGCATGCTATGAGATAGCAATTGAGGAACACTCAAGGTCTGGAGACTTGGAAATAGGCCATGGAAGGATTCCCAAAGAAGGAAACTCCCTTTATCCAGAGAGAGGGTGAAAGAAGTTTGTCAGGAGGATGAACGGAGAAGGGAGCTCCAGTAAAACGGAACAAGGGCAGGGATACGTAGCAAGCACAATATTGTGCTTCCTGAGATATGCAGGCGACTGAATGTTGTATGCAGGATGATTCTAGGATCAAGCATTAAATAACATTGAACAAAACCATAGAAGTAACTGCCCTATCAACTCCCTGCCAATCCTGGCTAACTTGGAATAAATTTTTCCGTGCTTCCCAAAAATATTTTCTATCTCTCTAACACTTTCTGAACTCCCTTTGTGTCAAACACAGAACAGGCTTACTGCTCAGAACTTTGAGCAGGCAACAGTATCTGGTTAGAACTTAATAACTTTGTTTCATTTTTATTATATTTATTTTTACAGTTTTATTTTTATTATGGCAACTGATAGCAGTTTTCCATTCACAGCATTGATACAAAGTTTTAGTTGAAATTACTTTATTGTAGTTAAAAATGTAGTCAATTAAAAATAAACAGTATGCAAAAACTAATACAGGCGGTACATGAATATGTCAATGACCATAAAGTTCATATGCCAAGGACTAGCGTTTCATAAACACTGGTGTGGTGTATTTGGGAACTAGAAAACAGTAAGATCAGAATGAAGAATGAAGGCTAGAGACAAGTTATGATTGACGGAAGCCAGACTGTGAAGGGCCTCCTATGTCAGGTGGGGAGCCATGGAGGGGCCATAAGCAGGAGATTGACACAATAAGGTCTGCAAGTTAGACAGAGTTTTCTAGTATGATGTGAAGGATGGCCCAGGGGAGTGAAAGGAAGAAGATGAGTCAGGAGGCATATGGAACCCAGTGACAGATGATGATAAGAGCATAAACAAGAGCCGAAGTAGTGAGGTTGTGAAGGAGGGGGTGAACCTATTTGACCTATCAGTGGTACAATCACCATTGTCACCAATTAGATGTGCAGGGAGAAATCTAGAATATTGCTTAGGTCTGGCTTGATCAGTGGGTGGCATGTGGCTCCACTAACCAGATGAGGAGATGTTTCCCCTTAGTTGCTCCTTTGCTTGATAACTGACATGATTTTGACCCTGAGTGAAACCCTTCATCTCATTGACTGTGCATTAATAGCTCAACAGAGAGGATTCAAGTTCCTTCCCTTCACAGTCCTGGCTAGAGATCTAACACCTCAGGCAAACAGAGCAGAATCCAAAACGTGTGGTGGATTAGCGTATTTTCGTGTTGTGAAAGAGAAGTTTTTGGTCAAGCAAATCATGGAAAAGATGAAACACCACGGGACTCTGCCTTAGAACTTTCTAAAGGGCCACCACTAATCAAAGAGGACTTTCCAGTTCAATACAATTTCTCTAAATTCTTTCTAACCCCAATAATTTCTGATTGAATTTCTGTTCACAGTAAGTTGTGTGGTCTTAGGACTTCAGAGCCTTTGAAATCAGAGGTATCAGTGAAGGGAAGAGCTGGGAAGATAAGGGTTTTAAACTAAGGAGGTACTAAAGGAGGCCTTGTTTTGCAGAAAAAAAAAGTAAAGGGAGGATGGAATCTTTGTAAGGGAGACTCTTGAGTGAGGGCAGAATCATCTCATTATTGGAAGATACCTGGTTACAAGGGGTTGGGGAGCTTGGAGTAGGTGACTGTCACGCACAGCATTTTCTCTCTTCCTTATTCTCAATGGTGAAGAGAACTTGGGATCCAAGATAAAATTGTGTTGTTAACTGAGGAGCTGCAAAAGTACAAATCAAGGAAGCCCCTTCCTCTGAAGAAGATGAAAAGTTTACTTTAGCCTCAACTGGGAGAAACTAGAAGTCCTCTACTGTTGAAGCATCTCACTTCAAGACAAGGGTTCCTCCAGTAAGGCAAAAAAGAATCATCGTCTAGGGACTGGAAGACAAGTATTAGCTCAACTCATGATAATAATTAGAAACGTGCAAAGTTTACATCTAGGATATTATTTCTTTAATATCAAAAATAATAAAATGTCCTCATGAATTATTTTTATGATGAGCTAAAGTTTTTTATTTAAATGAAGAATAAGGAATGGAAAATTATATTCAACTCTCCTGCCATTGACAAAGCCTATATTACAAGCCTAATGATTGATATCAGAGACTAAGTCACCCCCACCTTGGATGTAATATGAAGTTTTAAGGGATTGAATCCAAATAGGCTACATCCATAAATTATTAATTGCTTCATACCCAGGATGAGAAAAAATTCTGTTTTATGCACGGAGTAAAGAGTGAAGAGGAAGTGGGAGCTATGTGGTTTCTCACATTTAGAATTTAATCTGAAACCAGACTCCTCTAATTCGGTCACTCTGCAGACTTTGGGTGGGATTATATATATATATATATACACATATATATATATATACACACACATATATATATACACACACACACATGCATATATATATGTGTGTGTATATATATATATATATTTTTTTGAGACAGAGTTTCACTCTTGTCACTCAGGCTGGAGTGCAATGGCACGATCTCGGCTCACTGACCTCTGCCTCCCAGATTCAAGTGATTCTCCTGCCTCAGCCTCCTGAGTAGCTGGGATTACAGGCGTTAGACACCATGCCTGGCTAATTTTTGTAATTTTAGTAGAGAACGAGGTTTCACCATGTTGGTCAGGCCAGTCTCAAACTCCTGACCTCAGGTGATTTGCCTGCCCTGGCCTCCCAAAGTGCTGGGATTACAGGCATGAGCCACCGCACCAGGCCTATATATATATATATGTGTGTATTTATATATACATATTTAAAGAAATGGAATATGTCTAAACATCCTGGGTAGAAACTAAGACAAACACATATACTGTCAATCTAGGATCATTTTTGTTCATTCTTCTAGATGTTTGCAATGATGTTTGGAGGTAGTATTATTACAACTCTACAGAGTCATGGTTTAGTAAATTTCTGTTAAATTATAATAATAAAATATATATTATATATATTTATATAAAATATAAATTATAATTATAATTAATTAATATATTTATTATATTAATAAATATAAAAAATATATTTATTATTTATTATATTAATAATTAAACACTAATGTAATAAGCTACTAAAAATGAGATGGTATGGCTGCATAAGAAGCAAGCTGAACTTATACTGCATCAAAAAAACAAACACATAAAGTCATGGGTGGTGGCTCATGCCTGTAATTCCAACACTGGGAGGCTGAGGCAGGAGGATCACTTGAGGCCAGGAATTGAAGACCAGCCTGGGCAATGTAGCAAGACCTTGTCCCTACAAAAAAAAAAAAAAAATTGCTAGGCATGGTGGAGCACACCTGTAGTCCCAGCTACTCGAGAGGCTGAGGTGGGAGGATCGCTTGAGCTTAGGAGTTGGAGGTTGCAGTGAGCTATAATTGCACCATTGCCCTCCAGTCTGGGTGACAGATCAAGACCCTGTCTCAGAAAACAAAAATATAACCCAAACCTAAAGAACTTATTAAAGCTACAAAGTTAAATGTTGTTTGGTGATATGTTTCTCAACATACAATTGTTATTAAAAAGGATTTGCTCACCAGCACTATGTTGGAGAAATGATAACATAAAGTTTATTTGATCCATTTGTGCAATGTAAACCAGGTCATTTGGAACTGAGAAACCTAGATTCCAAAACTTAAGGACCTGGAGGGGAAGGAGCAAATAGAAGGTGGCATTTGAATAGTCACTATGTGTTAGACACTTTCAAGCTTCCTCACACGTATTCAGGTTTAATCCTGATCACATTACAGTTTTGTAAATCAGGAAAGAAACTTGGGGGAGGAAGCTGTCCACAGTCAGTAAGTTTCTAAGTGGTGGGGAGAGTGCTTTGACCACAAAGTTCCTCCTCTTTTCACTTTAGGATGCTACCTACATGTCGAAATTGTGAATTCATTCTTACTGCTGCACTTCATTTCCTTAGAAAGCTAAGTTTAGGGAAAGGTACATAGAATCATTAAGCCAAGCAAATTGGCTTCTGGAATCACTCTAAATTAAAGCTAGAAGGACTCACATTCTTCTAAAAAGAAACTTAGCTGTAGATGTAACATACTGTACACACAAAGGTTGAAAACTAAAACCTGTTTCTGCTTGAGGCAGGAAAAGGGGAAGAATGCAATAGAAAGAAACTGGATTTGCAGTCAGAAAACCTGGGTACAAGTGTCAGTTCTGCAGCTCTCTTAGATGTGTAACTCCAAGAAATATTTTAACCATCCTGAGCCTAAATTTTCCTCATCACTTACCATATCATGTAAAGAGAACAACAAAGAGATAAAGGATGTTTTAAGCCATAAAAATATCATAAAATGTGATTTTTATTTAATAGTTCATTTCTCTCTATATTAGCAAATCTATACATAAGCCATTAAAGATGTTTAAATCTACAGAGGTAATTCTTTAGCGTTTTCGGTATCCTGTGGGGTGGGGCAGAGATGTCTTTTCTTCTTTCCAATTCTGTTCCAGTAAGTTCGTTTGAAGGGAAAGGATTAGAAAGAGATCCTGGGTGAAACTATTTTCCCATTCTCTGTCTCTTCTTTAAAAATTACTGATTTCCTTCTCCTGGTCTGTTTTTGAAAAGCTCAGGTAGATCACAATAGATTTCCTACAGGTAACAAAACTCTTTTCCTATTTCCCTGGTGGACAAAGTTTTGAAGCACATTAAAGTTCAAAATCAGTAACTACCCAGAGAAGACCAACAATTGTAGTATCAGGAGGTCAGCAGGAGCCTGAAGATACCTGCAGGGGAGGGGGCATGGCCACCCTGCTCAACAACAACCTTAAAGGTTAGGAATATTGCAGCTTCCTGCAGCAACAAGACAGGTTTGTCTTTCATAAACTGAAAGTATTGGTATTTCCTGCCAAATTAATCTTCTGGAGTAATAGTTCCTATTCATTTATTTTATTAAATCAGTTTCAAAGAAGACAAACCAGACATAGAGTGCAAAGTGATTCATATAAACTCATCGAAACTTTCCACTCCTTCCAGCATCTTGAGTCTCTAGATTTCACACCTGTCTTACTTAACCCCAAATTGTGAACATCAAGTCATTTTGTCATTCATCGTTAGGACAGAAAAGAAATCTAATGATTGGGAAGACTCAGGTTAGAAAGACTCAGGTTTGCTTGTTTCCAGAGCCAACCTGGGTTTGAAAATCAAGAGATAACATGGTTTCAGCCAAGAAGGAAGAATTATAGTAGTTATCCAGACATTCAATCTGGCTGCACGTGAGCCTTCACTCTTTCCAAACCACCTCACCTCCCTCACACATGTGCTTCTACCTCAAATACTATATCCCAAACAATTTTAACCAAAATCACTACAATAACTGCTTATCGTGTTCAATTTGGGTATAAAGCCTCAGCAAAAACTAGGCATAACGTCTCAATCTTGAAGTTTTAAATATTCTCTGTGTGGCTGGTTGGCTAAATGACTATAGAGCAAGTGAAAGACTGTGGTGGCTTTCGGAGAGTGTTTGGAATTTTTGTCTCTCTGTGTGTTTGTATGTGCATGAAAACTAAAGTTGTTGAAAATGCGAAGATTTCAAGCATTTTTGAAAATTTATTAATATAAATAGGAAAAACTAGCTCAGTTAAAAGTTACAATTTAAATTTCCTGGACATACAGAGTGTTTGGAAATGCTCCTCGAGGAGCCGTAACTAGGTAATAGGAATTGGGTACATAGATGGAGGTGGACGTTGGTGGGAAGTCTCAGGTTACCTGCAAACTCCAAAGGAGGCCACTGTTTACCCCAAAGGATGCTGACCTCTATTCCATATACTTCAGAAGCTCTTAACCTACCTGGAATAATGAGTGAAATGTTTGAAATATGTGAAAAGTACCATGCAAATATCTATTTGTTAAAATATGGCTTTTGTTTAGGTTAATTGCAATAAGAAAAGTAATACCCTCATTTCTATGACTCAGTCTTAGAATATGAGAATTTTCTCATGCAAAGGCTCCTCCCTGAGCAGTTAGGTAGACATGAGTTTGATTTGTTTTATTGACAGAATAAGGGGAATGAACCCAACTTGGCCTTCTATTCTTTTAAAATTGAGAATCTATAAATTGTGGGCCCAATGGAAAGTCAATTAACTGATGCTATAGGGAAGCTTAGCGTGGCCAGGTCTCAACCGGCTGCCTTTTAGGCCACTATGGGCCATTGGACTATTTGAACCACGAAAGCATTTTTTGTTGCCTTTCGTGATTGAACGGCACGTTGTCATTTTCTTTAGTCTGAAGGAGTTTCTTACTGTCACTACAAAACATAGCAACAGCCGGGATCCAGGCAGTCATGCTCTAGAATATTCTCTCTCTGCTATTGTGTATGGAGGAAAAAGGAAGCATAGTACTGTGTGGTTGTGTGGCCTCTTCAATGAGGAAGAAAGTGATAAACAGCATTGTGGGGAGGAGATGATTCGAGAACAGGTGGTGTGGCAAAAGAAATAGACAGACAAGAAGCAACGGATAGACAAGGTGATCATGGGGTCCATGGAACACAATCCTGAATTAGCACAACTATGGGAATGAGATGCAAGTTGCTGGTCTAACAGACTGAAGCTGTAGTCTGCTGAGCAACACTCCCAGGTCTCCACAGAGTAGCATTTTTATTGCAGTATGTCTTTCATGGAAAATGGACAAAACTTTAAATAAATCACAATTACTTATTGCTTAGTATTTTGAATAATAAATTCTTTAGTTTATCAGTACCTCACGGCCTTCAATGTGCATTCTTCAGATAGTTTCAGTTACATATACATTCTTTCTCCTGAACAATAAATTATTCTTAAAAAAAAGAAAAGGAAAAGATACATAATTTTAAAGCAAAGAAAAACAAAAGAACATATATTTTGGACATTTATCTTAAACTTATATGGAAACAACTCTATATGTTAGATGCTTAAATATAAATAATAAAGGACATTATGTTATTTACAATGTTACACAGTAAGTTGAGAGAGTAAAAACTGACATTAACTCATAAAAACAGTAAATGATATAAGAAAACATCCAAGTAATATACAATATGTATTTACAAAAGAAGATATAATAGAACTTGTGATATGTGGCCATTTCCTTCTGCCTACATTTCTCTTCAGTGTTTCATAGGTCTTTGCAGATAGAAATCTTTGGCAGGTGGAATGCAGCCAGTACTATTAATACAAGATAAGACCAGGCCTTCCTTATTTTCACCAATATGAGCCATGCGCCCTTTAACCCCAGGCCATAAAAAGGAATAGTTACTGAGCAAGTTACCCTGGATAAACTCCACCTCTATCAAGACAGTCACACTGAAACAAGGAAGAGATAGCAGGTTTGGGACACATTCACCCACACAGAGGACCGTTTTGTAGAAACTAGAATGCTGTCCAGGCACTCTTGGGGGCAAAATTCATACTAGGCAGGAAGGGAAAGTAAGACAGAAAGTGAATCTTAGGTAAAACAAAAGGAGTTTTGCATGTATTTGCATGTATTATGCTCCACTGCATACACCTCAGTGGGATACGATTTTCGACCCAGGAAACAAAGTTGCTGTCAAACTCCTGGGCAATCTCTATCACCTTAAAACCCAAGATAGCTTTCCATATGCTGGGAACATTGGGTCACACTCCGATCGCCACTTCACTGCCTGAATTTATTAACAGAGGTGGTCGAGAGTGACGTGACAAGCACCACAGAGATACCCTGGTGAACACAAATCAAGTGGCCATGGCAGGTGGCACTGAGCAGTCAGTTGGTCTTTCTTATCAAGGGTGCAAAGGACGTCCCAACTATAATAATAGGCCACCTCTGTGAGTGATCAGAGTCAAGTTGGAAATACAATTTCCTCTTGTCTTCAATTTTCATATATATTTGCAATTTGAAAATGCATAGCAATTCTCATTGTAAGAAACATGTTATCCATGGTTCTCAATAGAAACTTCTATTTATTTTTAAAATTCTACCACAATGGGACATCTGAGTTCCCCAATGCCCAAAGAATTTTAAACAGAATTTTTAGAGTTTTAAATTCATGGTAGGAATTTCTTTATTGAAATAGCTAAGGATGAGTCAAGGCCTTCAAAGGCAATGTTAAAATAATTTAGAGAACTTCATTGGACTGACTGTCTTCTTCCCCATGCCGTGAGCTTACTCATTTCTGCAAAATTGGAAAATCAGTGCAACTTGCAAAGGCTCCTCAGTGTAGGTTACAAAGCAAATGAGGATACCACTGAGCACAGACAAAGTGGCATGTGAACAGTGATGGAAAATTTGAGATACTAAATAGTAATAGTAACTTCAAGAATCCGCAAACAGGCATCTGTGTGGATTGTAGGAGCATGTGGGAGCGTAACATGACTCATGCCCAGCCTGCATTTTTCTGCTGAGACCTACTTCCATGTCATTTCTTCTTTTTAATTGTTAACATCAAGATTTGGTGAAGAAATATATTTAGTTCACCCGCAAAAAAGAAGCAATTACTCTCGCTGACTCTATGAACCCCCCGATAACCTGTTTCTCATTTGTCCCATGGCTCCTAAGAGGCCACGTGAAACCTAAGTAAAGCTCCAGCCCTGATTTAACAGGTATCAGACAGGCCATGAAATGGGTTCTGTGTTTCAAATAATTTTTTTCTTCCATTTTCCTTTATTAGCAGTTATTTCAAGTGTTAATATTGATAGGCCTTCCTTTGGATTTACCATCACAAGAGAAAATGCAATGCTTAGGCCAGTCTTAGTCCTACTTTATGACAGTAAAGCAAAAATTAAAGGAGGTGGGGGAAATGGGTGAGAGAGCCTGTAAATGGAGAGGTCAGGACACAGGTGGGGGTCACTTCCACAAGTAAAGGTGCAATCTTTCCAACAGGATCGACATTTCCTGATGAATCATTACTTGTGATCCCAAATCACATACACATCGGCCATTCCTGATAAAAATGTTCAGGCACAGTTATGACCTGATCAAGGCAACATGGAAAAATAAAAGAAAACGAGGGGGAGAAAGGAGTGGTCATCCACATTTTAAAATTTCAGCCGAGTCACCAAGCTTCTTTCCACCTATACAGTCACTCCTTCTGAACACTTTACAATGGAAATACTTCCCTATGATGACAAGTCACCGCTATTACAGCAGGCACGTTTGACTCTGGAAGTATTTCAGACAAAATGCTGCATGTGCTGTCTGGGCTGGGCTTTTTGTGCCGTAATATGCCTCTTTTTGAGCCAAGAAGACACAACCAATCACTAGCTTCAAAATCAGTGAAAACTACAAGTCAGAAATGATTGCACCTTTATCAGCCATGGTTGGATCGTCAACTAGATAAGCTGCTGGATCATTCCCCCAGAGAGAAAGTGACAATGAATCCTCTCATAAGGTGTTAGATTAACCCTGATAGCAAGCCAGAACCCATTTTCTAAGCTATCCCTAAAACTGTTGCTTTTTATCAAGAGAAAAAAAAATTCAAATAAAGTAAATGAGAGCTCCTTTTATAAGAGCAAGCTGTCTTCTGATTAATAATATAGTTTTTTTTTTAAATCACAGTATTACTTTCTTCCTAATATTTAACATTACTTAATGCGGTTTCTTGCTGTATTTAATAGTAGCATGCTGTTGGATCTACTATTATCTCAGAGCCCAATGAGGCAAACCTTTGGCTGGCAGAGTAGACACAACTCATTTCATATTCTGAAAGCAAAGAAAACTTCATACACAAGAGAGGCGTATCTGGATGGATGTGCCATTACAAGACATACTGATCAGGTGCTACTACAAGCAAACAGAGGGACAGTTGCAAGTCTTGCAAATCATACATCCAGTCAACATCATAATGCAATGCACAAGAAGCCAGCAAAAACTGAATCTATGAGAGGTTTTGCTGAAATACTGTGGAAAAGCAATCACTGTAACTGTACAAAACTTGCTCTCGACATAACATAACATAAAGGCACCATTGATATCTTTCTCGTTTTGAAATACTGTAAAAAATTGCTACATATGGCACATAACACATTTTTACATACATATATTTAATTTATAAAAGTTTTTTTTCCTGTTTTCTATTTGCAGAACTGCTAAAATAAAATAAATTGTTTAATTTAAGGTGGAATACTTTATTATATAAAATAAAGTTTTACAGGTGAATCTATGTGTTTATTTAGGTTTTATACAGCAATAGGGTCTTGGTTAGCAATTACACTAGACAGCCTGGCCTGGATTTCTTCCTGTGTCGAGAAGCGGCCTGCTGGGTTAGTCCTGCTGTCAGCCAGGCGGAAGGCAGGTGTTGCCTCAAGACTGGCTGCCAGGGGGTTCTGTACGCCCAGGAAAGGTGTATCTTCACCTACTCTTTCATCTTCTGTTTCGCTCTCTGAGTTACTGCTCTGGGAGCTTGTGTTGCTGTCCACTTCCAATCTGTTAGCAATGTGGCCATTGGGCTTGGTTCTTTTGGCCCGCCGGCTATTGGCGAGTTTCTTAACAGGCTCTTGGGCTGGCTCGTACTCCTGGGTCGTTTCATACTCCTCATCCTCCACTATCCTCAAGGGGCTAGGGGGGAGGCTGTTACTGTCATGCGCGGGGTTGTGATGGAAGGAGCTGAACTGCTGAGGGTGATGATCAAACTTCTTCTCCCGCAGCCTTGGTGGTGTCACGAGAAGTAGAGGTCTCTCTTCTTCCACGAAGGGGCTGACCGCCATGGAAGGCATGGACACCGTCATGCTGGACACGGGTGGAGACATTTCCGAAGGGGGTGATTTGGGGGAGCTTGGCGTGTGGAAATCTACAGGTGACATACGAGCCGGGGTGGTCATGGCTGACACATACCTGTGTGAGCACAGAATACCCTGCATAAGTGTGGTGCAATAAGAGGCACATAGCAGGGAAGGTAAGGGGACAGAGTTCACAATAGTATATCATCAGAGAACAGAGAATTTCTATTCATTGTAGACTGCTCAATTATTTACGCTAGGACATTCCACACCCTTGGAATCGAAAATTAGGTAGCCAAGAGTTTCCTCACAGGAGTGCATGCAAAGATCAGCTAAATTGCCTAGCTCATCAAAGCTTTCGGGATTTTCAGTCTCATCACAATTATAAATAAAGGCATATGAGCCAAGATAAGAAGGCATTAGGTCCTGGAAACCTCTCAGCTTATATAAGGACCAAAGCTCAGGGATTCGGAAGGGAAAGAAGTATTACTTAAATACTATACCTTCCTAAAGGCCAAGGGGTCTTAGAGAATGAAGCCCAAATGGGGAATGGAAGAAGATCTAAGATGAGTTGCTGATAGCTGGATCTGCATGCATTTGGATCTGTGTGCCTTGTTTCTCCTTAGCTCAGCTATAAGGTTATGTCTTATGAAAAAAAAAGAGCATAGTAACTTAGATTTATTCCTGACAACAGTGTCATACATTTGTGTGCTTTTCATATTTTCCATGAAATGCAACTAGTTAACATTCAATTTGGAACTGTCCATCCCAGTGTCCAACGAACACAGTCAAAGGTAAGCCTGAGAGAGCCTAATGTTGGCTCCACAGTTACCACAATGAGGTTATGTCCAATCTTTGGTCTATCTCTCTTCCAAAACCCACAACTATATCAGTCTTTGGTTAATCTCTTTCATGATGCCTCAAAGGTTGGCTGTACCATGTTACCTTCTATCATGTTATGTCTGATAATGCTCAGTGACTCTTGCCATCAGGCCACCAAGCACACTGTTTTCACCATATCATGCTTTCTTCCCACAATATAAGAAGTCCTGACTTTTGGCACTGAGGAAGACGTGGCTTATTCAGAGTCACATTTCTCAGCTTTTGATAAAAAATGCTACAACACACAACACTAAATGACTCTTTTCTTCACACTGGCATTCACAGAGTCTAATTTGACATGACCTGAGATGACACGGAGTGCCATCATCTGAACTCTTGCTAACAGGAACAGAAAACCCATGAACCTCGCTGCTTCTCCATGATTCGCAGTGATACAGATCTGAGAGCTAACTGCCTCTAAACTGGGAACATGCCTGAGAAATTGAAATATGTGGGCCTTGAGTCTTCAGACTTTTGGCTTTGGGGGTACTTAAATTAAGCTCTCTGAGAAATGCTAATTCAAATTCAACCAACATATTAAAGTGATTCATCTTTTCTCTCCACAATCTCTAGGTTCAGGAATATTTTGTAGTCCTAGGTATTATCTGGAAGCCAAGCACAGCAGGGAGATGTCAACATTTAAAGATAAATATTACTTGTAGTGATGAAGAATGATTTCATCTCTAACTTCCTTTTCATGTTTCAAAAACAGACTGAAATAGAATGGATAGACCTCCTTAATACATAAAAAAAAAAATTAAATGAATTTAAGACTAAAGTTTTAAAACAGTTTAAACCCTGCCTACTTTTTCATAGATTAGTTGCAGGGAAACCTCTAATTTCATAAATTCCATAACGTTCTAAAATATCATTTTTGGGGAAAGGCCCTTGAAGAAGTAACCAATAGGCCTGCAAGCCCAGAATTTTTGTTTGTTTGTTTTTGTTGTTGTTTATTTTTTTGAGACGGAGTCTTGCTCTGTTGCCTAGGCTGGAGTACAGTGGTGCCATCTCAGCTCACTGCAGCCTCCACCTCCTGGGTTCAAGCAATTCTCCTGCCTCAGCCTCCCAAGTAGCTGGGACTACAGCTGGGTGAGCACTGCCACGCCCAGCTAATTTTTGTATTTTTAGTAGAGACGGGGTTTCACCATGTTGACCAGGATGATCTTGATCTCCTGACCTCGTGATCCACCCACCTTAGCCTCCCAAAGTGCTGGGATTACAGGCGTGAACCATCACGCCCAGCCTGTCATTTTTTATTGTCAGTACTCCCCAGTCCATATGTGGAAAGAGTCTATCACAGTCATCTCTACCCATGGAACTACCACATAAGTATGGATTTGACATTATGTAAACCTTTTAGTAAATGGTCAAAGATTAGACTAAGATGACAATAAAATAAAAATAAATAAAATAAAATTCAGCAGACTTGCAAACAAACAGGTAATAGCTTACCTCTGATTTCATAAATCCCATAAAGTTCTAAAATATCATTTTGAAGGAAAGGCCCTTGCAAAAGTAAGCAAGAGGACTGCAAGCCCAGAATGTGTTACTTTTTATCGGAAGTACTTCCTAGTCCAAGAGTGGAAAGACTGTATCAAAGTCATTTCCACACATGTAACTACCACATAAGCATGGATTTGACATTATGTAAACCTTTTAGTAAATGGTCAAAGATTAGCCTGAGATGACAATAAAATAAAGTAAAACCCGGAGGACTTGCAAACAAATAGGAACAGGTAACAGCTTACTGATGGGCTAGAAATACTGGTCATCTTCCAGCTCAGGTGAAAATGGAGAAAGAGAATCTATGAATTCAATATTACTATTTAATATCTTTTTGTTACTTTCTTCTATTCTTCATCTTCCCTTTGCTATAACTCCCCCAACCCAACCCAATCTCCCCAAAGGAAAGCCAAAACATTCTGGAATAAAGGGCCATCTTGAAGGCAGTATCTGCTTTGAAAACCACCTGTGAAGACTGCCAGACGCAGCATCCAAGAGATTTATTTATTCATCCCTTCTTGGAATTTCATAAAAGAGATACTATAGGGTGCAAGGCAAGCAGTTGCCCCCCATGACATTCAGCAATGACATAGCCCTTGATTTGACTTAACTGAGGCTGGAAGGTAAGACAGGGTTAGCAGATAAGAACACGAGGCCAGCTCGACCACCGAATCAGAGTTTGGATAACTGGCAAATTGGAATTATAGAAGGGTCCTTATCAAGCATTGATGCCATCTCTCTAATGTTACAACTGAGGACACTGAGACCCCAAGTGGGTCTGAGCCCATGGCCAGAGCTGGAAACTCCATGTGCTGCACCTTCTGCGTCAAAGTATCCCAGCTCTTTAAGAGTCTGTTGCCTGTCAGTCACTGGGACGAGGAGAGAAGCTCAGAAGAAATAAGTTCCGTCAAACAAAGAGATGACTTCATCAACTAGGAGCACTCCTAGAACAGGTAACTGCTGCCCCTTATTCTGATTAGAGTAGATTTCCTGAGGTGAGACCGCAGGTGCTCACGGGGATTCTCTGACTGAGTGTCTCCTCTGCAGTAGCTTTGCCCTTCGGTTTTACCTTTCACTATGAGGAGAGTCTCGGTAGGAATCAGGGGTTTCTCTGGCATGCCTGAGGAAGCTGTTACATTCACGAGGGCCTCCTGTGCCATTAAGACGTCCTCTTGGGCCCCCAGTTGGGCTGCTGTGCCTACTGTTTTCTACGGATGACATCATGATTACAGAGTGGCTTTCGGAAAGGATGCTTTCAGTATGTCCGTTGCTCCAGCTGCGGAGGAAATGAGAGAGGCAATGAGATATTTCATTCAAAAATTATGTGCAAAAAATGGAAATGAAAGGAATAGATTCCAACAAATGTTTCAAACTACTGATGCATCCGGAGCTCACTGCAACATCACTTGTCTCTGAATAGAATAGCCACAAAGATCATTTGCTATGGAGAGGATCTTGATTCAGATTGGCTTTGTAAGTATACAGTACATTCACTTGATCACTCGTTCAATAAATATTTATCGAATGCCACTCCTTACTGTATAATTATAGTGTCTCTGTTCTTGAGTGGCTTAGATTAAAGAAACATTTCCTTCTATGAGCCACATTTGGAGATCTAGCATTGGTCTTGGTAGAGTAAGTGCACTCAGGTGGGGATCGCCAGGGCATTTGAGAATTTAGGGTTCTGCTATTTAACCAATTCTCATGTGCATTTCCCAGGGCAATCAATTATTGAAAGAAGTTGACTTCTAAGTATTATGCAGAGCCAAAAACAGACTTGTCCTGGTGTAGCAATTCGGTGAGTAGCAGGGCATGAGTAAAGACAATCTTAGGAATGGGAAACAATGGCCCTGTGGAGTTACCTGATTGAAGTTTAAATTTATGCAGGAATTAAGGGCAAAGCCAGTTGATTTTCAAAATCTGTTGCTGCCCAAAGATCATCTATTTCACTGCATCCTTTCTTAGGCAGTGGTATCAAAAGGCAATGTGCAACAATTCATTCTGACAGAAAAGCCATGGAATTTTTAAATTCTCATACCTGTGGCTAGGAGTCTGGGTGACAGTAGTGGAATGATGGGCTGTGGAAGTATAGTGACTGGTGGAAAAGGATGTCTCTGCTTCTCTCTCAACAATATGCTCACTGGAGATGACGTTTTTAGATACATATTGCTGGATAAACAAAGAGACACAACTTTAAGATTCATGTAGATTCATGTCAGTCAAGGCACTAATATTGTTATGTAAATAAAAACACTAACACTGTCACAAACACACAAATCTATTTTTGTACAGATGCTTTGTAATAAATTCCATTTCCTCAACAGCCAGATGGAAAATCCTGTCCTGGCTACTGTGGCTTTTAGATTAGATGAATAGAGTTAAACAAACAAATAAACAAACAAACAAAAAAACCTCTCTGGATGTGCATCCAATGTATGGCCCATCATCCCAACTACATTTTATCAGCAAAAGTCCTATTTCCTCTATTTTATTTTAAATTAATAACATGACTAGAATTCCATACAAATATCCATCCAATATTCATTTGTTTCATGGTTATTGCAAGTCGAAGAAGGCTAAATGCTATCTGAGTGAAATAGAAGCAGACAGGTGGTTTGTGTAATTTCAAATTTCAAAGCACTAGAAAAAAATATTTAAAACCTCTATATTTTGGACCTACCTTTCTCCTTCCATTTCCTAGTGCCCATGTTGTCCTACTAATGTCATTGAAATGTTTAACTTGTTCTCAGTGGTAGGGCTAACAGGGCTACTGATAAATTGGAGGGACTTAACAATTGTTGTCAATGCACACATCTTGACAAAGCACATAATATATGGAAGACATTTCTAATGCAGGTGGATTCTACTTTCTTTTCTTTCTTTCTTTCTTCTTCTTCTTCTTCTTCTTCTTCTTTTTTTTTTTTTTTTTTTTTTTGTGAGATGGAGTCTTGTTCCGTTGCCCAGGCTAGAGTGCAGTGGCGCAATCTCAGCTCACTGCAACCTCCACCTCCCCGGTTCTAGCGATTCTCCTGCCTCAGCCTCCCGAGTAGCTGGGATTACAGGCATGTGCCATCATGCCCAGCTAAGTTTTGTATTTTTAGCAGAGATGGGGTTTCACCATGTTGGCCAGGCTGGTCTCAAACTCCTGACCTCAGGTGATCTGCCTACCTCCGCCTCCCAAAGTGCTGGGATTACAGGCATGAACCATCGTGCCTAGTCAGAGTCTATTTTCATCAGCAAACCACAGTAGTTTTTACTGTTTCTATTAGGGAGGGAGGCCCATTTTGAAGTTGTGTTTTAATTGCTGTTGTTATTTATACCAAATTGAGTTAAGTAATAGGAAAACCAATAGAAAGGCATACTTTTTGATGAAATAAGGCACTTTATAATCTGATGGTCTGTGAGCTCTAAATATATTCATGGAGATCCAAAAATACACAGCTTGAATTATGCTTGAAACTCTAGCTGGTTCTCTTAGTGGAAAGGCTATTCCATGTGGATCTTCCTGGGAAATACAGCTAGCTTGATTTAAGGAAAGGATACACAGTGGCCTACTTCTAGTCCCTGCACCATTTCACTATTGCTTCTTGGGAGGCAACATAAGCTCAGTGCATCTAATTAAAATAATACTTAACAATTATTGAACATTCACTAAATGCCACAAGGCTAAGTGTTTTATGCAAATTACCTTATTTAAGGCTCACAAGGAGTCTCTGAAGTAGGTATTATTTTTAGGTCTGTTTTTATATTGAAGAAATAAGGTTGAGAAAGGTTAAAGGCCAAAGATATACAATGTGAGCAGTAAATGTAATCGAGGCAGTCATTCTACCGTTTATATAACATACATAGCGACAGATTATAGTTTCTTTTGTAGTGAATATCATTATCACGTGTGTAGAACATTGTGATGAACACTGTTAGGGTGTGAAAAAGCAACAGAGTATGTTAACCTATAAGCACCTTGCTCCAACAAAGTCTCGAAGGTGTTTGCTACAAGACTTGCTGATAGTTTAGTAACCACCAACTCTGTAGTTGGGTCTATGATACATCTGTTCCATTCAAAATATGCCTTTTTCTATAGGATAGAAAAGGTACTACAATAAAATCTTCAAGCTTTGTGTATTAAAAAAACCATACATCATAGCAATAATTTGAAAACAAGAAGGATGATGCTGGAATAGAAAGAGCAAGCAATACTCCAAAAGCCAAGAGATAGTGCAGCTCTGGCCCTTATCTGTAAATAAAAGAGAGATTTGAAAGATAATACCTTCAAACTCTCCAGAACCTAATATTCTATGATCTAGTTGTAGTTAAAAAATTGAATGCTGAGTGTTTGGTACAGTATGAACAAAAAATTTTAATGATGATGGATACATTTCATCTGGAGGGCTTAACATCATTTAGAAAGGGCCAGGGAAGAAACTGGCATGACACTCTTCTCCTTTTGCTACTGAGAAGCGTGTTTGATAAGTCACTTGACCTTTCCACGCCCCAAAGGAAATCAGAATCCTTTGGAAATCATCATCAGTAAATCATCAGGTACTGTGAATTGCCCTAAGAAGATAACTCTAAAGCTCTTTGCTCGGTTATCTGTACTAATCAGTTACAGACTGGAGTAGCCTCATATATTCCAAGTTATATATGAAAAAATTCCTTTTGATTATTATACTATTAATTGTGCTTTCTACCCACTCTCTCTACGCAAGCCCCAGCTATGGCCTCCTTGCAGAACAAACCCAACACTATTATTCCAACTCCTTAATGAACACTTTATAAGAGGAAATGTGCTGATTTTACAGTAACCAAATCCACTTTAAAAAATGTTCCCATTATTTTCTCCTGGCAAAAACCTGGATTCCTGGAAGCCATGGTGATTAATGGCAGCAGCTAAAAGCTTAAGAGCTTTCGAAAATAAACTTCAAGGCGTCTGAACAGAGGAGAGAGGCTCAGTTTTTTCCACTGGCCAGAGTCAACGTACATTCACCAGCTGGACATTCTCGGGGGGTGGGTTAGGATGGTGAGGCCCATTGGCAATGTTCATCATATTGTTTCGTTCAGACCGAAGGCTCTGCCGAAGACGGTCATGAAGCTTTTTCCGCTGTTTCCTAGACATAAGAAAGGGAGCATTTATTTTTTTTCGATTATTTACATTTCATAGTAGAGTCAAATCTTTATTCTACCGACAGCTATGAGTAGCTCAAGGCAGCAGATTGTTGATGAGGAAGAGGGAAGGGAGTGTGTCCACTCTATCCCAGAATAAGTGAAACCACACATCCTTACCAAATAGATTTTAAAATCCACATGGGATTCTTTTGGTAATTTAGCTGTTTTACCGAGAGACAAGAAAAAAAGAGGATAACACAAATAAGTTGATAATTGACTAAAATCCCAACTTTCCTAATCAATCCATCTTTGCCGAAGTCTTACAAATGGACACTTATTTGTCTTAGATAATAATTTGTGCTGGGCTAGGCGCAGTGGTTCATGCCTATAAGCCTAGCACTTTGAGAGGCAGAGGCAGGAGAATCACTTGAATCCAAGAGTTTGAGACTAGCCTGGGCAACACGGAGAAGCCCTGTCTCTACATAAAATACAAAAATTAGCTAGGCTGGTGGTGTGCACCTGTGGTCCCAGCTACCCGAGAGGCTGAGGCATGAGCATCACTTGAACCAGGAAAAAAAAAAAAAAGTACATTTATAAGAGTGACTTCATTTATAGCTTTTCCTGGGGACTCTGAAGAAAATGAACTGAGTTTTGAATATACACAGTTAGCATGTTTGTGAGTGTATGCTATGTATACGAGTGAGAATGTGGACATATTTTGCTAATGGATTTTGGCACACTTGTAACATGTTCCTACTCTGGTAACGCTTTTTGTGTAATTAGGCAGCAAATATTGAGATGGAATCTAATGAGACTCACCAGGTCGATTCCAGGAAGGCTTATCTCTATCACTTAATTCTGGCAACACACTAAATCATGGGATATTGAGAAAATACAATCCATGCTTTGGATTTTGTGGTATAAAAGCATATTATTTTTCTTCCTCAATGTAACATTCAGATTATGAAAATATTCCCGTGAATGGTTTGGCAAGAGAGTATCATGCAGCAACATTTTTTAAAAAACCTTGTTAATTTAACATTATATTAGGCTTGAAATGTAAGTTATATGTAGGAGAGAAAAGTGAAGAGAATTCATGTCACATAGCAATTGAATTTGTTAACATGGACCAAACTTCAAGGCCAAACATAGGGAACCCAAATCTATTTTCATGTTTTCTCTTTTACGTTTTCAAAGACAGTTTTGCTTGATTTTCCTCCCCTGAGATTCCTTTTTTACATCTCACGCTGTGAGAGCATTCATACTGGCAACCTAATTACATAGAATTTAAAAATAATCACGATAACTCAGAAAACTGCATTTCAGATACCACAAAAGGTTTCCTTTATCTTGTAAATTTTAGTGTAAATTGGACTTGTTCTCAGTAGTCCTTTGAACTGAAGGTACTACTGCACCCTGAATGCAGTCAGTCTCTAACCCATAGAAGTTTTTCTAAGTGCATATTTGTTTCTTTTGGGGATAACTTGACTGTACTAAAGCCCTCAAATGGACTTTTGGTACCCTCCCTCTCCTTTTAGAATGAGGTGCCTTCACTCCGTCCCACCTATACATATAACTTCCATACAAGCCTGTCCCTCCAGCCCTTTATCCACTCAGGGGCTGTGGTCATTGGACAGAAATATTTATAGCACTTTCACACGAATAGAATATTCTGTGTTTAGGAGACATCCTCTAAATGGATTATTCAGAGGAAATAATCCCCCCGCCCCTTCTTTTTTTTTTTTATTCCCAAGACTAGGCTGTGGAGCTCAGATTCTGCAAAGCCCTGAACATCTAAGCTGTCTCTGCATGAGGGAGAGAGAAAGGCATGGAGGAGGAAGGTTTACTTGGTTTTGCAGTAGGCCACCACACACATGATGCCAACCACAAGGAGGGCGATGCAGATGCCAGTTATGGTCAGCACTCTCTTCTGGTACAACTCCTCTGCCTCTGGAAAGGGATGAGAGCAGATGTCATCACAGGTCACTTCCACTTGCCAGGACTGACTACAACCAAACAGTGGGCATGCTGCATGACATTGTCCATGTTCACAAGAAAATAAATACATGACAATTCCTTATGTTTACACACATAGCTAATGTACAACATGCTCTGCACTATGCTTTGAACATAAATAACAAAGCCAGCTGGGGCCATTTACAATACAAATATTATACTCAAAACTTACTTCTAATTATAAGCTATAAATATATATATAGTTGATAGTAAATTGGAAATCATAACATTAATTATAAAATAACTATTTGGTTAAAACTCTGTAGTTTTTTTTTTTGTGAAGTCTCTTGCAAAATAAAATATAAAAAGCTCTTGCAAAGACAACAGGAATCAATATCAATTAAAGGAGCTGGGATTGGCATTACTGGGGCACCCCTTCCTCCTTCCTCCCTTCTTTATCCCCCAGCTCCTGGCCTTTTTGTATTTCCCAGCTATTTTATATCATCACTTTATATCCAGTGGTCTTTACAAAGAGTCATTTCTAACTTAAATATATTAAATTCAAAGACATTTGCAAACATGAACTTGGCTTGTAGTTACCTAGTAAATTGAGTCAGGCTCTCTGTGATTTAACAGTAAAATGTGAACACAAGCAGCAATACAATATGAGGTATCAGGGCACTGTATCAAAGAAAATCCCACGTGATGGGTAGGACAGTTATGGGCCCAAGTGGAGACTTGTCCTTTGGAAGACAATTCTAATTACTCCACCAATTGGACTTAGGAACAAGTTTATTTGTCCAAAGAGGTCACCAGTACAAATGATGTGTGATTTGGAATAGAGTTCACATTCATACATTGGCCAACTTGGCAAATGAGCTAATGTAGGTTATGCTAAGGAAGTGTGATGCTTAGAACTTTGAACTAAAGTTACTACTGCACCCAAAATGCAATCAGTCTCTAACTCATAGAAGTTTTTCTATTTTCGAATTAGTTTCTTTGGGGTATAAGTTGATTAGACTAAGGTAGGTCAGGTTCTTAACAAGATTTGCTGATTTAATAGGGACCCTGATCCCTTAGGACCTGAGCTTCCAGTGAGTCTAATTACATCTATTGGAAGATCTTCACAAGTTCACTCAGAAAGAGAACTCGACAGCAGTGTAAGCTGTTCACTTGCCATTATAATCAATAAGTTGGTCAAGAACTGGGGAGTACTGTATAAACACAGCTGACTTATCTGGACATCAACAAGGGACCCACAAAGCATATTTCCATATTACATCTGCAGTGGCACAACTACACCTTTAACTACACCTTTTTCTCTTTTGAGAGAGGGCAGCTTGCAAGAAGTTTTCTTGAAATGAAAAAGTGAATTTTAATTTCTAGGATACAGTGGACCTTATCATGAAATGAAACATTTCCTACAAGCCGAGCCCATGAAAATCAAATTCCAGTGAACAGGTCAAGAACATTGTCAAATCAAATTAATATAGCACTGATTATTAACAGGAGGAGAAGGAGAAGTCAGTGGATAAAGGACTAGAATGCTGCATAGATTATACAAAAACAAATCAAAAGGGTTGGAGGTGGAAAGGAAAAACAAACCAAGAGGACAGACAGACTGACAGAATGACAGAGAGACCGAGGAAGGGAAAACAAGGTTAAAAGTTAAGGAGCCATCTGAAGTCCCTGGCACAGCATGCCTGATACTAAGGGAGGAAAAATAAAGAAAGAAAAGAAAACCAGAGGGAGGAAATGCTTGGGTGGGAAGAAAAGGTAGATGCAAAGTTGGAAGGGTCATTCCATACAGCATAACTCCTAATCTAAGCTAGCAGTCATGTGGAAGCCACAATTAGAAAGCGAAGCGGCTGGTGCATTGCGGTGAAACAATGTACCGGGAAATATTGCGTTGGTGTCACAGATTGTTTTGTGTGTGCAGCAAAAGTTAGATGAGGACAAGGAACGTGAGTGCTTATATGTTAATTGCGTGTGTCTGCTGCCTCCCCTCCCCCAGAGTCACAGGACAGGGAATTAATTTCTATGGGGTATCTGGTTGATGCTGCTGCTGTAGCCTCGCTTCCGGATCTTGGTATCTTGATCAGGTTTTAGGATACATGTCTAAGAAGCAGAGCTGTCACCCCACTGGTCCTTCTTCCTGGGACCCAGGACGCAGAGCACAGTTCCTTGGGCTGTGAGGAGTTGGTGAAGAAGTAGGAGTGTATGTATTATTGCCAAGAGATGAATGCCCTGTATGACTGTCCTCTTTTCCTTACTCTACTGTTTTCTTCTTTGGAGATGGGCAAGCCTGTGGTCGTTCTTTTCCATTGACATCTTAACATCCTATCTTTAGAAAGAAGCTGGGAAACTGCTTCTTTAAACTTCAAAAACG
This sequence comes from Trachypithecus francoisi, assembly GCF_009764315.1. Taxonomy (NCBI): domain Eukaryota; kingdom Metazoa; phylum Chordata; class Mammalia; order Primates; family Cercopithecidae; genus Trachypithecus; species Trachypithecus francoisi. The sequence continues at coordinate 20,529,627 of NW_022681431.1, read as the reverse complement.
GGGACATGGACAAGAGCTAAATGGGAAAAAGGCATCATGCTTACTCTCAGGGATTCTTGGGACAAGTTGTCTTTTGGTTGTTAATTACAGAAGAATAGATTGAGCTGCATTTGGAAACATATGGTGCATGATGACGGGTGCATTCTTTCTATGCTGTGTAGGCAGACACACATTTTCCAGTAAAATGATCATTTCATGGAAATAAAGAGGTAGCTCAGTAAAGGCCAAAGGGTAATGTAACAGCACTAAAACGAACTGATTCAAGCCAAGGCCCATAGAATACAGACGTGGGATTAAAATCCTGTATTGACATCAGCATTGACCAGATGCACTACAACTCTCATCCACATTGCTATTTGAATTTTTCACGGTTTGGCTCAATCAGGTGATCCCACACTATGAATGTGATCAAAGAAAAATACTTGGTGAAAAATAATATAAACAATGGATTCTTTAACCTGTTTTTCCCCATATTAATTTTTTTCTTATGTGTCAGGTCAACTGGGGAAGAGCAAATTAGAGACAGACAGGGCTGAAAACAAGAGTCCGTCATTCCGCTCGGTGGGTCTGTCTCTCAGTGAGCAGAAATGCCCCAGAGTCTTTATGGTTTGGCTGGACTAACATGTTTCCAGATCAAGCACATTTTTTAGTCTGATCTGGCCTGGCCAAGAAACAGAGCCCTTACCTTTCTGAGTTGTTCTTGACCTTTAAAGTCTGATTTTCCTGAAGGATGCAATGTTCTGGTTTAGTACACCAGCCAGCCTGGAACTATGAGCCTCTGGAAACTGTACCTTTGAGAAGCATGCGGATAGCAGCACCCTATGTCTTTCCTAACCCATAGAGGATCTTACTGAGGGGGAAGTTATGTATCTGAATTATCCTTCGCTTTACTGTTGGGGACAGAAACAATACCTTCTATAGTCAGACCCTCCAGCTATAAAATGAGAAATATGCTGTTAAGGATAGAAGGACATGTGGTAATGGTAGAATTTTTTCCCTCCCTGCAGGATAGGCCAATAATCCTGCAGAAGTGGGACAATTTTTTTTCCCCCGAGGGAAGAAACTCCAATAGATAGCTCCCCTAAGTACACAATGTGCTCCCTAGTAATAGAGGTGCTCCCCTTTGTGTTTCTCCTTCTTGGGAGATATTCTGCAATGCACAAAGGCCCATTCACATGCACCTGGGGGCTTCTCATCAAATTGATAGTTTACTCCTGAATTTTTTTTTTGGAAGAAATGGGCAACCCATTGAGCAATCCCTGTAGCTGCTAGAGCTTGCAACTGCCTCATTTCCCACAAAGTCTGGAAACGACATTATGTGCAGCCTGTGATGTTATCATCCAAAAGAAGGCAGTGGCTGTAGCATGCCCCTGCTGCATGATGTCCCTGAAGCCAGCTGGATGGGGACCAGATATTCTGTGAATCAGGACATTGTGTCACTGATCCAACCATGGTCCAGGACTGTAGGTGGCATTGAGAAAGACAGACTGGCCTGGCCCTGTGGAGTCTCTGGGAAGGTAGCACAGCTCCTTGCTCCCCAGAGACTGGTCTTCAATTCCAACTATGTAGGATGAAGGCCTTCCAAAAAAGTGTGTCCAAATTTTGTATACTCATATATTTTTCTTTTCCTTTTACAGTGTGAAATTTTCTATTCGATTACTTGTCTGGATAATCTTCATGACTCAAATTTAATTCCATTACCACTGGAATCTCCACCTAAAATAGCACAAGGCTGCTTTCTTTCTGTTTTCTATTTCCTTCTTATAAGATAATGAAGTTGACTAGGGTGGTGCTTGAGTATCTCCAGAAAATCTGAGTAATTCAAGTCTGTGCATTTAATATTGTGTTGTAATGTAAGGGCTTTCTATATACATTACATTGTCTATATAAAATAGATGATTTTTACATTGTATGCCAAAAATCCTACCAGGCTAAGATGCTGTGTGTTTTTTAAACAGATGGATTTAAAAAGTCTTTTGTTCTCAGGACTCTGAGTGGATTTCCCCTGTATCCTTTATGTGCTACTACTACTTACCCCAGCTTTTATATAACAGCAGAGCCAGATCCAATCAGTGGGTTAAGCAGCGTGGGATATATGTGAATTTGCAGCAGGTGGGGTAATTTTAAATTCTAAGTGAAGGATGCTTGGGAATCTAAAACCTGCTGCACTCAGTAACATTTCAGTAAACTAATCATAGATTGAACGCAGAGAAATCATTGTTATAGCTGTATGATCCCTTCTAAAGAAAAAGGAAATTAGTTAGGAACTGAAAGGTAAGAGTAGGAAGGGAAAAAGATTTCAGCTCATAGGCTCTAAATTCTGCAGGCTAAAAGGAATGATGATTGGTCCATACCCATAAATTCAATCCCAAGATGCTCTGCCAATGCAGAAAGTTGACAAAAAAAAAGAAAGAAAGGGAAAAAGTTTCAGAAAAGAGCAATACACTGCACTCCAAAACACATTACACATGACTATTATGGCTCTCTGTGCGTGCACATTGAACCAGACAAATGGTGCGTGGTTAAGAAGCAGTGCTCAGGTACGCCTCTGTGAGTCCACATAGGGAACGTCTCTTTTTATGAGGTGTGCAAAATAGCAGCACATTGTGTCTTTATTAACCCTTAAAAGATCTTACTGAGGGAGAAGTTCTGTCGCTGAACTATCCCTTACACTATTTCCTTGTGTGGGAATGGAAGGATTATTTTTATAATCGGAAAAGGCATTTGATACTATTTCATTCCTTTTTTTAAAAGGCAGAAGCAAAGTTCCAAGGAGGTGAATTTTATTTAATTAAAATAAGTAAAATTAATTAATTAATTAATTAATTTTTTACCCAAAGACACCCATGGGCAGAGGCAGGAGCAGAAAGCAGGAGGATGGTAATTTGGTCTGAAAATGCTATCAGGTTGGACTTAGATTTTTCATTGTTTGTGGGTAGTTGGCCTCGAATACTTCTTGCTCATTGGTTGTATATTTATTTTCTTAGCTGTATGTCCTTTACTTCTTCTAATCTTCCACTTTTCTCATCACTTGTCTGTTTCATTCACAGAAAGCAACAAACGCTTCTGCCCCAAAACCCCAAACAGGGGTTTGGGACACTGGAGACTCCTTCCAGTTTTTCTCATATAAGTTCTGTGTGGCATAGGACAATTGTACGCCTCACTTTTTTCAAACTGTAAAGAAAAAATAAGTGGGAACGATCCAGTTCCTAGGGTTTTTCATCTTAACTTATTACTCCTTTAAATAACAGAGAGTCAGCGAAATCACTTCTCCAGAATGCTGGACTCCCATTCTCACAGCCACTCGGAGGATCTGCAGGGCTGCCCAGGGGTAGACGCACAGGTATGAGCCAACAGCCAGCAATCCTGGCAGCTGGGACTCTGGAGACTCCAGGATTGCAAGAACAGCAGAACCTGCAGAGGCTCCAATGAGGAAGTGGGAGAAAACAAGTCCCCCCCCCAAAAAAAAAAATCTCCGGGGATGACACTTTTCATTTTTTCATTCTCAAAACAAAAACTGATAATCAAATTTCATGACATGGAAGGCTCTAGGACTTCCTTTATCTCTGTGTGTGTGTGTGTGTGCGCGTGTGTGTGCATGCGCACGTGTGTGTGGTCAAGAAGCAGGTGGGAAGGAGAGACAGCATATCAACTGAGATCTACATTTTCTTTCTTTGATCACTGCCTCAAGAGATACAAGGGCTATTCAATGATACGGCAAGGTATCTCTTAAGTTTGAAAAAAATGCCGTGGAGGGGTGTTTCTCTTACCATAAACTTGTGTTTGGGTACCTCATATAGAGAGGGAAAAAGCAGGAGATGAGTGTGCTGGAATCATCTTGGTTTCGGGTCCTGCCTCTGCCGTGGACCTGTTTAGTGACTTTGGACGTGTTAGTTTTTCATTAACAAAATATTTTTTATACAAACACATGCCTCACTGGGCGTCCTTGGGGAGTAAAGGAGATGTGAAATATGTGGTTAACAGCAGAAGGGCTTAACAGCTTGTGTAGCAGACACATCAAGAGATGTACCCTGGGCCACTTGCTGTATTCTCGTTTACTTTTGGCTACTTTCATGGCCAGAAAAACTTTGTAAGCTCTGGGGATACTTGAAAATTTAAAAACTTGCTGCCCTTTAAGGAAATGAAGCTTCCCAGATTTGTTTGAAGTATACACACACACACACACACACACACACACACACACATCAAAAAGTACACTGCATAACAAGGATCATGGGAAGTACTATACATAATAGTTTCCTCTGCCTTGGGTCCAGTGTACACAAGCAAATAAGCTATCTTTTTCATAAATTAAAAGCTAGGGGATTTAGTTATGATTAACTTGGTTGCACAATATTCACAGCAAAAATAATTTATTCAAATCCAGATAAATTTCTCTTGCCTCCGTACAACACTCAACTGGTCAAAAATTGGTCATTTTTTTCCTATTTGCTTTCTTCATACAAACTTTGGAACATCAACATGAAAACATTCATTTTCCAGGGAAGTCAATAATAAATTTCCTTACTCATTTCCATGAAGGTGGGACCCAGCTTTTCTTTCTAGAACCTCCTCCCTCTCTTTCCTTTTTCTCCTACCAGTCAGTAATAATTTAAGGGTTAAAATCAAGTGATGTCTACAGAAACTCTCTCCAGAGAGTCAGGATTCCATGCCTACGTGAACACTGCTCATGATCTGTATTAGTTGCATAGAAAGCTTGGTTAAGTCTTCAATAAAATTAGTAGCATGCCCATGCATACATATTACTGCATTTACAGTTTTATAGGTAAGTCTGTCAGCCTAACTATAATTTCATTTCGCGGGAAGTCATTCATATCAGGCAGCTCCAATTTCAAATAATTCAATGGGAAATTGGTACTTAAAACTGGAATCTCTTCTGGCCATAAGCCCTAACAAGGAAACAAGCAGAGGGAACATGCATCAGTCATACTAGACCCAGAGCAAATACTGCTCTAATTTATTTTTACTATTGGTAGCTACATTTCTTTCACTGTGAGTCAAAAAAAGCAGAATACATGAGCACTTTTCATTTTATGAAAAGGTTATTACTTTCTATCTGTTCTACTTAATCTAATGTTGGCCTGGGCTCATTAAGAATCACATGCTTCCTATTGAACTTCTGCCTAGCCACTACATTTTTCAAATTAAATTAATAATTCAAAAACACAAAGTTTACTGTAAACAATCTAGTTTCCTTTTCTACATGTGATTTCCGGCTGTGCTCTGAGCAATATAAAAAATTAATCTAAATCCAAAAGTCTTCAGAAACTATTAAATATTGACTCACGAATCCTTTGTCTTAGGATTTTATAATTGCTTGAGGAAAACTGATTAACCTGTAGGTTAATTTAAATTTTCAATTGCATTAAAGAAAAGAACAATAGAACAACTTTCTTTAACAAAAAATATATACCCATGCAATTATGGTTTCTGTTAACATTTGAAGACATTTAGGATTTTTCTCTTTAACATCTTGGGCCTGTTTACGCTAATCATCTCAAAGAATTAAAATCTTAAAGTCTTGACTTTCTGTAGTGCTGAGATTTCGAAAGGAGTTCTGTCAACGCCAATTCTGAACAGGACCAATTTTGTGTCTGTCTTTTAATTTTAGACTTACCTTTATAAAATGGAGATACTTTTTTTTTTTTTTTCACATATGCCAATCCATAGTGTCACTGGGCCCTTTGAAATGTTAACAGGAGACTTTCTCCTTAGTTCCAAATTCCATGTGCACATAAGCACACTCATAAACACACACACAGTAAAATCTCACTAACACGTGGCTGCAATTTATGGCAATTTCGTCACAGGTGAAGTGTTCCTCTATTCTACTGTTAGCAAGATGCATGTTCCATAAACAAGAATAATTTCAACAGGTTGCATTTAGAAATCCATGCAAATGATGGATGCACTAGTAACCTGTGATTCAAAACTACTTTGAAGGATATCTACTAAATTGTTCAGTGTGAGAATGTCCCTAAAAGTTCGAAAATTACAATCTTTTAAAATATTCTAAATTTGAGCTAGTCTATAATTAGGTCCTATTGTATGTTAGTTTATATATGACATACTTGCTCTGTACTGCACCTAACTATTGAAAGTATGAGTGCTTTTCTTTTTTTCCGCCCTAAAATCTATACATTGATTATGGAGTGCCTGTATACACATGTATATGTGTGCACACACGAACACACACACACCCCACACCACATATTGATGAACACAATTTTTTTCAACTAGGAATTCTGTGTCAGGTTAGGTCAAATTTGAAGCTGACTAACCTTGACAATATTTTCCTAGAAAGTACTATAAATATAATGTTGTATTTCAAGGCAAATGGCTGCCTTATCAAATATACATTTGTCCCTCTCCTTCATATTTTAAGTCAGTTTTTATAAATCAGTAAATGGCCCATGGACATTCTGACCAGAATCACTGTATCAAATCTGAATAATGTAAGTTTCATGTTAATAAACTTAAAAAATTATCCATTCTTTAGAATGTTATTTTTCAACTGAAAATGCAGTGTGGTAAGTTTTGAATGTTTCTCTTTGAAGCTAGGGACTATCTTTTCCCATTTTGGTTTCAAAATTTATGTTTTCCAGACTTTAAGACTACAAACAATTAAATTTTAAAACGGTCACTATGGTGACATTCTCTATCTTTATTCTGGCTTTCATTGCTACTTGAACATAAAGTTCTTAGAGCAGCACAAATTTATTTTTCTGCCTTCTATGTAGGGGTTTGCAGAGATAAAAACTGAAAATTTAAGACATAGAGGTTAGAACATTAACTCAGTAAGACAACACTGGAAAGCAATTTCTGATTGGAAGCTCTTGCTTTTCCAGACATGAGGCATCTCTGCTGCACAGCCATTATATATATTGTTCATAAATGTGCAATCAATCTTTGTTAAATCAGGTTAAATATGAATGCTGTTTTCCTGGATGTCATCCAAAAGTGGCATTGAAAGCGTACTAAAGAATTTATTTAAGGAATCACACTCTGAACTTCACAAATACATAGTGGCTATTTTAAAATGATATCTTCTGAAAAAGCAAATGGTCTAAAAGAGAAGTTGAAAATATTTTCTCTGGTTACCACTGTCAGATCTAACTACATAATTATACTGTCAAATAGCTTCATTTTTTAATGCTTTTGTTTATATAGTGCCTGAACATTGCCTTCAAGGCACAGTAAAACTCTAACACCAAAAATGTAAATGTAACTTAAGTGATGAGAATTGTCATTAAAATCTAAAGTAGGATTTTACTGTATTTATCCAGCCACATAGATTTGCTGAATCTATGTTATTTAAATACAAATACACATTTCTAAGATAAATGCTTTAAGGTATTAAATAACATTCTATTTTTCCCTTTTATTTTTATTTTCTATCCTATCTATCTTTAAAAGATTAACTTAAAAATTAAATCAAGCTATTTGCTTTAGCTGTGGATAGAAAAATTCTCCCTACTAAATACATATTATTTAAATGTTTGTCAATAAAGTGAAGGCTGTTTGGAAATTTTACAAGGCCAATTTACAAACTTTTCACAACAGAAAATGGCCTAGGAAGTTGTCTTTGATATGTAGCCTATGTAAATACATAAATACTACCTCCCTAAATAAATGATTGCACATTACGGGTCTAATCTTACCATAAAACATTATAGAATTTATTCTGGAAACTTCTATGACTGTTAACAGGAATTACAGAAACTTATTCTCTGCATGCATCAGAACAAGGGTAAATTGGATTCTTTTAGGACCCCTAAATAACCAGCTTATATCACTGTTTCTTATGTTAGATGAATTTAAACTGCAGTAAGCTATGTGACATATTTTTCAGGATGAGCAGTTGACAATTTAAATCAGTGGTTGACAAATCCAGCCCACTGTTTGCTTCTGTAAATGAAGATTTAATGGAATACACCCATGCACATCAGTTTTATCCATTGTTTACTGCTGTTTTCATGCTACAATAGTAGGTTTGAGTTGTGACAGTGATGGTGCCACCACAAATCCTAAAATATTTGCTCTCTGAACCTTTACAGAAGAAAAATTGCCATTCTTTCATCTACATGGATAACTACATGATATGCATTTTAGATGCACTGTTTTGAAAGCTCCAGGATCAGAAGTTATAAACCCAGTTCACAATAGGACAAATACATGGTTTGGTTTATATAATTATGTACAATGTGAATTGGGTCTTCTGGGAATGATGTTCAAAACTTCATGAAGCCACGAACATCTATCCAAATTTCCCAGTTTTGCCTTAAGTTACATATATATATATATACACACACACATACATATTTATCCTATAGTTGAGTTGTTATATCTCAAAATAATAAATATTTAAACAAATAACAGTAACTATTTTATTCTAAATTACTTTTGAAACTAACATAAAGAAATGCAAACATAAATAAATAATTGTTTAAACTAGTGCCTGAATTACTTGTTCCCTAAGCAACGTAAACAGAAGCCAGGATATCTCATTTGCTGTGAAATGTTTGTTTTTAATTTTCCTACTTGATGCTTTTTAAAAAAAATTGCCTCAATGCAAACTGTTTGGTTAATGAAGAAAAACATCTGAACTCCTTTTATTATGTTTATTTGTGACAAACAACACATTCTGAATCAAAATTAACTTACCATCATTTCAAATGTATATTGGTTACAGCTTAGCAACACCCTTTTCAGGATGTGGTCATTGTATAAAGAAGATGGACTGTTCAGTAGAATGATTTTTATTTTATCAATAAAAGTGAGACTTTGAAATGCCTTTATTATCATTTCACTGCTTGATATTGACTATCAATTTGTATCACATTATTCAATATCAATTCCAGAAACATCCGGAGCCTCACACACCTATTAGTATCTCAGAGCCAACTAGTCGCGAACAGAGGAAGTAATACAATTGCTTTTGTTAATGTTCTCATGCGACAGGCAGAGGCAGTCAATATTAGACCTGGTAAGACACATCTAGCTCTAGGTGGAATCTGAGGGGAGATGCAGCAACAAGAAAGCAGCACCAACTGAGCATGCTCCTATTCAGGCAGAGACAGAAAGGGAGTGGACGTACTGTAGAAGCTGGCCATTACGTAGTTTTGGCAGCGATCACCAGTAAACTCATTTGGGCACCTGAGAGAAGAAACAAAAAAACAATGGTAGAAAAAACAGAGAAAAAGAGAAGAGGTGAATATATGCTAGAAAGAAGCTCCTTCAGTGTCATTTGACTGAAACTTGGTGGGTTCACCCTCAGGAACTGAATCTTTGCCCTGATTATGGCTTTCAGGCTCTGGCACTTCCCCCAAATGGTTAAAAATTTGGACAGAATGCAGTTTTAAATTGGTATGATGGAAAGATCCAAGCATTTTAAGTGGTTGCCTTCTTTCAAAGGGAACCCCTTAAAATGAACTCTGACGTTTTATTCATCTCAGTTTTCCATTTGATGGCTTTGGTCACACACGTTGGAAGAAAATGTTTCTCGGTTGGCTTGCCTGCAATGGTTTGTCAGCATCACGGGCCATCGTGACTGGCCTTTCTTGTAAATTGATGACTTAGGGACCCACTTTGAGAGACAGTTAATAAGGTAATATTGAATGGGTTTATGCCTTGAGAGGTTAAGCCATAATCAGAACAAAATGAATCAGTTGCAACTGAGCTGTAAAAGCACCAAGTGGTAGTGATTGTTGCTGTAGTTGGGGGAGAAAGCAAATTTCAGATTATTTTAACATACTTTCTTGGTTTTGGACTTTCATGGGCACATTCTCAGTACATCTTGCTCCAGTGAATCCAGGTTGGCACCTAGAGGGCAAAAATGTGGTAAACAAAAAAAATGCTAAAGACACTGAGCTTTCAGACTGGCAATTTTCCTCCTACGGAATATGGAGATTCCTAAAAATGATCTGGTACCAAGCAATATAAAGAAAAGAAAAGACACAACATTTAGAAAACCATGTCCCACGAAAACTGTGGGTTACAGATTTTTGTTGTTGTTTGCTTCAGTCTTCAAATGATTGGTTAACTGAAATTTAACCAGAGTGAAGTTGAAATGTGGAATAAGAGGCGGCAAGGCCCAGAGAGCTGTCAATTTTCCTGTGGCATGACCCTATTAGCCACTGAACAGTGATTCTCACTATGTTAAAACACTGGTTTTCATAAGTGCTAACATGATTCTATCCCTGTCTCTTATCAATAAATTATCTTGAGCTTTTTCTTTTATATACTTATTTCAATTTTGTATTCATTTCATGGGTGTTTTATGTTACAAGTTAAGTCATTAAACAATAGAAGTCAAGTACTTTCACATTATAATGATTTTTGACAAGAAAAACTACATTCCCTCTTTTTTAAGAAGATATTACAAATAAACTCTTGTTTTTAATGTTCAAAGATACTAGAAACAGATTTTTATCAAGACAAATTTCACTTAATTATATTATCCCAAATCAGAGATAAATACATTTTAAAATTTAGATCAGTTATTCTTATGCAGAAGTACTTAATACATGTCATTTTGCATTTAAGGTAAAACTGTTTTTAAAACTGTATAAAATTTACATGTTATTCACTCATATATATTTACCTATCAGCATTCTAGAATCTCGATACAATATTGTTCTTAAGGTCATGCAATGGGGCTGTGCTTAAATATGGAAGTTCTTTATAATTGCCATTTTTTTGTTGCTGTTACTCTAATAACTAAAGCATTTTAAATAGGATTGATTTTACCAGTATCATCCTCGAATAAAAAGGGCCACTGAAAGGTTCTAGGAAGCAATATACTTACAGATAGAAAGTCCCTCATTTTGAATCCTCAACATCCATCATCATAATTATTATTAATAGTTCATCTATACAGCAACCATCATGCAAAGAGCCTAAGTTAGCTCTGGTAGCTCACACCTAGTGATTTTTACACAACCGTTTTCTCTACAGAGTAAATAAGAATACATACTATATTTTTGGCATCAAAGAGATATGAACAAAACTGTACTTTGTTACCAATATAGGGTAACCAATATAGGGAAACCAATTTGGTTTCCCTTCAAGCCAAATCACCAAATGACTTGGTATATGTAATTCTCCTACTTTATGAAAATGGCCTGCGAGATAAAATACTAGCAGTTCCAGATTTTTTGCCTTGTGAATATGTATTTAAGCTTAAACAACAAACATCTTATATTGACACGGCTCTTTTAAACTCTTGGAAACACCTTCATATAAATAAACTGATGATTTTTGTTTAGAATATTTTTGCTGCAGGGAGTAGAGGAAGAGCTACCTAGAGAAATGTATCAATAAGAAGTATAAGCTTGGCCGGGCACGGTGGCTCACGCCTGTAATTTTAGCACTTTGGGAGGCTGAGGCGGGCAGATCACAAGGTCAGGAGTTTGAGACCAGCCTGGCCAACATGGCGAAACCCTGTCTCTACTAAAAATACAAAAAATAGCCAAGTGTGGTGGCGGGCACCTGTAATCCCAGCTACTCAGGAGGCTGAGGCAGGAGAATCACTTGAACCCGGAAGGCAGAGATTGCAGTGAGCTGAGATCGTGCCATTGCACTCCAGCCTGGGCAACAAGAGCAAGACCCTGTCTCAAAGAAAAAAAAAAAAAAAAGAGGTTGGGTCATTTCTGAAAAAAACGCCATTTCTTCACATTCTTATTGAATGTATATAAGAAAAAATACATGGGAACATTTTTTCATATAACTTATTTGACAAATTCATTTCTGAAGTAAATGGGGTTTTTAATTGTTTCTCAACCAGGACTGTAAGTTCATATAGACAAACGCTGTAATTAAAGCAGGTGTTTCCAGAGTTAATGATGTATTCAATAATCATTTCATCCTGCTTCTTTGCATTCTTGATAAAAGTTAACATTCTCATATTGAGCACACAATAATTCACTTGTTTCTAACAAAAGAACATGGTGTAAGATATGTGAACATGCTGTGTGTGTGTATGTGTAAGAGAGAAACACACACACACCACACAGTCACTCAGGGCAGGAAATGCCTCTATGTAAGTAAGAATCATGAAATTAACAAATAGCTGAGGAATCACGAGTTCCTTAGGAGAAGGAAGACATTTATAAGGAAATTGTCATTAGGCATCTTATAATTAGTTCTATGATCAGGGCACAGGACAACTAGGGAAAGTGAGTCAGAAATCCTACCCAATCAATTTTCTAATTATTATGAATTTCTAACATGATGTTTCCTAGGAAGCTAGCATGAGATGATGGCTTATCTCTATCATAAAATCATATGGAAAACTGGGTATAGTAACACTAGAACTACTTGAGGTATGCAAGTCATTGTTTGGAATTACCAGCTACTTCTCAACCAGAACTATCCTTTTGCTAGTATTTATCTTCATTTGGGAGATGAATTTTCTCATCATTGTTTCTTAGTGTTATAAGACCCTGTTATTACTCAGAACTGACAGCATCAGCATCTCCTAGGAGCGTGCTAGTGTAAACGCAGGCCATAGCCCAGAACTATTGAATAAGAATCTTCATTTTAACAAAATCCCTAAGAGAGGTGGATGTAGATTAAAGTTCAAGATGTAAGGTACCCTGAACTGGGAAAAGGGAAGCAAAGGCCGTCTTTTGGCACTGTGGTATCTTGCTGTTTGGCCATGGACAAGCTATTTGGCTTTACCGGGCCTCATTGTAATTAAGTGATTATCAAAGACCTCTTTTTCCACTAAGGTTCTGGGAAACGATACTTATCCTAACACATGGAATCACTGCTAGAAAACCCCAACATCATTTCTTCTGAAGGCATTACCAGTCAGGGACGATAGAACTCAAGGACTTCTAAAAATCCTTTTTGATAAAATGGATTTTTAAGATAATTGTTGAGGTAAAACAAATTGCAAGTGCCTAAGCAACTCAAGTGTTCAGCAACAAAAGGATATATAGCCTTCAGAGACATCTAAATTTGTTGCCAAATGAGATGGAAGGGAAAAGCAGAAACTGAGATAGTTTCTGCATAAGCAAACTGCACACTGCATTGATTGTGTAGAGAAAGCACATGCAAATGAAAACCCAGTTGATCTATAAGCTCTGTGAAACTCTATGGAATTACTTCTAACAGACTAGGGAGACTGGCTTTTGATACATTTCTATTATCAACATTGTATGTTAAACATTCAATCCATCACTTTCCCGGAAGATAAGAATAATAGTAAATCAAAGCTGATTTTGAACAATAAGCTTTGGCATGAGTTTGAGCAAATTCCAAGAATTTTATGTCTGAGAATAATCTAAGGATCTGAATAACAAGTACTTGTTGTAGCTTTAAATATATATGTATGTGTGTGTGTATGTGTGTGTGTCTGTGTGTGTGTATGTATATATGTATATACCATTTGTTTCATTAATCAGTAATATTAGAAGATGGAAATCAGGGTTTTAAAAAATTTTAGTATTTGCTCTTAATATGATCATGTTTGTTCTATATTTGTTATTAATGGAGTGAAAATTCACAGATTTTTTTCTGAACTTAGACATCACTCTTTCCCTGCCCTCCACCTCCCCATCACCTACTTCTATGCTCTGGGGAGAATTCTCTCCTTGGCTCTTGCCTTGCACCCTATCCTGACCTTGTTCACTGCACTTATCTGCATTGTGATGATCTGTGACACACTGATCACATTCTGTCAGTGATCACATTCTGATCATTTTGTATCTCTAATGCCTAGCACAGTGCCTGGCTCATAATGGGCTCTCACAAAATGTCTGTGAAAATGAACTTAAGATCAGACCACAGTGTCCGTATCTGATCAGCAATTTTATCAAACAAAACTTTCAGACAGGGTGTGGTGGCTAACACCTGTAATCCCAGCACTTTGGGAAGCCAAGGTGGGCTGATCACTTGAGGCGAGGAGTTCGGGGCCAGCCTGGCCAACATGGTTACTGTCTCTATCAAAAATACAAAATTAGCTGGGCATGGTGGCGGGCGCCTGTAATCCCAGCTACTTGGGAAGCTGAGGCAGGAGAATTGCTTGAACCTGGGAGGCAGAGGTTGCAGTGAGCAGAGACTGTGACACTGCACACCAGCCTGGGTGAAAGAACGAGACTCCATCTCAAAAAAAAAAAAAAAAAAAAAGATTTTCATACAGTTAATTGATTTGCCAAGCACAGGTCAATCTTGAACATCTGTCTGTTATTTTTATAGTTTATGATATACTCTCCTCTGTGGACTCCCAGATATTTTTTTTTTATTTTTATTTTTTGAGACAGAGTCTCGCTCTGTCACCCTGGCTGGAGTACAGTGGCAAGATCTCGGCTCATTGCAATCTCCACCTCCCAGATTTAAGCAATTCTCCTGCCTCAGTCTCCCAATAGCTGAGATTACAGGCATGCACCACCACACCCAGCTAATTTTTGTATTTTCAGTAGAGATGGGGTTTCGCCATGTTGGTCAGGCAGATGTCGAACTCCTGACCTCAGGTGACCCGCCTGCCTTGGCCTCCCAAAGTGCTGGGATCACAGGCATGAGCTGCCGTGCCTGCCCTCAAATAATTTTTATAGAAACTCCCAGTATCCTTCTCACAGACTCCCTCCCGTGAATAAAATCCTTTAACATAATGTTTGCAGTTTGGAAAAGACTCTTTGATTCTTTAACAGTAAGTCTGTTATCTTGAATTTAAATACTGTTAGTGAAATACCGGTTTACTTCGGATTCAATAAAGCAGTGCATTCTACTAACCAAACTTCTGCCCGGCACCAGTATAATAAAAACTGTGGTTAATAATAACTTCAATACACTGTTAATATCCTCATATGCTTACTACGTAATCAATCATAGATGCATGAATTTTGAAATAAATTTAATGCTTGGTGTATTTTTTATATTTCAATTGAATAAATTATTTTCCATTTTTTTCTTGGTGGAGATTCTAGACATATTCAGAGATATTCACGGACCCCAAGAAACTTCTGGCTAGGGTTCGTTAATTTTATAAACCACATATTTATGGTCAATTTATAAACCATCCTTAGACATCCTTTCTCTTTATTTCTCAGCTTCATTTTCATCAAACCCTCCCTTGATCAGGAACAAGAAGAAAAAAAAATACAGCTGCTATTTCCTCTCTCTCTAGTCATCACTCCACAGTGAAATATTAGGACAATTTAAAAAATACTTTGTCAAAAAATGAAAAGTCCCTGTTATCTGTCTGCTTTTCCTCAATATTAGCTGTGGTATTTGAAATTATTTTATGTCTATGTTTACAAATATTAAATGGGGGAAATGTCAACACATCTCTATCAAGGAATATTGGTGAGTAAGCATCAGACACCAAAGTCTTTGCTCTCTCTCTTTGTAAACTCGAGGTGGCAGTGTCTACGCCAGCTCCAACTGTGCTGGTCTGTTTTCCTACAGTATTGTGTTGCAAACACGGACTTTTCTCACCTCTTAGCCAGCTCAGCATTCTGTCTAGAACTTGCCCACTCACTGGCTGAGTATCTGTGTTGTAGATTATTCTTTCCCAAATGCACTGTTACTATTAGTCTGCATTTTTCCAAGATGAACCTCATTCTGTTATCTACCTTTAAGTGAAGTTTCTCGAGGTTTGTATATGCTTTTCTAATTTGTGTTTTAGTGTTCTTTCTAGCATCATCTGCAAAAGACATTTATTTCCCCAAGGGAATGCCCTCTTTAACATCATTAAAGAAAATATTAAATATAAAATGTTCCAGTAATGTTTCCTTCAGATCCAACCTATATCTCCCCACCACTGTTCAGACAGTATATATCCTCCATTTTCTTTTTAATGATAACCTGGGGACTAGTTTCCAATCCATGAGATAAGAGGATACATAGAGTGGCCACACTAGACTCATGGGTAAATGCTGAGAAAAAAAACAAAACACAACAAAAACCTAAGTTGTCCTGGCTTTTCAAATGTTGTTTTTCAATGTCCAGGACATACAATCCCAATAATGAGGGTGGCAGCGTTTGTGAATTAACTTCTTGTTTGAACCTTGGTGCCCTTCCCAAATCTCTGTTTGCACAGCTTGCTCTGAAATGCTCATCTGCAGACTAAAACTCTTGCCCATGTTTACTCTACATGATGAATCCTTAAGTTGGGAGTCAAACAATTTCATCGGATATGGGATCAATCTACATCCCATACATCTCCATGTCATTGTGACACAATGACATATCGACTGCTAATTTGTGGTTTGGTTTTCCTCTCTGGAGGAAGTTTCCCTGTCTTGTCAAACAGCTTAGGGGTTCTGAGGGGCTTTATAGCTCTATCCACTTCACCAGCCTCATTCTGTGATAAAACATCTAAATATTCACTTTTTCCTTAAACTGTTCAACATAAATATCTCAAAATTGTGTATCGTTTTCCTGTAAATTGACAATTTGTACTTGTATATATTTATGGTGTAGAAAATGATATTATGATTTATGAATACAACGTGGAATAATTAAATCAATCTAGCTAAAATATTCATCCACTATTCACAATAGCCAAGTTATAAAATCCACTATTCACAATAGCCAAGTTACAAAAAATCCACTATTCACCATAGCCAAGTTATAAAATCAACGTGTTCACCAACAGATGAATGGACTAAGAAAATATGGTATATATGCACAATGAAATATTTTAAATTGACTCTGTATACATCTCAAGAGTATGACTGCATACTCCTTTTTTATTCTTTTTTCCATGGAGCAGAGTCAGCCTCTGACTAGGTCTTTCATTGTACCTTCCCTTAGCTCACTTAATACCCTTCACAGCACTTGGCAAATCTGTGCTTTATAATTCAATTAATTATATGAAACATGATGGTTACTTGCAGTAGCCTACAGACTCCATCAGGCAAAGACCAGTATGGTTTTGTTCACTACTTTATAAGTAGCATGAGCACAGAGCCTGTCTCACAGGAGCTCAATAAATGTATATAGCTGCCCAGCTGATTTTTGTAAGAGAGGAACGAAGCTATTCAGAACACTTAGCCAATGTACCTGATTTTAGGCAAAACTACACCTGAACTGAATCCTATAAATACTAAAGAATTTTCTTCAACTCTACCTCAGTGATTTAAAGGCTAAATGAATTAATAAATTCATCATAAGCACATAGTAGGATTCTAGATACATGAGGACATGAAAGAAATAGAAGACACAGTTGTCTGAAGAGCTCATTATATAGAGCCACATGAGTCCCACCACTTGCTCTCACAAATACTGTCTGTATCTGTTAAATGTTACAATATTCAAGAACAGAGAAGTATTACAGGCAAGTGTAACACTGATTCTCAAGAAAGAACTCTTCTAGGCTGGGATTGGAGTTAGCAGTGTGTTCTTATGGACGGGAAGTTCTAACCCAGGATATATCCTGTTTATTTCTTCCAAATTTCTCTTTCTGCAGCCATGATGATGAGACTGCAGGACACAACTATGAGTTTGTACCGTTGCCCCCTTGTTCAATTATGTTAATCCAGCTACTAATATATATTATAAAAGTTACTATCATCAGCATCATTATGTCAGTATTTTATAAAATGTTAACCTTAGCTAGTGCCTTTGATGTCTTTGACTTTTTTCTTCCCATCTTACTTAGTCCCCAGACTTCTTCTAGCCTGTACGGAAGACTCGCTTCCCTAAACATCTGCTATGTCTATGGTGCCACTCTCCTGCTCCAGAAGTTACTATGACTCCCTACTAGCTATTAATATACCCAAAGTCCTCTGCTGGACCTTCAGAGGTCATTAAGTGGCTCCACTGTTTAACTTAGTTCTTTATTTCATTCATTTGTTTGTTTTACTTCCTAGAATTAGGCTGCATGTTACCGTGTCTCAGAGAAAGAATTCTTACAACCACAATGCCTTGTTGGTATAAAGGAAAGACTCTATAAATGATCATTATATTTAAAAAGTCTTCATTAACTTATTTCAGTCTTTTCTTTACCTTCTTTAAATTTGTATTACCTTAATAGTCAGCATTGTACCATTTGGCATATATTCACTTATTGATTTTCTATTTTAGCAATTTCATTTTCTTAAACAGACTGAGTTCCCAGAGATCAGACACCATTCCTTACATTTTCTCTGTGTTTTAAAAAATGCCTGGCAAATAGCTGTTCTATAAACAAATGCTAACGCATTTATGCCTAGTGTTCCATTATTGGAACACTAAGCATGTGGGAGTTTTTAATATCCTACTGCTCAAGGTCATCGCCAAGGTCTGATTGCAAAAATTTAAAAAATTGCGACCTTAGGCATAATGTGATAAATATTTCATTTACATAATATATATTATCAAATAAGTTTGATAAATATTTCATTTATCAAACTTAATGTATTATATTTGTTGTGATTTTGTCTCCTATGGTTATGTTTTTCACACTTGTCTCTTATAATAATGTATAATATAATAAGACCCTACATGGCTTCATAAACGTTCATTATACAAAATTATAAAAGTCTACGTTTATAGATACCTTCCATCTTTCCAAATTAAGTTCATTTTTTGTTGTTTTTACAGTATAAGGAAACTAATGATCAGAAATATTAAATCATCTATCAAAGAAAAGTTATAAAGATAGCTGGTGGTCCCAACAAACCAAATAAAACTGCTACTCTTAAATAAAGAATTAGAAATTAAACACGGGCCAGGCGTGGTGGCTCATGTCTGTAATTCCAGCACTTTGGGAGGCCAAGGTGGGTGGATCACCTGAAGTCAGGAGTTCGAGGCCAGCCTGACCAACATGGTGAAACCCCATCTCTACTAAATACAAAAAATTAGCTGGGCGTGGTAGCGCATGCCTGTAACCCCTGCAACTTGGGAGGCTGAAGCAGAAGAATTGCTTGAACCTGGGAGGCAGAGGTTTCAGTGAGCTGAGACTGCACCAATGCACTCCAGCCTGGGCAACAAGAGCGAAACTCTGTCTCAAAAAAAAAAAAAAAAAAAAAAAAAAAAGAAATTAAACATGATAACACAGTCTGTTAAAACAGGTGTATATATTTTTCCAATGTCTACTGAGAGAATGCAATACTACCATTTACTTTTTATTATAAGGAAAAATAAATTTTGCTTCCCCAGAGTTAAAAGTACTTTAGCAGAAATGAACTCATTTAATTTCACTGACTCCCTGGGAAGAAATTTGGAGAACATATTAACTTCATGTTATAAATAAATTTATTGTCCAGAGAGTTGAAGTGAAAGGACATATGACTGTTCACCAAAATTGGTAGTTTAAAACTCTAAACCCCTCCAGATGAAGGCACATCTGTCCACTGGACAACATTTTGGACTCACAAGCACAGCCTGATATAAAATAAGTTTTGGATTAAAAAAAATTACATCAACATCTTCCAAAGTACTTCTCCACTGAAACTGTTTAGAAGAACAGATATACAAAAATAAAGAAAAGATGCAAGAGGAAAACTGGACAATTTCATGTTCGATTTCACGTATCTTGTTTCTCTGAACCACAGGACCACATAAAGCATCAGAGGGTATAAAATGGAATGATTCTTTTCTCATCTTTATATAATCTGGAATAGTAACTATTTTTTTCCACAGAATAAATTTTAAATTACTGTAGAGAAAAAAATATAAAAGATGAGAACTACCACTGAAATTGCCACACAATCCCCAGGAGGAGGTCCAAGCAATTCGGAAACCTCTCCTCAGAGAAGTGTTTCAATGCTAATATGTTTCATCCATTCGAAACACCTTGTTCTAAGCAAAGAGACAAAAGAGACTTGTTGCAAAATCTTCTACTTCAACTCCCAAGAAGACAACAGCAGATTAGGTGACCAGAGAGACTGCTTGGAAACTTCCAGGCTTGTGGTGTTTCTGAGTCATGTCTTTAGTCAGGGATAAAGCTGATTTTCAATGACGTGGCTCAAGCTTCAGCAAAGCTTAGCTCTAGACAGATAGACCATATGGAAACTATGAACTGGCTTCAAAGACAGGACCGTGATGAGCCAATGCAGTATTTTTGTCTTCTGTTTCTATTCAAGTGGTCTAGTGAACAATGTATTATCAAAAGACCTAGTATAATATGTCTGTGTTTAAATTCTCAGTAGTGATTATTTTTAGTGCTATAGATGTTTTACGTACAGGATTTTTTAAAAGAAAAAGTTTCATTTAACAAGAAAGGTTTGAAATACTTTGGATGTAAAATATACTCTCCAATTCTTCTGTCAAGGTTCTGGCTTGCTTTAATGTATGAATAAAGTCACCATCTCAAAGGAGGGGGAAACTTATCAAAATCATAGATGTCAGAGATTTTCTTTCTGATAAGATCCAGTAATAATTTAAAACACTTACCTAAAAGATCCTAATTCCAAAAAAAAAAAAAAGGTATAATTTTCTTAGAACTAGAAGGCAAGAATGATCCACTAGACAATTAGGGAGGATGCAGTGTTCATTCAAGGCTTGGGGCTTTAATAAATATTAGAAGAGTAACAAATATTTCACTTCAAGATTTTTAAAATATAGCAAGTTTTCAATTCTGGATTAGGCTTAAGATTTAATGAGAAACTGTGCTGAGTGAAGAAAAATTACAGTTGTTGGCACAATATTAAAATGAAAAAACTGAACAGCACTTACATGATTGCATGTTTTGTATTGGACATGGGAGGGCTAAAGAATAGCTGAAATTAATATGTGGAAAAGAACTGCCCTGGTTCCTTAGAGGTATGCAGAAACTAGCACATGCACTCACTCAGCTTGTAAATCTTTGCAAAGCGATGATGAAAAATGATGACATTTCATTACTATAATTAAAATATAGTGGTCTCAGATGCTTTTCTGAAGAAGTACAAATATGAAACATAGATAATATGGGTACATTGTTTAAAAAGGAGATGAATTTAAGGAACTATAATTTAAATGTTTTTTTCAAGAAGATTTACTAAAATACAATTACGCTGTATGCTTAAGATTAGGAAAAAATAACAAGGTTTCCCCATATAACAAACGAACCTCATATTTTATAGATTATACTTCTCAGCTTCTGGCATTTTCTATTTTGATCAGAGAAAATCTTACAAATTATAAACCTGGTTCATCCCAATTTGCTATGATAAATATGGGGATGTCTTATATTTGTGCTGTATTCACAGCAAGTCAGCAGAACTAAAGACTAAATCAGACAGATTTTTATTCTGCTACAAGCATATAGACTTGAATATTTTAATGATCAAGAAGTGAATCTCTAAGATTATTTTTTAAATAATAAACAGTCATATGAGATAATTCAGATCTAAAAGGAATGATCTTTTCTACATACTCTTTTTTATTATTTTATTTATTTATTTTTTTGAGACGGAGTCTGGCTCTGTCACCCAGGCTGGAATGCAGTGGCCGGATCTCAGCTCACTGCAAGCTCCGCCTCCCGGGTTTACGCCATTCTCCTGCCTCAGCCTCCCGAGTAGCTGGAACTACAGGTGCCCATCACCTCGCCCGGCTAGTTTTTTGTATTTTTTTTAGTAGAGACGGGGTTTCAACGTGTTAGCCAGGATGGTCTCCATCTCCTGACTTCGTGATCCGCCCATCTCGGCCTCCCAAAGTGCTGGGATTACAGGCTTGAGCCACCGCGCCCGGCCTATTGTTTATTTTATTTATTAATTTTTTTTTTTGGACAGTATTACTCTGTCACCAAGGCTGGAGTGCAGTGGCATGATCTTGGCTCACTGCAGGCTCAACCTTCTGGGCTCAAGTGTTCCTCCCACCTTAGCCTCCCGAATAGTTGGGACTGCAGGTGCATGCCACCATGCCTGGCTAATTGTTTTTCTGTATTTTTTGTAGCAATGCTGTTTTGCCACATTGTCCAGGTTGGTCTCAAACTCCTGGGCTCAAGTGATCTGCCTGCCTCGGCCTCTTAA
Organism: Trachypithecus francoisi; assembly: GCF_009764315.1. NCBI lineage: Eukaryota > Metazoa > Chordata > Mammalia > Primates > Cercopithecidae > Trachypithecus > Trachypithecus francoisi. The sequence goes on along the minus strand of NW_022681431.1, from coordinate 20,507,722 downwards.
AGTGATGAGATTACAGGCATGCACCTGGCCTCATACTCATATTTCATCTTGCTTTAATATTTTTGCAAGACTTTTACCTATCATCATTTCACTTTGGCTTTTAAAAATTATTTATTTCTGTAAAAGAGATGTTTAGTAATTGAGATTAGAATTCTACTGTTCCGGCTCCAAGTCTTTTATTCACTCTAACAGATTATATTTACTTTTACAAATTGTCTGTCTTTGATAAAATCAGCTATACAACCACCAAAACTTGTCTTGTTTTGGCACTGTATCTATTCTTTTCAGAGAAGAGCTTTTGAGTGCAAGAAAGGAGAAGTTCTGGAAGGTGCCTGTCCAGAGCCAGAGGTCCCATCAGGCACACTACAGACACCTCCAATCTACCACAGCTCAGAGAGCAACAAAACACGGCCTACAAAATGGCATTTTCGATCGTTGCTTTTTTGCCTTTAAAACATACGTTTTTTAAGATGCACTTCCTTACTTATAAACATAATTAAGATTTTACTAGAATTGGCACTAAATATTTATATAGTATTTCTGTGATGTAAAAGGGACATGTCCTTGTTCACTATTCCTGGTGCCTTTTTCATTTTGCTAATAATTGCCCCTATCAGTTCAATTGCCTCTCTAACAGACTTGTTCTTCCTTGTCAAGATTTAAGCCCCATGCCAATATTCTAGCAGAAAACAATTTTTATGACAAAATGGTTTTCCCTCCTTTAAAACAAGCATTGCTGCTTTAGAACAATGGCCTCGCTGCGTGTTTTCAGCTGGGGACTGCTGGCAAAATTTATTAGATGTTCTATGCTACATTTTTTAAGGAACGACTTTTAAAATACCTTGCTCTTGGGATACAGCTATTAGTGAACAGCAAAATAAATGTGTATTTTCATCATTTCAATAAAACATTAAATATGTTTTTATGCCCACATCAAATTTTAAGTCCATATACCACATGTGGACAAAATATCAATAGTAGACTTAAAATGCATGGCAAAATAAATGTACTTTTTAATGAGTCCTATTAGTTTTTACTACAAGGTTTAAATATTTAATGTACTGAAACTATCACTATCTTATGCTGCCTTTTGAGAGAGAATAAACTGGACACTTCTTTTTCTTTTTTTTTTTTGGAGACATAGTCTCGCTCTGTCGCCCAGGCTGGAGTGCAGTGGCGCAATCTTGGCTCACTGTAAGCTCCACCTCCCGGGTTCGGCTATTCTCCTGCCTCAGCCTCCCGAGTAGATGGGACCACAGGCGCCTGCCACCACGCCTGGCTAATTTTTTTGTATTTTTAGTAGAGACAGGGTTTCACTGTGTTAGCCAGGATGGTCTCCATCTCCTGACCAAATTAAAGCCTTCCCTACTTGCCCATTAATATTTGCTATTATTCATTGAATGCCAGTGTTTTTTTTTTTTTTTCCAATTCCTTTATCTAGATTATTTATGATCTCTATAGAATTCTGTAAGAGTGCCTGCCTTGGCCACCCAAAGTGCTGGGATAACAGGCGTGAGCCACCGCGCCGGGGCCTAAATTGGATACTTCTTAATGGTGCATCACTCCTTCAGGTCATTGGAAAGAAAGTGCTATTCTAGATAGATCTATAGACAAATGAAAGAACACTGTTGTCACCCACAGGGATGCTACACACAATGTATTTCCAAATATATGCAACTTACTTTTTTCTCTTTTTTTTTTACTAGTGATATAAAACTAAACTTCATTTAAAAAATAGTTATGCAACAATAAGACAATCCCAAGTGTAACAGATACATGTCAGTAAATAATCTTCTGCCCTTCTGCTTCTTTTTGTTGTCTTATTCATTTTGCAGGTGATCACTGGGACAAGAAAGCAACATTATCTTGCAGCTTAATTCATACATTGGATGTAAAAGTAGATATCAAAAGTTATAGGCCTCTGTGATATCTGTACATCTTTTCGAATAACAACAAGAAAAACCACAAGGAAAGCAACAATATAAATAACATGGCAAAAACAAACAAACAACAACAACAAAAAACCCAAAAAAACCTCACACACATTGAAAAGAGCAAAAAACAATTCTGGATATGACAGAGGAGTGATGACGAATGGTGTGAATGTTTTAAAACACTCTACATATAAAACAGCATTATTCAACATGATGCAACAAAACTGGAAAAAAAGCAACAATACATCATGAGACACAGAATCATCTGAAACAGGGAGTTATAGACATAAGCCACACACAGAATTTCTTTTCTTACTTGCACAAGTATCTCGAGGGGTTTGAAAGGTCTTTCACCATGAAGCACTCGCCTCCATTCACACAGAAAGTTTTCTCCTTCTCCGCGCATTTTACAAGATGGCTTGTCCCAGTGGTGGATGTAGATGTAGCTGAAGAGGAGAGAAAGGAGAAAGGTTAACATTGACTTTTTTTTTCCCCTTCTAAGCAGCCGTTAATCTGAAATAATCCTAAAAGGAAGAGTTCATATAAGGTACAGATTTCACTACACTTGCAGACCTTACAAACAATAGCAAAGAAGTTAAGCACTTTGTGGGTCTAATTATATAGAATCAAATTATAAAAGAGAGAATTATAGAGTTAACTAATTTTATAATAACTAAATAGGAAAATGGGCTCAACATTTTTTAACCAATATCTTATCTTCCAGGTAGTTGGAAAAGAGAAGCTCTATTGTCATTAAGTAAAATACATTCCTCAGGAAGGTTCAAGGTAATAGTATAAAGTCATCTCAGTGCAGCTCAATTTAGACATCTATTTTTGATGGCAATTAATTGATAAAATTATTTATTTTTGAAATGTTTTACATGCCTATTGACTATATTTTTTAGACATGATGTATATATTGAAAAAGAAACACAAGTTGGCTTATTTGTTCCAAATGAAAACGTTACAGATTATTAGTCAGATACATATTAACATGCAGATTAGAATTCATTCTCTTCTAAATTTCTTTTCTACTCTAATTTCTTAGAGGAACATGGTTGAATGTCCAAATGTCATCATACTTTTAGGGAAATGGAAAGAGTCTAATATCACTGTAAATGTAGACTAAAACACTGCAAAATATCTCCATTTAGAATGAGAGGTAGAAATATGTTTCAAGTTTGGTTTGCAACACCTTCATACGATGAACTTAACATTCACTCGTCAAATTTCACATTACATGAAAGTGGGTGCGTGAATTATACAAGGCCAAACCTCTCAGCCCCAGGCCACCAGGGCATTTAGTACCAGGATGCTTCTTCTCATATCATTGGGAACACCATGGGCAATACTCAGTCCCAACCAAAAATAGTCTGATGTACACAATGTTTATCAATGATATTATCAGGATGAAAAGCAAAACCAGTAATATCAAACCAGTGTAGATTCTATATACACTTTTAGGAAAAAAAAAATCCATCTTTAGAGGCAATTTTTTTTCTTGTCTACTGATACATTCTTATGAATTTTTAATTCCTTGTCTGTCTTCCTTACTAATTTCTATTTTATTATTTGCACGTGAGTTTCATATGCCCTTGTTTACTTTTATTTGACCTGCCATATATTACTTTTCCATTTTCTTCTGCCTTTCCTGTTCATTTCCTTCGAAAGTCTACATTTTGTTGTGACACATAACCTAATTTTGTCTTCTCCCCTGCTTGATTTTTATACTACCTGACTAGAATACTCAACATCTGATTATTCCATTTCTGAATCACTCATGGCCTTGCTTGCCTCTTATTATCCTGTCTAAGGCATGTTTTTTGACCTCTTTCATTGATCTCAGCATGGCTTTTTCAAATAACAGCAAAAGACACTCAAAACAACTTGGACTTTGGAGACAGATGTGGTTCAAATCTTGTCTCCTACTGGCTTTGAGTAAGTCACTTAACCACTCAGATGCTCAATATTCCCATCAAGAAAACAGGGGTAATGGCACTCTTACAGAATACTGTAGAGATTATAAATAATCTAGATAAAGGAATTGGCCAAAAAAAACAAAACAAAAAAACTAGCATTCAATGAATAGCAGCAAATATTAATGGGCAAGTAGGGAAGGCTCTTAATTTGGGTATGTATCAATGAGAAAAAAAGCTTGACAATGGAAATCTGGGGACTTCAAAGATGTATGCTATTCATTTATTTTTTTAAAGGAGAACTTTATTCCTAAGGAGATGCATGTTATTCTGGAATCATTACTATGGATAAATAAGAATTGGACTAATTTTTTATTACTCCAACAAAAAGTTATTTTCAAAATACATTTCAAGGCATCTTTTCCAGGCCTACAAAGCAAACAAACTAAACAAAAGGAATAAGAAAGAATGAGTAGACATGTGATTTTTACCATCAATTATCAGTTATACTTTAACATCTTCTTCAAGAAGAGGGGAAACACGATTTGCACTGTTTGGTCTGTAAAATCGTGGAGTACACAACATTTCTATATATCACACAGCATATAATTTTAAAATAATATTATCCTTTCATGTGAAAGACTACTTATTTAGGTGCTACGTATTAATATTTTCATCCACGGCAATTGCCTTTAAAAATATTGGAAGTTGGCTGGGTACGGTGAATCACGCCTGTAATCCCAGCACTTTTGAGAGGCCGAGATGGGCGGATCATGAGGTCAGGAGTTTGCGACCAGCCTGACCAACATGGTGAAACCCCGTCTCTACTAAAAATACAAAAATTAGCTGGGCGTGGTGGCAGGTGCCTGTAGTCCCAGTTACTCAGGAGGCTGAGGCAGGAGAATTGCTTGAACCTGGGAGGTGGAGGTTGCAGTGAGCTGAGATCGCACCACTGCAGTCTAGTCTGGATGACTGAGCGAGACTCCGTCTCAAAAAAAAAAAAAAAAAAAAAAAAAAATTTAGGAAGTTTACCTTGAATGTTAAAGGTTTTGTGCTTAAAGGCTTTCAACTGCTGACAGAATTCTATGGGATGATAAATGGAGCAGGGTATCCTTGCTGCCCCAGGTGACAGTGCTGAATGGGCCACCTGCGGTGTGCTGTCACCATGCAGTCCTGCAGAGGAACTCTGAACCTCAAGCAGACCCTAGCGGCCTTTGCATCTCTGACAGGTTGCTAAAGATTACCCTTCATGCATCCTGAACAGCAAACACTGCATGGGCTCTCTCAGGACAAATGCCAAGGCTTTTGCTAAAAACAACAAAACCAACATTCCACCTCTCCCCAAAATGTAGACACTCCTTATAAAATGTAAACTAACAATAAAAAATAGCAGTGATATAAGCAACACACAGACATACCTCTTCCTTAGAATTTCTGATCTTATGAGATCATCAAAATAAGATGAACAAATATGTTAAAAACTAGAAACAACCCTTTTTTAAAAGGCCTTAAAAATATATCTCCCTGAAATGATTATCCTTGTAATGCTATCCTGAAGCCCCTAGCTCTGATATATTCATTTAAGAAATTCTTAGATCATTACCCGAAACTAGTAATGGGATATTTGACAGCAAACTGATTCTTGGAAGGAAATGAAGTAGCAAGTATCTCATACAGTTATGGATTATTATGCTTAGCACTTTTATCCTTTAGCAGTAGTGAGATCAAAAAATGATCACGAATTGTAAGGCAGCAATGAGCTCCCAGGTGATGCGAAGTGTTAACTGACTGGAAGCAGCTGCTGCAAACCAGCAGCCGAGCACAGGAATAAGTTGTAACTGTCAGAAGAACCCAGGATGGAGATGGTGCTATATCCACTCTTCAGATTTTTGCCAGGTTTCCTTTTGCTCTCCTTTTTTGAACATAGTGCCCTGACAGTCTTACACAGGCCTATAAATTTTGCAGTGATATTTTTTCTCTGTGCCGTACACACTCAGTATTCCTAAATCAGTTTCCATTTGGTAATTCAACCAGGACATAATGAAACAGACAAAAAGGGTCCTATGCCAAACAGAGCAAACAGCATTCTTTCTGGGGGAGGTGGGAGGAGCTGTATTAAAGGTAAACTAAAATTTGGAAGATAAAATAAGTTTCAATACATAAAAGATGACCCCCCTCGCAATAGTTGTGCCAGGAAGGTGAAGTAGCTCTCACTCATTCGGTGCTTCCTAAACCTTGTCTCCCTCTGATTTGTGGCTAGTTTTTCACGGTTTGGGAGTTATCTTCTAGTGACTACCAAATGAACAGCGATCAGAAACACTACAAAATCTGATGTTACTTTGATGTTTGCCATTTATGTGACCACTTTATCCCAAACACACTTTCTTTGGTATGTCAGCAACTACAGTATTGTAAGGAAGAAAGTATAAGGTAAAGCAGCAACTTACTATTAGGTTGGTGCAAAAGTAATTACGGTTTTGGCCATTCCTTTTTAATACCAGAGAATGTATTTTGTAGTATTTTACTCTAGACCTGGTCTGCCTTGGCAAAAAAGGTCAGGACAAATGATAATTGCGGGGGAAGCTGGACAGTTCTCTGAAATAGCTGAGAACTTGGGGACTACTATCATCATTTAGGGGCTCCAAAAATCCTTTACCACACAACAGAACTCCCTCTTTCCTTCACGCCCTCTCTTTCTTCCTTCCAGCCTGCCCCTCCCTTCCTTCTTTCTTTCCTTCTTTCCTTCTTTCCCTCCTTTCTTATTTCCTTCCTTCCTTCATCACCTCCTTCCACAATCCTTTTTTTTTTTTTTTTTTTTGAGATAGAGTCTAACTCTGTTGCCAGGCTGGAGTGCAGTGGCGCTATCTTGGCTCACTGCAACCTCTGCTTCCCAGGTTGAAGCAATTCTCCTGCCTCAGCCTCCTGAGTAGCTGGGACTACAGCCACAAGCCACCATGCCCGGCTAATTTTTTTTTTTTTTTGTATTTTTAGTAGAGACGGGGTTTCACCATGTTGGCCAGGATGGTCTCCATCTCTAGGCCTCGTGATCCGCCTGCCTCAGCCTCCCAAATTGCTGGGATTACAGGTGTGAGCCACCGCGCCTGACCCATATTCTTTAGTGACTGTTTATTATGTGCAAGACATAATGATAACAACCAAAATCACTGGGGTTAAAAACTGTAAGACCATGACTAACTATCCGTAGAAGAAAACCTTCATAGATAAAATGTAGTGAAATGAACACTGAAGTTGGCTGTGAAGAATCAGGGCCAAGGCACAATTTGCCAATTATTAGCTGTGGGACTTCTCTCTATCTACCTGCCCAAAATGAGATCCCAAAGGGTTGTTGCCACGTTTATTAAAACACTTTGTCAGTTGCCAACACCGCACACAAATATATGATACTGTTACTATTACTAATGACATAAATATTGAGCAAACAAAAGTAAAAAAAGAAATTCTGTCTAGACTGAAATTTTACATATATAACCAAGCCTCAATAGTTGTTTCTTAGGAAATTATTCTTCTGCAAAATATGAAAAAAGATGGCCTAACTTGGAGTGACAATCACTGAATGATTATAAAGCATTAAGTAAATATCAATAATCTATGTTTAACTTTATCAAAACTACTTGTCAAAAATGTATGACCACTTAATTTCCTTATAAAATAAAATTGAACAATTTAAGAGAAATTAGTATAAATGCATGATTATTTTAGCCTTTCAAGATCTACACAATTCTTTAATATTTCTGACTGAATTTCCAAATTACAAGAATTAAACTTACTTACAATATTATATATTATGTGTTATCATAACAATTTTTTAAAGTATAAAATATTTTAAAATAGTGTCATGTCCATGGTATGTGAAATGTAATATTAACTTTGTTTACAACTTAAGATGTTGGAAATAATACTATTGTCCATTTTGTAAATATGCAGAAGAAATAGCTGAGAAATAATCAAGTGTTCTCTGCTTGTTACTAAATATTTTCCCATGGAATCAAACAGTATTTCCCGTAGAATGCTAGGTTTTTTTCTTCTCAAGACAGGCTAAAAAGAAAATAATGCTGTAAAGGATGATTTGCTTTTCTTGCTTGTTTTAAATGGTGTTTTCCTTATCAGTGAAGGAGACAAAACCAGTAGACCAGGACCATTACACAAATGCAAACTGCTGATAAAAAGCCACTATTCTTCTTTGACAATTAGCAGGAATTAGCACGAGTATACAGTGTATACCCCACAAGGCAATCATTAGATCCTGTTTCCCTTGAATGAATTAGTCCTCACCCACAGCTTTTAGGACAATTCTTTATGAGTTACTTACAGAAAATTAAACTAAATAACTCTACATCATTTGCTTAATAAAATATGCACATTTTAAATATTTGAATATTAAACTTCTAGTCACTACAAAATTACAGATTTTTTTTAACCTTACCTGTAATATCTTCAATGCTTATCTGTTTAGGAATCTGCATACTTTCCTGCTCTTTGATGTCCAGTTAAAAAATCTGAAATTATTATTCTTGCTCTGAATATAGCTCTTTTGCAATTAGGTATAATGAGCAGACTGAACTCCTACTGGGGAAAAAATGCTTAGATGGCTCCTGAAGATGAAGCTCTGTAGCAGAAGCTGAGTAGAAAGAGCTGTGCCACCTAATGTAGCTTCTCTAAATGCCAAGGGAATGATAGGTGGAGTCATTAGTTTTCCAAAGGAAAGGTTCAGAGTCAGGCTCAGAATCACGGAAGCCTTGTCATTCTGGGTTGGCATTTTTTCCTGAGAAGTCATTTAATTCTTTGCTGAATAGCAAATATGTACTTGAAAAGGAAAGAAAGTGACCAGAGAAGATCAAAGAAACCTGCCTAGAGTTGGAGGTTTCCAGAGCCAATATAGTGACTGGAAGTAACATATCATGTCTCTTGACCTCTCCTTGACTGAACTCTGCTCAAGAAACAAAAAGGGAAGCCAGAAGAATTCTCAGGAGACCACTAATGGAACCAGGACTTTCTAAAGCAGAATTAGGGCATCCAACTCCATGGAACTCAGGACTTAGCTAATACGCTGGGAGCACTTAGAGGTTTACAGACTTCCTACAAGGTGACACTTTGTCCAAAGAACAAGTTGACACCAAGGGCCAATAGAGATTAACTGGTTTAACTGATGAACTTGGGCTTTGGCATTGTTCAAACACATATAGAATGGTAGGGCTATCAAGGATCTTAGCACATTTTATAGTTTATCCTATATTTTAAAGGAGGATACAGATCATCTCAAAAGAATAGTTCTGCAGTCTTTAATAAAATATCTCTAGCTAAGAATTCACAAAAGTGCACGGGGAAGGCTGCCCAAGGTCACATAAATGAATTAGAAAATGCTTCCTAAGTGGGTAAGATTCCTCTCTCCCTTACAAAATCTCTGGGCAGACCCTGATATTATTTCTTCCTATTCAGCAGAATGAAAAGTGACCTTTGGGTGTTTCTCTTAATAAAACAAAATTATAATTTTTGTTGTAACACTGATCTCATTTGTAGCTAAACAGAAAGCAGATTCTAAGTTCCCAGCAGTTGCTGAGCAAATGATTTGGTGTCATTAGACAGTGTTATCCTTAGAAAAATAAGATTGCCAGGAAAGGTTATTTTTCAAACCTACAAGTTGCTGGGTTTTTTTTCTGTTTTTCAGACAGCGTGTTTTACTCATGACACAGTCTAATCATCCTAAGTCTACTACTATTTCTTAGGAGAAACATCTCAATGATACAAATACCTTGGAGGATGTCATAGCTTTTCCAAAGAAGAAAAGTATCTTCCCATAGTGGATAATTGACTAAATGGAGTTACAAGAAAGCTACATATTCTTTTTCACAAAGCCAATAATCTTTTCTTAGCTGAGAATCCAATTCCAGAAACACAGTTCTGCTATATATTTTCTACTAATCACTGACAGTTTTATATGAGTATAAAATTTCCATAGCCGGCGTCCACAAACTTTCAAGCTGTCCCTTGAATCCTTTTCCATCAATACTTAGATTCTAAAGGAGTACAATCTGCCTAGCCTGCAAAGCAAATATCAGCAGGCCATTTGACTGGCTTAATTTGATATATTTATAGATCTCACCAGGCTAAATGTGGAAGGCACACTATACTCTGCATTTTCTACCAGGATCATTTTGGGTGGAAGAAGGTCATGTCAATGTAGAAAATGTTAACCTGTCACTTTCCAAACTAGTCAAGTCTTTCATACCAAATAAAACAAATCAAAACAAAGAGGACTGAACATCCAACAAGAATCAAGGATTCAGTTATTCAACAAGTTACTGAAATTACCATGTGACATTTAATGACATATGTTAATTTATTCATCAACTAAAGCCCATTTAGAAATGAAAGTAGCTGAAAGGTCAAAAGAGAGAAATCATAAGGTAAATTCATTATCTTATTCAACAAATTAAAAAAAAACATCATGGCACATCAACAAATGAAAGCCATATGGTCATTTCAATGGATAATGAATCAACCTTTGATGAAATTAGAAAGTCAATTTTTATAAAACTATTAAGTATTATCCTTAAAAATCAAACCTGAATTTAATCAAACATCCACATACATGTAACCTACAGGGACTATATTAAGTGGCATCAAGAGGGGATGCAATAAAACCCAGAGAACTTTACAGGACAAATAACCTGGTTTCTTTAAAAAAAGTTAAACATGAACAAAGGAGACAAAAGGAGCCAGGGCTAGAATCAAACAAAGAGTGAAAAAAGGAGAAAATTTCAAATATCAACACTTAAAAGAGCATTAGGAAATATAGCAACCAATCACAATGGTTGTGAATTTTATTCAGATCCTGATTCAAACAGTTACAAATGTAAGAAATCTGATCATGGATTAGATAATGAATAATAATGTTAAGGGGTTATCATTAATTTTTATGTGTGCCAATTGTGTTATGGCTATATTTAAAAATAGAAGAGTCCTTATCTTTTAGAGATACATACTGAAATATTTATATACTAAATGATAAGATGTCTGGGACTTGCTACAAAATAGTAAGAGGGAAGAGAAACGACTAGGATTAAGATGAAATAAAACTGGTAACTGCTGAAGTGGGTGATGGTTACATGGAGATTCATTAAACAATCCTTCGTATTTTCAGGTTTTTAATGTGCAAGTTTAAATGGATATTATATATGTACTTGTTTAAATATATGCTTATATTTATATTTAAAATTTAAAAATGCAAAAATATAATGATTTTAGATTTCTCAAAACATGTCTTTATATTGTAAAACTAGAATGATATTCTGTATCATCTAAGAACACATGCTTTTAGCTAATAATCTAAATGATCCTTAACAGTAAAACTCTAGAGGAGATTTTTATGAATGTCAAACACAAGTGAAGGATATTGACTAGCAGTGCTGCTGTTCAGCATTGGTCTTAAAGTTCTAACCAATGCAATAAGGCAGAAATTAAAAAATTATGAGATAACTTTAGAAAATGAGAAGATAAAATAATCACTATCTGGAGATGATATGGTTGGATACCAGTAGTAACTATCAAGAAAACCCAGGGAAATTATGTGATCATACTCACAGCAGCAATAGAAAATATCAGTCAGGTCAGTTAGGCATGAATCTAACAATAAATGTGAGAATGGGAACTATATTAAAAGAGGCATACATTAAGAAGGTGAATTTGGCCCATGGTTGTGGGAGAAGATGGCATTCCACTAAGGGGAAAAACCACACAAATGTAGAGGTAAGAAAGTAAATGTCATGTTTGGTGGTGAAAGGCAGCAGTTCAATTTGACTAGGACATAGATTATAAATAAGGAGGTGAAGTTAATGAAGCTATAAAATAATAATGCATTCATACCAGAGAAGCCCCTGATAACCTGGTTGGATCTGATGTTTAATATGTAGGCCATGAAGAGAGTTATGCTTTTGAGTAGGGTCATAATTAATTAAACGAATGGTCTATTCTACAGCCCTTGGAAGGGGAAAACATGGAGATGAGACAAGTGAAGGAAGTGAGAGTAGAAGAGGGTTTGAGATAACAGTGTTTGCAAGAAAATGATGGAAAAAGAATAGGGCTCATATTCAGGAAATGATACTATATTTATATACATTAAAATTTGAGAAGAGCTAACTGCTGGAGTTCCTTTGTATTTCACACCTTGTGCTGCACCTCTTTCTAAGGCATTCAAACTGCTTATCACACATTTTCTCATTACTCTTCAAGCAATCTATGAAACACTCATCATGTTAACAGAGAAACTGAGGCCCATTCTCAATATTCAATACTCATTGGTAAAACTAAAACGTCTGTTACAGCTAAAGTTGTCACTGTGCTTTCCTAATCTCACTAGACTACATGTCTGTTGATATAAAGGATCCCATTAAGATGGACAATACCATAATTGGCTTGAAATGATATGTTTTTTACACAGATGATGAAGGCAGTGACGTGCCTATGAGTTATAGAAGCATCTTCACTCCAGGAAATGATTTCTGACTAATGTTTTAAACAATCTAAACTTTCAGTACTTTGCAGCAAGGAGCCTCCCTGAAAGTACAGCAAAAAATGGGTTCTAGGATTTAGACACAATCTTCTGTTTCGGGTTTGAGCCAGGCTTCTTTGAACAGTGGCTCTGCAGGCAAAAAGCCTGACTAATATTCCTTAGAATGTCGCACGTGCAGCTTGAAACACGCCTCTCTAAAACCCCAGACTGCACGTTGCTATATACTATTTAGCCAAATTACTGCAGTTCTGTGTTTGTGTGATGGTTGTGGACATAAATAGTTTATGTTTCCACAAACACAACATTTTTCTCACTGAGGCCAAAATTTTCTGCATAGAAAGCAATGAAGCAGTAAACGTAGGTTTGAACATATGAATCTTGCTCCATAACACTTGGCTAATTTCAGTCCAGATATTTTCCCACAACTCCCAGGAGTTCCTTGTTCCCAGGTTCGTGATCAGAGTAGCAAAACATCTCTCCTTGTAATACAATGTGTTATTAAATGTATATCTGCCGTTTTTAGGTTTCCAGTACAAATTCTATAGTAACCAAATAACACATGAAAATCTAACTTTTTAAAATACTCTATGTCATTTCACTCATGACCAATGAACAGGAATAAAATCAGGTTTCAAAAAAACATATAATTTTAAGTGCTTTACTTAAAGAAAACAATTTTCTTTTTTTCTTGCCCCCCACCCAACCCCAGGACTAGCTGGTCATAATAATTCTTATTTCTCTAAAGAAAATACACATTTTAGGTCAGAGAAATAGGCCATGGGGAGGTAGTATTGCTCCAAATTCTGTATCTTTAGCAGAACAGGGCCAAAATGATAAATTAACTTTACACTATGCCTAAAGAAGCCTTCCTTAAAGCCCTGTGCTTTTTCTTTCTTTCTTTTTTTTTTTCTTTTAATTTTTGGGGCTCCACATCCAAATGTAACAAGCACCTGTTTTTCTATTGTTGGCGTTCAACCTAATGTTGTTCAATGGGAAGGAAGCAAACAGGTGTGTGCACTCCTTTTCTACATTACATAATATTTTAAAACAATTGGGGTTATGCACCCTGCTGTTATCATCTGGCCTTGCTGCTATGCGTGTGCACACACACACACACACACACACACACATGCGCGCGCGCGCACGCGCACACCCACATCATGCAGTTGTTAGAAAAATCTAACGGAAATCATCTTGGTTATAGTTAAACCAAAAAAGGGCATGTGGAAGAAGATCATAAAAAGTAGAGCAAAGGTTAGGGCCTTATCTCAGCTTGCCTGGCTAAATTCCTGCATCGTCAGACACAAGGAATATTAAGGTCCATACATAGGACCTTAGTTATAATTTATTAGTTTTTTCCTGGTAGCACTGTATCTATCCATGTACATGGGCTAATAAAACACTTCCATCTCCTGGAGCTGTAATAACTCAGAATGACTGAGGTCTTCCCCCTCTTCTTTTAAAACATAAACCATTTTTGTAGGCGCTGCAAGCATGTGTTTAATGCAGATCTTTGTTCTTTCCATCCATTACTACAAAGCCACCTAAAAAATCAAAGCATTCAAAACCAAATGCTAGGCTGTGTTCATTCTTCCAATTCAGTTCCTCGTATAGTCAATGCAGTTCCTGGAGAAGAGTCAAAGTCTTCAGTTGAGATTTGCCATTTATTCAAAAGCTTTCAAAAAGTAGAACACTTTGCAATATGAAATATGTGTAGCAGGAATTTGTATTTCTAGTTCAGCTCAAATAGGCATAGCCAACGCCTAGTGAGGCATGTTCTAATTCAATAACCACAGAATTCAGTGACTCCCATAATGGAGAGACATGTGCAGGGGTTACACTTCTGAATCCCACCAAGGGATTCAGAAGTTGACAGATGACAGGCTTGTTGTAGTGATGCCTCTAAGCAGAAAACAAGGCCTTGCCAGGAAAACAAGACCTTGCTAAGAAGAAGAAACAAGACCTCTGATCCTATTCTTTAAAAAGGCCTGATTTAGGCCAGGCACAATGGCTCACGCCTGTAATCCTAGCACTTTGGGAGGCCGAGGCAGGCAGATCACAAGGTCAGGAGTTCAAGACCTGCCTGATCAACACTGCAAAACCCCATCTCTACTAAAAATACAAAAATTAGCTGGGTGTGGTGGTGCATGCCTCAGGAGGCTACTCAGCTGCTCAGGAGGCTGAGGCAGGAGAATCACTTGAACCAGGGAGGCAGAGGTTGCAGTGAGCCAAGATCGTGCCATTGCACTCCAGCCTGGGTGACAGAACAAGACTCCATCTCAAAAAAAAAAAAAAAAAAAAAAAAAAGGCCGATTTATTCATGGCTTTTCCCTTAAGAAATCCTTACTTCTGAAAATTTTTGAAATATGGAACACTTTTGTTACACTTTTCTTGGTTTCATACTTTTTCGGTGTGTTAGAACTTCAATCACAGGGATAGCATTGTCTCTGAATAGACATCAGTCACAGGTGGGAGATCTTTTCTGTCTGGAGGCTCCTATCATTTCCTTATGCCTTTCCTGCCTAGCATTATACTACAAATGGATCCTTGGATTTTCCTCTAAGTTTGAAAACCTGAGGGAAGTGAGTCATTTCTCTACTGAGGTCACACCAAGTCCTAGGAATACAATGCTAGTAGTTCAAAGGATCTTAGTTACCAGAGACATGTTATAAAAATTCAGCAATCCAGTTGGGTGTAGTTGCTCACACCTATAATCCCAGCACTTTCAGAGGCTGAGGCGGGTGGATGGCATGAGCCCAGGAGTTCAAGACCAGCCTGGGCAACATGGTGAGGCCCCGTCTCTACAAAAATTTTAAAAATTAGCTGAGCATGGTGGTGCGTGCCTGTGGTCCCAGCTACCTGGGGAACTGAGATCCAGGAGTTCAAGGTTAAAGTGAACCATGTTTGTGCCACCACACTCCAGCCTGGACAATAGAGCAAGAGCCCGTCTTAAAAAAAATCAGCAATCCTTCATTGGCCCTTCATGCTGCTTTGCATAAAAAGGTTATCAAAATCTGTCAGATGGCTACGGGGGTCTATCATAGCCACTGAGTCTGGCCTGAAGCTCATGCTGGGGGAGCTAATACTCTACTTGCCAAAGTACTGTGTGTCCATGTGCTTAAGCTTGTGCATGTATGTGTACGTGTGCATGTGTGCGTTTGTGTGTGTGCGTGCGTGCCTGTGATCGTGGGTTTCCTTTCCTTGAAAAATCAAAGTGCATCCTGTCACCCAGTGACTGAAGCTGCTTTTTATTCTTTAGTTTTCTGTAGAAGAAATGATCTGGAACTGAAGGATTCACTGATAAATAAGCATGTAAGTTACTTTGTGCTTAATTATATCTCATCACTCCTGTTATCAAAGCTCTTTTCCTACAGCCAGGAAAGTGTCCAAGACATCTCATTATTTTTCTCCCATTTGTGTTGTCTAGTTTCTTGCTTGTTTGTTTTCAGTCTAATCAATTGATAGCAGTAGTCCATCTTGAAACCAAATACAATTTTAAGCAGACTAAACATAAATTGATTCATTAGTTAACAATAGTATTAAAACACATCATCATTCTTTAACATTTAAAAAAATACCATTTTATTCTTTGCTCTATTTAAGCCTTTAAACACCTACTTAGCCATTTTGTTCATTTGTCTGTTTTCATTTTTTGTTTTGTATGTATGTTTGTTTTAAAGAACACAACTCCATTTAATTTGTCAATTATTTTCACTGTAAATGACTACTACAAAGGTCAACAAGCAGAACACATGGATGAAACAGAATAGAAATGACAAATGCATTAACAGCATCAAAATATTTCTGCTTGGCTGGATGTGGTGGCTCATACCTGTAATCCCAGCCCTTTGGGAGACCAAGGTGGGCAGATCACTTGAGGTCATGAGTTCAAGACAAGTTTGCTCAACATGGTGAAACCCTGTCTCTACCAAATATACAAAAATTAGCTGGGCATGGTGGTGTGTGCCTGTAATCCCCGCTACTTGGGAGGCTGAAGCAGGAGAATTGCTTGAACCCGAGAGGCAGAGGTTGTAGTGAGCTGAGATCACTCCACTGCACTCCAGCCTGGGTGACAGAGCGAGACTCCATCTCAAAACAAAACAAAACAAATATAAAACAAATATATATTTGTATATAATAACATAAATATTTATAACATAAATATATTATATATTAGATTTTAATTATATATTATATTTAATTATATATTATACAATATATTATATATTAATTTATAATATATTATATATTATAGTTATAACATTAATATATTATTATATATATTTATTTAAAAGTTGGAACTAGGCATGGGCAAACCCACAGTAATATCCACAGAACACAGAAAATTCTGGCCACACTTTTTTTTTTTTAAACTTACTCGAATTATCAGAGAGAAAGTAAACAAAAATATAATGTGATGGTGGATGTATGGGAGAAAAGGAGAGAGCAGGCAGGATTTGGGGTTTGTGAAAATTCAGCATTTCTTAGGATTTAGACAGTGAATTTGAAGTTCAACTCAATTAGGAAGGTCTAGGATGCCAGTTTTGTAAGGTAAATAAGGCATAATACCCTTCAAGGACTAAAGTTAGATAGTCACAGGATAGTTTACCGAAACCAGAAGGATTTTTATTGTACAGGGCTGGTTACTTGCCTTAGTTTGTTCCTTCTTTTTGAATGAACCACATTTCTTGGGTCGACAGGCTGGCAGCTGTTGTAATTTATGGTAAAGTCTAGCTTCAAATCCTGATGGGAAGCTGGAGTTTCCTACATAGGACTATCATAACAGCAATATGGCAACAAAGGAACTTCGTTGATAAGTCTAATGAAATTTAATCTGTTAAGTGGGGTATGTAATCTATGTTGCTGGAATCACTTTCGAGAGACAGGTACACTAAGTATATACACAAAGGTCGAAAGAGAAAAGATGACTGAGCTAGGAATTGAGTCACGTGGTCTTTTGATTTGTGGGACCAGGGCTTCAGGCTCAACATAACAAAGCTGACCACTTTCACAACTCTGACAGACGAGTCATGAATGATCCAAGAGATAAGAGATATAGCTGAATTAATAAAACTTCGGCTGTATTTTACAAGCTCTGTGACTAGGCATAGCATGAGGTCAGTACAAAGTTCCAACCATGCTTAGATCAGAGAACCACTAGAGCAGAGGTCCAGACAGAAGAAATCCATCACTATCATAGTAATGGTAGGAAATATCAGGCGTGGCACCAAAATCTTAACCATAACTACCCTAAAAATCATCAGGAGGATTTCAGAATCAAAATAACAAAAAGGACATACCCTCAGTGCTTAGCTAAACTCTATGACTTAATAAGGTAAAAATGAATATTTGAAGTTAGATGAGAAGTCATCATTTTAATGAGGTTGACATGGATCTGTACCGATTCCAAAGACAGAATTTTTATGTGTAGCACTTCTAATTATCCAGGCATAATTTATGATAAGAGACAAGTTCCTTAAAAATTATTTAAAGATTGAATAACACGTGCCATTGCTGCCAAATAGGAAGAGACATACTAAATTACCCTTCACTTCTCACTTGTTCCCTACTTACTCCTTTTACTAAAAAACAAAACAAAAACAAAAACAAAAACAAAAAAATTACCAAATATGCCTGCTTACCATTACATGTAAGGCTACTAGACTCTTTATAGACAATTTCCATAAAACACAGCATCCAAAATGGAAAAATGGAAATTAACTTTGAAAGTAAAGAAAGGCATAACAAATTTAATTGGATTATCATCGTTACCTGTGATAAACACTTTTCTGTCCCAGAAGCATGAAAATTGGAGAGGCTGTCTGGATTCTTTCACATGCTAGAATTGATGTGTAGAAAATACTGTTTGGGATATGGTTTCTATAAAGTGCAGAGAGACTGAACCATCAAAGTCATTACTGACTCAAGGAGAAAGGTATAAGGAAAAGGGCCATGTCAGACTTATTACCTATGTAGGTTCACCCTGCCATCCATTATCCAACTTACTGGGTGTGAAATGTTAAAAGTAGAACTAAGATTCTGGGATTACCATTCTGTTGGTTTTCTTATTATTGAAGAAATAAATGTACTCATTCTTAATAGTCATATTTCTAAAATAAGTCATCACCAACTATATTTCAATATAGCTGAGAGTAAAACATCACAAAGCACTTTAAATGTGCTCACAACTACCATTTCTACTGGGCATGCTATTTATCATGTTCTGGTTATAGGTGATCTTCAAGGTAGGTCACAAGGGAAGAACCAGAGAAATGACAAGCAAAGAAAGAAGACATTTTGTAATTGCAAAAATGGAGGTGTGCTCTGGATAGCATGTTTTGTTCTTAAACATCTTCTTTCCTCTTTATAGCATAGCAACTTCATAGCATAACATTACAGCATAACTCGATAGTGTAACAATTTTTTTTACAGTAATCTTGTCTTTTGAAGTAGAAATCATATTCACCACGGCCAGTAGGTATCTGGCATTGATAATGTTAGCTACGCATTGTAAGGATATGTCTTTTGCTTCTCTTCTTTCTGGTTCCCATTTTTGGAGAAGAAATGAATGCAGATAAAATTCAAGAGTTATCTGTATAGTAAAGCATGCAAATTCTTAGCTAAGACAAGATAAACTGACATTCATTAAATATCCACTATGTGCCAGACATTCTAGCATCTTAACACCTTTAGTCCTTACAATAATCCTAAGAAATAGGTGACACTTTCTCTTTCTCAAACTTGAAAACAAACAAACAAACTGAGGCTGAAAAAAGTTAAATGGCATGCCTGTGTTCTCAAAATAATAAAGAGAAATTCCAAGGCGGGTTACTTGCTAGGCCCATAATACAGCCACTGAAATATCCTGCCCCCTGACGCCTTTTTCATTCCAGAACTATAAACGTCACCTTGTAGTTAAAAACAAACAAACAAGGCCATTAGATAAGCCATATTCTATATCTGAATATTTCTCTATGTTTGCAAACTATATTGTCAGAGAATGAGACTTAAGATATTACTTTTAGGTTGTGCATTCTTAGCAGGAGGCCCATGTGAGTCAAACTGATGCATTTTAGTCTTCACTCATGGAAAATGCTCAGTCTCCATTATCTAGCTTTCTATTGTCTGTTTTAGTTTATCTATCTATCTATCTATCTATCTATCTAGTTTTCTAGTTGTCTGTTGTCTTATATTTTTCATTTAGCTTTCCTAAACACTAGAAAACTAAACTGATCTTGAATAGTTAGACTAAATTATAATAGGAAAGTTATCAGAAATTCAATGACGTGACCACGTAGTGCCAGAGTGTTATAAGGGATTCTATTTAACCTCCATTCAGATGATCATCATTTTCCTTTTAAAAAATATGTCTTAAAAACAACTTCATTTTCATTTCGTAATGATTGTAGTTAGAAAAAAAATACACACTTTACTTTTTTATGAGACCAAAGAGAAATGCATATACATACAAACGCACATACAAATATAAATATGCTGAGTTATAAACACCATCAGGGAGTTATGGCAACAGGAACTATTCCAAATGCAATACTGAATTTAGTTATGATGCCTGTGCAATATTTAATATTTGTGTAAGATCTCTGATTGACCCCAATGCAAAATTAATACCATTAGATCCTTTAAAAGCTGATTGTATACAGCAAAGAGATAGGGAGAAAAGATAAAAAAAGTATTTCTATAAGAGATGTACATAAATTATATAAAATAAAAAAATTATCTCCAGGGACATTTAATGTTAGGTTCATTTTGTTGACTTGTAATTTTCTTCAACCTCATTTGTATATAATATGCAAATCATGCACAAGAAACTCTTAAAAATAGGTCTGATGGTAGCATATCTTAATTAAAAGTTAATTCCTGACTGTTAAGTAATTTAAATGAGCAACATTTAAATAAATGGGCCGCTCTAAATAGTTAACATAAGACATCTTTTGTTTGGTTAAATTACATATGAGGATCATCTAATCAGACTTGCTTTACATAGTTATCCCTAACAAAAATAATGCTAAAAATCAGAGTGGCAGACATATTTAAAGTGTTTACTAATGGTAAACAACTGCAAAATTGGAAGAAGAATGCAAAATGTGACTTAATTTGTGTAATTTTCATCAGTCTCTTCAGTATTTTGTTGATTTTTTACTGAATTTTATTCAACTGACTATGCCAAGCCTTGTCTTAACCCATTTAAAATTTGAAATACAGACGCACATGTTCTCAGAACCTCTTGAGACAAAAAATATATATATATATATATAAAATAAAATATGCCAGGTTCATTGGCTCACACCTATTACCCCAGCACTTTCGGAGGCTGAGGCAGGAGTATTGCTTGAGCCTAGGAGTTCGAGACCAGCCTGGGCAACATAGTAGTATCAGACCCCATCTCTACAAATAAAAAAATTTAAAAATTAGCCAGGCATGGTGGTATGGGCCCGTAGTACCAGCTACTTGAGAGGCTGAGGTGGGAGGATCATTTGAGCCCAGGAAATGGAGGCTGCAGTCCATGCCACTGTACTGCAGCTGGGGCAATGGAGTGAGACCCTGTCTCAAAAAAATAAAAAGAAAAATGAATAATAATAATAATAATAAAATTTGAAATATGGCAAGGTAAGTCACAGGTTTGTTCAAAATAAGTTAAAGCTATAGAAGAAATCTGAGAATCACAGAATTTTCTATTTACTTCAGTGATAAGAGAGCTGAGGCACATGGCAAAAATGTTACATAGTTTTTACCTACGATTACATATAAGAGACGTGATTAAAATATTAACTTTGTAGTTTCAAATGCACCATTAACATTTTTCACTTAGGCTTCTTTGTTTCCTAAAAATAAGCAGTCAATGTTGAGTAGAAATGTCAAGAAATCAATAAAAAGTAATTAGGAAGAGTGTTTAATGTCCTTGAGAAAAGCTTTGAAGGCAAAAAGGGAATCTTTGGCTTAGTGAACAGTCAACATTCTTACATTTCCTTCCATAACAGAAAGAAAAGGCAATATTTTAAATTACTTTTTTAATAAAAATAAAACATACAGATGTCAACTGTCACCCTGGGCCATATTGCAGTTAATATGGTTGCTTTCCATCATAAAAATCCATCAGGGAAAGCTGTCCCAGGTACTGACTGCTTCCTATAGGCAGTCAGTGTTATATGTACCCATGTGTGACAACAAGCAACAGAGAAGGAACCCTTGTGTTAATACCCAGTTGCTTTAGCTAACCATTCCTGTCATCTTAGAGGAGAAAAACTGAAAGAAAGGAAGTAATTATTATGTGACTTCAATATCCCAGGGCAAAAATATACATGATGTTGTAGGCTCTCACAATAACCTATAAATTCTGTATTATTTACCTGCACTTATTAGAAAGTAAATAATATCTCAGACAGATTAGGAGTTTTACAGGTGGAAAACAGCAGAGCTGAGATTCAAACTCAGATCTCTGACCACAAAGTCCCTACTCAAATGTCTTGAGTATTTTCAGTGGAGGTTTTTATTGAGAGCTAAGGACTCCTTTCAGAATCTGGGGAAAGCTATCAATTTTTGTTTACATGTACAAATAAAAAAGAAGCATACAATTTTGGAGTTTCATGGACCTCTTTTTCTGAAGCCAATTCAAGTTAAGAACTCTTCACATGAGGTCTGGCTCTAAATGACCTTTGACATTTTCCATAATTTAGAATACTCAATAACATGATTCCATTAGAGATAAGACTAAAAGCTGTTTCCTTCTATGCATTATTTTATTTGCTTTGTTTCAGACGTCTTTTTCAATAATCTGTTTTACGATTTCAGAAGCAGATATAAGAACATTTGAGAACATCACCAAAATTATTGTAGATGAAGATAATATAAATTCAGAAAGGAAAACTTAATTAGGAGTCTTTTGGATTATGTTAAGTATAATAAGGATGATTTAACCTTTAGGACTTTATTACAAATACTGCCACTATTATTTTGTTGTACAGATTATTTGATAATAAAGGAATATTTTATTTAAAAGGTATCCCTGTAGATTAAAAAAATACTTCATACATATAACTTCAGAAGCTGGTGGGGGGATGAGGCCAGGGAGAAAGAGAGTCTCTAATTTTTTTCTTTTTATTGAGAGAACAAAGATGCTTACCAAGCTTAAATATTCTTATTTTTAAGTTTGGACTAGCATTATTTAATACAAAAGCCCAATTTTCTGAAAGAAAACTGCAGTAACTTATTTTTTTTAAAGTACATTCCTTCTGAAAAAAATCTCAAAATGCTACAAACCAATTCAATATATTTTTATATATGTGTTTGCAGAGTGCACAGCTTCAAACACACCAGGGGGCTGTACCTAAATCTTTTTTATAATATCATATTTAATGGGAAATTCCAAGTTGAATTATTGTAACATTGAATACAGAAACCCACTCATATGACTGTAAACACCTTTGGAATGAAATATAACCGTGTCATTGCTGAATGGTTAAAGGTAACAGTTTATTTCATGTTAAATTTGAAACAATCTCTGACTAATTCTTTCCTTCTCCCCTCAATTGCTCTGGAAACAGTTACGAGCAGGCATTTTGCTATAGTGACTTTTTTCCCCCTCATATCTTTCTCTTAGGAGTATGATAAAAGATTTGAAAGAAAATCTAGCTTTTAAGTTTGTACAATCTTCTTATCATAGGACATTATTACCACTGATTTTAGGTAATATATTGTTACTACTACTAATATGTTGTTATTATTGCTAATGGATGTAAACATTACAATGTATTTTTATTTTATAGAAATGGAATGGCAAGTCTGCTATATCTAATAATTTGTTATAAATTACTCTAGATTAATCTGAATTAAAAGAATCATTTGTCAAGTGATGAATAAGATTGTAGCCCAGCACAAAATACATTTTTCTTTAAAAGGTATTGTTTTCTCTACAAATAGATTTCTTTTTACTTGTTTAGAATATTCAGATAATAGAATTAAAAAAAATAAAACTGGCTTTATAATAGAATCTTGTAAACTTCTAAATAATTTGAATTGTATTAACTCTGAAAATTAAATAGCATTTATCTGCAAAGAAAGGGAGATTCATTTCTAAAGCTTTCTTTCTATTGAAATCCCTATTCCATAGGAGTAATTATGACTATATGTTTTAAAGACCAAAGGAGTCAAAGTATACAACAAGTGTGGCTAATATTTGGTGAAGTATTATTTGAGAAAATTTAAAATTCTGAAAGAAAACTACCATTCCTTTTTTATCACCCCAATCACCAGGTCTCAGGGACTATTATAAAGGAATTTTTAAAATTTGGGTATCTGTAGTGTTATAATTAGAGGCTAACGTTGCTAAGTGAAATTGTCAATCAAATCTTCCTTAAAACAAATGTAATTTTATAATTCTACAGTCTTGTAAAATTACACACACACACACACACCCCTATATATACCCATGCACTTCTTAAAGTTCATAGTTTTCAAGTTTAACTTAGAAAAAAGCTAATTGACCATCATATGCACAGCAAGCCCCATGCCAAAACTATTCCATTTGATTTGCTCTGTAGCTTATCACAGACTCTCAGATAAATTAATAAAACTGTATGCATCGTTTCTTGTCTACCTACTCAGATACTTATGAGTCCCATTTATCTAGCAGTAGAAAAATAAATGAGAGAAGATATACAATATTCTATCTATGCCTACATCTGATCTGTTTGTAAATATAATTAACATTTGAAAATCCGCCATAAAGCTTCATCCAAAAGGGGCTTCTCCACGACAGTCATAGACCTTTGGTCTCTACTACACTGCTATCAGCTCAGATCCATTAGAGACCAAGATTTACTTTTTGTGAAACTGCTATAGGCATCTAAACCTGGGTTTGGATAATTTTCATCAGTTCAGTTTATCTCATTTGCTACATCATCTTTCTGTAAGCAAACTCCTCTTAAGTAGATTAACATCCTTTAGATCTGGGTGTCTACTCTCCCTCTGTGTCTTAAAATATGGCCACAATTTTTAAAAAGAAATATATAGAAATAGTCAAAGATAAAATGGGGAAGCCTTGGTAGGTCAGGCAACTCCTTGTAACTAAAGAAAGCAAAGACTTGTTGAGGACACGTAGGAAATGTTTTTCAATGGGACTCATTGCAACGGCAGGCAGGGTTTAACTTCAAACTATTCAAGATTTATCTTCCAACTTTGAAGTTCTATTATTCCAAGGATAGGATTAAACTTGATATACACCAATGATGCTGGTGATTTTGGCTAAACTAAAAAATTTTCATATTTAAGCAAGATCTGATATGATTTTTGCAGATCACAAAGTGCTACGTGTAAGTCTTAACTTCAGGTACCCCGATTTTAATTCATCAACTAGTACCTTGTTCACACAGGGATGGAAAATAAAGACTAGATCAAGAGGAGATTCCCTCTCAAAGTGGAGAAACACCTAATGTCCTTCACACATCTTCTACTTCTGTACATCACTAAAGCAAACATTTTGCCACTTCAGCACTTTTCGTCAAGGATAGCAGAGGCTACTTAAAATACATTGTCACTTATCCCATGCTGATTGCTATTCCTAAAAGCTATATTTTATTAAATATAGTTTTAAAAATTCAAGTGGCTACCAAAGAGCATTTTTATGTCCAGAGTTTTATAAATATATCCAACAATAGAAACAACTCCACATTTTTAAAAGTCAAACCAATATTTTCAGAGGCCACAAAAAGCACACGTCAATGATTGCAAATCTCAAATGACAGGCACTAACGGTATGTTTGTCCCCACAGATTACTAATTTCATTGATGAGACTTTCTATAGCTTTTATTGACCATCAGCCAATGAATGGAGGTGGGGGGGAACTAAATGCACCAGGACCAATAAAACCTGTCTGCAAATGATAAATATAATCTCGTTTGTGCTATGACTTGAGAAATATTACATTTTAGTGATATTTTTCCAAGAAGGAATACTTAAATGTGATCCATTAATTTCATGACAGTAGTGGCAATAAAATATGAAATAATGAGATTTATTGCACAGAAAGTACAGGCAACACTTAAGCATTTTTCAGAAATCATAAAATTCTTGAGCCTTGGGAAACCAGAATTTGCTTTTTAATACAGATTTTTAACTATCCCTTTTGTTTGTTTATCTTACTGTTGTTCCATTATAAGTTATATGATTGCTTGCTTTTTATTTGGTTATGTGATATATAGATTAATCTTCCAGTTCATTATACAGAAGTTGTTTAATTTTTTCTTCTGCAAAGCCACTTGTACAATTTAGTAAACCTTAGCCCAATACTATTACCGCTCTTCAAATGAAAATATCCAGATTATAAACTCTTGAAAAAAGGAAATGATCATTTTGAAGATTCAACTCTAAATTCACTTAATCCAGCTCAACAAACCACTAAAAATTATTTAGCAATTGGTCACACTTTTATTTAATATGTCCCTCCCACCTCTACTGCCTCCCCAAAGGACACTGGGAGATGGGAGACAGAAAGAAGAAATTAAGGAAACATTGCTTTTAACACACCTTGCATATATCATTCCTTGTTACAATGTCTGGTAGGCAACTAGCAATTTGTTAAAGTAACTCATTTCCTCTGACTCATTCTTTGTTACTGAAGGGCTACAGCTCTGTTCTATAAAGAACCACTACTTTGTAAGTGCTTGTTCAGCATATTCCATTTTTGCTGATGGTATCTGAAATTAATCAGTGTGCCAATCTGAGCAAACACAAAGGCGTCAGAAAGGGCAGTGATGGCAAAGACCATCTTTAGCAGGAGTCGCTGCGGTGGAGGTCTAGGGTTTTCCTGGTGAAATAAATCACTTTTCAAAGATTGATTGTCTTGTAACACCACCTCAGTGAAAGCAATATATTTCAACCACTAATTTTCTTAAAATATCCTCAAATTAAAGAACAGACCATACATATTGTGAACATTTTTGTATCTAATGCTTTGTTAAATTTTCCTGTCTTAATTCTAAACAGTTTGTATTCTAAAACAAGCCATGTCATGGGTAAAAGTTAAGAATACAACAGGTTTCTATTCCAATGTGTTCTATCCTGTGAGCTGCTGACCAGTAGAAAATGAATTACATTTCCCTTTCTCTTTTCTTCCTTCCTTCCTTCCTTCCTTCCTCCTTCCCTCCCTCCCTCCCTCCCTACCTCCCTCCCTCCCTTCCTTCCTTCCCTTCCCCTCTCTCTCTCTCTTTCTTTCTCTCTTTCTCTCGTTCTTTCTTTCTTTGTCTTGCTCTGTCACCCAGGATGGAGTACAGTGGCACAAACATGGCTCACTGCACTCCAGCCTGGGTGACAGAGTGAGACCCTGTCTCCGACTTCTTGTTTCAAGTGATCCTCCCACCTGACTTACAGGAATCATAGGCTGGGATTGTAATTCTGGGATAACAGGCATGAGCCACCATGCCAGGCTGAATTATATTTTCTGTACCCATCAATTTACCAAAAAAAAAAAAAAAGACACAAAATAATGCATTCAGAACTGCCCCTTACTTAAAAAAATATCCCTATCAATACCCAGAATCCGGAAAACAACTGTTTTGGAAGAAGAAAAATAGGTAGAAGTTAAAGAAAGTAACACAATACAATCATTTCAATGAAAGTCGTAAGATTTGTTTATATGTGTTTATGTGGCTGAAATAATTATTTTTCTTATTCTAAGTAACAGTGCTACTTCAAAGATATACAAATGATATTCAGCTGATTCAAAAAACAAACAAACAAGAAGCTGACTTCACATTTTCCTACATGAGGAGAACATCCTTTATGACCTACTGTTATTAGGAGAAAAAAGATTGATTTCATTTGATCCTGTTATTGATTTTCTAACTTCCGATTTGATGTCTCAGATCCTACTGGAAAAGTCTAGGAATCAGAACAACTGGATTGCTTTGCATGTAAGTTATAATAAATATGGCATTATAGTCCAGGTCAAGTATTTGTGAAACAAGAAAAATATTAAAAACATCATTAGCAAGCTATCTCTACAATATCACAGCACAAAAAAGATCAAAGTATTTCTACAATCATTTGGGAAATTAAACAGATAGGATATTTCAGAACTAATAATATTTATTACAATATTTAGACTCCAAAGGGGTCAATGTAAACCTTTTTCTGACTTATGCTGTTGGTGTTCATCCCCTAATAGGTTCAGTTAAAGAATGTCATAGTGCTTCAAGGTCAGATAATAAGACTGCAGAGGTGGGGAACGCCGCCCTTATGATCTTCAAATATTATTTCCTCATCCCTCCCATCCTTTGACCACAATAAACACTGTTATGAAAGAAGTTCAAATATAAAAAATTTCTGTAAACAAATATAATTAAATGCCACCCTGTTAAAACTGTTGATTTATTTAAGGAAAACCAATAGGAAACCCAATTAAATTTGCACTTGTAGGTTAGCCCTCATTTGCTAACTTTTATGCTTGCGCGTATTATTGCTGAAACCCCAGCCATTAGAGAGAAGGAAGAATGAAGACAAAAATGGGACTGTAAGACAATAAAAACAGTCTAAACAGCCTTATCATCACCTCATTTTCTTGACTCTTCCCGCCTCAAGTTTTAAGAAGTGACTGATAACTCTGCAAGTGAAAATTTAGGCCTGGCATGGTGACTCATGCCTGTAATCCCAGCACTTTGGAAGGCCGAGGCAGGCAGATCAGGTCAGGAATTAGAGACCAGCCTGGCCAACGTGGCGAAACCCTTCTCTACTAAAAATGCAAAAACTAACCGGGTGTGGATTGTATGTGCCTGTAATCCCAGCTACTCAGGAGGCTAAGGCAGGACAGTCACTTGAATCCAGGAGGAGGAGGTTGTAGTTAGCCAAGATTGTGCCACTATACTCCAGCCTGGGTGACACGGCGAGACTCCACCTCAAAAAAGAACAATTCATAGTAATACTGACAAGAGAATCATACATTAATCCACTCTCCTTTAAAAGCCAATCTCTACTAACACAAATGCCCAAACATGGGTTGCTGTTTATTTCAGGAGATTCACTTGATATTCATACAAGTATGATTTTATGTATGCCTATTAGGCACATGTGAACACTGACACATGTCCCACGCATAGCCTTTTAGAAGAAAACACATTTTTCCACCAGCTTCTTCATGGAAATACATGAGAGTGATGTCCTAGAGTCACTTTTTAGATGTGGGCAGTCTCCAATCAATGCCTTAAAGACAGCACTCAGGATACACTTCCCTAAAACATCCATTTCCTATTGATTTTTGTTGTTGTTATAAATGACTTGTATTCCCACAACAGGAAAAAGAATTCAAAGATTTTCCATTTTTGATATTTGGTATGTGAGTCAAGTCTCAAAGATGAGAAGTTGTTAGTTTTACAAAAAGAGTCATCTGAGAAGGATACTTGATTCCTAGCACTTTGATTTATCTTGTGATGAAATGTTAAGGAAAAGTCACATTTGTGATCTCACGATCTCGGTATCCCTTGTCAGTTTATGGACTTTCAAATGTACTTGGGAAAGTTTCAATTTAAGGGGGTCCCGCATTTACCAAGGTGTACCCTTCACGTTTTCTTTTTGTTCAACTAAATGAATGTCGGATAGTTAAAATATCTTAAAATGCTCATGGAATAAATCAGGGTGAAATCATAGAAATAAATTAGAAAGTGATAATTGATCTATAATCTCTAATTTTCTCCATTTGTTTTTGTCAAGTTTAGAAAGTGAATCATCTTTTAGTTCAATATATTCACTTTAGTTGACAGCTTGGCCTACTTCAAAATAGATTTTAATAAAGGGAGAAATCAGGAGTTTGTAAGATATGAAACCTTTTGAAAAATGCAGGCTTACTCACATTGAAGACCACGATTAATATTTAAAAATCACCTTCAAATATGCTGGCCCCATAGTCTTTATGCCCCTCTATCACTGAGTTGTTATTCTTCTGGGAGAGCAATGTCAGACTTTTACCAGTGAAAACTGGACAATTACTGGCAAGTCATCATTTCTGGCATTCTTGTGTCTTGATTTCAACACATGGAATGAATGTCACAGTCATAACGAAAGAAAATAGTTCCCCTTCCCGAGTCCAAGTGATCTCATTGTTCAGTTCCCACCTATGAGTGAGAACATGCGGTGTTTGGTTTTCTCTTCTTGTGATAGTTTGCTAAGAATGATGGTTTCCAGCTGCATCCATGTCCCTACAAAGGACGCAAACTCATCCTTTTTGATGGCTGCATAGTATTCCATGGTGTATATGTGCCACATTTTCTTAATCCAGTCTGTCACAGATGGACATTTGGGTTGATTCCAAGTCTTTGCTATTGTGAATAGTGCCGCAATAAACATACGTGTGCATGTGTCTTTGTAGTAGAGTAATTTATAATCCTTTGGGTATATACCCAGTAGTGGGATGGCTGGGTCATATGGTACATCTAGTTCTAGATCCTTGAGGAATCGCCATACTGTTTTCCATAATGGTTGAACTAGTTTACAACCCCACCAACAGTGTAAAAGTGTTCCTATTTCTCCACATCCTCTCCAACATCTCCATATAGGAAGGAAACTATACAGTGCTTAGTAGCTAATTTAACAAAAATGCACAGAAATACTACACTGGAAATAATAGGGCTTTATTGAATCATATAAAATAAATAAATGCTGTGACAATGCCAAGTCTGTGTAAGGGACGTCTCAATATCATCAATTTATGAGATCTTCCCAACTAATGTACAAATTAACATAATTCTGATCAAAAAAAAAAAAAAAAAAAAAAAAAAAAAAAAAAAAAAAGAAAATAGTTTAGATTTCTCGAAAGCAAAGGATGTCTGACTTAACAAAGAGTCCAAACTTGAAGATTTTCTAAAAAGATATTGAATCATTAGTATACTTACACAATATATATTAGAATAGATATAAATTCTTTGATCCTTCTTGGAAAATAGAGAAGATGAGGATAGGAGCACGAATGCTACTTCCAAAAAATCAGGTTGCTCTGAGAACATGAACAGTACCTGACTTCTGGAAAGT
Organism: Trachypithecus francoisi; assembly: GCF_009764315.1. Classification (NCBI taxonomy): domain Eukaryota; kingdom Metazoa; phylum Chordata; class Mammalia; order Primates; family Cercopithecidae; genus Trachypithecus; species Trachypithecus francoisi. The sequence goes on along the minus strand of NW_022681431.1, from coordinate 20,477,308 downwards.
TGCAGAAGGCTTCTAGGGGAAGTACTACTGAGTTGAAATTTGAAGGATGATCAGTTAATTTAAGTAAGCGAAGGGCTAGCATGGTGTGGGAGTTGTGTGGATTGGGTTTAGACATGCAGAGGAGAGGCCTTGCTTAAAGACCCAGAGGCAGGAGGGGACATAGCCAGTTCCAGTAAGTGAATGTAGGTCAGTGTGACAAGGGTCTAAAGGGAAGGGGATGGGAAAGGAGACGAGAGGAAGGGAAAGGGGATGAAAAGGAATCAGGGCAAGAATATGCATTAACATGGCATTGTTTATCTTAAAACGTATCAGTGTGCTCACTCACATGAATTACATACACTATCTTAGCATAACACACTACATATTCCCTTTCTACTCTTATTTACATTATCAAATAGTTTATCAAGTCCTTCTATTCATAGATATAAACTTTAACTCTATTCTTTTAGCTGATGTGCAGGATTAACTCAAGGTATCAACTAGTGGAGGCAAGCAAAACCAGGATTTATTGTATCTGTAGTGAAAAGAAAATACTAGTTGAATAAATTAAAAAGGATGCATATTTTCAAAGATAATTCTTATCTAAGTTCTATGTATGTGTTAATAAATACATATAAGTGTCTTTACACTCACGGAAAAGTAATTACTGGTTATTTCCTTAAGAGAATTTACCCTCGACCTGACTAGATCATTTGATTTTTTTGTTTATATCAATTGTGAGTTAAATAAAAGCATTCATTTTTGACCTATTATTTCACTCACAGTTTTTACCTGTTATTCATACTAAAATTTCATTATTATTTCATTAAAAGTAAAATGAAAAACATTCTAATAAATTATATATACCAATATATATGGGGAGGCAATTGTTTTATATTCATTTTTTTTTTTTTGCTAGTTAAAGCACCAAAGACAGATACAGAGTTTTAATCAGAACATCTGCTTAAAAAATAACTTGAATAGCTGGGGAAAGCGTGGAAAGAGGAAATGGGAGGGGTCTGCTAATGGGTATGAGGTTTGTTTTTGGAGTGAGGAAAATATCCTGAAGTTAGATAGTGGTTATGAGTTGTACAACATTGTGACTTTACTAAAAACACTGAATAGTACACTTTGATGTGTGAATCTTATCACGGGTAACTTATACTTTTAATAAAGTTGTCAATAACATTTTATAAATAATTTGAGTTATTGAATCCTAGAAAAGGAGGTATGTACCTTTAAATATTTTCTTAATTTTTTCTTTTGTCCTATTCACAGCCAGACCTCTACATTGCTCAATAAGGATTTACACATTGACATTACAGGAACATTAGAACCATCTGTAATATTAGCATGTTTCTAGAGAAAAGATGACTCAAGACAACGAGGGGTAAGGAATTCTAAACTAATAATCTCAAAAGCTATACCGATCACATTTATGTGGTGACATAAAACAAGAAGTAAACAAAGAAAGCAGAAAATTTTGTTCTCCTATATTTGAAGCCATTTTTCCATTCTTTTTAAAGTCTCCGTATAAATTTACATCCGCATTTGACTAAGTCCAAAGATGGTTCACACAACCGGACAACTGTCACATAATTCTACTCCATTAAACGTTCTCTACTGACTTTTCTAGGAAAGCAGATTTCATTCCCTACAACTGCATTAATCACTAACCCAGGCAAGCTGTTTAACTAATCAGAATATGGGTCTGACAACTGCTCTAATTTACTGATTCCATTTTTGTGCCACTACAGCCATACCAAGCCCCTCAATCACTGTCAACTACAGAACAGGAGGAAGTAGACAAGTTTCATTTTTAATGATTACTTAATTAAAGGCAGAGTTAAAGTTGCATGGTTAGTTTTTATCCATGCAAAATTACTTACACACATATTTTCAAACTAATTAGTCATGGAACACAAGCACTCTCTTCTGAAGAAGTGGGAACCCAAATGCAAATTTACAAGGATGGAATCGAGAGAATGCATATTATTTAAGACATCTAAGTATATGTGTCAATAACTTTGGGTTAGCTTTAAGGTCTTTATCTGTGGAAGCATTTATAATGGCACTTGTGAATTTTTTTCCAGGAAGGTTTACACCTTATTTGTAAATGAATGAGGTGGAATAATTTTCAATAAGGAATATATTCCCTTAGTCTATCTAGGTGAAGTTCTGTCTGGAGATAGTGGTTAGACTTAATAGCTTCTGGAACTCTCTCCTAGTCCTGAGATTTTAATATTATATCAAAAGTGAAAACAAAGTAACAGCTCTATGGGTGGTATTTTTATTGTTTCAATTCCATGATATATTTGACCCCAAAAGAAAGACTAGAAAGTCTCTGAAACTAGCCTTGGAAGAATGGGGTAAGCCATAGAGGATGTGAGCCATTCTTCCCCAAACACTGGTGCTAAGGCCATCCTGAACTCAACTGAAGAAGGGGCCTTTGCTCCCTTGTACAGTTCCCCAGGTCACCTCCTAGGCCTTTATGTGGTCATTCTTCCTTCCCGTGAATGCTCATGCCTCTTCTATGAGCCTCAGCTTTCTCCCCACTGCAATACAGACAGGTATGTCTGTAATTGAAACACCTTAATGCTGCGCTGATGTCTTAAAACGGCCTTGCTGAAATGTAGCCACATTATCAAAATCAGCCCTTGATACTGAGAAGATCCCGACTGCCCACATGACTCTCCTGTAATGAACTTTTCCTACAGTGGAATCACTAATATGTATTTCTTGATGTTTCTCTCCTTCTATGTTTCTTCCATTTTCCAGCTGTTCCTTGAATGTGATAGAAAAGAGGCAATTCTCTCCTTATCCTTTACTTATGTGTTTACTCATTGAAAATTGCTGCTACCTTTTCAGTATTTTTTTTTTTTTTTTTTTTTTTTTGAGATGGAGTCTCACTGTCATCAGGCTGGAGTACAGTGGTGCAGTCTCGGCTCAATGCAACCTCCGCCTCCTGGGTTCAAGCGATTCTCTCGCCTCAGCCTCCCAAGTAGCTGGGACTACAAGCATGTTGCCACCATGATCAGCTAATTTTTGTATTTTTAGTAGAAACGGGATTTCACCATGTTGGCCAGGATGGTCTCGATCTCTTGACCTCGTGACCTGTCTGCCTCGGCCTCCCAAAGTGCTGGGATTACAGGCATGAACCACCACGCCCGGCCATTTTTCAGCATATTGATGTCTAACAGCTTGTTCCATATTATATTGAGGTATCACTGATGGCACTGAAATTTGTTTTTCTAATTCTTAATAAGTCTAAGCCATAATTCAGATGCTATAAAAAGTAATGGGGCCATACTGCACTGATTTGTGAAAATCATATCTGCTTCTGCAATTTATTTCTGTAAGACAGTTCAATTTGAAGTGATCGCCATGTTTTTTATTGGTCTCTAATTGCTCTACAGTAACCAGCTCTAGCACATATATAAATAGGTTGGATATAGGCCTCTTTTTAGCTCTAAAATTAACTAGCTCTCTCTTTTAGAGAATTTTATCACTGAGTTGAAAATCTACTGCATTACACATTTATGCATTTATGCTGGAGGACTATACTAGCCCCAGGAAAGACTGCAGGCACTTGAGGATGGTCCAACATCATCAAACAGGCCAATAAGAAAGCTCTGTCAAGCTTACAGAACAAAGAGGCAAGTATTCAGCACTAAGCAATCCTCTAATTTCTTCAAGCCAAAAATGAGCAGTTAACTCTGGATATGAGTAGGAAAAATTTAATAACTGAATTGAGAGTTTCTCTAATTACCCATGCATCTCCAAGAAATATCTATTTGAAGGACTGAGTCGTGATGAAAATTATAGCCATGACAAAGCTCATAGAGGTGACTAGCCCAGGGCTGTCTTCTCTGATGTAACTTAGAGATTCTCTAACAGAATAGCTGACTCATGCTCAGCTCACACAATACTACTTCAATCTTTCTCAATCCACTTCTCTGAAGAACTTGTTCCTTAAGCTCTAATGTTTAATGTGACAACGAAATCTGCTCTACAGATGGAATTGAATTGCAGGCAACATCCATCTAATCCTATAGCTTACACAACTTTCACTCTATTAACCTACACCAAGTACACAATTTAGGATAGTAAACCATCTTTAAAGATAGATTACATTGGTGAGGTGTGACGGCTCACGCCTGTAATCCCAGCACTTTGGGAGGTCGAGGTGGGTGGATCACCCGATGCCAAGAGTTTGGGATCAGCCTTGGCAACCGGGTGAAACCCCATCTCTACTAAAAACACAAAACTTAGTTGGGCGCAGTGGTGCATGCCTGTAATCCCAGCTACTCGGGAGGCTGGTGCAGGAGAATCGCTTGAGCCTGGGAGGCGGAGGTTGTAGTGAGTCAAGATTGCACCATTGCACTCCAGCCTGAGTGACAAGAGCGAGTATCTGTCTCAAAAAAAAAAAAAAAAAAAAAAGATAGATTATATTGTATTTTAACCTTTCTGAAAAAGAATCATAAGGCTTTACTGCCTTCCGTCTTCAATGAACTTGTGAAAAAAGTAAGAAAGGCAGGTATAGGCAAAAGTGGTAAAAATTTTTCGTGCTGTTTAATATGATAAATACTTCTGAAACTATAATTTGCAGGGCTCTTGAGTTCTCTCTGAGTTCTCCTCTGAGAAGAACAGCTCAGAGGTTATTGTTGCTGCAGGAGTTAAATGTGAATGAAAAGTAAAGGCAGAAAGTGGGGAGGGCAAAGATACACAGCTTTCAATTAAAGAGTGCTGTGTTATTTTTTGACTAAAGAAAAGGAAATGTTGATTTCTACCAGTAATATAATTTTCCACTCTCTAAGGGAACTAGGGAACATTGAAAGTGAAAAGGATCATGACATTATCCAACATGATCCAACTTCTGGGAAAACTTTTCTAAGATATGAGTAGTCTTTTCATTTTCTACGTATTCCTAAGAACGTTGGTTTTGACGAAGATATTTTCCTTCACATTATAGATCAGTGACATGAAGCTCTCTCTTCAAAACAAATGGAAAACCATCTTCATTTCCACCTGGGGCTGGGGGTGAAGAGGGGAAGAGCAGACATGGAAAACTGGCAAACACTCTGGGAAGGGAGGCCAAGGCATTCTTTTGGGTCAAAATCATCTAATTTTGTGGTCGCTTTCATTGACTAGTCAGTCTGATTTTTAGCATCCAGACACTGGCTGAAAGCACTGTTCGCATTCTTTTGTTTTGCCTTTGGACTGTTTAGAACTGGCTTGATTATATCCTTATTTGGATATTATAGTTTTATAACAAGGGGACACATAATACCTTGCTCCCTCTGATTCTTTAAATACTCTCATTTGTAAGCACCTGATTTTTAATAGAGGGCACTTAAAGACATTAACAAAAAGCAGGTCCTTCTGACCATGTGTCATTTGATGAATCTGGAAACCCACACATACCCGGCAGAGTGTCCCAGCCAACATCACAGTGAACGTCAAGCAACTTCACACTGGGTGTCAAACAATGTGTGCTTTTCAGAATTCCGCTTTGTAATCCAACAGAGAACAGTATAACTAATTCCTCCTAGATTGCTCTGTGGTATCTCTATTTCTCAGTATAGAAAATGCCATTATTTCGCATTTTACTCATTTCTGTACTTTCCCATAAAACTGTGATAAGAGTACATTGCTTTTCTCAAGTTTTATTCAGTCTTTGTCTTTCTCCTCTCCTCTCCTCTCCTCTCCTCTCTTCTCCTCTCCTCCCCTTCCCTCCTTTCCCCTTCCCTTCTCTTCTCTCTCTCTCTCTCTCTCTCTCTCCTCTCTCTCTCTCTCTCTCTCTCTCTCTCTCTTTCTCTTTCTCTTTCTTTTGAGAGAGGGTCTCACTCTGTCACCCATGCTGGAGTGCAGCGGCACCATCAGAGCTCACTGTAGCCTTGAACTCCCAAGTTCAGGAGATTCTTCTGCCTCAGCCTCCTCAGTAGCTGGGATTACAGATATGTGCCACCACACCCAACAAATTGTTTTTGTTGTTGTTGTTGTTGTTCTTGTTGCCCAGGATGATCTCAAACTCCTGGGCTCAAGCAAGCTCCTGCCTTGACCTCCCAAAATGCTGGCATTACAGGCATGAGCCACCATGCCCAGCCTGTTTAGTAATTTTTGAGTTCACAACTGTGCTGGTATATTTTAGTATCTCAAGACTGATCAGTGTGCTAAAATTTCACCCGCTCTTACCTTTTGCATCATCAGGAATTGCAGGGCACCATGCCAGGTCCCATCAGAGTTGACTCAAAGTAAAGAGGACTGAACCAGGAGGGTCCTGGAAGCCAGAGTCCTAGTTCCCGTGGACCCTCGCTGTGGGATTTCTGGCAAATAACTTACTCTCTTTGGGCTCTACTATCCTAATTTGTAAAATGAGTACACACCAAAGGTCCTTTGATTTTACTACAAGGACACTGAGTAGAAGCTGTCTGGGAAAATATTATCAGTGTCAAGGCTGTGTGTGAGCAAACTCTCCCTCTCTCTCTCACATGTGCACACACCCACACGTTCTGCTTAACTCAAAGGACGATATCTTTTAGACATGACCTAATTTTATTTAGGCTCAGGATCTTGTCAGTGTGGGTCTTCATAGTTGCTTTATACAATTAAAATATGTGATATGAGACCAGAGCTCAGACTTTATTATTATTAGTCATGCTCAAAAGAAAAAATAAGGAACTGATCGAGCGCACCATGATGGGTCATGAACAAAAAACACAATAAAGAATACTTTAAAAAAATGAAGCACCTCACGAGACGAAATATTAGTAATAGCACAATCTCTGAAATGTCAGAAGAGTTACATATAGAAAACTCTGGAAAGAAAAACACACTTAAATTGGAACACTTATCTATGGGAAAAAAGAAACAGTCATAAGAATATTGGCAAAGTATTATGATGAACATCTGCAATCTAGGCTTTAAATGATGATAATAATTGATATTAACAAGTGTTGCATACAATTTAGGACATGCATTTTTAAAACGTGAGTTTTAACCAGATAGATTTTAGACGTGACAGGCAGAATGGAAGATTAAAGTTAGAAGACCATCTACCCTCAGTGAAAAGAATACACTAGTCTCTACCTGGTAGGATAGGTATGATGTGTAGCCGTGTGGAAGCACAGCTGAAACCAAGCCAAAGCCCATCTCCTTCAGCTGGACAGGAAGAAATGAAAGTCCAGGAGAAGGCAGACAAGCATGAGGTATGCATCATGATGTGCAATCTTTCAAAACAGAATCAAAGAGGAAAATGCTCTGCTTCTCTTTCTCAAAATTAAGAGGGTCTACAGAGCTAACTTGTCTTTTACATACTCCTAACAAACATAATGTAGGAAAAAGGGAACGAAAAGTATTCCTGTTCATGGGGGCATCTCTCCTTATTTCACAATGGTTCACAAGATTTTGATTTTACTGTATCAGATAGAAGGAAATGAAGAAAACTAATATACACATTAAAGTACATTTTCTGCAAGGGGAATCAAAATTTCATAGTTTTTTTCAGACCAAATACATTCTATCTAATGATTTCTGAAATAGAGACTGGCTAAAAAGGAGGACCCTCTGTTCTACACTCACAGGCCAGGGCCTTTTATGTCACTTTGGAAATGTGAAGTTTTTTCTTTTTTTGGAAATGAAGATATTCACTTAAAAAACGAGTGACCTGGCCAAGCGCGGTGGCTCATGCCTGTAATCCCAGTACTTTGGGAGGCTGAGGCAGGCGGATCACAAAGTCAGGAGATCAGGACCATCCTGGCTAACACGGTGAAACCCCATCTCTACTAAAAAGACAAAAAATTAGGCGGGCGTGGTGGCGAGCACCTGTAGTCCCAGCTACTGGGGAGGCTGACGCAGGATGATGGTGTGACCTGGGAGGCAGAGGTTGCAGTGAACTGAGATCGCGCCACTGCACTGCAGCCTGGCCAACAGAGCGAGACTCTGTCTCAAAAAAAAAAAAAAAAATGAGTGACCTATAGAGAAGACAAATTAGGTTGTCCTCAGAGCCATTAGCTAAAATAATAGTCTTTCTGCATAATGTAGCTTTGGTATCTCTTCTAAGATTATATGTACGTGCAAACAGCAACCGTCACTCCAGTTTCTTCCTTAAGAAAAAGTGACTTCTTCGTTGTCAACAATCAATCATGCCAGCTACCGGCAAAGGCATTTGGTGATGGGGCTTCTTTCCAGGACTATGAAAATTTGCTTGTAGTGAGAATCCTGACAAGTGTAGTAATGTTTCCTTTTCAGCTGCCTAACTGGACCTGCACATGTCAGGTAGAAGGACCCCTGACAGAGAAATTCCATACTTGGCCATCTTGAAGGAGTGGCAGTACAGAAGGAAGGTAGAGAAGGAGGGTGTTTCTCCTCCGGCCCAGTCATGGTGCTCTAGTATGGCATGCACTCAGCAGATTTCCTTCAGAAGGGCTACACTGACTCTTCCACCACTGGCCTGTGACTCAGGTTAATTAGCAAATGCTATTCTGTCCCTTCCAGATGGACTCTGCTTTCGTTATTTTTCTGCTACTTAAAATAGAAGGCTCATTTGGTCCCGAAGTAATCAAAAGGCAAATGCCGTTGTTCATTGCATACACAAATATGAATCCAACTTAATACATGGATATTTTTGTTCCATTACCTACTTTTGAAGATAGGTAAATTGTAGGGTCTAATTTTTCCAGGAAGCCTTCATTACACCATCTTTCCCTCCTTAGAGGGGACTTTGATGATCTAAGCCAGGCTTCCAGGGCCAAAGCTCAGTTGAAATCTAGGGAAGCAAAACAGTTAGATTGTGTTTGTCACAGTAATGCCAGGCAAAGACCTTACATGACAGAAAATTGTGTGCTGCTGGACAAATTGACTTTGCTAAGAAGCTGAATGAAACTGACTCACTCATGATCCATTAGGCAACTGGCTGGAATCCAACAGGCTAGAAAATAGCTACACAGAATAAATCTTTGCGTCTGTTGCCAGAGGCCAACTGTGCTAAATTCTCATAGTAAATGTATGTATAGGTAGTTTTGACCCTGTCCTGAGAACACTTAGCACACACACAAAAATCACTGATTGTATTTGGAAAATACTTCAAGTCATTATGCATATTAGAATTGGGCTTTGAAGGCTAATTAAGTTATGTAAATAAAGCAAGAAGAATAAGAAATAGACCTTAAAGGTTTATTGAGTTGTTTTAGATTAGAACAGTCTTATATACATGGTGGATGTTCAATAAAGGTATTGCACTACTAGCTATGAAGATGATGATGACACGATAAAGTCAATTATCTTTTCTTTAGGAAAAACAAGATACACACAATCCGTTTTTAATTATCAAGGCAGAAAGCAACCCAAATATTCATACGAAAAGCTAAAAGAAGGATCTCGCTAACGTATTTCAGTAACAACTCCCTAATCAGCAGGAGAAGAATACAAATTTAACTACTTAATCACACCAATAATTCCCCTAACTTCTTTGCTGTTCTTCCTTCATTTAACTTTTGCACGATCTCACAACTCAAAAAGTTACATTTTCCCAAAGTTTCAATCAGTTGAGGAAGAGTACATGAAGTTTTTAAAAACATTGCTCTATTTGTCACAATAAATATCTTTATCCATTCACTAGTATACAGAAAATTTTGTGGTTGCAATTGCAATTCCCTTTTTTCTCAGATCATTTTAAGACTCTGGGTTTCTTAACAGCATGACTAGTGCAATTTGGAGAAATGTGGACCTGGAAAAATAGATATGTTTGGGGTGGTATTATCAATAGGGGAAATGGAGCACTGCGTGGAGTGCAGAGTCATGAAGAGAATTTGCACCTCACCTATTATTGTTTGTTTGTTTGTTTTGTGTTTTTGAGACAGCGTCTGGCACTGTTGCCCGGGCTGGAGTGCGGTGCCGTGATCTTGGCTCACTGCAACCTCCACCTCCTGGTTCAAGAGATTCTCCTGCCTCAGCCTCCCAAGTAGCTGGGGTCACAGGCACCCACCACCATGTCTAGCTAAATTGCTGTATTTTCAGTAAAGACGGGGTTTCACCATGTTGACCAGGCTGGTCTCGAACTCCTGACCTCGTGATCCACCCGCCCTCATTCAAGATAACACTAAGACAACACAAAGTGTTGGGTTTACAGGTGTGATCCACTGCGCCCAACCTGCATCTCACCTTTTAATGTGAGTGAAAATGAAATTTATAGATTGTCTTTTCTTGGGAGAGTTAGGATTAATAAATGGCTCACACACACACACACACACAGAGTGAGAGAGAAAGAAACAATAAAATCTCCAAGTTTCCATGTAACTAATAGAAGAGATTCCATAGATAGCAGCCAGATACTCCTACTAAGAATATAAAATAAAATCACCTTAAATTAAATTTCTAATTATTTCCTTTGTGATCACCAGCTCAGCCAAGTACCAAGAGCCCTGATAAAGAATCATTCTGCTCAAGGTTACTGTTGATATTCCAAAAAAAAAAAAAAAAAAAAAAAAAAAATGCTATGTGTGTATCTTTCTTGCTTTCTTTACATATCCATGGAGTTTATCTCCACCAGGTGATCTACAGGTGGTGATTTTAATGCTTTGGAGTCCTGGACTTTTATAAACTATCACTGGCTCGGAGTTTTGAAGCCTAGAGAAAATGGAGCAAGGCCTAAAATATTGGGTTCCGTGTCTTGCAGCGATACCACCTACTACCCTGGGAATGAATGCAGCAGGAGGTACTTAGCAGAAGCCTCCACTGTCCTTACAGCATACATCTCTGGTGGATGGTCCAGTCATGATAAACTTGCAATACAGTAGGTCCAGTTTGGCTGGAGCACAGCAGACATTTTCACATGGTGCTGGGTGAGTGGAGGAATCACTGAAGCAGCCTCAGGGGTCAGGGACTTGCTGTGAGGGGCGGGGGGAGAAGTAGACCATGGGACCAGTGGAATTCAGGGTTCTTGGGATCCTGTAATTACTTCAAAAGATGAAATCTGGTCTTACTGTTTATGTAAAAAACAGTAGGATTTCATTTGGAGAAAACAGTCAAGTGCTTTAAAAATTTGAATTTTAAAAGCATTGAGATCTAAATCAGCATGGAGTAGCTGGTTCTATTGGACCCCCTCATTAAAGATAACACTAAGTCAATAACCTCAAAGTTGAAGGTGTATCAAAGTGTATCAGGAAGGACAAGGTCATTCTAGAATGCTTTCCTTAAGATAGACCTGAAGTCCTAGATTGAACCCAGAACCAAAGCAGCTTCCTACTGGTTCCTCTCTTCTAAACCAGACAATGATCCAATTCATGCAATTAAGATTAGAACAGAAGCTAGCACATTTTCAGAAGCAAGAGGTAGGACTGACTCTGACTAGGACATTATCTATGACATGTATGTGAAATTCCATACTTTGTCAGGGTTTCATACTCAAGCCATGAGCTATATTATTGGTTATGAAAAAGATGTGAACCAGCTAGCAGGTAAATGAAATGAAAATATAGGTTTTTATATTTCACATATAAATATGCATATTCCATATACATATATGTATACACATAGCATTACATTGTTACATATACATATGTGTATACCTGTTACATTAAGTATATGTATATATGTAATTTGCTTCTTCATTAATAAGTAAGCCAAAAAAGAGATCTCACTGCAAGGAGACAGAACAATTTTTTAAAAGCACAACTGCTGGTATCTCAGCTCTCCACAAGAATATAAAAGGCAAATACTGTCAGAAGAAAAAAACAGAAACAACAACAAACAGCCATTTATTAAGTTGCCTCAGTCCAAGTTTAGTTCTAGAAGCAACCTTTGTTCATTCTTTATGTTATTTTCAAATATTAAGAAAGAAAGGTAATTTTTATCACGTCACATTTATGAACAACACACAGTCCATGAACTCTTCCTTTTTTTTTTTCTTCTTTTTTTGGTTTCTCTTATTATTGCCACGATCCTAGTTTTATCTACAAACTGCTGACCACTGGAGTCCATACTACAAAAGCAGATATTATGAGAATCTGTGAGGCAAAAGATCTTATCATGAAACTTTTGCAAATTCTACTACTTGATCACAAAAACCTAAACTATACAAATAATAGGCTCACTTTTTCTTGGACAGTTCTACAGTTGGCTGTATGGTTACTTTTTAGTCATATCAATTCCTTTGGGTATTCAAGATACTATCTTGCTTTTCTTGGCTGCAGCACTCCCTCTTGGAAAACATCTGGGCCACAAGGCACATGTTGTGTTTGAGATTATGGTGTGACGACCCTAGGAGGCCAACCAGAGCCTAGACAATATAAGAACAAATGCAATGCAAAGTAATTCAACATTTCAAATGCCTAATAGATGAACCAGAAGCAAGCTGTGGTTTCAGGAGTATAATAAAAACAGGAACAGGAATTCATACAGATTCAAACTGTTCTAACAGTAAAGAAAATATACATTAATTTTTATTAACGAACAACCTAAAGCAACAATTGCTTTAATAATGTTACTTAAGTAATTGTTGAAAAAATGTCACTGTTATTACACTGGCTCTAACTAGGGATTGGAAAAAGATTTTCTGGGAGTTTTAACTGAGGTACGAAACTCCTTGCATGTCAGTATTAGGTATTCATTCACAATTCAACAAATGTTTATTGTGTACATACTGCATGAGGGGCTGGGGTTGAGCAGAGGGGAGGTGGACAGGTGAAGATGAAAAGTAATAAATGGTAATGATGATTTGATCATGGGGTTTTTGACTGAAAAAGTTTACAGAGTGATAAGAAAAATAAGGCACATTCGAAGATAACCATTTTAAAAAGCTGCTTTTGACAAATCCTTATAGCTGGGAATAAGGGCCGTATCTGCTCCATGTTTTGAAAGATGGGTATAATGTCAATTAATGGGAGCTGGTTATGGGGCACAGCAGTTCAGGTGAGTTGAGCGGCTCACGTGGGAAAAGCCATGAAAAATACAGAGCACTGAAGGATCATGGATCTAAGAGCTGCATGTTTTGTATGTATGTTAGTCACTTAATTCTTTCTTCCTTTTATTCACATTAAACACATTAGTAGCCTTATGCCTGGTTTTCACATGATTTTCCTTTCTGTATACCATCAAAACTCATTCCTGTTTTCTTCTGTAAGATCTAGCTGTAACGTTAAGGGAGTTCATTTCTCCTCTTCTCTACAGCAGCTACGTAACCACCTGATATAGTTTGGATATTTGTCTGTACCCAAATCTCATGTTGAATTGTCATCCCCATTGTTGGAGGTGGGACCTGGTGGGAGGTGACTAGATCATGGGGGTGGATTTGAATCCTGACCTCAAGCAATCTTCCCATCTTGGTCTCTGAAAATGCTGGGATTATAGGCATCAGCCATCACACCTAGTCTATTTTTTAAAATAGTTTTTCATTCACACATTTTAATAAAAATGTTCAGCACAAGGATAAAGAGCTTTACTTGTACTTTTACATACCCCTGAGCTGCAGGTTGACTACAGTTATGATTATATTCAATGTAACTATTTACTCTATCTTTCACAAGAACAGCTTGTGGTTTGGACCTAGTGATGTTCTCATGATCCTCATGGGAGAGGCAACCACCATTCCTATGTGAATTCAGATCATCTCCCCAGACAACCAGAGAGTCCCTGCCTGGGAGCAGCATGGTCTCGGCTAATGGTTCTGAGCTTCTGGCTTTCCACTGGCAATGGATCACCTCCCTAATGGCGCTTCCTCCTCACAGTGTGTTCAGACTCAGGCTTAGCTTTGCTAATGTTGTATGTGGTTTCTGGTTTTCCCTTTTCTTTCTCCGACCTTTGGAATAACTTCAAGTGACTTCAGATGATAGTGTTCTGTTGCGGCTTCTTTCAATGCACATACCCACTTCGGCCACCATCCATCCATCATCTAGTCACCCACCTTCCTCCTGAAATAGTTTGTGTAAAATTCCCACAGATGATACCAGTACAACCTTGTTTCCCCCTTTATTGAGGAAGGGATAAGAAGAACACATTTTATATTTCACTAATTCTTGGTAGCTTTCCTTGTCTCTTTTACTCTGCTAATTATCTTTTCTATTCTAGTAATACAGAGTGGTATGCTAAAGTGGTTGCACGTGGTTGATACATCTTTCTATAGATCAGGCTTTTTAAAAGAAATATCAATGCTCCCAAAGACTCCTCAATCTGGCACCCATTCAAGAAGAAGATTATGAAGAAGTTAGCATCTGATACCATACAGGTTCTTGCATCCAGATTCAAACACTGGGTTAATTCAAATCAGTTCCTAACTTCAGGGCTAGCTGGCTACACCTCCTGTGCTTTGTGGTATCACTGTATCATTAATACCAAATGATGTGTCTTCATGGAACTCCCTGAGCTTGGCCCATACATTGAGCACATTTTTCTCCAGCTCTTGTGAGTCATTACTGATACTCTTAGGCACAGAACAGGTCTGTCTCATAGTCTCCCGGGCTCCTGCATCTAAACCTTGCTCAATGTACTCCATCTCTAGACAGCCTTGTCATTTGCCTTATAGAATCAGAGGACTGGATTTAACAGGGGGCTATCCAGGTTAAAATCACCTTCCTTTAACTGTCAATATCTCTTAAATGGTAATCAGGTATCCCACAAATAATCTTGTATCCGAGGAAGGAATTTCTTTTATACCTTCTGAGTTATTTTAAATCTGGGGCTGACACATGAAGAAACAATTTTCTTCTCCTGTCACTACCGGCCCTGTCTCTCTGACTTCACTCATTGTGGCACAGGTCCAAAGATCTCATTTAGCTGTCATTTGAAGGAAAATATTATTTCCAGCTATCCTCAGTTTTTCTTTAATGTATCATCCCTAATGGGATATAGGAAAACTTTATTTCCATTTCTTTTTCTCACCTTTTTGTTTGATTTTCAGTTCAGGCTCCCTTTTTTTTTTTTTTTTTTTTTTTTTTTTTTTTACCTTTCAATATGAGTAGTGCTTATAATTTGGAATCCTAGATTTTTTTTCTTTTTGCCAAATATTTTGTCTCCTTATGGAAGAAGTAGCAAAGAGTCATATTGGTAACATATTTGCCACAATCAGGGAGACAGCACTAACCAGAAGTAAAAAAATAAGGAGGTTTAATAACTTAGACTAGACCACAGAAAGAAATGCTTAAGGCAGCAATTATAATGATAAAAACACAACTGTATCTTTCTTTGTGCTCTAACTTTATAATAGGGAGTCAAAATTATAGAGAAAGCTATGTATTCCAAAAATTAGAAACTATAAATACTCAAATATGTTTGAAAGTAGCATCAGATAGGGTCAAATTCTCACATAGTGTGAGTTACTTTCTTCAGGTTCTTGAGCTGGAAGATTCCATTTCTGTGGGATCATTCCCTAGTGGAACTGGATTTCCTCAGATCTCCTTTCTCTCAAATCCCTGTTGGAGGAAGCCCTCTGCATGCACCACTCTGAATTTGGCTCATGGATTGACCACATTTTCCTCCACTCTTATGAGTCATCAGCTAGATGGTGTGAAGCACAAAGATTTTTAGTGTTCTTTGTAGATATTTTTTTGTATTATTATTTTAAAGTTGAAAAGAACATTAGAAACACTTGAGACTAGTTGCTGACACACTGTACACGAAGATTTGCTAGGAATCTATTACATTGTTTCCACAAGCAATTCTCAGTGGAAGATGAGGCAGTCAAAATCTTAGAAGTCTAGGGACAAATATCAGAATTTGCTTGTGGTGGAGGTGGAGGTAGGATTGTGGAAGGAAAAGAGTTGGGCTGTGTCTGCAAAATGTCTCCTCCAAGATTCTGACAAGTCTCCAAGAGAGGAGATCCCTCGCTTTCATTTTAGCTGACAATCACTGATTTAGACTAAGTTCCTCCAAAAGAATAAATTGAGGCCCCACCACGCTGTGACTCCCCAAATGTAATTAAACTAGTGATAGTGGCAGAGCTGAGATGTGAATTCAGGCTTATTGACTCTCTAGTCAAATCATTTTTCCTATAAACCCTGTTTTAGTTTGTCTAGATGTAAGAATATTTAGTACTAAAGAATTTGGAGGCAGAATAATCCTCAAAAAATTTTAAATTGTTTTTTTATAGTCACATTCCTGTGCTGATGAAAATACTCTGTATGTTGACTGAATCAAGGTCAATATCTTGCTTGTGATACTGTTCCATGGTTTTGTAGAATGTTACCATTGGGGAGGATGGACAAAGGGTACAGGGATTCTCTCTGTATTATTTCTTACAACTGTACGTATATCTACAATTATCTCAAACTGAAAAATTATGTTCAGTTAAAAAAAATGTATTGGAATTTTCAGCTAGACTCACTGTAAACTAGGATATGTATTTTTTTTTTCCTGAAAACACCAGGAGTGTCAAAACTGTCAAAAATTTTATACCATCTACCTAATTACCTCTCTGCTTTTACAACTAATTTCCTAGCTATCGCACAATAAAATGTTGAAATGGACATGAGCTGTCAAAAAAATCAATGCTAAGCATTGACCAAAGTTGTCTGTTCAAATTTGAAAAGTAGAAAGGTTCCCCCATAAATATTTGAGGAAACTATTAACTTTAAAAAAAGAATGATATTATAGAACTGTTTCCTCAAATAACACCTCTTGTGGTTCTCTTAATAGTAAAAAACATGTGAAAAAAGAAGGCAAAATAATATAAATGGAAGATGATGACACTTCAATTCCATTAAAGTGTAAATAATTTATCAACATAAAAATAACTTACCTGTACAAAGGAAAAGGTAAATCCCTGCTAAAATCACTTTTTTTCCTACCTCTCTATTTAAAATTGGAATGCCTCTTAAGAAATAAGGAGAATCATCTTATTTTGATGACACAGGTCAAAAGCAAAAATCAAATATTTTTTCCTGTATCTCTTATATACAATAATTATATACAATAATTCTTTAAATGTAGGTAATGTTTAAAGAGATCTGAGTATAAGCATGACAAAATTTTTTAAAACGGTAATGTGCCTTCTGATTTGTTACCATTGCCTCTACACCCTAAGGATTCTAGAACTTACTATTTTTTTTTCTTTGAGATAGAGTCTCGCTCTATTGTTCAGACTGGAGTGCAGTGTCTGGATCTCTGCTCACTGCAAACCTCCGGAGTAGCAGGGATCACAGGCGTGTACCACTAT
Source organism: Trachypithecus francoisi (assembly GCF_009764315.1). Lineage (NCBI taxonomy): Eukaryota > Metazoa > Chordata > Mammalia > Primates > Cercopithecidae > Trachypithecus > Trachypithecus francoisi. The sequence goes on along the minus strand of NW_022681431.1, from coordinate 20,460,183 downwards.
ACCTGGCTAGTTTTTTTGTATTTATAATAGAGGTGTGGTTTCACCATGTTGGCCAGGCTGGTCTTGAACTCCTGGTCTTAAGTGATCCACTCACCTCAGTCTCCCAGAGTGCTAGCATCACAGGCATGAGCCACTGCGCCTGCCCAGAATTTTTCTTTTTTTTCAAGAAGCAAATTAGAAGAGCTCAGGGTTTTGTATAACAGTAATTTAGACCAGGATCCTGGCTACAATGCATGTTGAGTCAGCAGGAGACAATGACAATATCCAAACCCAGGTAAAACATAACAGCATTTCATGAGTATAAGGGCATTATAGAAAGGTAACCAAAGAGATGGTTGGCTTAAGAAGAACATTTTCTTCTAATCTTAAAAAGTAGGAAGGGTTGGAAGACTTCCCCTATGTAGGAAGGAGGAGAAACATTAGGATGAATTAGCATGAGGCAACCCTTCTCCTGGCAGAATTGCAGGCTCCAATAAAACATGGGGGTGGCAGAATGTGGAGTCTGAATATCCTTTGTGAATGAACAAATGGGATCCTATTTTTGTCTTCATGAAAGCTACTATGCCAAAAAGTGCATTCTCTTTGGTGATTCCACCCTTTCCATCTCTTTTGTTAGAGGGAGACTGTGAACTAGTTGATGCCAATTTGCATTTAGAGTCAATTTCCAAAGACTGACACTGAATCTTTCTGCAAATGTTTTCCTTAAATTGTGTTGTTCTGCAGTGCGGAGCCTCCCTGACAGTACTATAGCCCATGTTTCCTTGCTTTATGGCAATTTACATCAACACAAGCCCTGAACACTGTCAACTGACATAACATACTAAAGCAAAGAATAAATAAACATGAAAATTGACCCTGTTGGCTTCTGGTCATAAACACAGAAATGGCAAGGTTCTCGTTTGTCTGCCTTTAACAACAATGTGTTTCTTTATAAAGCTGATCCAAAAATTTTAAACTAATTTTAAAAAGTCAGAATTCTTTTCATGCATAAACAATAGCTAAAGCCTTTAAATTAAAATTGCCTTCTCGAAATGGCTGTGTTAGTATTTATTATTATAAAGATAAAAGGTTATATATAAAATTACACTGTAAGTATAGTTGACATTGTTATTAGGCTACATTGTTTTTGGTTCCAAAGTTTATCTAGGAATTTTCTTAAATATTTGTAAAAAATAGCATGTGCTCTATAAATCAGTTTAGATAAGATGCATATTTCTTACTCCAAACTAAGTTATTATGCAGGAGAATTGCTTAAAATACAACATAAGTTTTCTTACATAAATTTTCTATAAATTACAGATTTACAACAGTTTTCATTTCTAGAAGCCTTACCACAATGATTTATTATTCTAATATTTTATACATGTAAAAATAAAAGCAGTATACACTTGGGATATAGCACCTGCGGCCTTGCCCATGACAACTGTTAGATATATTCCAAGTGGCAAAACAGTCTATGGCTCTGTAGAATATTACGTTTAACTTCTAGAAACCAACTAATGTATTTAGAAAAATTAAAAGCTGGCATCAGATGCAGGTATTATATAACTAATGGTATTACAGGGATTAGTTTACTCATGACTAAGGTTTAATGAATTTACTACATGTTTAAGCATCATAAAATCTCTTTTTAGTCACGACATACTGAAAACCACAAACCTGTATTGTGATCATGGGAAGACAGATGATCACAACCAAGGTGACTTTTTAATAATACGTAAATAAGGTACAGACATTTAAAACGCTGAAAATCTAAATATTTATCAATGTTGCCTAAGGCACATGAATGGGTGATTCATCATAATAATAGCATCATAATTATAAAAATAGCATCATAATTTCCTAAGCTTCTAAATCACTTGATTACCTACAAAAAATAATTACACTAATTTTGATTAAGGCGAAAACTTTCCAATCATTTTGTCACTCACATTTTATCTGTAACTGATTTATTGAACATATAAAATGAGATCAATGAAAATAGTCACATTTATTTTTATCTGATCACAATTGTCATTATATCTGGAATACGTGCCTTGCACATAGCAGGTCCTCATTGAATAGGTACTTAAAGAATGTATTACTCCATGTTCATGTTAACTCTATCTATCTCATTTGGCAATGAGATTTGGAAATATTCAACATTTACTTCCTGGCAAGTATTTTGTGATGCCTTTAAAGTCCCTCCCATATCTGTGTAAGGGACCTTAATAAACAGGTCACTGTCTATTTCATGTCATATACACTAAAATCATTATACATGTTTATTTGCAGACAGTTTCCTGTAAGGGTCCCAAACTTGCTAGAATTGCAGCATTTGTGTAAGTGACAATGTACCAAGAGTTAATTATTATGAAACTTTGTTTACAGATGTTTCGCAAGTAACTGTAAAACTGTTTTTTGTTGTTGTTGTTTGGTTTTGTTTGGTTTAATTATTAATTCATCACTGTGTAAAAGATGCTGGTATCAATATATTCTCCATGTAGTTCTATGCTATCTTATTATACTTTATAATATTGACAACACTTTGCTATCCTTAGTTCTCAGTTAATACATTTCAAAATGGGATGCAATACATAGGAAAACGTGCAGAAGAAGGGAGAGTGCAGAGTGAGTTAATAAAGAATAATGAATTTCTGCCTACGAAGAATTTCTTAAGGCAGAGACATTTCATTGTACTTAAAAAGGCTCACTGATGATACAAGAACACATAAAGAACCTTTTGCTTTGTCTGACTAGGGCATGCATTTTGATTTCCCACTCTAAACGTACCAGCAGTGACTATATTTTACATTTAGTCACTTCTTTTCCACAGCAATTATCTATAAAATCTATTTTGCAGATTACCAGAAAACTTTCATCAGTATTCATGACAACACTGACATACTCTTCATTTGTATAGCTGATTCCTACTCTCTTCCCTGAAAGGAGAGGGTCCTCCAAGTGCTACGTTTGGCCAGCATTATTTAATACAGAGTAATGGAGAGAAAACTGGCTTTGCAATCAGACAGATCTGATTTTCCATCTTTGGCTTCATAATTTATTAACATAATCTTTTTTTTTTTTTTTTTTTTTTTTTTTTTTTTTTTTTTTTTTTTTTTTTGAGACGGAGTCTCGCTCTGCCACCCAGGCTGGAGTGCAGTGGCTGGATCCTGGCTCACTGCAAGCTCCGCCTCCTGGGTTCACGCCATTCTCCTGCCTCAGCCTCCCGAGTAGCTGGGGCTATAGGCGCCCGCCACCACGCCCGGCTAATTTTTTGTATTTTTAGTAGAGACGGGGTTTCACCGTGTTAGCCAGGATGGTCTCAATCTCCTGACCTCGTGATCCGCCCACCTTGGCCTCCCAAAGTGCTGGGATTACAGGCGTGAGCCACCGCGCCCAGCCTATTAACGTATTCTTATGCTTGTTACAGAACATCTTAGATACTTGTTTCCTATCAGTAAAGCAGGATGGTATCACATATTTTACTCTATTACTTTGAAGAATTAAAAAAATACCTAGGCAATTCATTCATTCATTCAATACACTGGATGATTGGGATACAGAGATAAATAAAATAATGCCTCTATCCTCCTAAAGAAGCTTATATTTTAGCAGAGGAAGACAAACAAGGAAGTTTAAGGGCATTATAATAAACTTTGGTACTGGGCACATTGGGAGTAAAAAGGAAGAAACAGAACATTCTGGGTAAGGGAAGGATATCAAGAAAGATTTCAGAGAACGTTACCTTTGACGAAATCTTAAAAAAGTCCAGTCCTGTCATCAATAAATGGTTACCATTGCTATTATTAACATTATCATCTATATTATGTCTCTCCTTCAGTCACCCATGGCTAAATCTCCATGTTCACAGAAATCAGGTTCTCATACTGGCAAACTGGATCATGCCTCAATAAACTGGATTTATTTAAGTTGCATACAGAATCAATTTACTATAATTAATTGTGCAGTAATCTATGTAGCCTGATCCACTCAGCACTTGCCTGGACCTTCCTGGTTTTAGCACTGAACATTCAGCATCCCAGGTACCCCTCGGTATCAGTTTTAAAACTCAAAGTTCCCTGTCCTCGGCAAACGGGCAATTGGTCACCCTAGGTCTATATTAATGGTTAATGTGGCTTAAATTATTATTTTCCATTCCACCCACGGTGCATTCATTTTGATAATGTGGAACTGAAGATAATTTCTAGTCAACCAACTATCATCAGACACATTAGCAATCATCTTTTACTGAGGACATGGTAATTATGTTAGACATTGTACCTAATTCAACTCATTACTTTAATTCATAGTTAAAAGCAATGAAGAGTAAATCTGAAGGATTAACCAAAAAGTAAAAATGTCATAGGTTAATTTACAAAATATCATCCTCAATGTCAACAATAATGACGTTTTATTATTTTGAAATTTATCACTTTATCTTTTAAAATACTAGAAAGGAGGAAGGTAATAATAACCTTCAGGAACGGAGACACTTATATTAGCTCGCAGGGATAAACACATTTGTAAGTGCATTAGCAATAATTTCCTTCATTCTGATCACAATGAGTGTGCTTCCATGTAAGAATATCTGAACTCATTATTTTGCTTTCAGGTGAATATATAAGATGAGAAAAATCAATTCAGCCTTTACTCACTATATGCCAAAATTAAGCCATTTTCACTGACTTGACCAGTCTGACTTCTTTAAAAAGTAGGTATCAGATTATTTTGGTAAGAAATGCCTAAACACTCAAATCAATCTTGAATAGTAGTATGGTATCTGGTAATGTAGATTAATTTATACAACAGTGGAGGAAACGAGTCCATTCGACTTTGTCAGTGTATTAGGGTAAAAAATAAAGTGACAGTGTCTTTGAGAGAGCTAAATGCTTAATTTTTTGAGAACAATAACTATATTATCATGCAAAGATAGTCACTGGGCCATAAATGGAGGGTATGGACTGCTATTATGATTTTCAATTTGGAAAAGCTGCATTTCATTTATAACATTAAAACTACTATTTAGAAAATACACATGTACTATATATTGTTAAGGATTTAACTACTATCAATACAGTTAAATTGCTGGCATTATGCTCTGGAATTCCAAAAAATATGATAGTTACAGGACATTTTATCTTTTATATACAAGAATCAGCATGAAAATACTAATCAGTCATTTGTCTAGAACAGACAGCTTATTATATCTGAGTACAGATATTTCCTTTTTCCTTTTATTTTATTTTGGGATGATGTCTTGCTATGTTTTCCAGGCTGGACTTGAACTTCTGGACTCAAGTGATCCTCCCACCTCAGCCTCCTAGTGAGTTGCTGGAACTATAAGCACACAGCACCCAGTCAGGCTACTTTTTTTTATGCCATTTTTTTTCTTGTAGTTTTCAACTTTCATCCTACCCAAGCGGTTGCCAGTGTTTAAAAGCCAAACTTTACCCAGCTCAATTCACCAATAAATTAAAACTTTTTCTGAGCTATTAAAATTACAGGAAAAAAACCTCTCGTAATACATGGACTTAAAAGATAGCACATTCAGCATGGGTTAATTTTGCACTAGTCTGGGTGCTGCGCATGTGATAATCTGTCTTTCACATAAAGCAATGAAAATGGTTATCTACTTATTGTCCCTACCGGTGAAGTGGTATTAATTAATTTCACCAAAGCCCGGAAGTCCAATTTAACCTCCTTTATTCTTATGCTAATTGCTCTGAAGAAGGTGAAGCAATTGATTGAGACAGGAGCTTATTTTAAAAGCCTTGTATATAATGAGAGTGCTTCTGAGCATTCATTAAAGCTGACCATCATATAATACTAGTGATGAGCACTTTAAAGAACCCGTAATTGGACTCAAACAGAGTGAGAAAGTCAACACTAGTCATTTTCTACAAGTGTAACAGAAAAAAAAAAAAAAAAGTCTATGTTAGGTAGGCTAGAGGACCAAAAGCCAAAATATCTGATACTGACAGCAATCTTAGATCACAGGTGACATTTACATTACTATTAGTTTCTTTGCTTCCCAAACCTGTAGCACAATTCTCTGCCATCTCTCCACTCTGTCCTTTGTTAAGTAGCTTATTTCAGATAGGTGACCTGGGACATTAGCGGAAAGAAAGCAAATCCAGTGAGACTTCTATGATGAGCTGTTGTAAAATGTGAATTTATATTCCACTTGACTTGAAAAGAATTTAAATGTAATTAAATCTCTAAAAGGGATTTTTTATGTCCATCATCCCAGGAAACAGTTAATATGCATGATTCACCCATATAGGAGATAAAAATAGCATTTGTCAGTAATATAATATGATCAAAAACCATTGCGGAAAAACCAATGAGTTTAGAGGATTTTTGTAAATAGAATCTAAATTGAAAAGATGATGTGCTATAGCAGAGGACAGCAAAGTTTGTGTTTCTTAATAATAGGCCTGATTAGCTATACTTGATATAGGAAAGAACCACTGGTGAAAAAAAAGTTTTGGTCCTTGTTAGAAACGTGCTTACTTTTAACTGCATAAGTGTGATTTGTGGGGTATGGCAAATTGGAAGGAGAGGCTGCTAAATTTTGCTTTTAGTTCTGTGGTCTGAATGGCCTGCTAGGCAAGTGGAAATTGTTTGCAGGAGTATTTTTAAAGCATCTGGGAGAAATTTTAGAAAAAATTCCAGAAAATATAAATGATTGAATAATTTTTTTTTTTTTTTTTTTTTGAGACAGGGTCTGGCTCTGTCACCCAGGCCGGAGTGCAGTGGCATGATCTCAGCTCAGTGCAACCTTGCCTTCCAGGCTCAAGTGATTCTCCTATCTCAGCCTCCCAAGTAGCTGGGACTACAGGAGTGTGCCACCATGCCTGGCTAATTTTTGATATGTTTTGTAGAGACAGGGGCTCCCCATGTTGCCCAGGCTGGTCTCAAACTCCTGAGCTCAAGTGATCCACCCATCTCAGCTTCCCAAAGTGCTGGGATTACAGGCATGAGCCACTGAGCCAAGCTGAATGAAATTCTTGTAACTTATAAAGATTCTGAAGGAATCATAATTTATTTTAATAGTTATCTGTAACATCCATGCTATAGAAAGATGGCTTAATTGTCCAACTTCTTTAAATGATCTGACTTAATTACAGAAGAAAAGAAGTTAGGCAGTATTTGGGAAAGAGTCAACTTAAGTATTTACTAATAAATTTCAAAATTATTCACCTGTTTGAAGAGGAAGATTTGATTCATGAACTTTAAACTTCAGGATTATCATACATTTTACATATTTTTCAGTCTCTCTCTATATACTCTTGAGGTAAACAAAAAAGCCAATCATTAAAAAAGTATCTCCTAAGAACCTAGCACATGCAAAACACTGTGGATGATGACATGACAAAATCTTTACTTTTTATAGAATTTATTCCTACATTAGAGTCAAGGAGACAATAATTTATTTAAATAATATTATTTAATATTAATTGACTTAACCATCCTCACTTGAATAGTGACATAAATCTCATACTTAAACCCCATTTCTCATCAGTTACTGTAAGTGGAAGAAACCTAGGCACGTGAGACAAAACTTAGATGTTGATTGTTGTTCTTCCTATCAGTACCACGTTGCAGGAACTGGGATGACTGCCCTGATTATGAATACTAGACATTCCCCAGGCACCCAGGACAAGGTGAGAACAGAGAAGCTGCATAACTCAATCCACGCCACTCTGATAAAACCATAGCCAATATTGACTAAGTGTCAGCCGTTGTTAAAGTTTACAAAATCCTGCACATCCATCATTTCATTGAACCTTTACAGCTAACCTGAGAAAAGTATATTAGTTTTATAGGTGGGAAAAACACGAAAATGCTAAAATTTAAACAGATTGCCAAGGGTCACAGGAGCAGTAAATGGTGGAGTGAGAATCAAAACCTAGGTTAACAAACTTCTGTTATATTGAGAAATATAGAACATAATTATGAGAAAGACAACCCAAGTGGCAGTAAATCTGCCACTGAAGGTGGCAGCCAGACAGCAAAATATTGCAAAACTCCACCTTTCCAAGTGTGCAAAGCCCCCCTGGGGTCATGGCCACCTGTTGTGGTCCATGATCACTGACTTATTGGGAGCAAGTCTCCAGGTAGCTTTCCTTGGCACCTTCCCCAAACCACTGAGGCCATCCCTTAGAAAGAGTGGGAGTCACTGACTTGGGTGTTACCAGACGGTATCAGTTAGGTGGCCACTAAAACATCAAAATGAGGCAGATGGGCTTGGCTGTGTTGCGGTACTGACCTTCATGGCGACACTCATCTGTTATGACTATTGAAATAACAATAATTGCTACTATTTCCATGATTATTATTATTGTCATGATCTCAGGCATATATCCTAAATAAGTTAGTGAAAGAGCTGGCTAAGTATCTAAGTGTCCCTGATTCTCTTGATTTGTGGTCATTTGAGTCGAGAATGGTTAGAAATTTCTATTTAGTTAGTAAATTCAAGCAAGGCCAAATTAACATGACAAACTAACTTGAGAATTTCACATACAAAAGAGTATGTATTTAATTTAATCAAATAATTAATAAACTAACATATTTTACCATATTTTATTGATAACTAAAAAGCTGTGCTATAAATGCCTTTTTGTAATAGTTCTCTTTCTTCCTCTTCCTAACAATCCCCCTAGACACCCATATACGTGCATATCAAGCTAGTATCAAGTACTTATCTCTATTCCCGAATCTCAAGCACTTAAAACAGTTCTGGAATATAGCTGTTGCTCAATAAAAGAATAAATATTTTAACTAAGCAGAAATGATAAAATTCAGATAGCCTAAAATTTGAATTAAATATTTTACTCTTTGAATAACAGCCAAGGTGTTTTTATCTATAGACAAGTAAACTACTCTCATTCAAATCTGAGTAACAAGTACTTTTTAGAGAAAAAGAAAAATAAAGTCTCAATGAAAAGTCAGATTGACGAAGTCTTGAACTAGGCCTAAGAACATTCACAAAAGTGCTTCTCTTAATGTGTAAGGAGTCTAAATCAACATTCGCTTATAATTTTTAAAATACCTATTGCAAATAACTAGATCTGTGCTGTGGAGGAAGAATGTTCTTTGTCAGTGCAAACCAAACAAGAAACAGCATGGATTCAAAATTCTCAAGAAAAAAATATATAGCTTGGTTTGGGTGGGTGACAGCAGAAACACTAGAGAATAATTTTCAACCAGAACATATATGAATGTGATCTTGCTCTTTTTACGGCCAGTAACATGAATAACACCATGATTTTGTACAGTGTCCAATTCAGTACCATGAGAGCCATTTCCTCATCATTGCATTTCTGTGAACTGGTGCAAAGCATAGAATTTACCCCTAAGGTGAAACTGTCATGCTTACTTTCTTGCAGTTGTATCCCATATAACACAAAAGCCAACTACTCTCACATCCTGGCTCCATGGACATGATTGAGAAGCACCTTAGTGTAACAGCTATAGCTCTAGATCCAGAAGGAGACTTAGGCTCAACCAAAATACATCACTGTCTCCTTGTGTGATCAAGGGTGAGCCACTTCACATCTCTGAGTCCTAGTTTTACCATCTTTAAAATTCTGGAGGTGAGGAGAGCAGAGAACCACTTATTCTAAATGACATCATTTGTTATTTCCATAATTCTAAGAAATTAAATTAAATTAAATTACTACTACTTTATAGATGTAAAGTATCTATAAATTGCTATAAATTGAAAAGGCATGCATCCAGCATTCCATTCAGATATTTTGCCTAAGTCTTTTGGACATAGCATTCTTTGCTTTTTATATCAGTTGCTCTAAGAAGAGCGTCAGAGAACATATTCAAGCAGTTTCCTGTGGTCTGAATGAAATTGTCCCAAGGTTTTGTTCAGTTGTCATATGCCAATTTAGTGGAGAAACCTTTTAAAACAACATATTTACAATCATTGCTGTCACTCTTTGCCTATTCATATCCTTAAATGTTGCCTAAAATTGAGCACAAATCAAAAGGAAATCTCTGCCCAGAGTGAGGAAAGATTCAGGTGAGAAATTTCATGAGCTTTTTAGTTTGACTAATGAGCTTCAATTATGCTTTCTTAGATGTATTAAACATTACTTTTTATTTTCTGTTCATGTCTTAGACTTTGAATAATTACAATTTTGTTTCATAAAATAAAATTGGATAGCTCTGGTAACCCCTTACATGTCAAAACACGAATTCTTCAGTTAAAAAATAAAACTGTACTGTATTGATGAGACGAAGACATATATAAAATTATGTTCAGTGTTTCTAACATACCTGTATAGGGTTAGAAATAGAGGCAGGCCAGGCGCGGTGGCTCACGCCTGTAATCCCAGCACTTTGGGAGGCCGAGATGGGCGGATCACGAGGTCAGGAGATCAAGACCATCCTGGCTAACACAGTGAAACCCCGTCTCTACTAAAAAATACAAAAAACTAGCCAGGTGAGGTGGTGGGCGCCTGTAGTCCCAGCTACTTGGGAGGCTGAGGCAGGAGAATGGCGTGAAGTCGGGAGGCGGAGCTTGCAGTGAGCTGAGATCCGGCCACTGCACTCCAGCCTGGGCGACAGAGCCAGACTCCATCTCAAAAAAAAAAAAGAAAGAAATAGAGGCAAATAATAGATGCTCCTATGGATATAACTTTTGTCCTGTATATTAGGATAAAGCTGGAGTCAGACATAGGTAAAATAAATTAAAAGGAGTCAAGATTACTTTATTCCATTTTCATCATGACACAGTAAATTTTAGCCTTATAAAAAGCATGTTGTGGCATTTTTCCAGCCACATAAAGAACCTTAAGTTTCTAAGTAAAAGGTTTCATGTGTACCCTACAGCAGTGGACAAGAGCATTCAGCTCAAGTGTCATTCTGGGGCAGTGTCACGTAACCTCAATTTTGAAACAGGATATTTCCAGCTGACTGCACAATTCATGAGTCTTTAGAAATGTAGGGCAATGCAAAGGATTTTCACAGTTCAAAGGGAGGCACAAATTCACTAGAATGGATTCTTTTCCTGTAGATGCCTGACTTACTATCTCTAGATAAGAAAAGACCACATGGAAGAAACTACAAGACTTAGTAGGTTGTTATGTTTTTTTAATCCATTTTCCACTGTCAAAGAGCCATAATTTAAAATTACAACTTGCTATTTAATCTTCTAACCCATCAAAAGAAAATGCTGGAAGTGGAAAGAGTAGAAGACAGTGATTTGTAAAACAACTGTATTTTAATTACTGTATTTGTTATGACTGTCATTTATTACACAGATATGATTTAATCGATTCCACTACAGATAAACAGAAATGCTTTAGAATATGAGGTTCTATGATTCTATCTCTACATTTAAGGTGCTTTAAATGATAAAATGATCTATAAATTATATCATCTACCCTCTTATACAATAGTGCCATTTCTATTATTATATAATTAACTTAATTGAAACATGTATAAAGTTTTGAAAGAGATTTTACTTTCCTTCATATAATACATTATCAATTGACATTGACTAGATCAGCGGTATTAACTCAGTTGCTAGAATCCTCCAATGGCTTTAAAATAACTTGCTTTGTGGTCTGACACCAAACCATTTGAAAGATATGTTTTTGGCTTTGGTTTGTTTTAATTATAGGCATAAACACTATGGTCAAGACTAGATGCTTATTTTTAAATAAAATTCAATTTTAACTTTTAAGTTCAGTGAGAATAATCTGCACATTCTTGTTTTAACAAAGAAATGATTACTTCATTGTTTGCGGCTTATAAGAAAAGAAAAAAAAAACAGAGTTCTTTATATCCACAACTGATGAAGAGTGAGAGAGATGGCATCAAGAATATTTAAGCACTTTGTCAGATTTTTTTCTCAACACTCTCTGGGCTAAATGCCTCAGAGAGTATTACAACCACAATGGCTACTACTATTATTATTATTGTTATTGATATGATTTTAATGAGGATAACAGAAGAATAGTGCTGTAAGGTCAATTGCAAGATTGTTTTTGATCTTAAGACGAAAGATATAAATGAAAGAAACATTTTCTAACTAAAGAAAGCTTACCATGTCAACAACCGTGTACCTATGTAAATTAATTTTTTGGCTACAATAATATCCATTCTACAGTATATCATAACTTATAACCAATAAATCATGGACATTTGGATTTATTTACAGAGTATTGCTGTTATAAATAGTAACATAAACGTGGATTAATCTGTCTAAACTAGAATTTGGGAGTTCCAGAGGTGCCACTATTTTTCATGTGGGAGATTCTCATAATGAAAGAATAAAGAGCAGGTAGGAGAGTGATGTCAGCAGTAGTGAATAAAAAATATTTAAAAATAAAAAAAGTAGATGAAGGCCAGGCATGGTGGCTCACACCTGTAATCCCAGCACTTTCGAAGGCCAAAGAGGGTGGATCATGAGGTTAGGAGTTCGAGACCAACCTGGCCAATACAGTGAAACCCCATCTCTATTAAAAAATACAAAAATTAGCAGGGCTTGGTGGCATGCACATGTAGTCCCAGCTACTTGGGAGGCTGAGGCAGGAGAATCGCTGGAACCCGGGAGATGGAGGTTGCAGTGATCTGAGATTGTGCCACTGTACTCCAGACTGGGTGACAGTGCAGGACTGTCTCAAAAAAAAAAACAAAGTAGGAGATGAAAATCACATATTGTAATAGAAGTCAAAATGGCGAAATGGGCCAGGCATGGTGGCTCACGCCTGTAATCCCAACACTTTGGGAGGCCGAGACAGGCGTGATCACGAGGTCAGGAGATCGAGACCATCCTGGCTAAGACGGTGAAACCCCATCTCTACTAAAAAATGCAAAAAACTAGCCGGGCGAGGTGGTGGGCGCCTGTAGTCCCAGCTGCTTGGGAGGCTGAGGCAGGAGAATGGCGTAAACCCAGGAGGCGGAGCTGGCAGTGAGCTGAGATCCGGCCACTGCACTCCAGCCTGGGCGACAGAGCGAGACTCCGTCTCAAAAAAAAAAAAAAAAAAAAAATGGCGAAATGACAAGACACCCCCATAAAGTACAATTCAGTGCCAAAAGGGAGTTTGGAAAAGTAACAAAAAATAAAGACTTTTTCTTCTAACTTACAGTAGATATAATGATTTTCTAATTACATAAATATGTTTATGTCACATTAGTTTGCTATTTATTGAATTTACTAACTGAATTGTTGTTTAAGTGAAAGCACATGAAGCTTATTTCGGGGGCCCATCTTAAAATACTAATGATTTAATCACCGTAATTAACATTTTATTAGTATTTATTAGTTTCCACTTTTAGGATTTTCCTTATATTTAAAACCTCATATTTTAAGAATTAAAACAAGAAAAAGGTGGAAGAAATTGGTTGCGTGTGTGTGCGTGCACACATGCTGCTTAACATTTTTAAGCATTTTAAAATGAAAATCATCTTGTTGATTATGAAAATGTTTATATTTCACATATTCCATTTGAGATGTAATTAATGAAGGCAAGATTTCCCTTAAAGGGTAGACAAAAAATTATCCCCAGGAAACTTCTAATCCATTCCTCTCATTTGTTATGAAGGCTCTCTGATGCAAGATACCTGGAACAAAGACCTCCCTAATCAAATCAGCCTTTGCCTTTCCGGGTAAGGCCCAGCATGTCAATCCTGCTAAAAAGCAGAAGGAATCCTGAAACAGAAGGAGGAACAAAGGAAGAGGTGAGGAAAAGCAAAATAATCCCTGGCCTTTGTCACTGAGCTCCTTCCAACATCCATTAGTTAAAAAGCTAAACTAGAATCACTCAAGGAAAATTTTTTTTTTTTAATTTGCTAAAAAAATAAAGGGGCATAAGAACAAACCCAAATGAATATAGTGGTCTTGAGAGAAAGAACAATAACTAAGTAGCAAAAGCTTCCTATGTGTGTTGTCTGCTAGTCTCCCATATATGCCTCAATTCTTGGGGCTAACAGAAATCTGGGTCTAGGCTGCCCTCCTCTCAATGTGAGATGCGTGATTTTATTTATTTTATTAATATTATTTTTAATTGACAAATCATAATTCTATACATTTGCAGGGCACAATATGATGCTTTGTTATGTGTATACAATGTACACGGACTCAGTTGAGCTAATTATCCATCACCTTGCTTACCCATGGATGTGTGATTTTAAGCAAACCGAGAAACCTCTCTGGGCCTCCACTGTCCCTTGGTTAAAACCGCTTTGGGCCAGGCGCGGCAGCTCACACCTGTAATCCCAGCACTTTGGGGGTGGATCATGAGGTCAGGAGATTGAGACCATCCTGGCTAACACAGTGAAACCCCGTCTCTACTAAAAAATACAAAAAATAAGCCAGGCGTGGTGGCGGGTGCCTGTAGTTACAGCTACTCGGGAGGCTGAGGCAGGAGAATGGCGTGAACCCGGGAGGTGGAGCTTGCAGTGAGCCGAGATCACGCCACTGCACTCCAGCCTGGGCGACAGAGCTAGACCCCGTCTCAAAAAACAAAACAAAACAAAACAAAAACAAAAAAACAGTTTTGGCCAGGGTTCACTCCTATAGCAAATGCTCTCTGAGCATCCTCTATGTAGTAACGGGCAACATATGTCAAAGTACTTAAATATTCTAAAAATGCTACCCAAACAAATTTAACTTACTAAATTCATTGATTTTTCACTATTTCTGCATACATAACATTGACATCTTCTAATATATTGATGTTTCCCTGTTCCCAGAGATCCCAAGCTTTGATGCAGGGAGATGTGAGTGTGCGTGTGTTGATGGGAGAGTGGATAAGAATGGAAAAACTCCCAAAATATCACTAATAACCCTTATAGTTAGCCATTCTCTTTGGAGCCTGTGCAGGAGGAAGAGAGGCCTGGGAAACTCACTGAAGAAGAGAAAGGAAGCCAGGGTAAAGGAAAAGTTGTGGATTCCATGTGGAAGCAAAAATTTAATGAATTTATACCTTCCAAACTTCTTCTCTCTCTTTTTCCCTCAAACTGGAATGAGGTTTGTCCTAAAGACCCTTTCACCTCAAACCCTAAATACAGCTGCATGTAATCAAAGAGCCAAAGCAGTTCAAGTTTTCCTGAAGTCCTGTAGCATAACAGGTTTAGCCAAGGAGAAGAGGAGGAGCTTCAAGAATATGTTTTAATTAAAAGTGAAAACCCCTAAAAATCAAGAGAAGTACTTTTTAGCAATAACAAATCACACATAAAAATTCCAGGTGTTTGGACATTTAATGACATAAAAATGCACATGATGCTAAATTTTAAATGGCAAGATATGAAACTGAATGTTCAGCTAGACACCAGTTTGGTAAATACACATAATTCTATGGGACAGAAATGGTATACAACAGAATGTAGTGTATTGTGTCATTTTCCTTTCTTTTGTAATTTTCACTTGTCCAATGTTCTTTAATAAATATAAGAACAACAAAAATAATACAGACTATTTCCAAATGATGGGCTTAGGGTCCAGCCAGGCTAGGAAACTTACAATTCAATGTTTTAGCATATACCATCAGGCAAAACTATTAATTTTGAAAGCCCTGACTAAATAAGACCAACTCTAATCTGTCATGTTTCAAAGAAATCTACCAGAAATCACTGTATTAACTTAAATGTCAGCACACAGCAGAGAAAAGCTGCTTAACTCCAAATGCCAGACTCCAATCTTACTTTACTTATCTACTTATTTCTAGACATGGTTAGCCATTGGGTTTTATACATGCTGAACAATTCAAAGTACATGTAGCTTTCAGTACTGTTGGTTATTTCCTTTTTCTGAGGTCCACATGAAAAGTTCTAGAACATGAAACTTACTAAGCTAGAGAAATTTTTGGTTACTTCTTTTTGGGCTCCAGGGTTCAAGTGGACCTCAGCAAAAATGAAGACCCTATATACTTGCCAAAGATTGAACACACCTGATACATCATGAACAAGTCCAAATCAAGATCAATGGGGAAAACCATCATGAGGTATACATGCTGTCTTCTATCTTTTGCTATTTGCATTTTTTTCTCCATAATTTTCATGTCAGCCCCCTTATCAATCTCATGCTCATCATAAATGAGAAGTGGATAATGAGCATCTATCCAGAACAATGTAAACTAAGCAGCATAACAGCAGAGATGTTTTAAGGCTTAAGTAATTCCCAGAAAGGATTCAGTTGTCAAAATATCACTTGAGTTTCTGTACACATCAGCACTAAACTCTGCCTCACAAACTGTGGATGCTTTCTTTACTGTATTCCTGTATTAAAGAGAATACTCTCTATCAGGGAACATCAAGGAAACAATTCTATTTGACACAACCAAAAGAAAATCTGTTACTAAATGACAGAATGAGTAGGAGAAAAGATTTTTAATGTTGCTAGCAGAAGTTAGGCCCATATCGATTATAATAATAAAGGCTATTGATACTAACATGTTCTCATCTTTTTCTAACATTATATAGTCTTGAGTCAGCAATGTTTACAGAGGAAACTCCTATTTTTTGAAAAAAATAGGAATCTTACAGAATGGAAATTAAAGAGAAAATTAATGTTTTGCCCTGGAAACTAAAAATCAAACAAAATATTAGATTCATAGTTGGTATAATTAATTATGCTAAAATATGACCTGGAAATTTACCATACTTTTCACACACATAAAGCAAGAAACAGTTCCAAGATACTGAGTGAGACAACTGTGTGGTGAAACTAGTAACCTAGAAGTCTCCCTAGTAAGAGCCTTCATTCCACCATGTATTTCAGTCCCAGTAAGCACACAGCCAAGAGGGCCACCACAACCCTGACACTTGAATCACCTACACTCATATTTTTCTGACTGAGAACCACTAGTGATAGAAAGTAGGTTATTTTCATGAGCTCAGCTAGAGAAAATAGTCTGTTGACAATGCAGAGCAGAAAAACTCTTACCAGGAAATCCTGCCTAGGACTTTGCTGGGGATTCAATAGTTGCAAAAGGGGAATGTGGACAGGGACCTTTAACCAGGATGTCCCTTTTTTTTTTTTTTTTTTTGAGATGGAGTCTCACTCTGTCACCCTGGCTGGAGTGCAGTCGTGTGATCTTGGCTCACTACAAATCTCCGGCTCCCAGGTTCAGTGATTCTCCTGCCTCAACCTCTCAAGCAGCTGGGACTACAGGCGCCCACCATTATACTTGGCTAATTTTTGTATCTTTACTAGAGATGGGGTTTCACCATGTTGGCCAGGCTGGTCTCCAACCCCTGACCTCAGGTGATCCGCCCACCTTGGCCTCCCAAAGTGCTGGGATTACAGGCATGAGTCACCGCGCCAGGCCAGAATCCCATATTTTAAAGGAGCGGCATAATGACCCCTTCTTCACCTTTGCCATCATCGTTATCTATGGAAAAGTGTAATGAGATGCTTTTTATAAATAATTCAAAGAGGCAACTGCAATTTTGAATTAACTGGTTTGAAATAGTGTGGGTGTGTCAGTAATCAAAGTCAATCAGCCAGTTTTAATGAGTTAAGATGAGAGATCTTATAAATGATTGAAAAAAAGAGAAGAAGAAACAAGTGAAATCTAAGTATCTGCTCTAGCTCTTAGGTTAAAAAAGTATATTCTAGAAATGTAAACAAATCTATGGTTGCAGAAAACAAATCAAAAGTTCCCTGGGAATAAGGTTAAGGAAGAATGGAATAGAAGACTTGCAAAGTGATATAAAGAAATTTGCGGGGGTGGTTGATGGATGTGTTCATTATCTTGGCTGGGATGATGGTTTCACAAATGTATAAATAGGTGTCATGAAATTACCCACTTTAAACATGTGTGATTTATTGTAAATTAATATTTTCAATAAAGCTGTAAACAAAGTTAGAAAAAAAAAATCTTTCTAGCAAGCACTTACTGCATCTTCACGAACTCATAGTACTATTAGAAGCTGGGTTTTCCCTAAAGACATTTTTAACATATAATAAGAAGAGTATGTTTATCAGTATGTTTCCATAGGAATTCTTGTTTTTCACAAATTTGACTAAATTCGCTAAAAAACGGTTCCATTGGTTAAACTTTCACACCCACCATAGATGAACAAAACATAATTAGAATGTTATACCCATGTTCATATTGGTATTATTTACCGGATAAGAGGTGGAAGCAACCCAAATGTTCACTGATGCAAGAAGAGATAAATAAAATATGGTATATACCATCATGTGCCATATAAGGACATTTTGGTCAACAGAAAACTGCATCTATGACAGTGGTCCTATAAGATTATAATACTGTATTTTTACTGTACCTTTTCTATGTTTAGATATGTTTCCATGTATAAATACATAATTATGATTGTGTTACAATTGCCTATACTACTTAGTACAGTAACATACTTGCACAGTCTGTAGTCTAGGAGCAAAAGGTTCTATCAATTAGCCTAGGTGTGTAGTTGACTACACCATCACGGCTTGTGTTAAGTTCACTCTATGATGTTCGTACAATGAGGAAATCATTTCTTAGAACGTATCCTTGTCATTAAGTGACGTATGACTGTACATATAATTGAATATTATTCAGTCTTACAAATGAAGGACATTTTGATACATGTTATAACATAAATGAACTTTGAGGGTACTATGCTAAGTGAAATAAGCCAGTCGCCATGAGACAAATAATGCATGATTCCACTTACATTAGGTTTCATAGAAACACAAAGTAGAATGGTGGTTGCCAGGGACTGGAGGGTGGGAAAAACCAGGAGTTGTTGTTCAATGGGTACAGAGTTTAAGATTTGCAAGATGACAAAGTCTGGAGCTCTTTCTCACAACAGTGTGAACATATGTGACACTACCAAACTGTACACCTAACAACGGCTAAGATAGCAAATTTCACGGTATACATATTTTACCATCATGAGTCAAAAACAGACTGAACAACGGGCACATAGAATTCGCATACTGATTCTATTGCATTTCCTGCATGAAATCAATTTCAGACAAACTGGAAGTGATACAGTAGGGCCAGGGAAACATGCTCTATTTTTTGTTCCCCCTCTTGAAAAATATTAAAATGTTGCTTCTATTTGCAAGTTTGAAAATGAAAGTCAAAATTGAGTGGATCTAAATGGAATCCTTTCATATATACAGTTTCCAGAAGGGATTTTCTTTCTTTCTTTCTTTCTTTTTTTTTGAGACGGAGTCTCGTTCTGCCGCCCAGGCTGGAGTGCAGTGGCCGGATCTCAGCTCACTGCAAGCTCCGCCTCCCGGGTTCACGCCATTCTCCTGCCTCAGCCTCCCGAGTAGCTGGGACTACAGGCGCCCGCCACCACGCCCGGCTAGTTTTTCGTATTTTTTTAGTAGAGAGGGGGTTTCACTGTGTTAGCCAGGATGGTCTCGATCTCCTGACCTCGTGATCCACCTGTCTCGGCCTCCCAAAGTGCTGGGATTACAGGCTTGAGCCACCGCCCCCGGCCCAGAAGGGTTTTTCACTTGCGTTATTGGTAAGTTCCATTTCTTCTTCTAGAAGGAGGGCCTCATAAGGCAGGGTCTGAAGTGCTGAAGCACAATCAGGTTTCTGATTTCTGCCCACATTCCGCATTCATCTGAACATGTGATTCTGAAGTCTGTCTGTAAAGGGTGCCCACAAGTTTATCTATTCACTATGCTTAAAGGAGAAGTAAGCAGAATAAAAATCGAATTTCCAGGCCAAAATGGAAAAATGTAGCCTTCTCTTTTAAACTACTGCTTTGGACGTAAAGGAATCTGGGTGCAAATGCAAAAGAATTGCTCATAAAGGAAGTGTCCCTCAAGAAACACAAGATCAGACAGCAGCAAGAAGTAATGGAAATTGGAATTCTTGCATACTGAATGAGTTTTAATTAACATAGGAATGCATCTTTGAATCATGTTGAAATAGCATACTCACTAATTATATTAAAATAGCCTACTAATTTTTTTCTTTTCATACATTGTTCTAATCACTAGAAGTATTTTCATTACTTTTAAAATTCAGATTCTAAAAATCACTTGTTAATATTAAGTATCACTGTTTTAAATACACAACTAAACAAAAAATGTTTTTAATGTTAATTATTTACATCTGCAACCATGTATGCTTGATACACGTCTAATATCAATGACTAGTTTTTGAACAGCACAAGTGGAATCTGTACAAGTAGCAGCAATTGCACCCTTTCATTTAGCAGCTTTGACACACTGTAAATAAGCACCAATATACTGATTGACTCTTTAATCTTGAACTGTTCCTTTCCCTGGAACATAGTGCATATATCACCAAAATTACATGGATGAAAGAGCTACAAATTGAGTATGCCATTATTAATAGCCTGCCAAAATCTTATATTAACTGCTAGACATCAGAATTCATATTTTGAACAAACTGAATGGACTAACTTGTGGAATGTAATGAACACACAGCTCTTCTTTGAATATTCCATGATTAAACAGGAAAAAATTAACAGCAACAATTTTGTAGGGGAAATATTTTTACCTTCTTTTTGTAATATTTGTACAATTAAAAGCTTGAGAATACACATGTAGCAGCACTAATATAAAAGAATCTGTAATATTAAGTAGGATGCCATGGATATACTATGCGGAGACTATGTACTAGAACAGGCTAACTATAAACTCAGCATGAAATTCCACTTGTAATTTCCATACAGAAATAAATCTTAGTACATAAATTACCTATTAAAGGGAACACACATTCGAAAAGAGGTTTCGTTCATCAGCAACAAACAACGAATAATGTCAAAAAGTAAAGTAAAAATGTCTTTAAATTCTGTATTCTATCAATTTCAATGTTTGTATAACATCAGGGAAGAACAATGAATATTATTTAACTGAGCAGCTTCATCCGGAAGAAGTAATGAATGTTTTCTGGAAATTGGAGCACAAGTCACTTCCTGTCATAAATCTACTGATTCTGCACATTAATAAACACATAAAGACTTAGGAGAACCCAATAAATACATGTTGAATAAATGTATGAGGTTGTCATTCAGAGATTCATTAATCTAACAACCACTAAATTACTAATGTCCATGGATTCATTTCCTTCCTTCTCCACATTCAATTAGTTCAGTGGTATTACTTCCTCAGTCTTCCTTAGACTCATGCATGGCATTCCATTTCCTTCTGTACCATTCAGATTATCACTGTCATCATCATCATCATCATCATCATCATCATCATCAATCATCATCATTTCTATACAATCAGTTTATTTCCAAAAAGGAACAATGGTTTTTGTGTGTGTGTGTGTGAGGATTAGACAATACATGCAAAGCACTGAGCACACAATACATGCTTAATAAATGTTTGCTGTCAGCAAATTCCTTCATACTGACTCAACTGGCCGACTCATTAAGCACTTCACATGTCTGTTTCCCTTTGGCCTTTACTCCCACCTGAAATCACCACACGCATCAGAAACATATGTTACTCTCAAGGCCCACCTCAACTATCCATGCAATATGAAGATGTCTCTGATTCTCTTTCTTCTTAGCCTTATTCCTTCTTAGTTTTTTTTTTCACCTCAAACTAAAGCATTTATTCTTCATACATCTCATATACTACTTTATACTCCAGTTAGTGGCAAGGGTTTTATATCTGTGATGAAACCAAGCTCTTGGAAGACAGAAACTAGCTCTTTCTGTCTCTCTCAATTCTACTACTCTGAACCCAGGGCCTTGTCGAGAACAAGTGTTTAATATGTTTTTCTAGGTACAGAGACATAAATAAAACCAAAGATGAGATTTGCAACATAATTCATAATATAAAACACACATGACTGAATCAAACACCTGTGCAGTAGGATGGATGTCTAAATACACACATGAGTATTAAAGATGATCCGAGCTGCTGGAATAGGGACTAAGGAGGAAAGTCTAATGATGACCACAGAGTATAGAAAATGTCTCTAAAGAAGAGTGGAACCTGATCAAGACTTTGCATAGTGGGTAAAATTTGGGAAGCAGAGGAGGATAGGGATATAAAGAGACGGCAGGCATGGGCTGAACTGAGTACTGGGTATTTGTAGAAATATGTGACCATCACTTCTGCAACAGGAGGCTTCGCCCTGTCTGGAGTACTAGAATATGAGAAAAAAGAAGTAGATTGCCTAGAACTTCTCCTGCTTCTCCTCTCTTGATAACTTCCATTTTGCTGTTTTTTACTTTCCAGAAAGTGAAGTAGAGAAGAGATAATATGTGGAACAAAAAAACAGTTGGCACCTTGGCAACTTGATGAGTAATTTGAGAAGTAAAATAAGCACTTACTACTACTTTTGCAGTATATTTTCATCATAAATACAGAAAATTGACGGCTTAATAGAGAAAGGAGAAAACTTCTACCTGAGACAAGCAAGTACTTCAAAGTCTTAGAGCTTATATCACATATGGTGCTATGTGAAGCACCTGTACATGCATAAAAGAAATGCTTGACTTTGAGGAATACAGGCATGTCAGCAGAGTACATGGGAAATGACTGGAAAATACTGGATACTGTCAAAGCCTAGAGGAAAGTATTTAGCTCATCTTAGGGATAAAGTACACATTTCTAAGATGAGTAGACTTCTGAAATAAAGTTTAAAAGATGACAGAAAGTGAGCTGAGAGGGATGGGGCAATATGCCTTACATAAAGTGAACTACTTGAACCAGGTTTGAATGCTGAACAAGATGAATTAAAAAGAAACCATAAAATAGGAATAAAGTGGTTTGTTGGAAGCCTATTCTACATCCTTCTGGGACTTCATTCCATCATCACGTGTTGTGGGTTCTGGATAGTGTTACAGAGCAGCCTAGGCAGACATCCTCAATTTCACTGCAATTTTTCTTTTGTATTTATAAGGCTCTCTAGTCACACATAACCGTATTGATTTACAGGAGGCTCTCAGGCATATCTTGCTTTGTTTTTATGAGAAGGTAACATCCACAGTTCTAATTTTGATAAGAACCTTGATTTATTTGGCACCTATGCACTGGGAGACTGAGCAACATGATCTTTAGATCATCTCCATCTCAGTTGGTGATAACTGTATCCTTTCAACTACTTAGTCGGAAATCAGCCTTGACTCCTCTCACTCAGATCCCATATCCAATTCATCATTACATCATTCTAAATCTATCTTCAAAATATATTCAGAGTCTAATAATCCAATAATGTCTTTACACCCACTCCTACAACTCCTACAAATACGTCTGGATTACAGCAACACTCTCCTCAGAGGTCTGATCTTGGGATCCTTCTCCACAAGCTATTCTCAACACAGCAGGCAGTGATCCCATTAAAACCCAAGACATCAAGTCCCATGGCCACTCAAAACTCTGCAAAAGTTCCTCATCTCTTTTGGTGGAAAAGCCATCTTTCTTACAATGGCATGCCAGGTCTTCCCTGATCAGGCCTTCATCACCTCTCTGATCTCACCTAATACCTCCTGCCTCCCATGCTAGACTTAAGCCACACTGGCCTTCTGCCAGTGTAAGGCCTTTTCCCTGAGTCTGGACCATTCTTCCATACAGCCATATGGTTAACTCCATTACTTTGTTCAAGTCTTTCATCAGCTGTTACATTTTCAAAGAAGCCTTTCCTGACCATTCTGTTTATGTATTTCTTAAGGGTATTTTTGAAATTTTATTTCTTATTGATACATAAGAAATGTACACACTTTTGGGGGCACATGTGATAATTTAATACATTCATATAATTTATAAAGATCAAATCAGTATAATTGGGATATGCATCATCTTAAACATCTGTTTTTCCTTTATGCTAGGACATTCAAATTATTCTCTTATAACTGTTTTGAAACATGCAATAGACTCTTAGAAATGATGGCCACCCTACTAATCTACCAAACACCAGGTGTTATTTCTTCTATCAGACTGTATGTTTCTACCTTTTAATCTATTTAAAATAACTATGCTCCTCCCTCAGTACTCTGATCTCCTCACACTTATTTTCCCCATATGATGTACCACCTGCTAAGATAGTACATGATTTCTTTATTATTCTTTTGTTTGTTTCTCCTTTTAGAGGTAAACTCTCTATTGAGCAGGCACTCAATAAAGAATATAGAATAACAGAAAAAATAAAGTCTTTCATCTTTAAAGAACTATCTAATTTATAAGATGCAGCATGGGATACTGAAAATAAATAAATAAATAAAACACCTAAATGAAGTGGCATTCCTGTTTTTTAGACCAGCCCATATTTTCTTACTAACTGTACGTATTTAAGACCCAGTCATTTCACAATTCTGGATCTTGGTTTTCTCATGAGTAAAGTAAAATATTTTGATTAGGTTATCTACAAGATCTCTCTGATTTTAAAATGTTAATGGCTCTTCTGTGATCTTGTTTAGTAACATTGAGATACTTCCAAATCATTGTTATCTTATCATTGACAGCACCCATCATCACATTAATTTATTGAGTGCATCTGGATAATGAGTAGATTTCTGTCTTGGTAAAATGATAGCATTGTGGAATTCAAAGCCTCTGCAATGGTTCTTCAACAACTAAGAGAAGTTATTTTTCTCCCTGTGAACTTGTCCACCATTTTATGACAGAATAAGAAGTTACAGCAATAAACTCAGATATACACACATATGATTGTCCATGTCAATGTCAACAGATGGCATTTTGCCAGAGAGGGCAGCATTTTTATTCAAACCATCCATGTTGCTCTATTTCTGACTGACAGGTAGACTGATGATTATCCTTTTCTGTTCTCCTAAATCCTGAGAACAATGCAGGTATGATGGTAACACATAAATCACACAGAGGAAAAACCACATGAACAAACCCAACCAAAATAAATAGTAGCACATCCATAGCTTTGTCAATAGGTCCCTTGGAATTTCTGGGCCTTTTCTGAAACTTGTTACTGTAATCTCAAGCTATCAAACTTGAAATCTAAGGAAATGCACTTGAATTTTTAAAACTGCCTAGTAATGACATCTCATGCTTACATAGCGCTGTGAGCCAGAGACTATTCCAAACACTTTATGAACACCAACTCACTTGATCCTCCCAAAAAGCCTCTGAGGAAAGTACAGTTATTGCCACCATTTCACAGATGAGAAAAGCAGGGCACAGATAGTTCATAGTGTGCATACTGTCACACAGCTGGAGATAGGGCTGGGACTTAAAGCCAGACAATCTGGTTCCAAAGTGTGCGCTCTTAATCACCATACAATCATGAAATAAAATTATCTGCAGCCTGAAGTCTCTTAAACTCCACGATGTGAATTTTTTACATCACATCAGACTTTGCAAATGATATGTTAAAATGTCCAAAATCATGTCTCAACATAGTTTGTAATAACTAAACTCTATATTGAATTCTTCCAAATTAAAATGTCAGTTAATTAAGACATGGTTTCAGATTATTTTCTTCCTCCTCCACTCTCATAAACAAGTTACCCTCAGTGTAACTTTTCTTCCATAAATATACAAATGAGATATCTACTTCATATAAAATACAGGTTGAGTATCCCTTATCCAAAAGGCTCAGGGCCAGAAGTGTTTTGGATTTTGGAATGTTTGCATTATAGTTACCACTGAGCATCTCCAATCTGAAAATTCAAAATCTAAAATGCTGCAATGAGCATTTCCATTGAACATCATGGTGATGCTCAAGCAGTTTTGGATTTTTGGAGCATTACAGATTTCAAATTTTCATATTCGGGGTGCTCAGCCTATACATTGTTTGGCACTATACAGGTCACAAAAATGAATTAGCTATAATTCTAGGCCTTAGGACATTGTCAGTCTAGCATGAGCAATACGCAAGTATCCAAATAAGAACACACAAATCTAAATGCGATAAAGCACAAGCAATAGGTTATGGGAGGTTGGAAGAGGTCTACAAGAAGAGGGGTCCCATCATCTAATTTGGAGAGGTGAGTCTTGAGGCCTAAGTAGAATTTGGGAGAAGAGAGACTGTTCAAAGAGCACATTCATGGTAGAAAAAATAGAATGAGCAAAAACATGGAAGAGAAAAAATAATATTCAGGGTTGAGTTCTAGTTGGCTAAAATATGGTCCATTGGGATGAAGATTGGGGAGACAGCTGGACTTAGGCAAGACAGGACATTTGGGGTTCTGCTGCAGGAGTATCTTCAGTATCATAAGAGAGTTTATGAGATATGTGTTTTGCAAATATTGGTGCTATTGGGTCCTCAAGAAATGAAAATAAAATAAAAGTAATTTGTGCTTTATAAATCAGAAGATTTCACAATAAATTTCAAAACAGATCCCATGAAGCCCACTGACTAGTAGTGCTCATATGTTCAAAAAACAGTTTCCTATTAGGTGCATGATCAAGGTCTAAAGATTTATAACTGGCTGGGCATGGTGGGTCACAGCTGTAATCCCAGCACACTGGGAGGCCAAGGTGGGCGGATCACCTGAGATCAGGAGTTCATGGCCAGCCTGGCCAACATGGTGAAACCCCGTCTCTACTAAAAACAACAAAAAAAGTTAGCCAGGCATGATAGTGCATGCCTGTAGCCCCAATACTCAGGAGGCAGAGGCAGGAGAATGGTTGAACCCAGGAGGTGGAGGTTGCACAAGTGAGCCAAGGCTGCACCACTGCACTCCAGCCTGGGCAACAGAGCAAGACTCTGTCTCAAAAAAAAAAAAAAATTACTGTCATTCTACATATTATGAAAGCAGGAACAAATGAACAAATGAAACATCTGGAAATTAAACTCAGCTCCCCTAAATCTGTCCTATAAATCCAAGGACCATCAGAACCAAGTAGTTACTCTTCCTCTTCATTTGTCATTCACCTCTCATCCTTGAACTCTGTTGATCCAGAACAGAGCAAGAGTGACATATAAGCAAAATATGTCACCAAAGCATGTCACCAAAATGTATGCATTTCCTCAAGGAGAGAATCTCACTCAGAGATTTTATCCTTTATATAAATGTTTAACCTGATTAAAATTTGCTTTCTAAACCCTGCAGGAGACCAGAACAGTAAAGCAAAAGTGTAGAAAAAAATGTTTTAATTAATATATACTGATTGCAAAGTGACCTGGTAGCTGAAAGCCTAGAAAAGATGAAAATATCAACATTTTCTGGCTCTATGTGGTCTCTGGCAAGAAGGTTAACATCTTTGGGCCGGGCGCGGTGGCTCAAGCCTGTAATCCCAGCACTTTGGGAGGCCGAGACGGGCGGATCACGAGGTCAGGAGATCGAGACCATCCTGGCTAATATGGTGAAACCCCGTCTCTACTAAAAAAAAATACAAAAAACTAGCCGGGCGACGAGGCGGGCGCCTGTAGTCCCAGCTACTCGGGAGGCTGAGACAGGAGAATGGCGTGAACCCGGGAGGCGGAGCTTGCAGTGAGCTGAGAGCCGGCCACTGCACTCCAGCCTGGGCGGCAGAGCAAGACTCCGTCTCAAAAAAAAAAAAAAAAACATCTTTGGGCTTGTTTCTCTATGCTAAAATAAAATATTGGCTCAAAGTGTCTCTAAGATGCCATAAAGCTCTGTAATTCTAATTTTGATTACGCAATAACCCAACATACAATCAGAATATACGTAGGTCTGGGTTATTTAGTAAAGCAGCTATAATCCCTAATATAACTCAATATGTCTTAATGAAAGAACACGAGTCAACAAAGTTATAATGCAACTATGTCCTAAAGACATCACAGTATTCAACATTGTGACGATCCTATATTCAATAAATCCCATTTTAAAATGACAGTAGTCACTAGTATTGTAAGTTATTAAAAGATTTCAATCCAAAATAGATAAAAAAAGTTTCAAGGTGACAAATCATCAGCTATTCAGAAAACTCAGCAATCTTGAAGTATGAATTTTGCAAGGATTTTGAGAATCCTTGTATTGATCTCACTGATTACATGCACAGTTTACTAAATAGGCAGGGTTTATGTAGGTTATTGACTATGTGTACCAGAGGTTCCATAGTTCAGATCAATTAAGATTATAAGGATCATATTCGGCCGGGCGCGGTGGCTCAAGCCTGTAATCCCAGCACTTTGGGAGGCCGAGACGGGCGGATCACGAGGTCAGGAGATCGAGACCATCCTGGCTAACACGGTGAAACCCCGTCTCTACTAAAAATACAAAAAGCTAGCCGGGCGAGGTGGCGGGCGCCTGTAGTCCCAGCTATTCCGGAGGCTGAGGCAGGAGAATGGCGTAAACCCGGGAGGCGGAGCTTGCAGTGAGCTGAGATCCGGCCACTGCACTCCAGCCTGGGAGACAGAGCCAGACTCCGTCTCAAAAAAAAAAAAAAAAAAAAAAGGATCATATTCATGCAAGACTAAAGTTACTGGTAAGGGGTTAATTTAAATGTCTCCCTGTTATCATGGAAGTAGAAAGATATAAAACACTGAAGTAATTATTTTACGTATTTTTGTTTGTTTGTTTTTGATGTCAACTGAAGCCTTTATAGATTACATGATAATGTTTTTTCTCTTCCTTTTGAAGAATCATAGGAGTTGCTTGATGGGAAAAACTGCGAAATTCAGCTTGCTTTAAAGATTATAGTAAAAAGAAATCAGAGTAGTAACCCTGAACTCTGCCACTAATCATTCTTACGATTTGCTTTGTAGGCAGTACTTAGCATCATGTAACAATCAATGGTTACTGATTCCTTTTGCTCCCAGAAGAGCAAGCAATTATGACCCAGGAAGTTCTACCAAGGGATTACAAACAAATGCTAACAAGACTTCAATTCCACTGTCCTTAGATCATTCCATTTATGTATGGAGCTTTTATTGCTGTGACACCAACATATTTCATAAAACAAATACTTCCGGCTACTTAGCAAAGGAAGAGGCAACACTGAAAGTCATCAGGCTAATCGTGGTCAAGACTGTGGTTAAGGTCTCACTCACTCTCTCCCCCTACCCATCCAGTGAGAAACCACAGGTCTGGGCCATCCACTCCACAACCTCTGATGCTTTAGGACACCGGCTTCAGAGCAGGGTGGGTGAGAGAATTGTGGGGCCATGTGACCTGAGATCACTGGAGAAGAAGGAATAGGTGAGGTATGAAAGAACAGAGGAAAGAGAAGAATAACTGTGAATGGCAAGTATGATAAAAATGAAGGGAGGGAACAGAGGAAAGAGAAGAGTAACTGTGAATGACAAGTATGAAAGAAATAAAGGGAGGGAAAAGGAAGGTAAATGGGGGAAATAAAATTGTATTACATTGTACATCAATACAGGTAACACAGTTAGGAACTGAAGGATATAGGGTCTTCTGCTTGCTCATGAATTAAGTTTTCTTCCTAATGGCAACTATCATTGTCTTCAGTGTTGCTCTCATCTTTCTTCCAAATGCATATGCATATATGTACATTTGGTTTAATATTAAATTAAGAACTTTTAAAATAAAATACATTATGACAGTTTTTAAATTTGATAATTACATGCATATTAAATTCTGTACTAACTCTGGCTTCAACGAGAGTTCATGAATTTCTCCTTTGGCTGGGAGACCATTACCTCATGAAATGCAACTCAAACTCTAAGTGCCTATCACTGAAAATCACAGTAAATCAAGTCTTGTCCTATCATACCATGTTTCTGACGACAAATTTAAAATGTTTTACCTGAGGAAGCTTTCCATTCTATTTCATCAAGTTTTATGGGGTCCATCAGCTTATTTCCAGTGCATAGACAGAAAACTTATACTCAGGCAAAATCTACTGTAGATTGTTATCAAATATTTTATGCTTAGAAGGGGCTGCCTCATTGCTCCAGTATTGATTTAGAGTTCAATTTCTGCAGCAAATGTATTATACTTGAGTGGATAACAATCAAGATGAACAAAGCATAGAAGTTCTCACATATTTCTAGTTCTACTTTAAAGAATAAATAAAAATACATATATTATGTCCACTACTATATGTTTTTGTAAATGGCAAGCTCTTACAAACTTATATCTGTCTGTTAGAAAAACCATAAGGTGTACAACAAAAATACCAAAATCCCTAAAGTGTGTATATCTAGAAAACACTGGCTTTTTCCCTTTTTGTAGGATTGTGGCCAATAATCCAGCTAGTAAGATTTCCTTTCAAGTTACTTGCAATAGAATCTCCAATATACACTTAAGCTCCAATTATTTTTTACTTCTAAAACATTTTTTTTTTCTGTTTTACTCTAGCAATTAGGCATAGGGATAGAAATTGTTATAGTCCATCCCTCCCAAACCTATTAATAAACAACCTGTTTGTCCAAATTTAAAAATATTTTTATCTGCTCCATTTCATTTATTGTCAAATAATTTCCCCCTTTATTTAGAATGTTATGTGTATGAATCATATGTATGTATATATACACAGATAGATACACATAGATGTATGTATTGTACTCAAAGAATTTCTACATTTGATTTGGCTCACATAAAATTATTCGATGTATATCATTTCCATGGTTTGTGTCAAATACTGAAAACAACTCATAGACATTAATTTCTGTCTTTTGAGATCAGGAAATCCCAGTTTGGAACAATGAAAAGAGTAAGGTGAACATAATCTTAGGATTCATGATATTTCTAGCCAAGTTCTTCGCTTGTACCACATCTAAACTGTATAGATTATTTTCCGTTGTCCCAATATTTCCAAAGAGAGTACTTCCTTGACAAACAATCTGACATACCATGCAGTCTTTTCCTCTCTCAAAAGTAACTCCTTATCGCTTTCCCTATAATGAAGCCCCTCATGCAGTGATTTTTGGACATTACTCAAAAAGTAATAATCTATGTAACTCAAAAAGTAATAATCTATGTGTTCTAACCAATTTTTATAAGGGAAAAAATACTCCTTTTATGACACTGGGTTCAAGAAATTAGTAAAGTCCTACACAACATTTTAAGGCATAACAAATTAATTCACTGGTAAAGAGTCCCTACAATTTATTTCTAGAAATGTTAGCACTTGTGAATATATGCATATATGAACCCCGATAGAAAGGGCAAAGAAAGAAGTGAATACATTTTTAATCTGTTTTCTTTAGGTAGAGGAACCACTTCTGTCCTCATCACAATCTCTTGGGAGTTTTAGATATTAACATCCCCATTTGTTTGGATGTAAAACTAAATCTCAAGTGAAATGATTTCCTCAAAGTCACACAGCAGGTTAGAGGAAGAGCTGGCATTTGATTTCGGTTTCTAGCATAATTCCTACTTTAACATGATGTATCATCAACTCTTCACTTCCTTCAAAGTTTTTCATAAGGTTCCCCTAAAACTCCAAAAGTATTCTGCAGACATTGTTATCAAACCACTGTCAAGATCAAAGGAGAAAAAGAACAAAGTGAGGCAGGGAGTTAAAGTAGAATGAGGGAGAATATTGGTGCTGATTTTGTATTTTTTATGTCTCAGGTCTAGGACTCGGTGTTTTCCAAAATCTCATTTAATCTCCTCACAGCCCCAAGACATGTATATTTATTATTATCACATATAAATGAGGAAATGGATTTAACATGATGGTCTAACTTGCTCAAGGCAATGAAGATGGGCAAGTGGGAATGAAATTCAAGTCTACCCACTGGAAAGCTAACACCCTAAGACAAAAAACTGAGAGAATCAGAGTTGTAGGAGATTTCAGAAGTAAATATACTTAATAATCTGCTAGGAACATAAATCTCCCTCAACAGTGTCACTGCTTGAATACTTTTAGTACTAAGAAACTCATTTCTTTCCAAGTATGTAACACATTTCAGTTGGGATAACTTTGATCATTAAAACATTCTCCCATATATTATATTGTTGGGAGATAGATGTCCAGCCTCTGGAGGGGTGTCTTATACATACCAACATCATAAAGGTAAAATTGTCTTTTTTTTTTCTTGAGGCAGAGTCTCACTCTGTCACCTAGGCTGGAGTGCAGTAGCATGATCTCAGCTCACTGCAACCTCCACCTCCCAGGTTCAAGTGATTCTCCTGCCTCAGCCTCCTGAGTAGTTGGGATTATAGGTATGAGCCTCCACCACTGGCTAATTTTTGTATTTTTAGTAGAGACAGTGTTTCACCATGTTGGCCAGGCTGATCTCGAACTCCTGATCTCAGGTGATCATCCCACCTCAGCCTCCCAAAGTGCTAGGATTACAGGCATAAGCCACGGCACCTGGCCAAAATTCTCTTCTCTAAAATAGATACCTGTTATAGGGTGATAAAATTTTTACTAATTAGTATTTAAATAATAAATGGGAAAACCAAAGCTTTTAAATTATGATAACATAACATACACTACTTGAATATAAATGCTAAAAACAGTTTCGAGAAGAAAAGCAAGTGTAGCAAAGGTAAGGATGACTTCAGTTTTAGTCTCAGCACTGCCACTGATTGGTTGTAGTGACACTGGGCAAGTCGCTTCACTTTTCCAGACCTGCCTTTTCTCCCTTAGGAAGTGACACAAATAATCTCTAAAAATGTTCAGCATATAAAATTCTATGATTATAAGACATTAGTTATATTATTCAGAAAAACTCTTCAAATGCCTACACACGCACGCGTGCACACACACACACAAACACAGAGAGAGACAAAATTCACTGCAGTAAAGATTACAACCATCTTTGAGATGATGAGGATTAACTTCACTCACTGCTAGTCAATCGCTCTTCATGTGAATAGTATATGAACTCATGTCTTTACTCAGTTTAAGAACTAAACAACTTAATGGCAGATTCTAATCTTTGTCCGTACAGTGAAATGAACAATCCTTGGGAATATTTTAATACTCTTCATGTTCTGCAAGCCAAAACAACACATAAAAATATGACCAAAATATAGAAACAAAAATATTTAAGCTACCAACTCTCTAGAATCTGAAAATAATCTTAGAATCTTTATGTACATGCTAGAAGAATTATGTATATATTTTTCATCTTGAGGATGCTCCTAAAGGGCCAGATAGATCAAACTTTTCTCACTACTCCAATGGTTTGATTAAATAGTGCTATATGGTGAATCACCCCTGGCTACTCAGCCTGTTGGTAGCAGAGGTGGGATTGCTGTCACTTAAAGGACATTGCTGGGCAAGTGTTCAGTATTCGGTAAATGGAGAAGAGAAACATATTAAGAAAAGACAGAAGTGGAAGTCAAAAGGTGAATCACATGACGGTAAAGAAGAAGAAATGCTGAATTAAGGGGGTATATGTATAAGAAAGCAAGAAATATCTCAAATTGCATTACGTAATTAGATTCTTAAAATCCACTAGAACATAAGCTCCCTGAGGGCAGGTACTGTACTATTTTCCACTGCCATATAACCGGTATAGAACAGAGTCTGGCACAGAGTAGGCACTTAGCATATGTTCACTGAGTGAAAAAAAACAAAAAAAAAAACAAAACAAAGAGGAAATAACAGAAGAAAAACAAAGCATTGATGTAGAGCAAAAGTAATAAAAGTAGAAACATGAGCATAAAAGTAGATGGAATGTAGTTTATGTTGTAGTAGAATATTCAATGAACTCTGTGGACAAGTTATATTCCTGGTTCTCAGGGGCATCTAAACAAGTCATAACTTTTTATGCTTTGGTTTTTCAATCTATAAAATACCTCTTCCTTCATGCTTTAAAAGGATACTATGAAGAGTTGTTAAAAGGAAGAGGGAAGGAGGAAGAACATGGATGGATGGTTTGGAACATCATTTTCTGGGAGTACAGAAATGCTGATGTCCAAAAACAGAAAAACTGGAATCAATCAAGCACACTAAAGAAAAAAAGACGAAAAGATCAAGAAGAAGGTTAAAATTTGATTTAATTATGCTGTTAAGAAACTGGTATATTGGTCACTCGCTAGAGATTTTTTTTATATGTTTATAATATATGAAAGTACCATTCAGCATTAAAATGCAATAAATAAGGTTAAAGTTTAAATAAAGACAGTTGAAATTATTTTGATATGATGCAATGAAATATTGACCCATAAAGCCAAAATGGCATAATTACAAAAATAAAAATGAGTCAATATGTAATTGGGAAGGTAGGAAGGAAAGGGGAGAAGACGACTGAGTTGGGTATCACAAAGGAATAGAGAGGAGAAAACAAAATGGGCTATGAAGAAAAGAAGTGAGCCATAGAGCAATCTCCTATATATGAGGGAAGAACTGACCCTAGGCAACCCATGCTGTTTTCAGAAGCAAGCTGAACACTGTATGGATGATCAAATAAAAAGGGAAAAGACTACCATGACTGAAAATTCAATAACAGCAAAACAGGAAGGCGAGAAGAAAATTTAATTTTAGTGATATGCACTAAACACACACCTAAACAGTGTTCCCACTTTAAGTACTTCCCTAATTCTCAGTCTGATGCTATGTTAGTTTCTAGTTCCAACTCTCTACAATAAGGATACGATGAGAAAAGAAAGCAGTAGAGAGACAGAGAGAGAGAGAGAGTGTGTGTGTGTGTGTATGTGTGTGTGTGTGTTTAAATTCTCAGAGACAGAGACAATCTAATACTTTGGATTTTGCCACATTTTTCAGAGTTTAGTATATTTTAATAAAAGAATTTCACTAGGCATTTCTGAGCCTAGGTTTCTTCATCGGTAAATTTATAAAATTATTCAGTTCCAATAGAAGATCTTTCAGTCTCTTCCAGTTTTTAATATTTTAGGCTGTAATCGGCTACGATTAAAGTGGGGAGAAGTTATTTGAAATCACTGTTCTGAAATACCTACAAATATAGTTGCCAAGAACTAGAAGAAGGATCCATTAGAATTTAAATGAATGGCACTTTTAAATAGAAGGAAAGAAATCCTATGGTATATCCAATTCATCATGTTGATCTTTTGCAGATGGTTACTGATTCTTATTGTCATGCGGTAACAATGGTTTGTCATACAATCCCATGACAAGACTTAGGACAAAGCAAAACAAAGTTGGCCCAAGATGAAAATACCAACACATTCTCGCATCCAAGAATCTGTTGTCAAGCAGGGAGGATCTCACATCCAGAAAACATTTTCTTTCAAGATGGTACCACTGTTTCCTGGCTACAATTTAATTAATCAGCTCTTTTTATAAAAATCTAAGTTTGCAATCTCCCAACAGTCAGGATAGGAAAAATTTTAAAGCCCAGGCAAAGAAAACGAATGAATAGTGCAAGTATTACATGACCCACTGAGAAGTAAAACCTTAATTAGTATCATGACAATATAATCATTGTGGTAGTGGGAAACCATCAACCATACTTAGAAATACTTTAGAATAAAGAATATATAATTATATACTTTCATTCCAATTCTGCATTGGACTTCTTAAGACCTACATGAATACATAGATTAATATCATGAAAATATGAAATATTACTTTATGAAAGAAATACCCATTTTAGAAAATCTAACATAGCCACTATACCTTAAGGCAATTTAAAATGTCATATTTTGCCTTATATTATAACAAAGACAAAGAATGTTGTAATTTGACAAGAGTCAGTGAGGGAGTAATTCTAGTATTTATAAAATAAAACTTTAATACTAGTAGGTAGATTGGTTTGGGGAGCAATGTTGTAGACACAATTACTGGGATTGTCTCTCTTCTACTCTCTCAGGCTCCAGGATAAAGAAGAATCAATTAGCCCTCAACAGTGTATGACCTTGAAGGCTACAGCTCTGTGCATAATATGCTGAATATGCTGAGACAGAAAAAAAAAAAAAATGGAAAAGGGAGAATAAAGTCCTAAAACCACTGAAGAGCATGTTTCACATATGATAATGTCATTTTCAAATATAAGCCATGACAGCTTAGTTTATGTCAAAAACATGCACGGTAAAAGGAACGTCCCAGTTCTTTCTGCGACTAAACAATACTTTCTTAGTTGAAAAATACAATCCCTTTGTAAGCTTTTATTTTCCTTTCCATTAATTAATGGTTACAACCTTTTTAAACAACAACAAAAACAACCACTTACAAGTCTCTAGAAACAAAGCTGCCTGGACCAATCTCTTTCAAACACTACTCCCCAACAATAATACCGCCCCCCCCGCCCCACAAAAAGTAGGCTCACAATTTTTAGAATACAAGACTTGATTTTTTTTTTTTTAAGGGACTAGTCCAAAAAATTAACAGAGTCTCCCTACAGGTTTTAAAGTGTTAGCCAACTAACTGTCTACCCCTAACTTTTCAGGAGAAAACTACTTCCCAGACTGCTTCTCTAGGCTTATCTCCGATGCACTTCAAAACGTTGCAGCTGTGCATCTGGTCAAACTGGCCACAATTATGCTTTTAGGCAGCAGTAAATCTTTCCCACTTATTGCAGATGCCACAATATCAATGCCCTGACTTGGAAAAAAAAAAAAAAAAACTGATAAGGAATATGTAATCTACTAAAACACTTAGTAGAAAAATTTACTTCACAAAATAATTTATCAAAACTTTACAACATACTTTCTGACATGGTCTTAGATCAGGAAAATGTGCTAGATGTTTCTTTGTTTTCTTGATTTCCTCAGATGACAAAATTATAGAATTTAGTTGAAGTGTTTTTCAAAGGGCATTTTTTTCTTTCTCTGGACAATGAAACCTGTTCAAGCAGATTTCAATTAAAGACTTAAGTTTAAAATGATCAAGTAACCTTGTTCTCCTGGTGAATTTTGCTTCTCTTTGCAGGATCTGTACTTGCTTTTTATAGCATGTCATTTCGTCTGGGTATTATTTCCCGGTCACTTTGCCAGGTGGGAAGAGGCCGCAAAGGCGGTGATGTCTGTCAGACCTTTAATGATGCTTCAGGGATTTGATAAAGATACAAAGCAGTGTCTGCATGAAGGAGGTTTTCCCTAATTGCACCTAGAAAACAAGACTTTTTTTTTTTTCCTTTAAATCTTTGCCATTGAATCTGGTGTATGTGAAATGATCAGGAGTTACAAGCACAAATCAAGTTTTTCTGTGTTTCTATAGCATGCTGCACTACTTCACACCGAACGTGATGTCTGGAAAAGGTACTCTTTATCTTCATTACTGTCCAGAGGAAAAACAAAAGAGGCATTTCGTCAGAGAAATTGTCAACTCTCTTTTAACCCTAAGAGCTTTCATGTAAGTTATTAAGAACCAAATTTTCTGATCCTGTACTTTCCTACTAAGTAAATATTCCTCACGGTAAAAAGTGATAGGAGACAGAGACAACAAAAATAAACTAGAAACATTTTTAAAAGGCTGTAGAAAACTCCTCCCTTCTACATTGATGTTTAGAATAGTCATGCTTTCATTCCTGTCAACTTTCCACTCTAAAGCTATTGCAGTTACCCAATGCAAATGCAAGCAGGAATGTATTATTTTTAAGAGCGTGGGGTCTCTTCACATCACAGGTTATTAAACTGGGCTGCTGCAATCTGCCAGACTAAGATGACACATGCCTTAAAAAGAAAAAAAAAAAAAAAGATGTACCTCACTAATGGATCTTGTACCTTTTAATGACTGCCAAGGAAGCTATTTAAACATTTGATTATAGAAGACAAAACTAATTTGGGCAAATCCTTCATGCAGAATCCTACTGTGTCCTGGACAAAATAAAGCTGCCGTTACTAAGTGCTCACTAACTGAAAGTACAGTCTGGGCAGGACAGTAGTCATCTCAAGCTAGTGAGAGGCGAGCACCGTAAATGTCTTAAGACTTGCTGCAATCTCAGAAAGAACCAATTAAGATACAAAAGTAGGGAGAGGTGGTTAGAGAACAGGAAGAAGGGAGAGAAAGACAACAAGCAGCTTGGGGTCACTGAGAGGTAGAGGGTAACAGAAAGGTGACAGGAAATCTACGATGGGGAAGAGAAAGACACAAAATAATACTGGTATATTAAAGTCACATTTCTATAAAACATGAAAAGATGGCCTGATGTTTCAATTTTAAAATGTGTTAGAAATAAATTGAATTTAACTTAAATTCAAGCATGACTTGCAGATGCTGAAGTTTTGCATTCCCGGTACCAGACTGAACAATGTGGCTAGAGAGAGCTGCTGTTACAACACTAGTTCAGACCCGGAGTTTGCAAGATCATTTTACTCAGCCCTTCAATGCCAGCCCAAGTGTCTCAAACACATGCTTTGCTTAAACAAAACCAGGCAACTAAAATGCAAGAAGAAAGGGAAACATCCTTTGGGGACCTCAAACCCACCCCTTTCCTTTATTCTTCATCATCATCATCATCATCATCATCATCATCATATCTCTCTCTCTCTCTCTCTACTTACAAAGTTTAGGAGCAGTTTGGAGATTAGTTTCTGTTGTTTGTGGCTGAGTTGCTGACTTGGGCGTTCTCACCTCAGGGTTCCGGGTGGGTGAAGGGAAGGATGGTGCAGTGGATGGCAAGAAAGAAAAGGCAAAAATACGATTCTTCGGTGTCGGTGCCACTGATGGTTCAAAGGAGACAACAGCCTTGTCACCTTGCACTGTAACTTGAACCTTGCTTTCAGACTGAGCCCTAGAGACAGGTGAAGTATATGCCTCAGATGACACCCACACAGCTGAGGCAGCAGTTGGGTCCAGAGAAATAATAGGGTCCTGGCCTAACCCCCCAGGGTCAAGGTGAGTAGGAGAGTCATACTCAAAGATCTTGTCCACAAATACCCACTTGAGGCCGGCAATGCAGAGGCAGAGGCTGACCAGGCAAGCCAGGATGGGGACAATGCAGATTTTCTCTGAGTTGAGGCAACCTCTCAGGCGCTCAGCTTCTAGGCACACACAGCAGGGCACGGCCAGGCCCACGAGTCCAGGGGTTCTCCCATCTTCAGTCTGGGGCTCTGGCATGTCTTCTGCTGCCGGAAGCCCATCAAGAGATGGGTCTGCACTCAGCTGAGTGGAGGGGCTAGAGGACCTCTCGGCGGCGACCTCAGACATGTCTGGGGAATAAATCTCCATCGGCTCACCTCCAGAAGAAGGCCTGGCCGCTCTCACGGTCCATTACCACGCAGAGGCCCCCCCAACCAAATGATACAGCATCTTACAGGGCGAAATCGATAAATCGTCCAAGTCCAAGGCCATTATCAAAATCAAGAAGAGTTCAGGAAGATGCAAGAGGGGAAGAAAAGCTCCTAGCAACTACAAAATCAGAGTATATCGTTATAATTCTTTAAGCTGCTGTTTCTGGGCCACTTTTCTAGTTCTTTTAAACGCTACTCCAAACCATCCCGGGCTCGTCAAGAGGACAGGGACCAAAATAGATCGACGGAGCTGCCGGCTGGTTAATTAAGTAAACCAGTAGCCCAAACTGAAAGGCATGTTTCTCACCTCGAGCATCTGAAGCTGGTGTCTGCTCAGATGAAGAAAACAACTGTCATGCAGGAGAAGTAAAAGCAGAAGGAGGACCAGCGGCGGTGGCGGCGGCGGCAGCAGCGGCGGCGGCAGGAGAGGCAGTAGTGACAATAGCAACAGCATCCTGTTGTGTTAACGCGACGACGGCTGAAAGGGGCTGAATCATTACAGAGCAGCAGGTGCCTGCCCTCGGAGCATCACTGCAAACAGGATCAGAGGGCTCCGGAGGCAAGAGTGCAG
The DNA here is from genome assembly GCF_009764315.1 of Trachypithecus francoisi. Taxonomy (NCBI): domain Eukaryota; kingdom Metazoa; phylum Chordata; class Mammalia; order Primates; family Cercopithecidae; genus Trachypithecus; species Trachypithecus francoisi. The sequence continues at coordinate 20,420,750 of NW_022681431.1, read as the reverse complement.
CAGGAGGGGCGGTCACTCCCTTCCCCGCCCTGCCTCCACCCCACCCCCGACTACTCCTCTTTGTCCTTCTTGAGTGCTCATTCACTTTCTTCCTCTGCGGCTCTTCTCTGCTTCAGTCTCTCTCTTTCTTTCCCTTCTTCATCCAAGCCTGTCCTCTCTCTCTCCTCTCTCTCTTTCCTCCCCCTCTCCCAACCCCCACTCCCCACTCTCTATCCACACTCTAGAGCTGCAGGCTGGTCTGAGTAAAATCAGTATCCCCAGCCACACAGGACTGCCAGTGACTTCCTATTTTATCCAATTAGAAGGAATAAAGGCCATCAAATCAAAAAGAGGCAGGCAGGCATCAGTTAAGCCTAGTCCCCATGGCCCCCACCCGTTTTCCTCCTTTTTCTTTCTTTCTCTACAAAAGCTGTCCCAGTCTTCTTCTATCCCCACCTTGCCGGCTTTCAGTCTCTTTCCTTCACCCACTGTTGGGTCAGAAAAAGCCAGCGATCGATGCTAGCAATCTAACAAAGCTGGGATGGGGAGGGGGGTGGGGGGGTGTAGGTGGGACCTTATGGGTTGGACCTGAGGCTTGGCGAAGTCTGCTATCTGATTCCTCCCTAGAGAGGTAAGCTTTTCAACAGCAATTTCTTCCTGCCTGCTGCTGAGAGATAGCATTCCTTCCCTAGCCCTCTAATAAGTTGTGTTCACTAAGAGGACTGTTATTACCTGATTTTCAACCAACAGTTTGAATGTTTTTTTCCTAACCATGGACAGCTCTGCCTTTAGCCCTTTTTGCAATGACTCTGTAAGACTTTGTCATGCCCAGAGAGAAATGCGGAGTACAGGCTGGAGGGAGTGCTAGGGGAGGGGTTGGCAGCCCATATATCCCCTGCTGTGGTCCCCTTTGAATTTCCATTTCTTCTATCTCACCCAAAGAAGACCAGACTAATGTCAAGCTAATAGGAAGCACCAGTAAGTAACAGAGTTATGATGCGAGCAAAGCTACCACTTCATTTTTAGATTAGCCTTTCATGGTGACTCCACACTGCAGAGGTTTGAATTCCCTGGCACTGTAATATATACCACATGTCCTCAGCTATCACTGCACTGCAAGTACTAAGAAGAGTTTTCGATGAGAGCATGCCTTTTGGGTTAGGTTTCAGGAGCTTTACCTTCCAGATAGTTTCAATGCTGATTTTTTTTCTTTTAAAACAACAGTCATTAAAACACTAGAAGAAAGCACTGTTCATAATAGAGACCACAGGCTTCTCCAAGCACTCTGCTCCATGTCACTTCACACAATATGTATCTGAACCTGTAATCCACACTTACTGTGACTGGACATCTAAACGGTTTCCAAGGAACCATTCTGTTCACCTATGTCAACAGGAATCTTTAAAACTCTCTCTAAATCTATACTACATAGCCATTATATGAGTCCCTGAAGCAGTGAAATTTAGAACTCAAGTCCTGAGAAAATCTGCTTTAAGCACATTGTATTTTGTAGGGCACAATCTCCACTGCTTTGAGGTACGTTTCAGCTTTAAATGACAGGAGATAAGAATATTATCACTTCCTCCTTCAAGATGAAATTAGTCCATAATTATAAATGATTTAAAGGGTCTTAACATCTTAAACTGTGTTTGCAGTACTATAATGACAACAAAAGCCCGTGCCAATTTGCATAATTGTAACCATGACTATGACAACTTTATGAGCAACATGAGTTATCCTTAAGTTCATCTCTCTATAATCTGCATTTATATACCAGTAAATGGTGTTTAAAAATAATTCCTATGCTTATTTTCTAGGTTTATTTGACTTTAAAGCAGTGAGAGCTCTCTTACAAAGATTCTAGCAACGGACATACAATTTCACAGTGTAGAAAATGTCTACTGAAGCACTTAAAGCATTCACATTGAAAGATAGTAAGATCTCAATGATCAATATTCATGCAAATGTTCAGAAACAATATCAGCAGGTGTTTATGCTAAACTACGGTAATTTATAATTTCTTCAAAAAGCACCCGGTTGAAATATATGGCACTGAATTCCTCAATTTTGACCTAAACCAAAAATATTATACTCAATACACTAGCATTTCATCCAAGGCCAAGGTCAGCTAAATTTCAAAGACCAAAATGGGGTTGAGGTGGCCCCAAGTCAGGCAGATAGGAGAAAATACCAAGCATGATATCCCATAGTTTAGACAAGTGGTCTTTAACTTACACCAATAGCAATTATTCACCTTACCTCAACCATTAAGAACAAACATATTCAGCAGGGAAAAAAAAAAAAAAAAGTTACTGGGCATTGTTCTAGCTGTTACACTGAAAATACCCAACACTTATAGAGAAAACCAACATTTTATACAAAGACTAGGACAACATATCAGAGAGAGAATCCTATGGACTGCCACAAGTACTCTTTCCCTTGGACTACATAAACCAGACTTTGGGATGTGTCTGTTTTGCCCCCAGAAAGGCATTCCAGAAACCCTGTGGCACCTTGGTGCTAAGATTAGTCTGCAGACAGCCAGTTTCCTATAAAATTGTTTTTTTCCACCAAATTGGAAAATGAATGTAAATGGGGAAATGGAGAAGGATGGGAGGTGAAGAATAAAAGGAATTCTCCATTAGTTCTACCCTTGGGACTAGGACCCAGAAGTTGCCTTTCTCCCTTCATCAAATCCTCTATAGCAATAAAAGAGTGAGAAAGGAAAGTGTGAATGGGGTTAGAGGTCAGAATTTCCTTTGGATAAAACACGTATGCTTGTAGGAAAAACTGCAAGGATATATCACTTTAACCCTTTAAGCTCCACCCCAGTAAAGCCCAGGAATACCCCATTTCCATGTCCTCTTAGAAAAATAAACTAGACAATTTTTACTACCTTTTTAAATCTTTTATCACCATCTCCCTCACAATAACAAAAGCTACCTTTATTGAGTTCCACCCAGGTGACAAGCACTCTGCTAGGTTCATAATACACATTATTTCTGATCTTCACTAATCCCATACAGTCCATACTTACCTTAAAATTTTTTAAAAAATATTTCATTGGCCCAGGCAGCTTAGGTAATTTTGCCATGGACATATAGCTATGTGGCCAAGATTTGAATACGTTCTGATTCATTCTATTTCTGCTGAAAAATACTGATTTTGTTTTTTTATCAAAAGGGTGTATTTGATTATATTATTGATTACATATCTCTTCAAGAAGAGACTATGAAAACCAGAATAGATAACAATGAAATAGGAATTATTACCTTAATATAATTTGTAAACAAAACTTAAAAGGATCTAGTTCTCAAAGTAAGACTTCTAAAATTTTGCCTAATAATTTTTAGAAATTATAAGAATTAAGCATGAGCCATTTAAATACTATCTATTTATCATTTAAATCAAATGAGCTCTTTCATGGTCTCATTCCAGGACTTCCTTTGGGAAGCGATTTCAGTTATGTATTGCTGTGAAACAAACCGCCCGGAAATAGCTTACAGCAACCGTCATTTTATTCTGCAGGTTTACTGGGTTCAGCTGAGTGGTTTCTCTGCTCCATTTGACGTCAGCTGGTGCTGCAGGTGAGGTGCAACTAGGTGAAAACATTTGAAATGGCTCCCACACATGATGACTGGCAGCTGCTGCTAGATGCCAGCTGGCACTGTGAAATGGTGCAGCAACCTGTAGCCTCTCCTTGTGGCTTGAGCTTCCCACAATATAGTGGCCAGGTTGTGAGAGAAAGCACCCCAAGAGGAGGAAAACACAAGCTGCCAGTACTCTTAAAAGTCTGTGCCTGAAAGCAGAACAAACTATTTCCCCTGCATCCTATTGGTTAAGAAGTCACCGTGCCAGCCCAGACTCAAGGACAGAGGAAATACATTTTGAGGGAGAAAGTGGCAAAGAATTTGCAGCTACAATTAATCTGCTACAGAGGATAAGAAAGTAAATGGTAGTACACCAACCTGGATCGAGAAGAGAGACGGTAATATAGAATGGGATTTGGCAGAATAAAGTAAAATATACTTGTATTTCTGATCCACTTTCATAATATTTCAGCTTCCTTCTAAGTTGGCTTCAAGAAAAAAAATCCTGTAATATCATCAAATAAAAAAATACTAGAATTTCTCTGCTACTTCAGTTCAACTTAGTCTATGAATTCAAGCTAGTCATTCTGCTTTACTTTTATTTACTTTATCATCAGAAGAATGTACGGTAGCTCCAACAGATGAAAGAGAATGATAAATGTCATTTTGCTTTTGACCTTATTACTTATTTTCTCTTTGACTTTTTTCCTGTATCTTGGCGATATAACTCTAAAATATTATCTCTGAAATCTAAAAATACTATCACTGAAAAAGTTTATCCTTGCTCCTAAATATTACGGCTGGCAAAAGAGTAGAATTTACTTCACGGTATCTAACATAAAATAAAAATGATGGCAGCAGTTGTTTCATTTGGGGAGATCCCTACATACAAATGGCAAATATTTATTTATTTGCTGAGGAATTATGAAATCATAATTTTCAAAAGAAAGCGCCAGGCCCTAAAGTTAACTTTAAAACCCTGCAGCTTCTTTGGAGGATAAAGTACACCAATGGATATGTCAGCTTCCTCCACCTATCCAAAAAACATGCCCTCAGCTAGGTCTCAGCTCCTTGACAGAGCCCTTCCGATTTTTCCAAATCATAGACCCAGTATTTCTTAACTGAAACACTTATTGGGGCACATTCACAGTCATGTGTCATCATTTAATTACATCATGTATACAGGGCTGAAGAATGCAATTTCTTTGACGGCAAAGATTATCAGTATTTGATTGTCTGATAGAGCTGGGCTATCCATTCAATACATACATTTGGTTTGGTTTTACCTTTAATTGGGATTGCATTACACAGATTATGGGGTCTCTAATAGATCAGCAAGCTTTATTCATACCCTCTATACTCCCCTCCATTTTTTCAAGTCTTTTAATGGCCTATTCAGATACTTCCTTATCAAATTTTCTCTGATTGTTCCAAAATATGCCTTGAATTAATTTAGCCCGGTCTAGCAAAACTCAACTACCACAGATCCTATCAGTGGAGGGAAAGTTTGGAATATGCTAATATTTAACTATTTTTTCTTATCATTCCTCTCTCCCCAGCTAAACAGAAAAGTTCTCTCAGAGCAAACCAAATCTATGTGCTGTTTGATGTTCTTCTACATTATTTATGATGCAAAATGGGTGAGATGAATGGAACTTATTTTACCTTACTGGGCATGTCTTTTCTGCCCACTTTAAAGGTGAGTCAAGACTGATTATTCTTACCCAGTGAAAATGTTCTCAGAGCAGACAATTTGACTTAATTTTAAGGATTACTTTGTGAGATGCTGTATCAATAACAGTTAATGTTATTGACTGTGCTCTGTGTTCTCATTCTGTAACACGATGAGCAATTTACTCTGGTACATTTTGTTCTTTATGAGTTTAGATCCTTTGTAACTGAAGATACAGTAAATGATCTCAAAGATGAAGATGTGAGAATTTCATATGGAAAGATATTTTAATTGCATACGATAGTTATAGTGAGTTTGCTTTACTTTGGGAGAATCTATTAATTTCTCACTCCCCATAAGTAAAATTATTAGTTTTCCACAAACATAGTTTATTGGTCATTTTACAAGTTGCCCTTCTTTTAAAATTCCACTGGAGAAGTTTTGGAACTAGACGGAAGGGGTGGTTGCACAACACTGCAATAAATGCAACTGAGTTGTGACTCTCAAATGGTTAATTTTGCTGTGTGAATTTCAACTCAAGGAAAAATGAGACTGTTAAGTGTAGGTTGCCCTTTCTTCTAGAAAGTATCAATAGGCAATGTGGCATTGAATCTCAGGCAATTATTAACTATGAACTCTGAACTTATATTAATATGAATTTACATATGTGTGAGTGTGTGTGTGTGTGTATGTGTGTGTGTGTGTGTATATATATATATATATATATATATATATATATATTTAGAGACAGGTTTTCACTGTCTCCCAGGCTGGAGTGTAATGGCGCAATCCTAGTCACTGCAGCCTTGATGTCCTGGGCTCAAGCAATTCTCCCACCTTAGCCTCTCAAGTAGCTGAGACTACAGGTGCATGCCACCATGCCTGGCTAACTTATTTTTAAATTATTATTATTATTATTATTATTTTGTAGAGGCAGGGTCTCACTCTCTCACCCAGGCTAGAGTGCAATGGTGCAATCATAACTCACCATAGTCTCAAACTTCTGGCCTCAGCAATCCTCCCACCTCAGCCTCCCAAAGTGCTGGTATTACAGTTGTGAGCCACCATGCCTGCCAATATGTATATTTTAAATAGGGAAATAGGATGGAGTTGAACAGTGAAAAATAATATTTTAATATATAAAACAGGATAGAAAGATAAGGCTTTGCTCATGTTCTCATAAGCCTTTTGAATTCAGAGTCTCAATGACATATCCATTTACTAGTTTGTGTGTGTGTGTGTATGTGTCTGAGCTCTTTGGGATGAAGGACTCCACTGGAAATAAGTGCCAAGGACGAGGGGCAAGTGGCAGTCTTCCTGTATTATCTGTGTTTTCTTATCAAACATGTAATAAACTCAACACCAGAACATCAGCTCCATAAGGCCATGCACTTGTGTCTGCCTCCACTGCTATATCCCCAGTACTTACAGCATGCCTGGCACACAGCAGACATTTGTTAAACAAATGCATCCAAATGAAAACGACATGGAAGAGGGATGAATAAGCTATGGGAAACATCTAAATAATGTTAAATTACTGTGTGGTGTGTGTGTGTGTGTGTGTGTGTGTGACAAAAAGAAGAAAAGCCAAAAGAAACATTCTCTTTATACAGAGTAATATGAGGTTATATAGATGAATGGCCATTTCTAACATTTACTAGAGCAATATATGTTGGTTTAGTTACCTTGAGCCAATATCTTTGCTGTGTCTCGTTAATATTCACTATGACAGTTAAGTTCAGGGCATAGAGCAGCACAGCTCAGAGAGATTTTCTGTTGTTTGTTTTTCATTCTTCTGGCAAATGTAACAAAAATGCAAGATATAATTTTGCTATTATGCACATATCCAATGTGTAATCTTATTTAACGAAAATGATAATGGATGTATTTTAATGCAGTGAGAGAAGTTTTAGCTAAAAACAAGGAGGAAATACCTTGATAACCGATGCTGGCTTAATATAAATTCAGCAAAGTTTTAAAAATGGGAGGGATTGAACTTGACGTATACTTAAGCAGTAGCTATTTGTTTTAAAGTTCAGTTGCTTGTCAGCCAGTTCTATAAACTGGTCCCCCAATCAACCCAGAAATGTAGTTAGTTAGTATATAGCACAGCATATCACTTCTAGCAAATGCTCTAGAAATATGTGTTAATTTGATTTTTAAATCTCCTGCTTAAAATAGAGAGAAACAGTTGAGCATGAGATTATACACATGTGAAAGCAGTTATGAATTACTCATAAGAGAGGACCAGCTATTTAAGAGACTGAAACTTCATATAAGCCCATGTGTAAAATATACTTGCACAACATTCCTGGAATAAATTAAGTTTGAGGAAAGGGATTACCTGAAGTGTTCTACTTTTAAACATGGTTCAAATTTCTTTTCTCTTTATTTTTATTTATTTATTTTGAGATGGAATCTCGCTCTGTTGCTTAGACTGGAGTGCAGTGGCACGATCTCAGCTCGCTGCAGCCTCCGCCTCCCAGGTTCCAGTGATTCTCCTGCCTTGGCTTCCTGGGTAGCTGGGATTACAGGCACACACCACCACACCTGGCTAATTTTTGTATTTTTAGTAGAGATGGGGTTTCGCCATGTTGGCCAGGCTGATCTCTAACTCCTGATCTCAGGTGATCTGCCCACCTCGGCCTCCCAAAGTGCTAGAATTATAGGTGTGAGCCACCACACCTGGCCAGTTCAAATTTCTGAATCTGAAAAGACCTTAGCCAGAGAAAACATCTTACAATATACATTTTCCTTAGAGTACACACAGTTTTCTTCTCCTTGTTGCTGATCAAAATGAAAATATGAAGTTGCACCAAAGGGGCAAAAAAAAAGAAGAAATAAAAATATATGCAGTTTCTAGAGCTGATTCGGGATTCCTAGTGAGCCACCTAAGTGTCAGGCAACACTACTGTAAGGTCATAACCTTTATGATGCTCATGGAAGCAGAAGTATCCCATTTAAAATGAAATGCCAATCTCATTTTTCTGCTGCAAGGGGTGGAAACCTTTTCTGCATTGTTACAATTTTTATTACTTAAAAAGATATGAATTTGAAAGTTATAAGATAAAAATGTCTTATGATTTGACCTCCAGCTCAAATGTTTCTATCACAAATCACACGATAGGTTGCTAGAGTCAGACTTGTTTAAGAATGACTTGTTTCTTTTCTGTCCAACATGGTAGCTCCTGCCTGTGATCCCAGCTACTAGGGAGGATGAGGCAGGAGGACTGCTTGAGATCAGGAGTCCGAGATCAGCCTGGGCAACAGAAGGAGACCATATTTCTAAAACACTGGGAGAAAAAAGAGAATAGACTTGTTTCTTTTCTATTTCAGTAGTTATTTGGAGTAAAAGAATTTACGTTTAATGCAAAGGTCAACTGTAATCTCAATAATAATTAGATTTAAATTTTTTTATTGACTGAATGTTGGAGCTGCAACAGGTCTTACCCATGAATTTTATTTATTTAATTTTTAAAATTATACTTTAAGTTCTAGGGTACATGTGCACAACATGTAGGTTTGTTACACAGGTATACATGTGCCATGTTAGTTTGCTGCACCCATTACATGAATTTCATTTTATACAGGAAGAAAAAAGTTCTTGGGAGGTTAAAAACATAATAATAACCTGCTTAGAGTCACACAGAAAATAATTTCAAAGTCAGGACTAGAAATCACATCTATTTCTCTTTCTTTTTAATTAATTTCTATAAAGGAAAGCTCTTTAGTTGCAAACTGCCAATGCAGATACACACACTTGATTAGATAGTTTAGATTTTCTCTCACTTAGGGCCATGAAAGATGTCTGTACCAATACCTCACTTTGACCGTTTCCCTGGACCATTTCTACTTGAAAGTTTACTTTTTCATGCTCCCACGACCACTTGTGGTCACAACTCTACTTAACGGGCCTCTTTCTGAAAGATATTCAGAAACTAATATTCACATTTGAACTCCGTTCTTAAACAGCATTTTATCAAACTAAGGAAGCATACAAAATGTGTGTTGCAGAACCCAACAACTTCCCCTGAGAAGCGGCTGGAGATGAGATGCTACCTGAGTTGTGGGAGCATTACAGTTAGCTTTATTGCTTACACAGGAAAGTATAGAATAAAGAAATTACAGAGGATAGGAAGGCAATGTATCCTCAGGAAAGAAGACTGTCACCAAAATGGGAATCGCCAGAACATCACTGCAGTAGCTCAAACACAAACTGTACCAAAAATTGTCAGTAGCTGGAAATCAGGGAGCCAAGGTTACATCTTCTTTTAATTTGGAGAATTAAAAGCCTGGGACAGGGGAAGGAGTAATTATTAGGGAACAGGAACAAGAAGGGTGCTACTGGCTGAGTTATACTCTGAAATATGATGACTAGAAAACCCTCAGTCCAAATATGGTGGCTTATTCAAGAGAAACATATATTCTATTTGATAGCATAATCCATGACCCACATGTTTTCTTAAACATTGTAATAAAAGATATATACTATGCATACTGGGATATTTGGGGGTAAAATGAACTCATGTATATTTGAAATGTCATCAAAAAATAAAAAGTTGATAGATAAATGGGTAGACATTTGGTAAGCAAATATAGGAAAATATTAACTGTAAAATCTCAGTAGTGGGCATAAGTTTGTTTACTGAATGATTAATTCACCTTTTCTCTATCTTTGAACATTTCATAATAAAATGCTGGAACTTTAAAAAAAAAATTTCATGGTGTTTCTGGGTTCATATATGATAAGGAACCTATCTTGATATCCTATGGTAAATTTTATTATAAAACTCATTACCTATGCCAAACAAACAAAATAATCCACCAATTCTACATTTAGTAACCTCCACTTGCTTATTTTTTTCCTCCTCTGCATCGTCTCCCAGACTCCACCCATCACTACCTCTTTCCCCTACTACTTTTAAGGAATTGATTTTTAAGATGAATTTCAAAATTATATCAAGGGTAAAAGATTCATATAATTTTAACCATTATCTAATGACAATGAGGTATCTTTATATGGCAACCAATAATTGCTATAAAACATCTAAGAGCTTTTTCTGACCCCCTCCCCTCACCCAATACCATTTATTTATTGAGAAGGGATTTTCCTTAATGCTATACTTCAATCCCTGGGGAATTAGAACATCTGTGAATAATGTGACTTGGGAAAATGTAAAGTTCACATTACTGAAAAAATCTGAAAGGTTAGATGGTAAGCTTATTCTGTTGAAATCAGTAGAATCCTCGGGTTATTCAGGACACTCCCATTCTGTACACACCTTTTCCAATGGTCAATTGGTCAGTGGACCATAAGGCCAGAGGCTCCAATGTGAAGGTTGAGCTTCTCTGCTGCTGGATTTTCCACCCAGTGATTCATACAGATATTGTATAAACTATTAAATATGTATGATGCAGTACAAAGCCCCTCTAAAAGCATCTGTATTTAACTAAATCATGTCTCTGACAGCAAGAGGCATGCAGAGCAATTTAACCTAGCAGGAAAAGTACTTCTTTTACAAATCACTGCAGTGCAGAGCTTCAACCATATGCTTCTTTTTGCCCCCACCTCCCGCGCCCGAACACATCCAGTAAGAAAGGAAAGGCTTAACTTAAATGGTTTGAAATACTTTTAGATAGGATTTTAAAACAAAACATAAGACTTTAGAAGTGTTTCTCAAAAATTTTACTACCTTAAGGCTTTGCCACTACTCTGTCCCTAGAGGTCAGAGAAATAACCCAGGCTCAGGTTAAGTCTCCTTAACCCAGGGTTGAATACCTGGAATTAGCCCACTCTCTTCTATCATGCTCTTCCAAATGTCTACGCTGTTTACTGACTAATATCAAAGGCATCTAGAAACTATCACTGTACAACTAGATCCCCCATATTCTTCTCTTTCACCCCAAAAAAGATTCAAAGAAAAAAGTTTTGGATGGGAAACTTCAGGGCACATCAAAAGTTAAATGATTGTTACCCCTTCACAACCGAAGACCAAAGAATCTAGTGAGATAAGTAGTACCAATTAAGCAGTTTTCCAAGGTACCTAAGCATTTGGCAAGGCAAAAGAATAGCAGGGGGATCTCTACATTTTTTAAAAAGTGCAATGACACTGTAAAACATTTTTAGAAATCTCATGCACAGAATTAACTGTGCTCCCAGAGACAGGTGGTTTTACAATAACCTGTGGTGGGGGGAAAATGTGTTGAATGAGTACAAAAATAATTAACTTACTGTCAAAAAAATTGGGGCTAAATGCTTGAATTGCCCAACTCAAAATGAAATGGTATTACTGTAATTCAGCCAACTGATCAGGAAATGTGCTGTGCAGCATTGAAATGAACTTCTTTTCACAATCTGGCCAGTACAAAATGGAAAACCTCAGGATGACCTGCTTTTCAAAAGCAGTAGATTTCAAATTTTAAGGTCACTGTACAGGGTGTAATAAAAATAGCTACCATTTCTAAAGATCTAATCTATATGTTAATTTACTTGGCTACCCATCCACCTATTCATCCAAAAGATGTTTACTAAATGACCATATCTGTGCCAGGCATTGTGCTGGGGTTTGTAGATTTGGTAAGAGGAAATTAATTTCCATCTTCTTCTAAATTTTCCTTTTCTTCTAAAATAACAAATGTGATCTGTAGAGAGTGAAGGCATGATCTGAATTTTTAGAGTGGTAAGGTCTGAGTCACCTTAGAAAATGGAAGAGAAGGCTGACTGTGAAAAACAGAAACAGGTCAGACATTGTGCCAAGTAGTATATACACATCAGTTCTTATTTATAATCTTTACAATCAGTATGCAAAGTAACTGATATTTTTCTTATTTCACAGATGGAAAAAGTGAGGATTAAAAAAGATGCACAGAGAACCCACAATTACATAGCTAGTAAGTGGTGAAGCAAAGATTCAAACCATCTGAACTTCAAAAGTCATTTTTCTGTACCACTGTACAATATCTTTCTACTGATACAAAGTATGGAAGAAGACTTTCAAAGCATTTTTTTAAAATCATCAATTACATAAGAGATCATTGTTTTTGTTGTTGAGCTCTACGGTAAAATTTTTATTTGGACTTACACAAGACTCAACGGGAGGAAAAGGGGAAGAAAAGAAGAAAACAAAATGTGATGATGAGAATGTACATGTTCACATGCATATTACAGTTTCTACTTTGGATAGCTTTATTTTTCAGATCCGTTCAGCTTTTTCCAAAACCAGGATTTAATGTGGAATATTAGGTTATCCACTCAATTATGCTATGCGTCTTAAGTCTGGCCAAGATGAAACCAACCCATTTAAATGATGTTGCCAGTAAGTACATGAACAAAAATAATTTAACATGCTAAACAGTATCATGGCCCTCTGTTGCATATTTCTTTGAGCATCAACAAGATGAAGGAAGAAGGCATGCCATGAACTCAGAGTTTAGAATAAAAGTGTGATTTCTCTCTTTCAATTTTTTAAGAGTTTTAATCAGTATTTGAAAGCACCATACAATTACAGCAAATTAGAAATTACTCAAATTAAAATGAAAAGGGAAGATCAGGTCAGTAGTTACTGCTTCCTCTGCCATAGATTTCCCATTTATTTTAAAAATGTGTGCTTTTTCAGAGTTTTTCCATAGACATTCTAGGTTGATCTTGTCTCTGCTGCTTTATGCAACTTTTTTTTTTTTTTTTTTTTTTTTCAAATAAGTATCTTGCTCAGCCTCAGACTGCTGGGCTCAAGTGATCCTACTGTTTCAGCCTCCCAATTGGCTGGGACTACAGGTACACATCACAACACCTGGCTAATTTTTAAAATTTCTTCGTAAAGATGGGATCTCACAATGTTGCCCAGGCTAGTCTTGAACTCCTGGCCTCAAGAGATCCTCCTGCCTCAGCCTCCCAAAGTACTGGGACTACAGGTGAGCATCTACTCACCTACAAACTACTTCTCCCATCCTTAAGCAACTTCATTCATTCCTTCAATTATTTTTTTGAGCAAGTGCCTCATATGTACCAGGCCCTACCTAAGACTGAGAGGAAGAGGAAGGCAGGCACTGGGGAAAGAGACTGCAATAGTTTCTGCTTCTGTGATATTTAAATTCTAGTGGAAGACTTAGTTTTCCTAATCTTAGGTGGGCACAAAAGGCAGACTTCAGAAGTAAGAGTCCATAGTCTTATAATGGATTCTATTTGTGCAGTTGACACATAGTGGAGTAATTCTTTTTTAATGAACCTGTCAGGAAACACTGGTTATTGTATATGCATGTCTAAGTATCTGAAATTTTCCTTCACTCTGGATCCAGTTATGGAAATGTTTTCTTCTGATAGTGTTTTGTTTGATTAGTGATAGAAGAAGAATGCAGAATTCAATTCCAGAAGGGATCATGCTCAGGCAAGAGGTCTTTGGAGGTACTGGACAATTACAAGCAGAAAAACATAATCTATCTGTTTCCATTCTCGGTAACCATCAAAACAAAACAGCCACAAAAGCAGACTAGGCTGTCATAATAATTTAATGATTGCATTTTTTAAAGCTGGTGGAGTGATTGTTTTGGTAGATGGATTAAAATAAATAAATAAAAGAAAGCATTAATACAGTTTATTATTATCTTTTTGATGAATTGAAGCCTTCTTATTTACTGGTGATACCAAAGCACAATTTTAAAGTACAGTTAGTCAGATTTCCTGAATTGCTAAGGAAATGTGTTAATTTCATAGAAATTCTAAAATATCAGCATAAAAAAGTAGTTGAAAATCAAAGAGGAAAAATGAATTACATGCATATAGATATATATCTCATTTAAAAATTTTTTGCTTATAGACCCCAGATTAATTAATAAGGAAGTTCTACAGGAATCAAAGAAATAAGTGTTAAACATTTTGACTAAACATTAGTCCTGATGATAACCTAGCTCCGCAAAATCATTGGCATGTCAAATGCTAACAAGGATGAGAATGAGTTTTAGAATTAAACTTACAAGCTATCATCTTTCTAAATGAATGAGCTGCTCAGAGATGAACTGATGGTAACTAAAGAAATCAATAATAAAATGATCAGGATGAACATCCTGTATCGTATTAGAAACAATTTTCTCTTCTTTCAGTTAATTCTGATGAAAATATACAAGGCTCTAGAGCAACAAGTTTCTCATCAACATCTAAATCAATTTGAACTTTTTATCCTTACAGTGTAATCGTAACACTGAATATTGTCATTGTGTGACACGTCCAATTAAGGCATGTCCAGTGAAGAAAAGAGTGTATACTTGGATGGAACTCATTTATTTTATATTAACATGGCTTGAAGTGACATTTTAAAAGTTGCTAAAATGATTTTCACTTTAAAAATCGGTTTCTCGTGTTTAAATACTATTTCCTCTGATGCTCAAAAATAAGACATTAATTTTTAATGCCACAAGTTTATAAACACTTTGAAGTTAAAAGTATAAATATGCATTATTTACTTTTCTATTAACTTATTACCACAGCATTTACCTTTTTCATTACAAATTCAATAATCTGTTATACCACTAAGCTACATGGAGCACTAGATATTATGTTAAACAAAGATCTTGTTTCTATTGTTCTTAAGAACAAGTATGTCCACCCCCCAAAATACAGTGAATTCTGTGCAAATTAAAAGAGATTTTTTAAATGAGTAGTAAATCAGGTCCAATTATGAGCAACAGAGTCTCAAAGGGTCCTAGATTAACCTCACCAGAACTTTCCATGTTGAATTAAGCATGCAGTTTGGTCAGGAAAGATATCCTTTTTCTATATCTTGTTTATATCTACTATAAATACCATAAGCATTCCATTAGCATTAACCCAGTGATTAATGCATATGTCATGGACTGAGGTTCTAATCAGTGATAATAACTGCCTACAACTATTTCCACAACTGTTCATCTCCCAACTCTTTTACCCTGACTAACAAAGAAATGCCTACTAAAGTCTAAGAGTTCATGTAGTTACAGGAAACCAGATGCATTATTTATAAGGATGCAAAGGCTAGAAAGTTCGGCTGTGTCGCTTACCCCAGCAGCAGTAGGCTCTAAGCTATTGGCAATAGGACCATTGCCAGTGCATTAGAAGATGAGATAGAAGGGATCCCTGCCAAATAAAATAGCTAAGTAATAACAAATGTTAAAAAAGGAGAACCTTGGGGGTTGGAAGGAGTCTTGAAGATCACTGTTGAAGCACAATTCAGGAGATCACCAAGCTTTTGCAGTCAATAGAGAAAGAAGAGCTGTAATCTCAATTAATTCTTTGTGTCTTATCTTTCTTGAGTACTTGCTTTTTAATTACAGTTATACATTTTTTTTAAAGTTACAGTATCTGCACATAAATGAGAAATTACAACTGTTATAAAAGAGGTAAAGTGCACAGTATGAGATTTCAAGTTCAGGTATAATTAATTGTGTGTTTGTATGGTCTGCCCTATTTAGAAATCCATACCACTGTTTTAGTGATCCAGGAAAAATCAGTATTTTTCTTCTTTGATTTCAAAGAAAAATAAACCCAGACACAAAACCCCACAATTTCTTATTCTTCATATGTTCCAACTGATATACTGTTACAGACAGATACCTGTTGTGGCTTTAAGTAGATCTTGAGATAGTGCCATTCAAGTTTCATTTTCTGTTTAATCATCGTCAGTCACTTGGAATTTATACCACAGCACAACAAGAGGCTGCATGCTTTAAATGTTAACAACAGCAGGGGATGAGAATGCCATCTTGCCTAAAGAAAAAAAACCCTAAAATCTGACAAAATAAGTCAACTGAAACACAGAAAAAAGGGAACTTAACATAGGGATTGTTAAAACAAATAACCTTCCATATCAATCTGAAATTTAAACTAAAAGCTATGGTTATAGTCTGCTTCTCAAAACTCATCTGAATGTTACCATCAGTTTCAAACATGAAGTAGCTGAGGCTACATACCACATAGTGTGTTTACTCTTTTCTTTGAACAACCTAAGAATTTCAGATGTTTACTGCATATACCTTTTATCTACAATGTCATTCTCATCACTATCTCCTCATCCCAAATGTGTGTGCACTAGGGAGGTAGGCGGGATGAAGATTGTGGCATTCTTTTTAATTATCCAAGTACCAAATAAATATAACTTGGTACCTAAAATTGTTCTACTTTTAATGCCTTTTATCATACTAAATTGGTGTGTCTGTTTCCGTATCTTGCTTAGGAAACTGGGTTCATAGAGCAGATTTGGTCATCTCATTAGGGAAAAAGGACCATTTCTGAAAGTAACTGCAATGATCATCTGCCCTTTAGACTAGCAGGATAGAGGTCACAAGAAGAGCTTTCTGAGCTCAGGAAGTGTTCTTCTGAGCCTTCAACCTCTACTATCTGTGGGTGAAAAGAACACAGGATGAAGAGTCAGAAAGATTGGGGTTGAATCCTGCTTCTACCACTACTTGACAAATACTGAATTGAGTATCAGTCTCCCCATCTAAATAATTGAACTAACAATATCCATTCTCAGATGAAAGCATCTGACACATAGTAGATGCTTATTAAAATATATTATTGTTGTCTATTATTACTATTAAGAATAAATGAAAAATCCACGGTATTGACACTATTGTGGCACTTCTCTTGTTCCCAAGCAAGTGCCT
Source organism: Trachypithecus francoisi (assembly GCF_009764315.1). Classification (NCBI taxonomy): domain Eukaryota; kingdom Metazoa; phylum Chordata; class Mammalia; order Primates; family Cercopithecidae; genus Trachypithecus; species Trachypithecus francoisi. Next base: position 20,403,875 of record NW_022681431.1, on the reverse strand, counting down.
CTTCAGCACTACAGAGAGGAACAGCGACCAGTTAATAAGTAGATTCTGGAATAATTTGCAGTAATCCTATCAAAGGAGAAACAGAGTTTTATAAATCACCATGAAAATAAATATTTATGATGAAATGAAAAACAAATCTTCCAGATGTAAAAACCAGAAATAAATTTAAAATATACATATGTAGAATGTGAATGCTTCTCAAAACGTTACAGGTTCTCTAATAAATATTATGTAAGCCAATGTTAGTTTTTTAAAACTTTGACTTAAAAATACTGAAATATCTGCGTCCATGATTTAAAGTGAAGGCGGTTTACTTTTCATTGTATATGTGTACAACTTAAAAAAATGATAATCCAACAAAAAATTCATTAACTCGATGTTGACATCCATTTAATAAATACTTTCTGAGAACTGGCATAGTGATAAGTTATGGGAATAGAAATACAAATCAACCAAAATTCTCCCTCTAGTATTTTACATTCTGGTGTGGGAAATGATGTGCACATCAATATGGATAAGAACTGGCAAGACTATGGTTGAAGAAAGAGCTATGGGACCACCTAGAGTGAACTGCTGGGGACTAGAAGATAGTCTAACATCTGAGTATAACTACAAAATCATAAAGGGTTTGATTTCACTCCTTGATTGGACAAAAAACATTTTTTATAATTTCAGATCATTATTTTAATAAAATATACCCAGGTCTGCACTTCAAATAAAAAGGAAGCAGAAGAGTTATGACATTTTGAAAATTGAGACTAGAGCCAACTCTATTCTTCATGAAGACCTAGACCTTCTCCACGCTTTTATTAGACTAATTCCTCAGTGCACTATTTACCCAAAAGATCACAGCCAATGTTCTAGAAACCTTAAAAAATAAGCAGGGACTGGGCGTGGTGGTTCACGCCTGTAGTACCAGCACTTTGGGAGGCCAAGGCAGGTGGATCACTTGAGGTCAGGAGTTTGAGACCAGCCTGGCCAACATGGTGAAACACTGTGTCTACCAAAAATACAAAATATTAGCCATGTGTGGTGGTGCACAACTATAATCCCAGCTACTCAGGAGGCTGAGGCAGGAGAATCGCTTGAACCAGGTAGGCGGAGGTTGCAGTGAGCCAAGATCATGCCACTGCACTCCAGCCTGGGTGACAGAGTGAGACTCCATATCAAAAAAAAAGAAAAAAAAAAAAAAAAGCAGAAAGTTTTATTATACTTGCTTCTGTGTGTATACATGTAGTGCATGTTACTTTCCATTTTTCTTTTTTCTTTTTTTTTCACTAAGCTGAATGAGTTTAAATATCAGTCCTCCTTACCGGCACTATAAAATCATTTTTAAAGGTTTTAATAAACCTCTTAGGTATCTAAACCTTATTTTCATTTCACATACAGTCTCATTTGCACACACAAGGTAATTCTCCCACCGCCATAATCTATGTTTCCTAAAACACGGCCAGGGACCCTTTGTATAGTTTATTTTCTCACAGATAACTTGGAGAAAGTCTGAACAAAGGTGCATTTATGCTGTGAAACATTAGGGAGGTGAAATTAAGAAGCTGGTATGAGAACAACAGAGGAAAAACATGCATCTGGATCAAGTAAGAGAAATGTACAAAATTTGTGAAAAATCTATTATAGCCACTTAAATAATTTTCTCTCAGATATATGTAAGGCTATGCCTCTTTGTATCACATTTCATCATAAAAATATCATGTTTGACAAGGCAGGTTCCTCCTGGTACATTTCATCAGAGCTGGGGCATATTCGATTTTACAGCTTAAAAAAAATGCAGCAGCAGCAACTTCCTTTTCATAGCTTTGTAGACTGAGAATTGTTGAAAAAAAAAAAAAAAAAAAAAAAAAAACCTGTTCTCAAAGCTACATTATTTGTGAAAGAAATGGATTTTTATAGGCTGATTCAATATGTAGATTTCTAGGTTAAAATGTAGGACAATATTAGTGTAGAACATTAAAACTAACATTTTAAATATTTTGTCATGTAGAATTTTATTTTTTAATATATCTTAATTCTCATTTGTAGTTGAAATCTTTATCAAATGACACAGAAGTTTCTTGTCAGTTAGTCACTGCTCTTAATACATGAATTTTAAGAAAATTGAGAGAGGAATGACCATAAACGAAAAATTTTGGTTTTATAATTTTAACAGATTAATCTACTAGATTCCTCGATTATAACTAGGCATCCTTTTTAAAATTGATCACTTCTCCTTTCTTTGGATCAATTCAAGTCTCTAAACAATAAAAAGTAAAAAAGAAAACAAGTCTTATTTAATGAATAAGACAAGTTTAGGAAATTGCAAGCTGGGTATGGTGGCTCACGTCTATAATCCCAGCACTTTGAGGCTGAGGTGGGAGCATTACTTGAGCCCAGAATGTTTGAAACCAGCTTGGGCAACATAGGAAGACCTTGTCTCTATTTAAAAAAATAAAATTGTAACCTTTTCATATACACACATTTCCAGACAGTCTAAACAAAAGTATCTCCTCAGATATGTAACACAGTCTTTGTAAATCCATCTCTGTATCAAGGATAAGTGTCTGCTCATCAACAATGATTCAACTTACCATACTATAGTCATACTTTTCTAAAAGTTTCTAGTTATATTTCAAAAAGTTCCCCAAACTACTTGCAAAACCCTATTTAGTGTAAATTAATTTCCAGCACCTTTAATCACCACTAATCTTTTACTCTTGATGGTAAATTATAGAATGTCATCATCTTTTAAAATGAGATAAATTTCAGGATTCTGATTTCTTAGTAAAATGAGCTGTAAATATGAAGTAGAAACAACAATTTGCTATTTTAGAAGACAGACAACAGTAAAATAATAATAATATTTTCTTTTCTTTTTTTTTTTTTTTTTTTTTCTTTTTTGAGATGGAATCTTGCTCTGTCCCCTAGGCCAGAGTGTAGTGGTGCGATCTCGGCTCACTGCAACCTCCACCTCCCAGGTTCAAGTGTTTCTCCTGCCTCAGCCTCCCAAGTGGCTGGGTTTACAGACATGTGCCTCAATGCCCGGCTAATTTTTGTATTTTTAGTAGAGTTGGGGTTTCACCATGTCGGCCAGGATGGTCTCAAATTCCTGACCTCAAGTGATCTGCCCGCCTTGGCCTCCCAAAGTGCTGGGATTACAGGCGTGAGCCACCACACCTGGGCAATATTTTCTTTTGAATTACATAACCACAAATGGGTTTTCTATCTTAAGGAATATTACAAAAAATAAAAACTTGATTTGAAAGTCTTCCTCTTGCCATATTTTACTTCCCATTATGATTATGTGTCATTATGCACAATTAATCACAATTAAACTTTTGACTTCGCTGGGAACTCCTTCAGCCCAAGGACTATTTCCTATTTATCTCCCCCAACCATTACACCTCCCACCTCTCACCTCCCAAGAAATATGCATACACATTTCCTAGCCTCATCCTGAAATACAGTAGGCCCTGGTTATTATCTATTCATTTTCATTAAAGAGAGGGAAAGTTTTGACTGAGCGCAGTGGCTCATACCTATAACACTTACTTGCTATTTGACTTCAAGTGTCACTTAGCCTATCCCTATCTATATTTTGCTTTTCTTACCATCGAAATAATGAGAATAGTCCAAAATTTCTTTAAAAAGTTAAAGGAAAGACTGATTAAATTTTTGATAATTACAAATACAAATTCCTGCAACATTTCACAAAGCCAGGCATTCTCTCTCTCTTGCCCTTTCCTTCTGACATTTCTTAAAAAGCTCTTTAAAGCTTGGTATTCACTCAAGAGGTAGTGCTAGAATACCTCAGCAAAGAACACATCAAGAGTCCATCGTTGATGGATAAATTCAACCTAAACACCAACCTGAAATCAGAGATAGTTATGGACTTGAATAAAAATGAGCACAGCTCTAGGCTTGAACCCACAGTGACCCAATTAATTGGTTTTTGAGAGTTTGCTGACCTTTGGTAGACTGAGAGATAAAATGAAAAGTGCCATTCTGGCACTTTTGATGATTAGCTGAACTATGTATACACAGCACCTTTATCAGAGAAATGAATTAAGTATTCACAGCTTGTATGGGAGATGCATTATAACAAGAGTGGGACAGAGAAAAGTGGAAGACGCCCACAGATGAACTACCAGAGTTGTTATTTCGTTTAGGTTTAAATGGTGATGTCTGCAAGTCTGATAAAACCTCAATCAGTGTTATCTCACAACAGGAAAAGACCTGGTGAGTTTTCTATACAATATTAAATGGAATGGGCTAAGCATGCTCTTTTTCTTTCCAAATTGAAAAATGAAAAACACGCAAACCCTAATCAACATACAATTACTCTGGTAAAAGAAACTAGCAATTTTTCAAAATCTCTTTAATCATGGTTTTTTTTTTTTTTTTTTTTTTAAGGATCCATATCAAGTACTCTGACTTTTCTCATCAAAGTTAGAATATTTTACAGATTTCAAAATGTTTCCCATGCATTCTAATTTCAAAACTGTAACTCATTTCTCTACGTTTTTCTACTTTCTTTCAAAAGGCAGAATTTCCTGGGTTAAAAAGAGGGCACTGTTAAGAGTAATTATGATGGCTCCTAGGTACTAATGAGTCTTTTAAAAAATGATACTGCAATTATATTCAGTCTTCCAGCTTATTATTTTCTTCAGATTGCTCATCCTGCTTAGTTTTGTCTGCCCAATGAAACACAATTTTCAACAACAACTATTTTTAATTTTCCTTTAAAATTCTGTTACTAATACCTATTTTCTGATTTTTCTAAGGTCATTTGCTCATCAGTTGTCAATGATTGTGTTGTTGTTTTCCTGTCTAGCTCACTTTTCCCTGCTTTTGCTACAGAACTCTCCTCTCTGTAATGATCCTACACCACGTGGTTCCCATGGGGCTGAGCCCATCTGCCCTCACTAACCCCAACACACACAGCAGTGGATACGTGCCCTAGCCCCTACTCAGCTGGAGTCATTAATCTCCCTGGATGCAGTATTTTAGGGTCAGACATGATGCAATCAGGGCCAATCAGATTCTTCCCTAAAATGTGCTGTTTGGAGGAGTAGAATTTGTCTTCTTTTTAGAACTACCTATTTGTTCTTTGACTGTGGACAAGTCACACATTTCTGAACGTCAAGTCCCTCATCCATGGGATGAAATCTAAGCCAGTGAGTTGTATAAATAAATGACTCAAAATAAGAAAATATGCCTTATAAAATGTAAAGTATGATACAAGTATCAATGATATATATATACACACACATATTATATATAATATATGTGTGTGTATATATATACATATATCATACACATACTTACACACACACACGCGTATTTTACAGCCCAAAAGAATAATTCTGTAAAGCGTTAATTTCAACCAAATACAAAAGGTCAAAGCTTAATCAAAACTTTTTAGATTCTCTTCTCCATTGGTGGAATGCAGTGACAGACAGTGAATGACTTTAGAAAGGGCAAAAGCAGAAGCGAAGAAACAAATTATACTTGCAAGCACTATTGTTAAAAAAAAAAAAAAAGAAAAATAAGATATATTCATGTACAGAATAAATGAACTGATGGTGAAGGCAGTAACTTGCTTGCACATATGAATGGCTATAATATACGAGCCCCAACTCTTGTACCAAGTCACTCTAGTATCCCCAAAATCTGTAATTAACTCTCCACTCAACCAAACAGATGAGGTAATACCAGTAGGGCAATTTTCTTTTCGAATTATTATTTTATTGCTATATGATGCATGACAATTTGTTTGTCATTCTCCACAGTGGGCAGAGCCACCAACCCATGAAAAATGCCATGTTTATAGAGATCTGAAAACACAATTTGCATTCAATTAAAAGTAGCTCTCCAGCAGTGGCAGGAGAGGTTCATATGTTATGACCAATAAAGATCTGAAATTGAAATGGCATTTTTCCAGCTGAGAATCATTTAGCTAAGCTCCCAGAAGTTTTTTCTACCATAAAAGCAGGTAAGTCAGTTACAACTGAGGGTGGAATGTAAGAGCCATGGGTCTAAATTTCAGCAACGGACCACCCAGATCTGGTCCAATCTAATCAATACATATTAGTGTGCCATTCCCAAGTGAAACTGTTCTATCTCATTGTGACAGAAATGTCTCTGCAAAGACATTCTTTCCCTTCAGCTAGTTTTTTTAGGTGCCAAATTAAAAACTGAATTGTTCATTTCATTCAGAGATTTCAAAGAAGACTTCCTGGATAAGTTCTTTTAAAATGAAGCCTTAGCTGAGAATATATAATATTTTGAAAAGACATAGTGATTTCCTGGCAAAGAACTGTCAGCACCATCACTTACACTAAAATCATAAACTTGATTCCTTCTCCAACAATAAGGGCATCTTCCAACATTGTTGAAGTAAGATGCAGAGACTCTCTGACTTTTATTTTCTTTTTAGAGCCATGTCACTTTTCCACACACTAGCTCTCTTCCATACATGAAGGGACCACCTTAAAGCAAAGTTGTGCTAAATGATTTACATGCATTTTCTCACATTAGACTTTCCAATTTATGTTTAAAATAAACAGGGTTCCTCAGACCTAGAAACTGAATATCAGGCCGGGCGTGGTGGCTTATGCCTGCAATTCCAACACTTTGGTAGGCTGAGATGGTGAATCACTTGAGCCCAGGAGTTTGGTGGCTGTGTGGGCAACATGGTGAAACCCTATCTCTAAAAAAATTACTCAGGTGTGGTGGCACACGCATGTAGTCCCAGCCACTAGGGAGGCTGAGGTAGGAAGATGGCTTGAGCCCAGGAGGTCAAGGTTGTAATGAGCCATGATTGCACTGCTGCACTCCAGCCTAGGTAACAGAGAGAAACCATGTCAAAAGAAGAAAAAAGAAATGATAAGGAAAGAAAAGAAAAGAGGAGAGGAGAGGAGAGGAGAGGAGAGGAGAGGAGAGGAGAGACAAAATTGAGTCTCAGGGAAGTTACACAATTTGTTTAAAATTATACCGTAATTAGCAGCACCAGAATTTATTTGTTTTATTATTTTTGAGACAGGGTCTCTGTTGCCCAGGTTGGAGTGCAGTGGTGAGATCATGGCTTACTGAAACCTCAATCTCTTGGGCTCAAATGATCAATTTGCTCAAGCAATCCTCCCACTATGGCCTCCCAAAATGCTGGGATTACAAGCATGAGCCACGGCTGTTGTCCTCAGCATTATTGAATCCACTCAGCATTTGTGCTCTTCCCATTTCATTCACCTTCCATGCTTTGATGTGTAACATGAAGATCATATGGGTACAACTGGCCCCAGACAAGTCATTTACTTTAATCCACCACATATACTCCCAATAAACTTTGTGCCAAAGGCTACTTTTCAATCCCCTCACAGAATCCCATTTCTTTCAATAGTAAGGACTTTTTCTCTGAGGCAGCAAAACCTTACGTGACATAGCAGGCTACTGTATTATCTGGGGTTAAATGCTGCTGTGTGACTTTGGACAACATATATCAGTTTCATCTGTACAGTGTAATAAGTTTTTACGATAACCATGAGCCATCATCCACGTAAAACATCTAGCACAGCACTTGGCACACAGTAGGCCTTCAATAAATGTTTGCTATTATTCATATTTGACACAGATATAACCACTTCAACTATTTTCCAGGGATTTATCTTGATTTTCTTTCCTATTACTATTTGTTAGATGTTCTGTTTTGTTTTCCTCATTTATGTATTAAATTGGAATGGATGGTGCTTAATTCAGCAAAGTGGTTGGTATAACAATTTTTTATGGTATTCAACAGAATTGTCTGCAAAATGGGATCACTAGCAGCTGGCACCTCCAGAAGAAGTCATTAAGGCTTGTTCTAAACAATCAATTTACTTCTGCTGATTCTATAAAAGGAGCAACAAGATAGTCCTATTGACTGTTTTGTAAGGTTCAAGTTCTTCTAAAACTTGTCACTTATCTGTAATAGAAAACTCATTTAGGCAATTACTTATAAGTTTTTAGTCACAGATGCCTCATTTACAAAAAACAAAAGAAAATAAAGAAAATAACAATGTTTATCTTTATCAGGAGACTAGTATAAATAACTTAAAAATTATAATTAACTCTAAACTAGTGAATGAACAATGGAAGTTTCCAATTTCAAAAACTTGACTAGTAAACACTGTTTTACAAAGGGAAGGACTAAGAACTTTGATATTTCACCAATATTTACAAGTAGTAGGAAAAAATAAATAGAAAGGGGGCAAAACTGATAACGTGTTTGGAAATGAAAAATCCCTTAAAAACCTCCAGTCAAGAATGATTTATTTATTGTTACAGTGACCTATAAAATACATTTCTGATTGGTATTTAAAGACATGAGAAAAATGCTTACAATACATTAAGTAGGTAGATGGGTAGGTGAGTGACTTTTATTTTCTTCTTTTTTTTCTTTTTCTTTCTTTCTTGTTTTTGTTTGTTTGTTTTTATTTTAAGAGAGATAAGGTCTCGCTCTGTTGCCCAGGTTGGAGTGCAGAGGTTCAACCATAACTTAGGACAGCACCAAACTCCTGGGCTCAAGTGATCCCCCCACCTCAGCCTCCCAAGTAGCTGAGATTTCAGGGCTATCACTAGGCCTGGCTAATTTCTTTATTTTTTGTAGAGACGAGGTCTCAATGTGTTGCCCAGACTGGTCTCGAACTCCTGGCGTCAAGCTATCCTCCCACTCTGGCCTCTTAAAGTGCTGGGATTACAGGCATGAGCCACCATGCCTGCTCTTTTTTATTTCTTTCTAATCCAACATGAGTTACAGAGGAGAAAAGGGAACTTTGGGGGCTGCGAAGTCAGATCCATCTCCTCTGCCTATATCTGTTTGCTCTAAAAGCCTCCTCTGTTTTACACTGACCTCCAAATCGAAGAGAACTGTTTAATACATAAAATGTTTGCTGAATCCATACTACTTCAGAGAGGCTTTTCAACATTTACTTTAGAAAACACCAGTGTCATTAGTTCAAAGAATGTAGCCTGTACAGGCACAATCACATTAGAAAAGCAGAGTTCGCCTTTCAAATACAGGAATTTACTAGCATCTCCTTGCGGCTAAAATAAAGTGAAAAGAAATCTATTCTTTGAGGCTGATTATTTTTGACCAGGCAAACTTTTCTGAGGCCTTTGACTTTTTAAAATCTATTTTGCATTTTTGAGTCTGGCTTATTGTTATCGCTGACTCTTCAAGGTTCACCTTCAGCCTTTACTAAATGGAGATATTTGTACCTCACAGCTGTTCCCTGCAATGCAAGTTCTGCGTGTGGCTGCCTTGAAATGGACTGTGTGCTTCATGCTATTTTCGTTATTGTAACTAAGACTGGACCTGGTTTCTGCCATGATTGGTTTATATATTCAAATTGAAGAGTATATTTTCATGAGATTAAAAAATGTAACAAACTTGCCAATGTACCCACTGAATCTAAAATTTTAAAAAATACACTAGGATTAGTAAAAAATACATATTGTACTTATAAAGAAACAAGTAAAACAATAGTTAATATGAAGAAGTATAATGAAAAAGCTAAAGGAGAAAATAAAATGAAACACCAAAAGTGAAAACACAAAAACAGAAGCAGCCGTTGTTTCACCTATGGCTTTTCTCTTTCTCTAACACCTTATATTCAGTTGGTTAGGGAATCCTGCTGGCTTGACTTTCAAGCTATTATAGACTATTTTGTGCTACCTCTACTGCTACCAGCCTGGGTCAGGCCACTATGCTGTCAGCAAAAGGCACCTAACTGGCATCCTGGATTCTGGACTTTTCTCCCAGTGAGTCATTCTTCATACAGGAGCCAGGGTGATTCCACTAAATACCAATGTCCTGACAATGGCCTACAAGGCACTACATGCTCTGGCTCCCGGGTTTGTGACCCTCATCTCCTATATTTCATCCCTTTGCTTCTTCTACTCCAACCCCACAGGGCTCCTTATGGTTCCCCTACAGGGCACATGAACCATGCTCTTGCCTAAGGGCCTTTACACAGGCTGTTCTTTGTCTAAATACAGTTTCCCCGATGTTTCTTTGTTTTTTGTTTGTTTGTTCATTTGTTTTTCTTGAAACAGAGTCTCACTCTGTCACCCAGACTGGCGTGCAGTGGCACAATCATAGCTCACTGCAGACTCAACCTCCTGAGTTCAAGTTATCCTCCCACCTCAGCCTCCCAAGAAGGTGGGACTACAGGTGCATGCCACCAAGTTCAGCTGATTTTTCAATGTTCTATAGAGCAGAGGTCTGACTAATGTTACCCAGACTGGCCTCAAACTCTTGGACTCAAGCAATCTTCCCGCCTTGGCCTCCCAAAATGCTAAGATTACAGGCATGAGCCACCATGCCCAGCCAGTTTCTCTAGATGTTTACAAAGTTAACCCTTCACTTCTTTCTACTTTTTGTTCAAATATCAACAATTTAATGAGACTTACCTTGATCAACCCAATAAAAATCACAAGTCTCAACTCTCCTTATCCCCTCCCCTTCTCCACGGTTTCTCATTTTTGGACTACATAGCACCTTCTAATATATCATGTAATTAGTTTATTATATTCATTGTTGATATTCTTCTAATAAAATTAAGTTCCACAAAAAAATGGATTCATGAATCAATTCAACCATATTTACTGAGAACTTACCATGACCTGGGGTGACTGATGTGTGAAAACGGCACATTGAAATATTTTAATATCATGGTACACAAAACTTCCCTTCTTAGTGTTAAACCATTGCCAAATATCAAAAACTAATTCTGCTCAGAGTTAGGGAACGGAGTCAGATTTCATAATTACTTATCTCTCAATGATAACGCAATGAATAGAAACGTAAACTGAGAGATTCATTTCACTTCCCCAAAGCTCAGGAAAACCAAAAGAAGTATTTTTTTACATTCCCAAACTGCTCAGATATGCTTAAGGATTATGAGAATTTCAATAACTTTATTCAATGAATTGCACAGGAGAGAAACTATTTCCAGACAAAATGCCAAAAAAGAAAAACCTAGTATTTGCTTCTGTAGAATAAACACTTAAAAAAAAGCTCAATATGATTCCTTAATGCTAGCTATATAAAATCCATACAATTACACTAATCTTTTTATAAGTAGAATTATAAAACAAATAGCACAAATTCACCAGCAGAAATGATCATTTTGGAGGATATGATGAGAGCCCTTGGAACACGTAGGAAACTAATTTAGCCCTTTCTAGCATTTCATTTCCTGTTTGATCTCACTAGGCTATTGCCATCAATCCAGCTAAATGAAGCTTTATGTAGTTAAAATATAGGCAAAACACCATAATTCACACAATAAAATATAATTTTATACCATAGAGTTACAGTTCTAGCACCACCAACCTGGAGGGAAAGGCTGTAACATCAAACAGGATTTATTTAAACAGATTGACAAAACAACTTAAATTGCCAAAAGGACAGACTTTCTTTTCATGAGTTTTCCTACCCTGCTGAGAGCAAAAGGAAACGGTTTCTTCAACACACTCCCCAGATTGAAATAGAATAACTAGGAACATCTATTTATTGAAGAGCTTATCAAACAGAAAAATGCTTTAAATAAGGAGCTAAAATAAGGAAGAGAAAGACTGCAGTTATAAGTTTAATTTTCAAGGTTTGATAAACTCCCCTGTTGAGTATCAGAATTTAATACAATGATATTCTCAAATTATAAGTATCAAAAATTCTTTATGATAGTCCCTGCTAATATCTTTAAGTTCCCCTGACATAGCACAAAATCCCAGTCAATCTAAAAGTTATAGAAGTCCACAAGCACAAAGCCCATTTCACATTAAATGGATGAAAACTAATCTGAGATCTTATCTAGGGACTTGCTTTCAAACATTTTCGTAATTAGTTACTTGCTATCAAATTTGAATTAAGGGCATCTATATATAGTTTTCTTACTCCATCACAGCTGACTTTATATGAGAACGAAGAAGTTTTGGAACAGAGGCTCCAAACAGCTGGGTATCATGCCTCAGGCAGTTGCTGAAGGCATCCAGACAAGATGAAAAGACACACAATGTGCTCTATTGCTTGCCAGGAATTAAGCCTCAGAACTGTGCAATAATTTTTCAATATTCAAAGCCACCAGATTACCCTAAAACTAATACATTTGTGGTATATTTTAATATTCTTATGTATACTGGGAGGACAAGATGTCTAGTTGTCCTTGAGCATATTAGGAGGCCATTTCTACTCCAAATAGCAATACCAACTGTTGCCAAACTCAATACTCTGGCCCTTAATAGGGGCAGAGGATAGACGTGAACATGACCTTCCAAAGCAGATAGTGTCTTGGGTTAAAAACCAGTGAACAGAATATGTAAGTATACTTACATGAAGAAGTATTTGCTCCTTCTGTTGATACTGATATTCTAATGGGAGACTCTATAAAACATAAAAGTGGAATGAGGTTTTACTGAGTCATGCTGCTTGGACTCTTAAATTAGAAAATTGCCAGGCTTGGGTATCACCTAGTAAAAGAGTACTAGAACACAGTGCAACAGAGAAGCTGAAGCATTTATAAGTCAGAAGATATATGCAGTACTCAAAGACCACAAAGGAATATTTCCATAGTCTAGACCCGAAGACTTTTAAAAGGGACGAAAATGGAGTCAATTCATCTGTAAGAATATCCCACACACCAAGCATTATCTGAACTCCCAAGACAGACTACTCCGAAGAGATCCACACCACAGGGTGAGATAGAAAATACTTTCTTTTAGGTGTGGTCTTGATTTTTAGAAAACATGAAACCAAAGGGAACAGCCCCTGGATTCCAAGAGAATGAAAGCCAACTTTCATGCATGCGAAATAAATAAACAAACAAGATTGAGAGTATTTCCAGGCAACTTGGATCTGCATAAACATCCTGACCAGAAAGTGCTGAAGTCCATGCAAAGTCTGCTAGAGCAATAGAGTTATTACATTAGAATCAAACAAACCATGCTAATTAAATAAATCATACAATAGTTGAGGATATCTAGTAGCAAGATTTTCTTAGGTAGCGAAGATAAAAGAAGAAAAAACAGTAGTCAAGTACAGAGAGAATGAAAAATATGACTCATGCAGAAAAAAGCATGGAACGGATGGGTTTTCATTAGTAAGAAATAAAGAAGTCTTAGTATCAAAGAAGGATTGAAAGTCAACAGCCAGAAAGTTAACAAGATTCAAGTCACATATTAAGAAATAATAGTTATAGTCAATTTCCCAAGATAAGTTCCATATAAATGTAAAAGCTCTTTTTTCCTAATGGCATTTACTGGAGTCACATATAATGAAATCCCTATATTACAGAAACGTATAGATGAAAGGTGAAGAAATTCAGAATATTTGATTTATTTTTTCTCTCTCTCTTTCCCTCTCTTTTCCTTCCTTCCTTCTCTCAGAAGAGTAACAACCTCTTAGACTCCAGGATGATACCATTCCACAACACACATACACTTATATCTTAGTAATGACACATGAATATGCCCTAAGTATAGCTAAAGTAGTCTAGGATACAGAGATGTTTAGCTTTCATGGTTTTAAACAATAGTTTGGAAGGGAAGAGGAAACCAATGAAGGTAAGATGGAAAAAGGCATGTTGATTATAGGTCATTCTATAGTTTCAACAAGATACCAGCCATAATGAAAAACTTAATGAAGCTAAAATATTAAATGTGGAGTAACAAAAAGAATATTGAACTTGAAGTACCTTCTCTTCCACTTCCTGAGATATATGACTTAACATTTCTAATGCTTCAGTTTTCTCATCTGTAAAATGAGGAAAAATGATGTCTTGTTTCACAAGTTTATTGTGATTATTAAATGAAATGTAAGAATTTTTGTAAAAGAAGAGGCACCAGGCAAAACCAAGTTACCATTGTACCTCTGGGATGAATTTCCAGTCTTGGGTGTTCAAAAATTTTCTTCCAAATAAAGATTAATTTTTAAATGTTCTAAGGTTCTATTAATTATAGAATTACAAAGAATAAGAAAAAGTTTAAAAAATGAAATACATAGAGGATTGATTAAATGCATAGCTTGTGAAGAAATCAATGAATTGTGGTTATATATGCATTGCTAGAGTTGGGTTCTAAGTTGCTAATATCTGCCCAGACTATGAATGCTATCAGCAAATATTATAGGCAAGTGAGAAACCAACAAAAACAAAAGACAACAGCATTTTTAAATGTCAGGCTGTAAGTCTTTTTTTTTTTTTTTTTTTTAAGTTTAGCGACCCACAACTGATCATTACAAACCTAAAGGTCACAGATCAGATGTTGATAAATTACCCAGGAATACACTCTGAGGGGTGAAAGAGTAGAAGGCACTAAGAGAAGCACCTGGAAAGACATAAAAACTGAGCTTGTAACTCAGATATCTCCTTTACTTGCTTAATGTCATTAAGTTGCATCTAGATGTAGATTTCTTTCACTCATGTATGTTTCTCAGGCCTAAGTTTGAAGATGCAGCAAGAACCATCCTCCCTTAAGTAAAATCCAAAAAGACAGAACAAGGTTGAGAAAAACACTGAAGCAGAAAACAAGAGCAGCAGAGAGGTTTGAATGCAGAAGGGGTTCTGATTAGTAGAAGGAGCAGCCAGCAGTTATGGTTGTCATTCTGGTTAGTAAAATTTGCCAGGCTTATTTTCCTTACCTGAAGACATATATGCTCCTTCAGTTGAGGCTGGCATGCCAGTGATGATCTCTGAAAAAAAAAAGGTGATAGGACATTATGATATATAAGCAGGAGAGCAGGAGGCCGGGAGCAGGTACCACAGCCTGCCTTCAAACTAAAAGGAAGTATAAAGGAAGGAAGTATTGCAAGGGAGTGAGAAAAGTCCAGGCTTTAACCATACAGAGAGTGAGAAATGCAGAAAGACAGTTCAAATTGATAGTTCTCCTTTCTTAGGCAAAAAGCATAAAATCAGCTGTGCTAGAATAATTAGTAAGCATTCACTGCCCCCACTTGGGTCAGTGAGGAAGAATTTATGTCAAAGAGGCAGTAGGCTTCTCAGGAAGAAAAGTCGAAATAGGGGAACTAAGAAAGTCAAAGCTATCAGATCACCCAGCTATAGTACGAATTTTTAAGTTACGATCTTTAACAAGTACATTTTTGTTCAAAAATAAAAGTAAGCCAAGTTTCTAATTAGGATTGGTGAAAAACATCAAATTCTGGCACTGAACTCTATTTAAAATTGCCAGTGAGAATGAAGACAGGCGCCTTATCATATGATAGATATCAGCTACCCATGCAGTAAGTATGCAGTTCCCACCCCAAAGAAATGAAGGATGAACCCAACCTGTATACTTCTGGATACATCATTATCATTAAGATTGTGATAGTCTTATTCAAACTTTGAACTTGTTTTCTTGCTGCCTTTATGATGGAATACAGGGTAGTTACATTGTCTAATTCCATATTCAGTTCTTGTGAAAAGGGCTTCAGTTTGGCAGAATCTAACACTTTTAGCAAGGCACAGTTTTATGAGGCCTGGAAAGACGTAGAGATGCAATGATGCATATCATTCAAGTTTCATTGTGTCATAAGTCTTGCCAAATGACTTAATGTTAGTTCACATTTTCTAACCAGGACAAAAGATAAGTTGAATCTACTGTGATACTATCTACTGTACAAAAAATTATGAGATCTAACTGAGAATCCTAAGCAGGTCATATACAATTTTATGTTTAAATTAATATTCTGTTAATCACGGAGTAGAAAAGTTTATTACTAATAAAATCATCTTTAAATACAGATATGGCCATTTAGGGTTTCCAAGATTGGACTAGTCTAGTAGGTAAGTGGAATCAATTTAAGTGGCGATATTTCTTCAACCTCTGAAGTTTCTCTAGGGACAAAATATTTTGTGGAACTGAAAGGAAAACAAAGTCATGTGAGACTCAGCAGCAATGTTTAAGAATAAGTGATTAGCAATATACCTTTAGTAAGACCAAATGTGTCTTTCTGCTGCAAATTAAGAGTGGATGATCCTCTCTAATCACAGATTAAGAGGGCAAACTATTCAAGGAGTAAGATTGGTTTCAATACATCAAAGTTGCCTACACTGGCTCTTATATCCACTAAAAATGGGGCTAAGTGAAAGGAATTAGTATGTGAGGGTACATCATTTTCTTAGGATTTTCTCAAGCATCAGACGAGAAACAAGATATTCCGAATTGGTAATATGAAGATATCTGTTTCTGAAGCAGCTCCAATAAGCTTTCTCAATTTGGGCTGCAGAAAATGAAACTGTTCTTCTTTGAGAAAATGTAATCTTAGAGAAACTATATTAGAGATTCAAAGTGCGTGTCCTTCTCTAGAAATATCTAGAAGGGCCATGTTTCCAAACAAAGGACCCACACTAAGAGAGATGCTTCCTTCTCTTGTCCTTCAGGATTCATCAATGACATTACAACCAGATGAAGTTGTAAACTCAAGGTGCACAACTAGAGCTGGGCAAAAGTCCCAATCCCAATTTGGATATCAAGACTCCTTTCAAATTTATTTTTGACAAACTAAGTAGCTATCCACTGTGACCTTCCAAAAAAAAAAAAAATCAGAACTTTTCTATCTCCAGCAAAAAATACCACAGATTAGAGGAAAGGTTAACCATAATGTTCCATTTTTTAATTGAATGTTACATAAAAATACCAGAACAGGAGGTTACTACTGTAACCTCTACACAGAGACGCAGCTACACAGAGACAACTTAAAATAACCCCTCTTCCTAATATTAGGTATTTATCTTGGAGACCTTAAAATATCTTTAATGATTATGGTTTCAAATACAAACCTTCTGAATTAATCCTGGAGGAAATACAAGCTCAAAAGTTAACCTATACTTCTACACCAAAGGAGTCTTCATTTTAAACATAATCTTGCTAGTAAGAAAGTTAATCTTTTTAATTAAAACCACTCAGCAAGCATTTTTATGTGTGCTATGGGTAGAATTTATAGATTTGGAAAACAGCCTTTTGTTAAAAGTAAATTGAAAGTAATTTTATATTACACTTACAGACTTTTAAAAAAGCATTAAATCCTGCAATCTTCATGATATTTATTTAAGCAACATATTTTCCTATAGTAATTTGGTATATTAAATTTGTTAATTTATAAAGGACAGTCCCTTCATTAGTGCAAATTAATTAGGTTTTAGAATTATCAGAAACTGAACACAGCTGAGCAACTTATGCTGATCAGGCAAGTAAACATAAGGAACATTAGTATATTTGTAATGTTTGAATTCTTTCTTAATAAACTGGGTCTGGTCTCAGGAAAAAGTTGCATGGTCTCAAAGATACCTTCTAGGAAGAAATTTTTCTAATTATTATGAATGTAACATGTCTGCAATTTCACCATGATCATAACATACTAAATGTAATTATGTAGCAAAATACACATATACACATTGTATACAGTATATACAAATATACCTAAAATGTGTCTGTGTGTATTTCAACATTCACTTATGTGACTTTGTTTTTCTAAACTTACAGGTCACTGCTGTACATACAAAAATTTTGATCAAGTGATTTCTTTAAAAGATTTAAAAGCGGACACACTTGTTTATTACCAGTTAAAAAGATGACTTGAGGAACATCTTTGAGTACCCAAATTCTTCCTGTTCATAATGAATGCTTACTCTAAGGCAATGGAGAAATTTTGAAATTAATAAATGGTGTAGTGACAGGATGAATACCATACATTGAACAGACAAGTCTACCCTATTGTTTTCATGTGGTTCTCACGTATTTGCCTTCCTGGGCATCCTACATAACACAACATACATGTAGACTGTTAAACAAATTATAAAACATATTTTACATGATTTTCAATGTAACTGCAGGTTGTTTACCAATATCGTGAAATTACTAATATCATTATCAATTTGGGAGAGGGGGTAAGGCTAAGCCTATTACCCATATGAGTCCATTTTTAAAAGCCGTAATTGATAATTTAATTAAATTTTATAAAAATAATATATTCCTGCTCATCTCAAATGAAACAGCTATTTTATTGCTACAAGCCCAACTGCTCCTGTGGGAACTTGAATCTCACTCAAATAATTTTTCTTCTGATTAAAAAAGAAAACTTAGGAGAAGATATGATTGATTAGTTATATACTCTCCTATATTAATCTTTTAAAAGAAAGCATTACTTAATTAATTTGGAAACCAGTAAAGTCTATTATTCTCTTCCCTACTCTAAAGCCCAGGAGTTTTCACAAAGCTTGTTAGCTAAGAATTAATTGCTAAGTCAAGGTTTCCCTATATACAGACTGAGTCAAATAAACCACAAATACAAATGAACATATAGTGTGTAGGGTGTGTAAACATAGTGTATGTGGGCCTTTTCCTTTGTCATAGATGAATTCATGAAAGGAATTCACTCATAAGTTATCACATAGTTACTGCCTATGAAATTCTTTGTTATATGAAAACCCAACTGGTCTTTGTAAGCTTTGCATTGTCCCAGAAGTAATTAGCAGATTGCATAGGTTGATATATGTCTACTATATGATAAATTACTTTCTCTAATTCTGAATAAAGTAGGGGTTGAAAGGCATTGGAAAAGACAGAAAACACATACATTTCTAAAATGTAGGTTGGCAAAATGCTTGACTGTATTATTTTCTAAGTGCTTGAAAATAGTAAAAGCACGGCCACTGTTAACACTCAAGCATACACTGTTTCAAGGGGAGTTTCCTAATTTTTTAATCATTTCATTTATATTTAGTCACTAATCCGGATAGATCTAAACAATGAGTTTCATTTCAGAAGACTTTTATGATCTAATTTTATTCTAATAATTATTATAGCTGTCTTAATGGAATTCAACATCGTACTAAACAGCAAGGTCATCTGGGGAGAAAGCAAACAGCCTCCTATGAATGTCTCCCCCAACCTCCCCATCTCTCTTATAATCTTGTATCAAAATATATTCTAAACATCTTGGAACACATAAAAAGTAACTGTGTGAGAATTTAAGTAAATCACAAGGAATCCTTTGAATAGGAAAGAATTAGGATAATTAGATTGCAGCAACCTACAAGGATCATTCATCAAGGAAACCTGTATAGAAATTCTCAAACTATAGCCATAAACTTCTTGGAAATATATAGAAAAGTTGAAAAAATGAAATTAATAAAGTGACTGATAGTTCATAGAAAACATAAATTAAAATCTCAAGGGGAGTTCTACATAATGTAATAGTTTGACAGCATGTTCTTATTTTAACAACTTTTTTTTTCTAGAATCCCCAATGAAACAATACATTCTTGGCCGGGTGTGGTGGTTCACACCTGGAATCCAAGCACTTTGGGAATCCAAAGTGGGCAGATCATTTGAGGTCAGGAGTTAGAGACCAGCATGGCCAACATGGCAAAACTTTGTCTCTACAAAAAATACAAAAATTTGCTGGGATGTGGTGGTGGGTATCTAGAATCCCAGCTACTCAAGAGGCTGAGGCAGGAGAACTGCTTGAACCCAGGAGGTGGAGGTTGTAGTGAGCCAAGATCCTGCCACTGCACTCCAGCCTGGATGACACTGCGAAACACCATTTATAAAAAAAAAAAAAAAAAGGGAGGGGGGAAGAGAGGGAAGGGAAGAGGAAGGGAAGGGAAGGGAAGGGAAGGAAGGGAAGGGAAGGGAAGGGAAGGGAGGGAAGGGAAGGGAAAGGAAAGGAATTCTTGAGAATTCCACTCTCTGTCAGCCCAAGTCAATGGTAAATATCTATATATAGGAAGACATGGTTCAGTGGTGTGGCAATTTATAACCCCAGTAGAACGTGCCCTTTTTGTCTCTGAAAAAGTGTTTCTGTGCAACCTCTGCCCTGATTCCTAGGCAGACAGGAATGAGACAACACAAAGGCAGTGCATCTAAGCCCTGGAGAGCTCAGAACCCAAATGAAGCTTCTTTGATAACCAAGCATTGAACAGAATATAGCAAATTCATAGATAGCAGTGGAAGAGGATAAGGGATCAAGATGATCACATATTTTCCTTCTGGATGCACTATAACTAGGACTCTAAGGTGCAGAGCAAAAAGGGTATCTCCTCCAAGGTACAGGAAACTGGCCTTGTCAATCATGGTGCCAAGCCACAGGCCCAGGTGAGCTGCATGCTCCATCCCCAGCATTTGAAGAGAGGAGCTTCTGGGCAGCTATGTTTCTGGCTTCACCCTCCCTAGTTGAGGTAGCAGTGGACATATGACCGGACAGCAGATAATTTGTAAGTTCTCTAGGTCTTTTAATGAATACGGAACAATCAACTCTGCAAATAGGATTCTTGGTCTGGGGAATTTCATTGGGGAACCAAGGAAACAATCATACAATAGAGGTTAAAGCTGAAAGAATGCCTGAAAGTGCCATGAAGAATATGGCCTCGTGGGGGCAAGAAACAGGTCAAAGTCTGGAATTATAAAGAGGAAGAGTTTGAAAGTAGGAGAGGTGAGAAGATGTGGGAAAGAGTCCAAAAGTTAAAAAAGTATCAGAAGCATATTAAAGTTAGAAACACCAGAGAGAAAAACCACAAACTCGCATTGCTTAAATTCCCAGAGATGCCCAGCATACAATTCCATCTCCTTGAGGCTGAGTTATAATGAAGTTCTAGTTCTTTGCCATAGAATCCCTCACTCCTTAGGCCTCATACCATTCCTTCAACTTCTGTTC
The DNA here is from genome assembly GCF_009764315.1 of Trachypithecus francoisi. Classification (NCBI taxonomy): domain Eukaryota; kingdom Metazoa; phylum Chordata; class Mammalia; order Primates; family Cercopithecidae; genus Trachypithecus; species Trachypithecus francoisi. Next base: position 20,383,195 of record NW_022681431.1, on the reverse strand, counting down.
TTTATAAGCAAAAGAATCTCACTTAAACATTTGCAAACATATAGTCAGATACAGACTAAGTCTGGGCGCAGCGGCTCACAACTGTAATCCCAGCACTTTGGGAGTTCAAGGTGGGTGGACTTACTGATCTCAGGGGTTCCACAGTGGGTAAAACAGTTGAACCCAGGAGTTCCAGAGTGGATAACATAGCAACATTCCATCTCAAAAAGAAAAAAAAAAAAAAAATTTTTTTTGAGCTGAGGTGGGAGGATCCTTTGAGTCCAGGAGGCAGAGGTTGCAGCGGGCCAAGATCACACCACTGTACCCTAGCCTGGGTGACAGAGTGAAAGAAACCCTGTCTCAAAAAACGAAAAACAAAACACACACAAAAACCATTTCAGATACAGATGGAACTGCACTGTGGTAGAAATAAAGAAAAAAAAAAAACTGGGTTCATATCTCCTTTTGCTGCTAAGTATCTCTGATCCTGAATAAGTCTGTTTTCTATGCTAACTCTTTTATTCTTTTTTAATACAATGAAGGGGTTGGCAAAGGATGATCTATTCCTAACATCCAAGAAGAGAATAAAAACAAGGCCAACTTGCATTGCAATTAAGACTCTTCATTCTCCTTCTTCAGAGGCTTTAATTACATAAGTCCATAAGAACCTATTTCTGAAAGAATTTTTGTGGGTCGTTTAACAATGACTTACTTAAAATATTCCATAAACTTCTCTTTATTCTTGCCAGGTAAAAAGGACTTATTATCAAAAACACCTCGAGTTTCATTTCTCTACCCTATAATTGGTCAACACTATATATTCAAGTTTGATCACTAGACCAAGACTTGAGTGAATTAATGTGGGAAAAAATGAATTAGTTGTTTTTCCTATGTAAGAAATGTAAAAAGCCATATTATCAAACTTTCAGTACCCCCAAATTAATAAAAAAGGAACTCTATGGGGTTTTGCCAGGAATAATAGAGTAATAAATAATTCATTGCTTAATCCTGTAAATCAGAAACCATGGAATAATCAATGTAATACTTCTGTAGACACTCAGTGAGACTATGACACTAGCTTTAATTTTATTTTCCTGGGACTTTGTGGTATAGCTACACAAATGAAATCCAAGTGTCAAAAATCACAATTGAATGGCATTAACCATGAGGAGACACACTGAACCAAGCCAGTGACAAACCGAGGAGAACAAGCTTCAAACAATGGTTATAGTAGAAAGTAAAAAATAGTCCATTAAAATTAATTTTTTAAAGTGTGTTTCATCCTATAGAATTCCACATGGGGTAAAGTAATACTAGCAAACTACTATTGCTTAACCTGCCCTGGTTGAAAAATAAAGTGATGCTATATTTACCCATATAAATTTTAAATGGTTTTACATTTTGAACTGTAATAAACGGGACTCCTAACGGAAATTCCTTTTCCCTGCTCTCCTTTACTCTCTACAGAGGGAGATATTTAAAATGAAAGTGATAAACTTTGATTACTCTGTGATGGAACAGATCCTTGAGAAGTCCAGAGAGGATGAGGCATTAACCTGAATTTTCCCAGCCCCATTTCTTATTTTTACCTCCCTTCTCCCTTTCTTGGTATGTTACAGAAGAATCAAGTGGCAAAAACGACATCAGCCTCCCATACAATTAACCCTTAAAATTACTTTTACTCTACCTGTGCTGACCTGGCATTTTTACCCTATCACTTTAAGAGCGCTTGCCCTTGAAATGCACAATCTTTCTCATCTCCTACTGAGAAGCCACGCAATTAGGCTTGGTTTTATAACAGATGACAAATTTTGTAAAGGCAATAGTTAAGTGCCATAATTCAAGAAAGAAAGAAAGAGAGAATGAGAGAAAGAAAGAGAGAAAGAGAGAGAGCGAGAGAGAGAGAGAGAGAGAGAGAGAGAGAGAGAGAGGGAGGAGCACCAAAGACTTTAAAATAGCATTTGATTATTCTAAAAGATTTAAAGAAGCATTGCTAGGTCATCAACATCATCATCAGCTCCTATAGATGATTCCATCAAATCATGGAGTATTAGGCTAGTACAAAACAGAAAGCCATCAGATGTGGTTCTTTTACTTTCCTGGAATAACTCAGAGAAGTTGTCAGAGGTAGATTGTACTTCTTACCTCTAAGTCATTCATTTGTTTAAGAAGGATTGCCTGGTACTATTCTGAAGAAAGCTGAAAATGAAGCCTCTTCATAGCAGGAAATTTATTGGCTCTAAAATGGTCCTAATTTCAAAATTAATAGGCCTAAAAAAAATTAATGGCCTTTCTACCACCTAGAGCCAGATGGGAATAAATTGCCAGAATTGAGTCAGCACTGTATTTTGCACACACACAGAATATATGCATATTATATATGTATATGTATATGTATACATATATAATACATAATATGCATATTATATGTGCATGTATATATATGTGTATATATTATATACCTATATGTATATACATAATATGCATATGTATATCTATTATATATGTATATGTATACAAATATGCATACATTCTGTTTATGTGCATATATACATATCGTGTATATACATCCTATGTATATATATAACTGTATTCTGTTGCTCAGAGAGCCAAAGACTTGACTGCCCTCCCTGACCAACTTAAAAAAATTGTATAACCTCTATCTTTTAGCAATCCAACCTATCTCTGCTATTCATGGCCTTGTTCAAATCCTTTTGTAAAAAATATCTGTATATTTAAGGTCTATATAATCTCATGGAGAACAGAAATTTATGAAAGACATACAAAATCCTTGAAACACCTGGTTTTCTTTATTTGTTTTTAATTTGTTCACAATGAGATTTAACACACCAATCTATTACGAGTCTTACCACATGTCTTGATTACTCTTCTTAGAGATTTAGGAACAGTATACTGTAGGTATCTCTTACCGTTTGAATCCACGATGGTGATATTGGCAGAGGCACTGTCATTTCCTAATTTGCTGATCACTTTGCACATATACTCTCCAGAATCAGCCAGTGATGCTTTGCTAATGCGAAGCTCTGACTTCCTATAAGATCAGGACCAAAGTGGTGTCAGTATATATCACAGAAATGCAGTAAATATAAATATATACTTTTCTGTGCTTTCAGAGTTCTCAAATTGCCTCTCCCCACCTTACACATATGTTAAAATACAACTTCCATTACATTGATCTGACCACATGATTTTACCTAGAGTAAAAAGTAAGATGCATCCATTAAGTTATACCATGGATATCATCTTAATTTTATCACCTAAATCAGTAGTTTAAAGGAAATCTTCTGTAGTTTTTCTTTTTAATCCCTTATCATCACCAATAACTGTGTTATACCTTAGATTTTTAAACCTAATTGGTAAATTTTCTTAGTTTTCTACATCCAAATGCCATCAGCCACTAGGGTTTAGGAAGAGGAAAATGTATAAAGTCATTTCCTACAAGTCTCTTAAGGACTTACTGAAAGAATAGATAAAAAATACTGTGCGCTCTTCTTCTCAGTAGAGTAATATCAAGAATATTGTTAATTTTGAATGAAGAGGATTTATCAATTCCAAAAGGAAGGGACTTTTTCTTTCCTTAAGAAAAGGAAATTCTTCCTTAAGATTCTCATTGCTGGGAGCATAGTACCACATGAAAGATTCTTAATACTGGAATAAATATCTGGGCAACGTTATCACACAGTTTTATAAAACTCTGAATATTACATCAACATTCACCTTTTTTTTTTTTAATACGGGCAGCATTGTGATTTGCTGTGTCTGTGTTTTACTGTTGCACATAAGCAGTCCCCGAAATATAAGAACTCAGAACAGCAGGGATTGGCTCAGAGTTTACTAAAGTCTTGCTAAAGAATTATTCTAAAGCCTGGTGTGGTGGCATGCCCCTGGAATCCCGGCTACTTGGGAGGCTGAGGTGAGAGAATCACCTGGGCCCAGGAATTCAAGGTTGCAGTGTACCGTGATCATGCCGGTGAATACTCACTGCACTCCAGTCTGAGCAGCATGATGAGACCCTATCTGCAAAAAATAACAACAATCCTTCTATGCTCTAGCCTGGTAACTGTGATTTCCTGGGCTCTTAAGGGGATAACGACAAGGGAGAAAACAAGGGAGGAAGAAATGACAGCAATCCTTCTGATTGCAAATCTGCCATGTTATACTTTGCTAGTTTTCTGGTGAATTTTCTGATCTTCTTGTTACACAATGTTAACTGAGTAAAATCAATTGTTCCAAATATAATTCCTACTAGTCTCCTCCAGTCTATCTGATTGAACTATGTAAAGTTCCGCATGTAGGCCCCCTGATTTTCCACCTCTGTGCTTTTGTCTGTGTCATTTCTTCTTCCTACAATGGGGGTCCTGCATTCCTACGCATCAAAATCTCAGCTGGACCTTCCAGGGCCACGTCAGGTGCCAAATGCTTCACCAAGCCTCTCCTGGTCGTGTAGCTGGAGCTGCTCTCATGTGCCTACATTCTGACAGCCCTGAGTACGTCTCTCATGAGAGTTCCTTCAGTATGTCTCATCTCTCAACCTAGAACGTACACTTTGGAGAGTGGAGTTATAATGTCAACTTCTTGCTAGTCTCATGGAGCATACATCAGGCTATGCTTTGTCCTCAGACATTATTGGATAAATGTGCTAATGAATGAAGAAAATATTTGGATGATTGATTAAGTAAATATTAGGTTCTTGCTGAGTAAGCAGAACCTAATATTCCCACGGCTGGTTGGAGGAAAGGAAAAGGCCATAATGAGAGGGCACAGACCATCAGAGGGGTCCAGACCAGGAACAGTGACGGCCAAACCAACATCGGGGCTGAAAAATTAACTTTGCAGCCTAGAGCAGTGGCTCATGCCTATAATCCCAGCACTTTGGGAGGTCAAGGTAGGCAGATCAGGAGGTCAGGAGTTCGAGACCAGCCTAGCCAACGTAGTGAAACCCTGTCTCTACTAAAAATACAAAAATTAGCCGCATGTGGTGGCACGCATCTGTAGTCCAAGCTACACAGGAGGCTGAGGTGGGAGAATTACTTGAACTCGGGAGGCAGAGGTTGCAGTGAGCCGAGACCACACCACTGCACTCCAGCCTGAGTGACAGAGTGAGACTTGGTCTAAAAAAAAAAAAAAAAGGTAACTTCCCCAGTCATGACCCAATGATGTCAACAGGTAAACCTGAGGTAACAAAGCAATGTGTTCCACATTCAAATAAATTTGGAAAATATTAGGTGAAATAAAGACAGGCTTTTCATTATCTTTATTCTCACAGGATTTCTCAGGGTCTTGAATACGCTGATGTACTGACTCCCTGAAAGGGGATCTATTATTTATTTTCTCTCAAACTTAATTGACCATGGAATCCTTTTCATTCACAAGGCATATCTGTTAATGTTTTCTGAAAATAATGGTCCACAGAAAAAAGTTGACAAAAAACGGATGTAATTTAACAGTTTTATCTATCTATGGAATGGGGACACCACCAAGGGCCATTTAAAGAATATTCACACATTAACCAGAGACATTATTCATAGGAAAGTTTCCCCGAAGTATATCCCTATAAGCCAAAATGGGCCATTTTGATGACAAATATCTTTGCAAATAGATATGTCTTAACAATAAAATATGACAACTTTTAAAATTATCAAAATAAACCAATATTAGAATATCACCCAATGTCAGGTTGCATTAACTTTTAGGCTGAATTTTGGAGTATTCAAATATCATATGATTTTTAAAATGGATTGTCAGCTATTTATCTACTTTGTTCATACATGACAAGTTTCCTTCATGATGGGTATCTTTGAAAAATAGTGCGAAAAAATTGGATGAGTACAGTAAGATTTTCCAGCCCAATATTTAGCATAGTTTGCTGGAAGAATTTTCATATATAACCATGAAACCACTAGCAATAATAGAAAAATTATGAACAATATCAGGGTGGGGCATTAATACCTTGATTTTCAATGCCACAGAAAGAGTTAAATTTCTAAAGTAAGAAAACAGTAGCTTTTCTTAAGTCCCCAAATGCTGAGATGAGATTACAACAACATCCCAAGAATGTACAACTCCAAGAGTATTACAACACCCTCAAGAACAACCCTTCTTTCCTATTTATACAGATCTAGGAACAATCCTGTTTGTATGTAAAGACTCCTTTCCTGACCCAATGCAATTAACATTTTAACTATTGAACTAGATGGAACTATAAGAAACATAGTAATCATATTTACAGTTAACATAATCTTAAAGGGATAAGTCTTAAAATCAAACTTCTCCTAATAGGCCTTGGCATTGTTTCCTGGAATACTATTCCTAGTAATGTAATCAAATGTTAGGCTTTAAAAGAAAGAGAGATTTAAAAAAATTGTTCTATGTTAAAATAAATGTTGCATTAAAAAAAGTTAAAGAAGTCTCTTTACAACAATGCATCTCAGTAGTTTTTTGCAAATCTGTACTGTGAATTTCTAAGGCAGGTATGACATGTGGCCATGGAATCTTTTCTGTGGAGAACACCCTTGGGAATCCTAGGACAGAACATCAATGGGCCAAGACTAAGATTCAATCTGATCGAGATAAGCATCACAAGTGCATTCACGTTCGAAAATTGGTGACATAAATACAAGAGGAGATATCCCTCGACTACAATATACGCAGAAATAAGGATTTCTAATTAGCCACATGCTTTATTATTAACCCATTTTTAAAACTCTTTTTAAAAAGAAAGAACAAAAAAATCCTTAGGTACTCTTTAGCCAAATTAATATTAAAGCAGAGCATCAATCAAATTGGATAAAAGCCCCAATACATTCCTCATTGGCTGGATCATATCTAGAATGCTGAATTATACTTTAGATACACTTTGGAGTGATATTTGCTGGGAAAAAAACCATAATTAAAGGACTTTAGAAGAGGGTGATCAGAATTGAATAGGGCCTAGAAATCTTATCACTAGAGAGGATTATATTAAAGAAACAGAGGTCCCACTGGCAGACAACTATGAATGAAATATAAGTAGCTATTTAAATATATTTCCTGGATGCATATGGAAAAGGAAATTATTTGGGATTGCTAACTCTTACAGGAAAACTAAGTCTTACAAGAAAAAGGAAATATGTGTTGAATGATATTACATAGAATAACTTTTCTGAGCATTCAAAAATGTATAGGGTGTCTTGTGAAAGAGTTAGGTTTTCTCTTTGGAAAGATTCAAGTCTGGATAGCCACCTGCCAAGCACATTCTCACAAGAATATCTCTATGCAGAGAAAGATTAAATTAGATCAGTGGTTTCAACTATTTTTTCAACAAAATCCTGTTTTAAAATGAAAGCTTAAATCAGAACCTCATATTCAAAAATATCACAAAGAAAGTGTTCCAGGTCAGAGGGCCTGGTAATCCTTTTTGCAATTCAATAGAAATTTAGGACTCTACAGGGACATCACTGGAAAACCACTGACGTCAAGGAGCATAAAGACCCCTCTGAATTCTAATGATACATTTAACTATGGGATTTGTCCAGCTTTGTGTCCTAGAGTAGAGACAGAATGTAGTAAGAGTGTAGAATGAGCCAAATCTTCCTTGAAAATTATATATTGCAAAAAGATTTGGCGCTTTGATAAGTATGGCTACAACAGTCTTCTTTTTCTCTTTTCTGTAAGATACCATATACTGTCTATAAGAAGGAAATTAGCTTGGAAAGACTACCTGATTCCCTTATAGTCATAAATATAACTTTTTGCTCTTTAATTGATGAGTTTTCTGCGGATCTGGAGGAAGGTTGGTGTTTCAATGGATTTTTATTTTCTAAAAATATTAAATGAGTTAATTCGTGGAAAGTGTTTAAAATAGTTTTTGCAATATAGTGACTTCCTAAGAAGTGTTAGCTATTATTATAGTAATTACATTCTATATTCCTGAAATATTTGGATTTTCATAAGCATGCATTACTTTTAGAATGAGAAAAAACAGTACAGTGCAAAAATAAATTAATGCGAAGTAATTTGAAGATAAAAAGTTCTGAATATTAATTTCCTTTTCATTTTTTTTAATATCAGAAAGCACACTGTGTTTTTTAGTGAGTGCTCACTTACAAGGTGAATTCAAGGTTTCATTAGCTATTATTTAGTTTAATTTTAGCTTGATTCTTCTACCATAGTTACAGGCTAAGGAAACTTAATTACACATAGGGAAGAACTCTTCTGTTTATACAGTTTTGGTTCCCTGACCCCTAAGAAATTACACAGACAGTGTTTGTGTGTGTGTGTGTCCAACACTGCTTCAGATAGTGTAAAACTGATCATCGTGAAAAGGACGAAGAAGTGAAAGAGGAAATTATGATTTTTTTTTTTTTTTTAAAGTATAGAGACGGGGTCTTGCCTTGTTTCCCAGGTTGGTCTTAAACTCCTGCACTCAAGAGATCCTCAGTAGCTGGGACTGTAGGTATACATCACTGTGCTTGGCTAAAAGAGGGGCTTCTTAAACAACAGAACCAGCCACTGTACCACGTGCCTCACATAAACTATATGGAATGCTACTGAGAAGTCCCATTTTCTACATGAGAACATTGAGATTTCATTATCTATAAAGTTCAACCGATCTGCTAGAGTTGCTCAGCTAAGATGAGAAAAAAATGCACATAAACTTTTTCCATTATAAAGTCAAAAAAGGCAATCACTAAAAATAGAAGAAATAATTTGTAATATTTTTTCAACGTGAACAAAACAATGAGAGCCAATTTTAAACAAAATTAAAATATGTAAGAGCTGAGGCAAAATTAAGGGTGTCCAAAAGTGTGTGAAACATACAAATAACAGGAAGTCAGCCTTTAATAAAGCTAAGAAAGAATAGGTATTTAAATGAGGTCAATCTGACAGTCCTCACATATGAATCTGTCACACGCCAAGCTTTTTAACCAGTTTTCTTGATCAAAATCATCCACCAGTCAAAGAAAACAAGAACAAAAAGATAAGCAGACATATAACACGAGGGCAATTTCCATTTCTTTTAATTGGCCCCACACATGGGTTAGCGAAAGAAAACAAAGGCTCAGATGGGAATTCAAAAATCATACAAAGAACATATAGGAATGTAGTTTTTAGTAGGGCCATGAGCAAAAGAAGGGTAAGATTTTACAAAATAATAGAAGTTGCATATTGCTGTGAAACTGTTCCATTAAACACCAAGGGATTAAAAGGATATTTTGGCTGCTATGCACAATCTAGATTATAAAAAGTGTGAAAAAGAATTCAAGACTAAGGATTGGAAAAGAGTCAATGTATTTAAATAAAGAGAATCCCCGAAAAATCTTACACTTCAAACTAAACTTCACCTCTGCTTGGTTGATCATAGCCTAAGAAAAAGTTTTAAGTCAAATAACCAACTAACCACTGCAGAACACTAATAGTCTGAATATCTTAGTAATTAAAAATCATTAATAGTAATATATAAATGAATCTGAAAAATAAGAGTCTTTTAATTAAAGCCATTATCCTAAGCATGCCAGAGCTCTATGTTCTGACTTCTGACTTTATGTAGCAAAATCACAAATATTTGCTGAAAAAACAAAAGAGTTAGAGTCAAGTTTAACTATTCATTACCACTATGATCTACAGGAAGAAACTTAGCTTCCTTCATTTTCAGGATATTAATGTTTTAAATGGGTATAATATTAATTATATTCATTCTACTTATATTTACAGGACAAATTGAAATAATAGAATATCTTGCACATGTTAATTAAATTTAGATTCAGCTGGATCCTTTAATCTTAAAAAAAACTGACAATGCTTTTTTTTATAAAAAGATGCAATTTTAGATATGATAAAATACCCAATTCTAAAAACTGAAAAGCTGATTATCAAACAGCTGTCCACTCTATACAAAGTATGTCTTATTTTTAGATCAAATATGTTAACTGTTTTGCTGCAAATGATTCATAGTTGCATCACTTTAATACATTTTTCCCCATTTAATTCTTTCCAGCAAGACTATTGTTTAAAAGAAATAATTTCTGACTATTGCCCTTTCTGGTATTATGGGATTTTATTAATATGTAGACAGTGCTCTTAGCTGTCTGGACCTATGAAGCCAATATGAAAACGCTTTTCTGAATACTAATGATACTTTTATATGTCATCAAAGCCATGTAACAAATTACCTCTTTAAGTATACATGTACCTTTTCTAAAGCCTATTCATTCTAGTCAGTTCACTTTCTTAAAGAATTCATTTTCTCATCTTATCTACCAAACTTCATTTGCTTCTCTCCAGGTAGCATCAGATTGAATATTTGCAGTGTGAGATGCTTTCTTCCAGATGAACTTCTCCTCCCTCCCTTCCTCCTCCCCTGCTCTAGCACTGTTGTAACACATCATTTCCAGAATTCCCATGTTTTATATAAGACTGAACTAGATATCTCTATACAATCTTATGATCCCCGCCCCTGGGTACAGAGATTATAATGCCCTATACCTCTTTAATTTCTCCACAGTCCTAGCATAAAACCTTTCATGGCACTTAAATATTACTGGTATCCTTTGACAGTCACATAAAAATAAATGAGACATTACCCTGAATGTAGAGATAACTTCATTTCTTACTAACTTGTCTGATGAAAAGCAAACACCAAAATAGATTCCATCCAAAATCTAGGAGTATTTTTTGTCCTGTTAAACTTGTTTATAAGAATCTTACTTATCTTTTCAATTCATTCATTGTATTTCCTCCTCCCCTCATGCACATATGCTGTTAAACATGAAGGTTCTCCATTTTTAAGAAAGGAACCCAAGAAATAGATTTGTACCAAATCTATTTAATCTATATAGCAAAATCACAAGTATCTGTTGAAAAGGCATGAGACTTAGAGTCAGATCTATTTCAAATGTAAGTTTAACCATTCATTACCACTATGATCTACAGGAAGAAACTTAACTTCCTTCTTTCTCAGTATATTACATTTTTTAATGGGTATAACAATAATGAACTCAGCTCTCACTGAGTCTCTTACTAGTTATATGACTTGAGGCAAAGCAGAACACGTTTTTGACACTCAATTTCCTAATCTGCAAAATAAGATAGTCACCATGTGCTGCTGAACTGCTACATATTGGAATAATGTAAAAAAATAAGTAATATTAGGTATAAAAATGCCATGTCTCTTTACAGTATTATATTTTGTATCTTTGAAGTACCAACTGCTGCAGAAAGTGATACAATACACTTTATTATACTTCCAAAACAACAGATCTATCTGACATGATCAATAACTAGAGTCAATATGTAGTTAATAAAGTATATAGCTTATAAAACCACAGAAACTAGAAAAAAAAACCTAATTACAGTTATCAGAGCAAACAAACACTTTGATAAGATTAAATTTACTTCTCACTGTAATCACTTGGCTCATGAATGTGTAACAACTTTCTGGCTAATGTCCTATAAAATCAAAGTACAGGAGAACGTTGTGTTGCTTCTGTTACCATACTTGGGGGTTCACTGGAACCCTGTGAGATGTGAGTGCAGAAAATGTCATCTTTGAGTTTGGAACCACTATTATACATGTCACATTGATTAAAGGACTCTTTAGAAGCAGAAATCCAACTGACTTATCTCTTCTCTGATTTCAAAATGTAGTTTGATATTAGAAGAAATGATTCTTAAGTAAGGAGGTAAATAAGAATGAAGAGTGTAGGTATGATAACAGAGCATCATTTTAGAGTAGATCCAGAATGCATCCACCAAGATGTTACAGGAATCACATGAAGCCCTGTCAAATATGGACCCCCTCAGGGAGAGTAGGAACATTTAAAATTCTTGCTACTTAAGATTACCTAATTTTAAAATCTGCTAGAGTGATGATGTGCTTTATCAGCAGTGTCAGTTAAAAATTCTTATTAGATGTAATTATATCATTAGCCCCTTGTTAAAAAATAGTCTGAATTCAACTGGTTACATTCCAATTCTTTCCATAAATCTAAGTATTTACTGAGCTTTATAATGAAGTTGTGATTTTAGTTGTGTAAGGCACTGGTACTCTACATTATTATATGCATTTGTCTTATTTTAAAGAAATTGCTTTTTTTTTTTTGCTTTTTTTGTTTTTTTTTTTTTTTTTTTTTTTTTTTTTTTGAGACGGAGTCTCGCTCTGTCGCCCGGGCTGGAGTGCAGTGGCCGGATCTCAGCTCACTGCAAGCTCCGCCTCCCGGGTTCCCGCCATTCTCCTGCCTCAGCCTCCCGAGTAGCTGGGACTACAGGCGCCCGCCACGTCGCCCGGCTAGTTTTTTTTTTTTTTTTTTTTTTTTTTTTTTTGTATTTTTTAGTAGAGACGGGGTTTCACCGTGTTAGCCAGGATGGTCTCGATCTCCTGACCTCGTGATCCGCCCGTCTCGGCCTCCCAAAGTGCTGGGATTACAGGCTTGAGCCACCGCGCCCGGCCTTTTTTTGTTTTTTTGAGACGAAGTCTTGCTCTGTTGCCCAGGTTGGAGTGCAGTGGCATGCTCTTGGTTCACTGCAACGTATGCCTCCCAGGTTCAAGTGATTCTCCTGCCTCAGCCTCCCAAGTAGCTGGGATTACAGGCACCCACCACGCCTGGCTACTTTTTGTGTTTTTCGTAGAGACAGGGTTTCACCATGTTGGCCAGGCTGGTCTCAAACTCCTGACCTCAGGAGATCTGCCCTCCTCAGCCTCCCAAAGCGTTGGGATTACAGACATGAGCCACTGTGCCTGGCCGAGAAATTAAATTTTAGGATCTATTACTATGACAGCATCTGCCACTAATGCACTCTTCCTTCTTCCCTTCTATCTCTTCTTAGTTCCAATAGTTCTTTCTCCATCCATCCTTTCTTTTCTTTATCGGCAAGCTGTAAGAACCAGAAACTCTGAATTCTTGCCTATGTGATAAGATTATTTTTTGTCATTATATAATGAAACAGCTTTTCACTTATTATCTATCGTGTTTCTGATAGTAAACTCACTTATTAGGGCCTAAATAACATTTATATGTTATATTACCTTATTGCTGGGGGCAGTCTCTACTATTTTATGGATGATACTTACCCTGGCTTTTTTTGTATCTTGATGTTTTGTGGTTTGTTTTTTCGATTCAATTCATTCCCATTCTTGAACCACTTGAATCTGAGAGAGGAGTATTCAGAACTGGTTTCACATCGAAGGACTAGTTTGGAACCTGCAGCCGACTCCTGACTTTTCATCTCTTTCAATCGGGGAGGCAAGGCTAAAAGAAGAAAAGAGAAGGAAAAACAATTCTGATCACCAGGCAATCTTTCAAAGAGAAACATTTAATTCTGAGTTAGCCTGATCAAGGCACCATTCCAAAGGTTTTATTAATAGAGAGAAAAACAATTTCAAAATGGATGAGCGAAAATGGATCTCATCTTGGAGAACAATAATATGCCCAAATAAATTATACTCAGAAGAAAAGAGAACCTAGATTAGAAAATTATTCCTTAAAAAAATTCTAGATATTTACTTCTTCAAGCTTATATTCTCTGATGCCATTAAGAATCCTGAACGTTGGTAATTTCAAAGAACCAAAAGCCTGTGTTAAAGGAGCATATGTAGGCTGGGCACGATGGCTCACACCTGTAATCCCCCAACTTCGGGAGGCTGAGACAGGAGGATCACTTGAGCTCAGAGGTTGGAGGCCAGTTTGGGCAATGTGGTGAAACCCCATCTCTATGAAAATACAAAAATTAGCGTGGCATGTGGCATGTACCTGTAGTCCCAGCTACCTGAGAGGCTTAGGTGGGAGGACCACCTGAGCCCAGAAGGTCAATGCTGCAGTGAGCTGTGATCCCACCACTGCACTTCAGCCTGAGCAACAGAGTAAGATTCTATTTCAAAAAAAATTAAAAAACATAAAAATAAAAGGAGAATATGTAACCGGGCCATTATTTTTAAAGCGTGTTCACATCCCAAATCACAGTGTATCACAGTTCTGTGAATAGGCGCAGGAAGCATCACATCCATTTTTAAAATCCAGAAGTTTCGTTTCAGAGATAAGTAAGTGGCTGACTTTATCCATGGTTACAAAGTTTGTGGGTACTCAGAGCTAGGGCTCATTTCACTATCCTGTCATCAGAGAGGACCAAAGAACACAGAAAACCCATCCATCTTAACAATGGCCCCTTTCTTCAAGACAGAACCTCTCTGATGACTGGACCTACGCAGTTGCTATCCCAAACACAATGAATGGACCATTCCAGATGACCACTACTCACATCAAATTCTTTCTTTGATCGGATTTAGTGCATGTAAATAGTCTCAACAGAGACTGTGAGTACTTAAATTATGCATTAACTTGGAGAATACATTAAACACCTACATACCATTCTTACTTTAAGCAAGATGGCTTAAAAATATCTACTGAAATACTTACAGATAAAATGTTATAATATCTGAGATTTGCTTCAAGATAATATGGTGGTGGGGAATGGATAGACATAAAGGTGAAAAACAATTACCAAGAACCTGATAACTGTGGAAGCGGTTAATACGGACATGTGGTGGTGTGTTATGCAATTCCATATAGTATGTCTAATTCTGTCTATCATAGCCATTTGTTAAAAGCAAAGATGAATAAATTTTCCTCTGTACCTATAATTTCACTTAATAAGTATCAAACATCACAGAACCCGAGAATTCAACAACTCTCAGTTTCCTCTGAGTCTCAGAAAAACCAGCTACAAAATCTACTTCTGCTCTAGTTCAGGAATGTTAAACAGGAACTCCCAGAAAACAAACCCAGGCAAATGAATCTGTACCTCCCTGATGCAGTACCTACTTATTCACTGGGTAAGGGGCTCAAGACTCCAAGGACAGTAATCAGGGTCACCCAACCATGAACAGGAAATGGAGTACCTTTCCTACTCAGGGAACTCTATTTGTTTTTCTACGATTCTGCCCTTGCCAAGTAAATCCAAAAAATGTCAAGAATTAACACATGAAGTTTCTAATAAATTTCAGAAAAAAATCATTTGAACACTATGATTTCTTAGCAGTACTCCTACAGTTACATATTCCCCTTTTTATTTATTTGGTGGCTGGGAGATGAGGTGGAGAAGCAGGCATTTAATGTAGCAGACACACTGACAAATTAGAAAACTTATTTTAGCTGTTCTTAGCCCCTGATACCTGATGATTTTGTCTGGTTCTTTTTTTTTTTTTTTTTTTTTGACAGCTTGAAAATATTTTTTTCTGAAAAGCTTTCATAGAAGTCTTTTAAAAATGTGGTTCATGAATCTCTGTTTTGCAGGTTTTTAAAAACAGACTAAATTCTCATGTATCTGAAATAGTGTCTACATATTTCTGTTAACTCCTTAAGATCATTTTTAACTTTGTGAGCCTGGTGATGGGATTGATTGATTGATTGACTGAGACAGGATCTTGCTCAGTTGCACAGGCTGGAGTGCAGTGGCATGATCATGGCTCACTGCAACCTCCACCTATTGGGCTCAAGCGACCCTCCCACCTCAGCCTCCTGAGTAACTGGAACCAGAAGTGCATGCCACCATGCCTGGCTGATTGTTGTATTTTTTGTAGAGACAGAGTTTTGCCATGTTAGCCAGGCTGGTCTCCACATCCTGGACTCAAACAATTCGCCTGTCTTGGCCTCCCAGAATGTTGGGATTACAGGTGTGAGCCAAAGGCCTGGTGAAGGGTTTTAAAGAAACAAATCTGCTGGTGCTAAATGATACCAAAAAAACTGGTTTACATATTTTAAGAAAAATACATTGCCTCATTAATTTATGTATAAACTGAAATAACTAGTTTGAATTCTTCACCCCCTTCATTTTACATTTAACTTGGGAACACACCAGAACTTCCAAGGTTTATTCCCTTGCCTCTAAGCAAAATGCCTTATACATGAATTTTCTTGTCTCTGCTGCCCCTGAGAAGTAAGACTAACGCCCTCCTCTTCCTCTTCCTTCTCAGTCTACTCAACATGAAGATGACAAGGATGAAGACCCTTATAATGATCCACTTTCACCTGGTGAATAGTAAATATATTTTCTCTTCCTTGTAATATTTTCTTCATGTTACTGTATTATAAGAATACTATGTATAACACATATAAGATAAAAATATTTATTAATCAACTGTTTGTGTTATTGATAAGACTTCCAGTCAACAGTAGGCTATTAGTAGTTAAATTTGGGGGGGTCAAAAGTTATACTTAAGTTTTTGACCACACAGGAGATTGGCACCCCTAATGCCTGCATTGTCTGAGTGTCAACTGTACTTCAGATACCTTCTCTTTAAGGACCATGTTCCCCCACTTACCACTCCATATATTTGCTTATCAATATAGTCTGAACATAAATCTATGGAGACTTTGTTTTCTTCCACTTTGATAAACATTTTATCACAAAATCAGTTTGTCTCTCTCTTTCCCTCTTTTCTCTCATTCCGTCTTTTCTTTTGTCTCTCTAGTTCATCTCTCCTTCCTCTTCACCTTCTGTTTTCATTAGTTTATTTCTTATTTCTGTATTAGGTGTCTTGATTTCAAACATGAGCAAACAATACAAATTCAAAATGAGAGATATTCTACAAAACACCTAAAATAGGCTTTAAAATCAATGTCATAAATAACAAAAAAGACTGTGAATGTGATCTAGATTAAAGGAGACTAAAGAGACATGGCAAGTCAATGCAATGTGGAGCTACTGATTGGATCCTGCTCCAAGGGAAAAAGAGCTATATAGGATATTATTGGGACTACTGGGGAAATCTGAATAAAAATATTGTATCAAAGTTAAATTTCTCAAGTGGGAGCACTGCATTGTGGTTATGCAAAGGAATCTCCTTGTTCTTAGACAATATCTGCTTAAGAATTTAGGGGTGAAATGTCATGATGTCTTCAACTAAACTTTAGATGGTTTAGCAAATAGAAAAACATTTATACATATACACACTAACACATACATAGAGGAAAATAAAACTGGCAGCCTTGGTCTGTCTCTGATTTTCTGCCTTTCTCATCTGATCTTTCTGCCATTAGATAAAAGACCTAGGCTTCATTAAGTAGGCACATGTGTGTGTGTGTCTGTGTGCCTTAGTCTGTTCTTTTTTCAACTTTTATTTTAGATGCAGAGGGTACATGCACAGATTTCTGTATGGGTAAATTGAGTGTTGCAGGGGTTTGCTGCATAGATGACTTTGTTGCCCAAGTAACAAGCATAGTACCCAACTGGTAGTTTTTCAGTCGTCACATTCCACTCACTCTACACTCTCAAGGAGGTTCTGGTGTCTATGGTTTGCTTCTTTATGTTCACGTCATTAAGTATTTCTAAAGTCTTGGTTAATTTGCAGTTATGAAAGAAATTCTTGTAATTATTGGAGTTAATAATTTATAAGTTAAATTTAATAATGGTATAATTTAAATTCATTTAAATCACTTAAATTCTGCCAGCAGTATTGCACTGAAATGTTCATATGGTTCATCCTCATAATTGTGACTTCAAGGGCTCCAACCCCACGAGGTCTTTTGATGGAAGGAAACCAATTGCTCATTGGGCAGGTCAACATTTCTCCTTTCCTTTGGGGTCCATACGCAGAGTGGTACCTCCCTTGTCTTACGAGACGATCTACAATGCAATGAGGCAGCGACCTTCAGATCCAAGGTCCTTCTTAGCTAAAATATCCCCTCCTAAGCTGACCCTGATGTACGAACATTTCTCGATGTTTGGAGTTCAAGAATACCTCTAGTGACCAGCCTGAATTTCTCTCTCTTGCACATAGTTCCAAATCCATCCGATGTGGAAAAGCTCATGGCTAATCTAACTTTGCATCCCTAGAAGTCCAGGTGTAATAATGTGCCTGCTGCATCCTTCTGGGGTAACTTCTATGACATGAGGATATCCAGCTTTTCAGAAAACAGTTCTTAAGTTGGTAACTAAAAATCCTCCATAGCATAAGTGAAGAAACACATCTGTGTACTACCAACAGAGCTGCACAATTGCATCCTTGACCTATGGGTATCCTGCTGTCAGTGGTACCTTCTAGACAAGGACTGCACAAAGTTTCTCACTCACTCAGGGTAGAACCCAACTTCAAGTATCAAGGACACAGGGCAATAATTTTAAACCTCTTTTTTTTATCTTTGTGGATATTATTTGAAACTTTCTGTCTTCCAGGACTATTGGAATAGCCCTGAATATTTCACAGATTCTTACAAAAATGCAAACTAATATTTGAGTCCATGTGGTTTGTGTGATTTTTTTCATCCTTCCATAATGAGTCAATTTTCAACAGAGTAAATTTTCTTTTGTCATAGATTATATAAATAGCTATCTGTTAATAGAATTCATTTTCATGTTTCTCAGGCATATGCTTTACTCACATGAAACAATCTCATTTATTTCACTGAAATAAAACCTATTCACCAAGTATCTTCCAATACCTAGTAATAACTTTATAAGGCCAATGGTAGTTCCTAAACTTGGGGTCAATTCTTGTTAACTGAGTACTCGAATTTTAAAAGTGCAAAAAATTTTTTACTTGTCTTGCAAGTCTTATCTACGCATAAAAGATCTGTTAATAAAAAATTGGCTGAAGGCAAGCTCAAGGCTAAGTTAGTGCTTCAAATGCAGGAGGTGTTCCGAGAATCTTAAGTGTGATTTAATTGTATTTGGTCTACCGCAGTTCATAATTTTGCTTTCTATGTGTTTCTAGAGGGGTGGTAGTTCCACACCCTGAAACAATTTAATAACAGAGCAAGTTTTAAGCAGTCTATGCCTAAATCTATTTCAAACTTGCTAGACATTAATATAAACATATCCACACCCTTAGAAATGCATCAACAGAGGCAGACAGTCAAGTGCAAAGAACAGCCTTTTAAAACAGACATGCAAATGCCATCAGACCAATGCCACACATTTCACAGGCACTTCTTTTGAATACTTCTTTTTACAGGCTTTAAGTATTTTCAAAGATTTTAAAAGATCACAAATATACTCTTCTGACTCTAACTCAAAACATGCAGGTATACGAGGTATACTTCTAAAGTCTACTCTTGTGATCTGCTTTTCCTATTTGCTATGTCACACGATTTAGGAAAAAACTTATTGTGGTAATCGAAAAATACTTATATTTCATATTCTGATCACCACAAAAACTCAATGCGACATGTTCATTTATTCCAATAATTTAATGGGTGAATAAATACTTGTGGTAAGGGCAAAATAAATTTCCAAAAAAAAAAAAACCTCATTCATCTAAGCAATCCTCTTGTTTTAATCATCTACTGTGCCCTTATTTTTCAAATATTATCCATGCAGCTATATCAAATATTGTACTGTATTGTTAGGAACAGGAAACAAATTTTAGCATGTGTATGCTGCAGAGATAATGCTGATGGCATGTGACACTACATAAATTATTATTTCTGGTCTCTGGAGGATCTGACAATGCAAAGTTAGCTCCTATCTTTACTCTCCACGTTTGGGCAGCTAATCTGAACAGCCTCAACACATTGAACAAATTACACAGGAAATCTGCAAAATATTATCAAGTAACAGTGAGCTTTCAGCTATGATCCCAGTGAAGTCTTCCCTGCATAAATGTGTAAAAAGCCCACCATCACACATGTGCAGATCCCACAGTGATAACTGGTGACTGACAATTATGTTAGCTAATGAAAGCCACACGAACATCATTAATCAATCCTCTATGCAGGCTGTCCTTTTGTTAATAGTCATGTTAGAAGTAGATAAATTACTATGGAGAGTCTCCAAAACTCCCCTGATCATATTTCTCCCTCTTTGGACTAACTCACAAAGTTGATTACAGTCCTGCAACAGAGTGGATAAACTTTGTGCTCTTCATCTGGTCTTCTCTTCCGAGCTGCACTCACAAATTTGGCTATAAAAGGGAAAGTTTGTCTTATCAGATGAAAATGTGTAAATACAGCTGTGTAAAAGGCAGCACAGTCTAGTGGCAACGGTATTTTGAATGCACCTAGGTTTTAATGCTCTGCTGCTGATGCAGTGGGTGATGTTGAGTTATATCCCGAATCACCCAACAAGACCATTATTTGTTGCCACCTGTGGTGATGTTGTGCTCACCCTGCCCTGTGTTCTAGATGAATCAGGCTTCAGACAGAATGTTCTTGATTCAAGTTAAATAGAGTTCCCTGTGAGCTGAAATGGAGTTGCGATTTGTCCCTGCTTATTGAGGAAAGAGGATGGCACCTTCATGTGAAATAAATGCTGCCATAAAATTCAGTATTTTGTTATAAAATATTCTCAAGCTGACTCTGTCTACCACTGGCAGCAAACTAAATCCAACCAGCAAACATGCTGGGAATAGGCTTCAAAGTAGGACTAAGATGGCTGGACTCTGGAAACTCCATTCTAGCAGTTCCATGTCCAACTTCTTATATAACACAACGATGTGTATATGAACTACTGAATAATTTATTTGCAAGTGTGCTGAATGACCTCACATCACATGCATAGAATGTGTCATTATACAACATAAAAGAATAAAATTGGGGGCACTATTTCAGCATTTTACTTTTAACACTCATCACAGTGGTGCCACTACGCCAGAGTTGGCTTCCTACTAGTGCTTCATTTTGATTTACCAAATATATTGGTTTCCTTTGGTGGGGAATTTTACATACGGATGTCTTCCAAGTTTCACTTCTCACAATTAACTGCTACAAAATGACTGAAACAGTATTAAGATATCTGATTTGAGGATATGAGCCACAACTAGCCCAGTTAAATAGTATACATATGCTAAGGCCATCGAAGATGATTAATCATATTGTACATCTGAAAACCATACTCAACTGACTGCATTTAAAAAACACACGTAGAGGGCTGGGCGCCGGTGACTCACGCCTGCAATCCCAGCACTTTGGGAGACCAAGGCAGATGGATCACTTGAGATCAGGAGTTCAAGGCCAGCCTGACCAACATGGTGAAACTCCATCTCTACTAAGAACACAAAAATTAGCCAGGCATTGTGACACATATCTGTAATCCCAGTTACTAGGGAGGTAGAGGCATGAGAATCACTCGAACTAGGGAGGCGGAGATTGCAGTGGGCAGTCCACTGCACTCCAGCCTGGGTGACAGGGTGAGAGTCCATCTCAAGAAACAAAACAAACAAACAAAAAACACATGTACAAACAGAGGGCCATTCAAGGAATTTATCCATACCAAATCAAACAAGGGTAGGTGAGTTACTAGCAGGGGGTCACAGTCCCTATTTGGAGGATCAGGCTATTGCCTGACTGTGTATGTGTCCATTTTGATTGATACTATACCTAAACATCAAAATTACTAAATTTATTGGGTGGAAGATACACAGGATCTCAGGCTCTCCTAACCCAAAGTAGGACTTCAAGTGTCTGCTGAAAGGATGAGGAAGAATCTGGAAGACAACGACAAAGAAGGAACCCAGGTACAAAATGATTCCAGAGGCCCCATCTATCTTCTCTACGACTTTTTATTACTTGGAATCATGGGGCTCTGTGACATTGTTTGCGTTCTGTATGCCACTGGGCTAGGACTCTTATGCTGCTCTGCTGTCAGATACTAACAAAAATGACACGTAAATCTAACGGGAAACTTGTCAAGTAAGTTGAATTATCTTTACTTTGAAGTTTTCATGTTCTGTATTTCTCTTATCTGGTCATCACTGTTGGAGGACTCTCAAACTGGACCCCGCCTCAGCTGAGACCCTGGTCATTTCCTTGCTGGCTCATTTATATCACCTAATGTCAGAGTCTAGCCAGATTGGTCAGATGGTTCTTGTATTATCGCAAGAAGAGCACATACATTTTCACATTACCTTCTCTGCTTTTTTTTTTTTTTTGGAGGCAGAGTCTCACTCTGTCACCCAGGCTAGAATGCAGTAGTGTTATGTTATCATAGATTACTGCAGGCTTGGAATCCTAAGCTCAAGTGATCCTCCTGCCTTAGCTTTTCATATATCTGGGACCAGAGGCACAGGCACACACTACCATGCTGTTTTTTTTTTTTTTTTTTTTTTTTTTTTTTTGGTATACAGAGATTCACTATGTTGCTCAGGCTGGTCTCAAACACCTAGCTTCAAGCAATCTTCTTGCTTCAGCCTCCCAAAGTGCTGGGATTATAAGTGTCAACCACCACGCCTTCTATGCCCTCCAGTCAAAGTTGCTCTTCTCCATTGACTGACCAGGGTCTACAGGATGCTGGTTTGCTCCCTTAACTGTTAATGTGCCTTGTTGTTACTACATATTCCCAAAGTTACCATTTGGTCAAATCTCCTTTCATCTGCAACAGTTCTGGTATGTATTTCATGTAAGATACATAATGATTATTTCCACTTACAGGTGAGGAGATGGAAACTGATAGGGGAACTTAATGTTGTAAGTCTAACAAGCTGTAGAACCAAAACTTAAACCTAGGACTGTTTATCATACCTAGTTTTCCTACAAAGTTTGAAGTAGAGGTAGAAAACGGAGAGAAGGACAGTAGATTAAAAATCTGGGAAAGATTACTCCATTTCATAGCCACTACAGTAAATTTTTTTGTTCTTATGAGCTATATAAATCAAATCACCTCTCCCCATTTGTCTGTGAGAAATTTACAATACTGTAAAACTCTACAAGGGAAAACGAATGTAGGTTTATTAGGTAAGATAATTTTTCACCCTGATAACTGAAATTAGTTATTTATTGAAATTAGCAATCTCCCTTTTCTATACAGTTCCTTGCCCTGTACTTCCCAGTTAGGGGCTAAAGATAAAAAACTTAAAACAACTATAATATATTTTCAAAGCCTATGAGATGAAGTTAAATAAAGTCCCTTTTATTTATAGTACATCTATATATAGTATATACAGTAGTATGTAGTATATACACATATACATATTTTATATATATATAGTACTTTCAACCATAAATGCCTTTGAATAATAACAGCTGATACTTATTGAGTACCTACTATATGCCAGGTATTGTTCTAAGAGCTTTAGGCTTATTAACGTTTTTAAGTTTCATGATAACTCCAGGAGGTATATATTATTATCATTATCCTCAACTTACAGATGAAGAAACAGAAACAGAGAGGTAAAGTAACCTGTCTAGAGTCACACGGCTGGTATACTATCAAGTCAGTATCTGAACCCAGGAAGTCTGACTCCAGAGCCCTGGCTCTTAACTACTAGACAATGTGCTAAAGATTTTATTTATTGATCTATCAATAGGAACCATATTTTCCTCACAAAACCTGGGATACACCACATGACATTATTTCCACACTTATTCCACGTGCAAAAGACAGCCTGAGAAATACAGTAGATATGCAAAATTGCTGAATTTTCTGAGCTACTTGGATAATTTAAGGGGAAATAAAACAAGACAATACTTGCAATTGGTGTTTAAAAAAATTCGTTTGAACTATGTAGTTGTTTATCTGTCATATGCCAAATGCCACAAGGGTTAACAGTGCTGTATCTCACTCCTGTGTTCACTGTGATGTGATAACCCCCACGTGAGGATACAGCAACAAAAGCGTCTTAATGGATTAATGTTGTTCTTTCGAGGTGTAAAGACAATACACCGTGACAATGAACACTGGAGCAAATCACTGCACCGTGGCCAGCAGCTGGAAGGTAAGTGTTCCACAGGCCTAATTGATTCTATCACCACAGCTGCCCCCAATTATAAGAACATCTCACTCTCGGACATAAAGATGTCCAGCAAGCTTCACTGAAGGCAATCAACTCACAGGGTTAAAATGGATCCAGTACAATTTTACCTAATTGATGTGTAGCAAATTTCACGTGACATAAGCTTATAAATATGATTTTTTCCATTGTCATAAAATAGGAGTTTTTTCTTATGTGTTATACATACCAGCCATATTCACTTCCAAAATGTTAAACAGAAAAATTGAGAAACATCTAGTTACTAAAAATTTAATATATATTTACTTATTTTCTTATTGTCAAGTTTTTTTTTTCTGTTCTGATGTGTTTATTGCTTAGGTAAATTTAGCACATTAACATGACTTTGATATGTTAATATTTGTCTTTATAACCATTTCTTTGTTGAAATACATTTAATTCATGTCACTAGAATTCTCTTTTTTATTTAAAGAAGAAATTTATTTACATGTTGTTCTAAACTAAATAAATTCCCAGGTAAGATGAGTTAGCACTTGATTATAGTTTTAAACAATAACTATGCGAAAACTTTTAAGCATTGCATATAAATGAACAAAGTTCCTGATACATGATCTAAGAACATTAGTTCCCTATAATCTATTTTTTTCACATAGCCATTTAAAACTTATTCCTTCTGTGAAAAAGAAAAATTTTAGCAGAGCTAATTCTGAAATAAATGTGTCCTTTCAGGACTTCTAAAATCTGTTTCTTTGTTATTTACTCAGACCTACTTTCTTAGTAATTATGGCTTTCTGATTTTTTCATTTTTGTCCACAGATGACTTATTAAAGAGAATGATACTAAAACCTTAGTACCTGCCAGGATTGAAAGCCTTCTTTACTCGTTGAGGTCTACAATATCAAAGTTAAATTTCTCTCTGCTCTGTTCACTACAGTTTTAAGTAACCAACGTTGCATCCCTTCTTCTGCAGGGTCCACATTTGACTTTCTGAGGACCTTCAAAGCTTTCATAGCCTCCCTGCACTTTTAAGCAGATCAATGGACAAATTAACAATTGAATTCCTTTTTTTGTTTTTTTTTCGAGACGGAGTCTTGCTCTGTCGCCCAGGCTGGAGTGCAGTGGCCGGATCTCAGCTCAGTGCAAGCTCCGCCTCCTGGGTTCACGCCATTCTCCTGCCTCAGCCTCCGGAGTAGCTGGGACTACAGGCGCCCGCCACCTCGCCCGGCTAGTTTTTTTGTATTTTTTCAGTAGAGAAGGGATTTCACCTGACCTCATGATCCGCCCGTCTCGGCCCACCAAAGTGCTGGGATTACAGGCTTGAGCCACCGCGCCCGGCCAACAATTGAATTCTTATCATTTTACTTCTACCCACAAGAAAGACCAGGGAAGGCAAATTCCTTATCTTAGGGTTCCCAGTGACATGAATTTGCTGAAGAGGTGGAAAATAACCAAAGTCAAATTAAACAGATCATTAACAGTAAGAAACTTGGTGCTACATTATTCTGTGACTACATTCTGTGGCCAGTATAACTTCAAGGCTGCTACACTTTCCCATACAGTCCTCCGAAGTCAAGCTGTATGATGGAAGTCAGTGCCCTTTGGTGTCATAAAACACACAAAAAGAAATTTTAATAAGAAAGAGTCCAAATGTGTAGTCTCCTCTATTTTACATAAAGCATAAATTCCTTAAAGAATCATTTGAAAGTGAAAGTGAGCTGCTTCCCATACATTCTGACACAATCCACTGACTCCCAGAATGTAATACAATTTTCTCAGCACAAAGACTCAAAAATGTTACACAAAAGAAGCCAACGTGAAGGTCACTTAGTGTGTCAACATGTAGCTTTCCTTACCCTACTATTAGCTACACTAGAGACCTTACTTGGATTGCACCATCTTGTGTACAACTTTTTTCGTGCTGAAATGAGATCATGTATGAAAGTACTTTCTAAAGAGTAGGCTAAATAGTGGTAGTCTAAGAAATGCCTTCTGAGTGAGCCTAGGGTAGGGCACTGATAGCGAAATTTGCATTCTCTGAAGGGAGCTTTAAACAATCTAACCATGAGCTCTCTATATTTTAATTTCCTTTAATAACATGATCAGTTCCACCCATGAATTTAATTAATTCCCTATGAATCCCTGAAGACACTGGCACTCCACTAGAAATATCTTTTGTTTGTTTTTACTTAGAAGGTTAATTAGATTCTTTGTTAATAGTTTGTAAGTCCATGAATTTAAATTACTGCACTCTACACATAACATCTTGAGCTTCTGCCACAAGCTTGATAGACCCTATCAAAAAGAATCGAGGCAGGAAACCTGGGTAAAGCACTTGTTTGGTCTGCAGGACGAAGCAGTCACAAAATTACTCTGAATCTCAATCATCTTGAGCAGAAAAAGGAGGGGAAATAGCACCTGCCATACCTATTTCAATACAGTTGTAAAAACCTAATTAAAAAGAGTAATAAAAGCATTTTGCATATTTTAAAAATTAATATTATTAACTCTGATTTAACCACCATCGATAAATATCTTTAAAAAGCCAGAAAATGTTAGGTTATATAAATCTAGATGGCACAAAATTACATAACAAATATCTGAAAAACTACATATACCTTTGGTCATTCTTGAGAGACACAAAAAACAAAAGAGCTGGAAACTATCAAGAAAAGTCATCAAAATGCTCAAAGGAAAGGGTGGCCGATATAAAGGAATACACTAAACATTATAGAATCACACAGACTGATACCAGGAAGGCCAGGAAGAAAGTAACTGTTCTTTAAAGTCATGAAATCTTAGAAAGATCAAAAGCAGTTTTTGAGAATTTGCAGAATACTGCAATGCTCAGAAAACCCTTGAAGCATGAAATATGTAGTTTCAGAATAAAAAAGGAAGGAAGTTTTGCACAATACAAAATATAACTTGGAAAATGCTTATTCAGGGGGGCTACACAGGAAAATGACTCAGGAAACAACACAAAGGAGAAAACATGGGCATTGAAGTCGGGTTAACCCAGGTTCTGATTCCAATTTTCCCACCTAAAGTCTCGTGGCTTGGCCAAGTTCATCTGTTACCTAGGTGAACTTCATCCTCATCTGCAAGGTAAGTTTACCTTCCACAGGACGGAGTGAGAGACTCAAAGAACTGTATCACATACTTTGAAAAGGATACTGTCATGCACATAATAAGCATCAATAACAGTTCATTTTATTTTAATAGCAAACTTATAAGGAATTAATTAAATTCATGGGTGGAACTGATCATATTATTAAAGGAAATTAAAATATAGGGAGCTCAGGCTGGGCGCCATGGCTCACGCCTGTAATCCTAGCCCTTTGGGAGGCTGAGGTAGGCAGATCACTTGAGCACAGGAGTTTGAGACCAGCCTGGGCACCATGATAAAAAATCAACTTTACAAAAAATACAAAAATTAGCCGGGTGTGGTGGCATGTGCCTGTAGTCCCAGCTACTCAGGAGGCTAAGATAGGTGGATCACTGGAGCCCAGGAGGATGAGGCTTCAGTGAACTGAAACCATGCCACTGCACTCCAGTCTGTGTGACAGAGCAAGACCCTGTCTCAAAAATAAGTAACAAAACAAAACAAAATAAAATAGAGCTCATGGTTAGATTATTTAAAGCTCCCTTCAGAGAATGCAACTTTCACCCTCAGTGACCTACCCTGGGCTCACTCAGATGGCATTTCTTAGACTACCACTATTCAGCCTATTGTTTACAAAGACTTTCATACACTATTTCCCTTGAGCACAAAAAGTTATAAGATGGTGCAATCCAAGTAAGGTCTGTAGTTTAGCTAATAGTATTGTACCAATGTTAATTTCTTAGTTTCGATCAATATAGCAAAGCTATGTATTATTAAAGGAGCCGAATGAAGAGTATAGGAGAACTCTCTGTCCTACATTTGCAAACCCTCCATAAATCAAAAATTATTTCTCCTAAAACTTAAGATGACTAAATTCAACTTGTGTCTTCTGAATAAGTCTCTTTTGAATAATAAGTCTCCCTCTTCCATGTTTCTATAAAACCATTATTATTCCATTTAATATAAGGTATTTTATTTTTACAGGTGTTTGTTTCACTTAGGAGACAGAGGCTCCTAGAAGTTAGGAGCTTTGTTCTTTTAATGCATCTTTTATCCTAATAATTAGCACAGTGCTCAATAATGTTTACTGAATGGAAGAACGAATAAGCAAGGTCAATCTGTGATTCAAATACTCCATATCAAGTGAGCCACTAGTTTAATGCACAGGATTTATATAGAAACATATTGAATTTAGGCCGGGCGCGGTGGCTCAAGCCTGTAATCCCAGCACTTAGGGAGGCCGAGACGGGCGGATCACGAGGTCAGGAGATCGAGACCATCCTGGCTAACACGGTGAAACCCCGTCTCTACTAAAAAAAGAAATACAAAAAATTAGCCGGGCGAGATGGCGGGCGCCTGTAGTCCCAGCTACTCGGGAGGCTGAGGCAGGAGAATGGCGTGAACCCGGGAGGCGGAGCTTGCAGTGAGCTGAGATCCGGCCACTGCACTCCAGCCTGGGCGACAGAGCGAGACTCCGTCTCAAAAAAAAAAAAAACAAAAAACAAACAAACAAAAAAAGAAACATATTGAATTTATCAGGGTTATCACTACCTTTATTACTCTATCATCTTAGCCCAGGATATGGTCTGTTCCTAGCCAAACACATTAGAATGCTCTATATTCTTCTTCTGGCATCCAACTAGTATATAGATCCCACCTTATTCATGTAGATAACTGGCTTCATTTCCTTAGGAATTTATCAGTATCCATTCATTCAACAAACATTATTGTGCATCGATTATATTGCTCTCACTGTTTTAAGTACTGGACATACAGAATTGAGTAAGAAAACCAAGATCCTTGTTCTCCTGGAGTTTACATTCTGGTTAGGGTGCAAGAGATAGAGACCTTAATAACCAATTAAATTTCTTTCACAAACAATTTATTTGTAAAATAAATCCTTCCTCTTTACAATCTGAGAGCACAAAAAATTGTTAAAGTAGCTATATTCTTTCCACTTAATCACACAACATAACTTCCTTTTCTATTTAAATTGAGGCTTTGAGAACTGATCACTAAATCAGTATATAACGAACTAATATTAATCAGTTGAACACTGTTCAATGGGTATTACGTCATTTGGAAAGCGTTTATTCCTAGTAACAACTTATTTTCCTTACTAAAACAATTAGTTATTAAAAATTACTAAGATACTATATTCTCAGTACTGCATTATACTATGTTACAAATTTACCACTTTAGGGCTAAACATAAGTAGTTCAGTATACAGATTAAAAGCCTGGTTCAGACAAACCCAATTTCAAGTCTTCGTCTCCCATATGCTAGTTGTTTGACCTTGGGCAAATATTTAAATTCTCTAAGCCTCATTTTACATTTTCTAAAATGTAAATGAAATAGAACCTATCTCATAGGGCTACTAAGATGATTAGATAAGATATTGCAATTAAAGCACATAGCACTCAGTGTGTGTCACATTGCAAGTACTCAACAAATGTTAGTAGTTATTCTTCTTATATTATCACTTAGGTTCTCAGAAAATTTTAGCAGTTTATGAAGCTCTCTAAATTAATATAAAGTTTTAAATAACTGCCCACTTAGAGCTGAGACAAGTGGAAAGAAATTCATTCCTGTAGCAGGCAGAATAATGGCTCCCAAAGATTCTAAATCCTGATTCCCAGAACCTGTGAACATGTTACCTTACACAGCAAAAGAAACTTCACAGATGTGATTAAGACCTTGAGATTAAGGATCCTAACATGGGGAAATTACCCTATACAGTCATTCCTCACTAACTGGGGGATTGGTTCCAGGACCCCCTGTGGATACCAAAATCCACAGATGTTCAAGTTGCTTACAGATGACCTCCTTATTAGCAGCTACGCAACTCACGCATAGGGAGGGCTG
Source organism: Trachypithecus francoisi (assembly GCF_009764315.1). NCBI lineage: Eukaryota > Metazoa > Chordata > Mammalia > Primates > Cercopithecidae > Trachypithecus > Trachypithecus francoisi. Next base: position 20,353,595 of record NW_022681431.1, on the reverse strand, counting down.
ACTATATTATCCCGGTTCACCCAATCTAATGGTGTGAATCCTTAAAAGGAGATTATCTTCCCTTGCGCAAAGAGGAATAGTCAGAGATGTCATGTTGTTGGCTTGGAAGGGAAGTCCCTCTAAAAGGCGAAAAACGCAAGAAAATGATTTCTCTCCTAGAGCCTCCTGCAGCCCTGCCAACACTTCGATTTTAGCCCAATGACACTCCTCACAGAATTCTAACATTTAAAACTGTAAGAAAATAAATTCGTGAACTCATGTTGCTTTAAGCCTTAAAGTTTGTGGTAATCTGTTACAGGAGCAACAGAAAACTAATATGGTTCCAAAGGAGAAATCAATTGTGTTGGTTTTCTAATGTTTGCAACTCTGGAACTCATCTCATTAATTAATACACAGGGCCTTAGTACGTAAAAATAGATAAACCAGAGTGAGGTAGAAGAATTAGCTACATGTCACTTCACCACCATACCCTCCTATTCAAGGTTCAAGAAACAGCCCCACACCAAAGGGATTGCAGAAGCTGAGGAATGGAGGTGGAAAACCATTAGGAATTCAGAAATGAAGTTCAATCCCAGAGGCTGACCTCAACAGTTGTGACCCAGACAACCCTTCTTTCTCTCCAGCCTCAGTTTCTTGTGTGTAAAATGAAAAGTCAGATCACCTCCCAGTGCTGTTACACTCTAAAGTGAGCCATGTAGATCTAGTCTGGTTTTTTGTACATTGTGTTTCAGGTATCCACGAGCAGAGAGTCACTGACCTAATCTTTATATTTAAACATAATTTATGAATGCTAGCATCCCAGTGGCAATAGTATACAAAAAAAAAAAAAAAAAGAGAGAGAGAGAGACAGAAGAAAGAAATTCTACGAAATTTTCCAAGGCTTTCAAAAGTTTTGGGTTTCAGAGCCCAAACCCAAATACTGGTAGGAATGTGCTTAAATCTGACAGTTAAGGTAACAAAACAAAATAAATTATTTTTCTAGTGACTACTACTTATGTAGCAGTATTTTTGTCTTTGCTGATAAAAATATCATCATTTAGGAATTTTAATAAACCTAAAAATTTAAGCAAAACCCTCACAATAGCCTTTACAGATTAACATTACATTCAATTCTAAGTCAAGGCCTAATGAAATCCCTCACTTGGGAAGTACACACCATAGTTCTATGACATACTTCCTGTTTAAACTCTAGCTCTAAAGAAAGATATTTCTTGAATTACTTTGGTATACCTGAAATATCTTACATATCCCAAGGGAAAATTATAGATCAGGTCCAAAAATGTGCAGCCAATCTATTGAGCAATTATCTATTTGCAATGGGGGAAATCATTCTGAAATAAGTTAAAAGCTATAGAGACATAACACTTAAGAACCTAGGTCAAACCAACCTTATGGTCATGAAGGCCATTCCTGAACAATTGTATTGTCAGCACTGTGGGGGAAAAATCCATCAGCAATGCAGTGGACCTCTGTGATTTAACCATCGGAAAGTACCTCTGAGAATTCAAACCCTTAAGAATGTTATCATGATAGTAACAAAAACAAATGAGAACAGAGGATGTCTGCAATGGTTCTGCCAGCGTGTGTTAATGTGGTAAGTCAGACCTCAGTAGACACATGATACCAGCACATGAACAATTTGAAGCAATAAAGGACTGTTTTTTTTTTGTGATTAAAGAGACAACCTTAGTATTATAACACATGAAGATCTTATTTACAAAGATCTGGCCGGGCACGGTGGCTCATGCCTGTAATCCCAGCACTTTGGAAGGCCGAGGTGGGTGGATCACGAGGTCAGGCATTCGAGACCAGCCTGACCAACATAGTGAAATCTTGTCTCTATTAAAAATACAAAAAATTAGCCGGGCGTGGTGGCAGGCCCCTGTAGTCCCAGCTACTCAGGAGGCTGAGGCTAGAGAATCACTTGAACCTGGAGAATCGCTTGAACCTGGGAGGCAGAGGTTGCAGTGAGCTGAGAAGGCGCCACTGCACTCCAGACCAGGCGACAGTGCGAGACTCCATCTCAAAAACAAACAAACAAGCAAACAAAAACCTCCATGAGCTAAAAGGCCCATAAAGCTGCCTTCCTTACTGCAGGTGGTGGCTGGTTTTCTTGCTTCCAGAACCACTTTATATTCCTTTTATGTTAAACTATCTGGAAAAGCTGATGGCACAGATGAAGTTACAAAGACAGCTCCCCATTTTTGTAAGAAGTGCTATAATGATGGTATATACTAGTTACAAAAAAAAAAAAAAAAAGAGAGAGATGGATAAAGAAGTTAATACTGATTTCTGCTAGAAGAAAATGTCCTGAAGAACCAAGATCTGGAAAAAAAAAAAAAAGTCTTAAGTTTAAGGGTACAAAGATTCAACTAAGTTGTTGAGAATAAATGTTGTTAGAGCCATAACGATGCTAGTTTTTATTAGGTTCATTATTATTCTTCTTCTTGTTCCAGTTATAATTTCATAAGTTTTGAATTCTCTTCACCTAGCCCTACTTTTTCCAGAAGTTACTTTGTGTGTCATTTTGCAAAATGAGTTTTGTTTCATTTTGCTTTGTTTTTCCCAAAAAATGCAAGCATGGAGTTATAGCAGAAATGTCTGTGGCAGGACAGGGACCTGTCAGTGGTGTTGCATACAACTTCCCCAGGCCAGAGGTTCCGAAATTTATAACTGTATATATAAGTCACTTGAGCAAATTTATTAAAATGAATATGAAATATTCATGGACCCCATTGAAAGACTCTGAATCAGTAGTTCAGAGAAAAGCCTAAGAATATGCTCTTTTACTTGGAATCAACTTAGGTATCCATCAATGGCGGACTGCATTAAGGAAATGTAGTATATACACACTATGGAAGACGATGCAGCCATACAAAGGAACGAAACTGCATCCTGTGTAGCAACATGGATGCAGCTGGAGGCCATTATCCTAAGCGAATTAATTCAGGAACAGAAAACCAAATACTGCATGCTCTCACTTATAAGTAGGAGCTAAACATCAAATATTCATAGACATAAAGATGGCAAAAACAGACACTGGGGATTACTAGAGTGGGGAGAGAAGGAGGGAACAGGAGTTGAAAAACCAACTATTGGGTACTATGCTCACTATCTGGGTGATGGGATCATTCGTACCCTAAACCTCAGCACCATGCAATATTACTCATGTAACAAACCTGCATATGTAACAAACCTGCATATGTACCCATTGAATATAAAATATAAGTCGAAATTATTTTTAAAAAGAGAAAAATATAGGGGAAAAAAGAGAATCTGCCTTTTTATAAAAGCATCACAGGCGATTCTCATACAGGTGGTTGATACGGGCACAAATTTCTCATAAATATCAGTGTGTGCCAGGGGCAGCCCTCTCCAAAAGTCATACGGCATTTACAGAGTTAATGTCTACCCCATAAAGTCTTTCCAGTAAAAATGTGTTGTTGTTTTTTTTTAAGAAAAAATGTTTAAGATTTATTGCCCTGGGTAAATTAAAGGGAATTGAGACTTAATTTTGCTCCTGCAAAAATTCAGAATTTTGTAGAAAGAGACAAATGAAAATTATTGTTCAATTGGCATTAGGATAGTTATCTACAAGGCTCAAATTCTTATCACTCACATTCAAAATAATAGCTAGGAGTCAAGAGAGGGTTTAAAATTTTTTTTAAAACAAAAATAAAGGAGAGAAAATGAGGGAAAGAGAATCAAATATTCCAAAAAGTTTCTCCTGAGCTAAACACCTCCTTCCATTTTTATATGTCATGTGAGGTGGACTATTCTCTATCTAAGGGCTAAAATTAATTTCATAATATTTAAACAACTGATTTAAAATAATTACATTATTTGAAAATTGCTAAGAGAGTAGATTTTAAATGTCCTCACCACAAAAAAATGGTATGTGAGATGATGACGCATATGCTGAATAGCTTGCTTTAGCCATTCCACAGTGTATGCATATTTCAAAACATCACGTTGTATACCATAAATACATACAATTTTATTTGTCAATTTAAAAATTAATTAAAAATAATTTTTTCAAAATAAAACACATATTAATCAGGAACACATTTATTTTGGAGAGTTCCTATAAAGGTTGCTTGAAAATACTTTTTTCCTAAACTTTAAAGCTATGTAAGACAAATAACCCATTTTAAATTTGTGCTTTCTATAAGACTAGCATATCTGGGTCCTCAGATTTAAATGACTACATCTAAAAAATGATAGTTAAGAATTATAAAAGGTGTTAAGAACTGCCACTCCCAGACCAAGTTTAACCCTTATTAGGACACTCAAGTCTTACTTTCGTGTCACCATTTAACCTTTACAAGAATACTTACTCAAAATTTCCTTACTTTATAATTATTTTCTAGGCAACCATGAGCATTAAATGCCCATGGGGATATTATTATCACCAGTGTAGATCTCTCCTTTGAGATCCAGACTTTGTTAATGTTGCTTATCTAAAAATGCATAAATATCCATGCAGTTGAGCAATCCTAAAATACGACTTTTCATTTACTCACGCCCTATCTCCAGCCCACTACAAAGCTCAGTTTGTTTTACTACCACCCACCCCCGCTTTCCCATCCCCAACCCTTCCAGGAAGGGAACTTTTGTAGTATTAGGCAATAAGCAGAGCCAATGAACTAGTAATTAGTCAACTATAGAGCAACCACAGAAGTAGGAAAGAAGAGAAAGAAGAAGTAGGCCAACCACAAGGCAATTGAACATGAAGTGAGCTAAAACATGCATCCTAGAAAAAGAAGAAGTAGCCAAGAATGAAGCATCATGAAGCATGGCAATGCCTATCATGAATGTCCATGCCAGAGGGGTATGTCCAGCCAGCACGGAACTAAGACAAAGGTCAATTGTGAAGCCTAGGGAAAAATCCGAAGCTGGAGTTAGAAGAAGAGGTATTCCTAGGGAGCAAGGAATGGGGTTTATAATCTGCTGCTTAGCTTTACTCTATGTTTGGCTTTAGATTTGTCTAGGGTTTACTTCTGTTCCTGAGTCATCTGGAGTTCCCTGAAAGCAGAGAACTCCATGCTTTCAAGGTTGAAGCATAACTGATTATCTCACAATTTGGCATTCTGAACAGGATTCAAGGTTCAGAAATTCTATGTACTAACAGAGGTGAGTTAGGTGGCAAAGTTGTGGTGTAAACTGTATGAAACAAACATTACACATCGTGTTAGGCCATTCTTGCATTGCTATAAAGAAATACCTGAGGCTCGGTAATTTATCAAGAAAAGAGGTTTACCTGGCTCACAGTTCCACAGGCTTTACAGGAAGCCTGATGCTGGCATCTGCTAGGTTTCTGGTGAGGCCTCAGGGAGCTTTCAATCATGACAGAAGGCAAAGGAGTAGTGAGGACATCACATGGTGAAAGCAAGAGCGAGCAAGCAGGAGAGAGAGAGAGAGAGACCACACACTTTAAAATGACCAGATCTTAGTCATTATCACGAGGACAGCACCAAGGGATGGTGCTAAACCATTCATGAGAAATCCACTCCCATGATCCAGTCATCTCCTACCAGACCCCATCCCCAATGCTGGAGATTACAATTCAACATGAGATTTGGGTGGAGACAAATATACAAACTATGCCACACAGTGATCTGATCAACCACTGAATGTGAGATTTCTTAGAATTATACATTTGGGTAAGTTTATTAAAGGCCTTTCAAAGACCTGATGAAATGAGAGAGGGAATGAGGCCTGGAGATTGTAAAATTAGAGACATAATTATGGAATGTCTCACCCACTTGGAATCTGAGTAATTGCATCTACCAAACCAGATTAGTAATTTATAAAATCTTCTATTCTGTTTAAATTTGGGAGGTTACAGTATTATGCTCCTGAGGTCTTTAAAAGGCCTTTGATACACTTACCCAAATATATAGTTCTAAGAAATCCTAACTCAGCTTCCTAGTGAAAAGATAGAATTGGCTGGAACATAGAACTGCATATAGAACATAAGCAATGCCAGGTAAAGAAAAATTGAATATTGCTACAACAAATGGTAAGGATATATATTTTATGTTAGGATATTGGGATAATAGTATCTCTTCAAGGAATATTATAGAGCATAGGTCAGCAAAATATGGCTCACAAGCCAATTCCTGCCCACCATCTGTTTTTGTAAATAAAGTTTTATCGGAGCACAGTTGCATTCATTTGCTCATAAATTGTCTATAGCTACTTTTGTGCTACAACTGCAGAGCTGGGTCTCTACAGAAATGTTTGCAGATCCCTGTTGCCGGGCATCAATAAGTCATCATGGAACATCTGTAGAATTTCATCTAGCAATAAGAATTGGCAGGTTTCATAAAGCTAGACAGCATAATGGGAATAATCCATGGAGGGTCTGCATTTTGAGGTCTAAGAACAAACTGGATATATAGAGTAGAATATTCAAAATGTTATCTGAGAATGCTAAGGGAACTAGAACCCCATTCAGATAAGAAGAGGAAGCTAAGATATACTTATGGTAAATGTTGCCATTACCCAGTTCAGGCAAAACATTGTTTGCAAGTGGGGATAGGATATATAGATTAGGAAAAATGGTGGAGAAACTAACCTCAAAGTCAGAAAATAAATGTTACAAATGTGTAGATTAATATATTGTTTGATATATATTTATGTGGAGTGTGTAATTTTATTTGATGATGATATCCTACTTAGAAAAAGTGAGATGACAGATTCACCCAAATTGTGACTTTGTAGAAACCCCCTAGGTAAGGACAGTTATCAGAGAGAGGAAATGAGGCCTGTAGAATGTAAAATTAGAGACATAATTATGGAATGTCTCATCCACTTGGAATCTGAATAATTGCATCTACCCAACAGAGGAAAATGCTTCTGTTGCTGGATTAGTAATTTATAAAATCTTCTATCCTGTTTAAATCTGAGAGGTTGTGGCATTATGGTCTTTATAACTATCAATGATTTTCAGCTACTGTATAACAAAGATAGCTGAAATAAGATGTAACTGAAAGTTAGGATAGTACATTGCAGTCAAGATGACACTATGCTGGGATTAGAACTGTGACAGGGGATTATTATTCTTGGAGGAATAAAGCTTTGGCTTAATACATCAAATGTGTACAGTAACAATAGTAGAAGAAATTTTAAGTGATATCTTAGAAAATTAATCCTGTACCTTGCTTATGATGTATGGATGACATCCTGTGCAAATTATTCCTATGAAGGCTCTAAGATCATTCACATTGCTTATAAAATTGTGCTGAGTTTTTCTGAGGGAATTAGCAGAAAGAAGCTAAGTACGTAAATTTAAAAAATTAAGACGTTGAGGAAAACAGATTTTGGAAAGACTTCAGGAGTGTGCCACTTATGTCGTAAGCATTTCTAAAATGTGTTGCAATTGTTTCTTTGAAAACAGGAAATGAGAATAATAAAAGTGGGTGAGAAAAAAACACTTGCGGTAAAAAGTCAGAAGACAGGAAAATTTTAAAATGTCGGCAACTTAGAAATATAGAGAAGACAGGACATAAAAGTGAACATAAAAGGACAAAAAGCTAGTAATAAACTGTGTATAAAAATTACGTGGGGTTTGGAGTCAGTCTAGGGATTGAGTTCCAGTTCAGACTCTGGCAATTTCTATGGCCATGTGTGTATATTTGTAATTTAAAATGAGCATATATGGTCACTGCCTGTACATAATTATTTACTAAGTTGTCTTACCATGGAAATTTTCCTACTTATTTCTTTTGAGTAACTTTCAAAATTCTGCTTCTGTTGTACCTTAATTGCAAGTCACTCAATTTACTCTTATTGGTAGTAACAAGAAAAAGATGAAACCAGAGTTTTGAAATAGACAAGAAGCAAAAGTAATGGCAAGAAGAATGGAGGTGTTTGCAAATAAAGCTTGAAGAAAGATGTGAGTACAAGGAAACCTAGGCCTTGAAACAAACGAACAAACAAACAAACTAGCTTCTGCTGGCTGATACAAAGGCAAAAGAATCTAAAATTCGTACATGAAGTCTGAGCTGGGGAGGTGGGAAGAGACAGGACTCAAGCAGGAAGAAGACACAAGTCAAAATCCTGAAGCTAAAACCTGAATGTCAACACTTCCTCACAGGTGCTGTAAAACCACGATGGCATTGACTATTTGACTATAGGCCCAGACCTTTGGTAAGAAAGTGCTGTTGAAAATCTCCTTGTATGCACATTATTTATAAAAGAGCAAGTGAATTTACAAGCATCCCAAGCTGCAAAGGAACTAAGATCCTAAAACATTTCTAGTGAGAAAGGAATGCTAAGCAGAAATTAATAATAGGGCCTGGCATACATTATTACTAGTTTCGAATGTAGATGTCATGTCATTGCAGTATCTTTAATTTGGAGCACTGTCTTTATTGTTTTATGTTATTGGCTATAAAAATATTTATGAAGACTATAATAAGTTCACTCCTAACTTCGATCCTCTTAACCCACCTTTCCTACCATAGGCTTTTCTAGGACCTAACCAGGCACAGTTCATGCGGACATCTATATACATGTTGCCCATATATTCACATATAAACTATACTCTTCTTTCATACACAATATGGAATAAGGAAGGCACTTTTTAGAAATTTGGTTCAGATTAACTTTCTGGGCATGGCAAACTCAATGCAGATTCATATCATTCATCTACACTCCTGTTACCAATACCTTATAGTCATAATTCATATTAACATGATTATCTTAGTATTACCTAAAATATCCACAATCATTAATAATTTGTATCAATACAAAATAAAGTATGTGACACTTTATCATAAACGAAGGGTTCTTTCAAAAGAAGGGTTGATACCAAGGACTTTCTGAAACTGGGAAATTAGAACTTTCTGAAACTGGGAAATTAGGACTTTCTGAAACTGGGAAATTAGGACTTTCTGAAACAGGGAAATACATTGAATGTATATATTTACATACATTTGAAAATATTCTGATTGAGATTTATTCATCTGAACAATTACCTTAATGATAGAGTGAAGCAAACCACTTATTTAGAAATATCATTTAAATTTTTTCCGATGAACTGGATGAAGTTCAAGGAGTGGACAACACCAAAAAAAAATTAAAAGCAGGTCCTTTCTTTTCTGGAGTTTTTATATATAAGTAAGAGTTTTATTTAAAAGCACTTCCTACATCTTTAGCATACAAGCTCTTCACGGATAAGAATCATGTCTGTTCTATTCTCTGTTTATTTCCAGTACCTAGTGCAATGTACGGAATGTATCAGGTACTTAATAATTATGTGTTGAATAAATGAAGTACAAGCTTCCTATAAGACCTAAAATAAAAGTTTTTTTTTTTTTTTTAAAGAAACAGCAGAACATGCATGTTATATAGAAAATATAAAGATAAATATCAGAGGCCAGGAGCAGTGGCTCACGCCTGTTATCCCAGCACTTTGGGAGGCCAAGGTGGGTGGATCACTTGAGGTCAGGAGTTCGAGACCAGCCTGGCCAACATGGTACTTTTCCCATCATTTTCAGCTCTAGTTTTCTTTCCTAAAAACAAACCCTCTCAACAATTCTAGGTAATTCTTTTTCTGATAGTTATCTTCCTTTTTTTGTTTTTTTTTGTTTTTTTTTTTTGAGATGGAGTCTCGTTCTGTTGCCCAGGTTGGAATGTAGTGGCGCGATCTCAGCTCACTGCAACCTCTGCCTCCTGGGTTGAACCAATTCTCCTGCCTCAGCCTCCTGAGTAGCTGGGATTTCAGGCACACACCACCATGCCTGGCTAATTTTTGTATTTTTAGTACATGTCTGTAATCTCAGCTACTTGGGAGGCTGAGGCAGGAGAATCGCTTGAATTTGGGAGGCAGAGGTTGCAGTGAGTCAAGATCGTACCATTGCATTCCAGCCTGAGTGGCAGAGTGAGAGACTGTCTCAAAAAAACAAAAAACAAAACGACAAAAAATGATCTTGGCTAATCTCGGCCTTTCAATGTAACTTACTACTTCCACAGGTCTCGGCCTTTCAATGTAACTTACTACTTCCACAGGGTAGACTGAAAAACTTTTTTTTTTCCATTTCAAAGATTTTCATCTTCACATGGCTGTTGGATGAATTACTTTTGTACTTATTTATCATCTTTGTGTGTTTTTTATTTCTCCGTACTAACAAGATACTGCCTGTAAGTAAAAATTTGTTTTGCCACATTTGCTAAAACTATACAATCACAGCAAGTCTCTCAAACCTAGATACTATTTTCAAAGATCTCTTTTGACTTATTCAGGCATGCAAACTTTCATAGTGGGCAGGATTCTCTGCAGGCATGATCCTAAAACTTTGGGGAACATCAGAATCCCACAAACAGCTTATTAAAACACAGGTTGCCAGGCCCTATCCCGGACAGCTTCATTCCAGGAGCTCTGGGGCGAGGCCAGGGGATTTACACTACCAATGAGTTTACAGGTGATGTTGATGTTGATTTCACCCAGCAGAAGAAACTCTTACTAAATGTCTCCTGGTGTTCTATCATTTGAAGTACTTGGATATATTCCCAAAGCGTATCTCTATCATCCATCCTTTGGTAATCCTTGAGTTTTTAAAAATAAGCCTGATAATTTTAATTTATCTAAATTTAACTTAAAGAACTGGTGGATAAACCAAAGCAAACTCCAAAGCCCACAGTGTAAAAGCATAAAAAGCTCAAAGAGATTCAATGAGTTAGTATTCTCTTGAAGGCAAAAGTGATAACAGCTCATTTGGAGGAAACTTCACTATTGAAACAAGCATTTGGGGATTTATGATGTATTTTAGACATATAGGAGCAACTGTCAGGAGAAAATGGGCTCTATTGCAAACAAGTGATTCCCAAGCAGCAAATGACCAATCCCCTCCCATTCATATCCTAAAACATATTATTTTCTGCTTTAATAATACTTAGGCCTTAAGAATAACGGAAACACCTGGAGTTGATTTTAACACCACTTTCTAACCCAGGGAATGGTCCAAATCCCATCAGGCTAAATCTCACCCTTGACCTGCCAAATATGATTACTGGAGTCCAGTCACTTCCCTGCATTCTGCAGCTGTTCTTCCCCCTTCTCCCTTCATAATTATCACATCTACTTCTCTGCCCAGAACTCTAACAGCAGTAAGAGCACACACTGCCAATTCAAGTGGAAAAACAATTTCTTCAATTGACACTCCAAAGCAAGACGCCTGTGTTGACCTCTTCTGCCAACTATTTGTCTAGGCAATGCACACGCCTTCAGACATTTCAAAGGCACTTTCATTGGTGATGGCCTGAAGCAGGCACTGCTAGGGTGAAACAGCAACTTAAGAGTGCCAGGGCAATAAAACACAATAGTCTATATAAAAAAGAAGTGAGGGGCACCCGAAGTTTTTACGTCCCAGACAAGGCAGAAAGTGCAGTTCCAAACCCATCTGCATAGATCCAGTGGCACCAGGTAATGGACCACCAGGCTGCGACCCTCTCCCTGCCCTGGCTATGGGACTTTGGTCAAGTCATGTAATCGCACATCATTTTTCTCTTGAAGGCTACGCATCAGACTAGGCCAGAGAAATTTCTTTTTTTAGTCTAATTTTTGATGCACTGGCAAAACCTGGTTTCTTCTCTTGCAAACTTGGTAGCAAACACAGCAATTGCATTCAGTGAGATTTACACCTTGTCAAATTTTTCTTAGCCATATTTTGCCCCATTTCATTGAGATTTTTAGGATTAACCCATTGACATTTTGGTTTATAAAGTCCATCCCTTCCCCATTTGAGGCATTTCTTAGAGATCTTCTTTCTCAAAATTGACCAGATATAAACTTGCTTAGATTCTGAAGGCTAACAAAACCAGAGTTTATTCATCCACAGAATGCCACTGGCCGGGCGGAGTGGCTCATGCCTGTAATTCCAGCACTTTGGGAGGCCGAGGTGGGCAGATCACTTGAGGCCAGGAGTTCAAGACCAGGCTGGCCAACATGGAGAAACCCTGTCTCTACAAAAAATACAAAAATTAGCCGGGTGTAGTGGTGCATGCTTATAATCTCAGCTACTCAGGAGGCTGAGGCAACAGAATCACTTGCGGAGGTTGCAGTGAGCTGAGATCGCGCCACCGCATTCCTGCCTGGGCAACAGAGCAAGATGATGTCTCAAACAAAACAAAACAAAATGCTACTTTCTGAAAATCCCTAACTTAAGTACTCTTCAGATCAACAAATCGTTTCTGAAGTATGAATATTTCCCTAACATTTTTAGTTCCTTAATGACTAATGATTCCTCTTCCACTTCTGGAAGGTAAGTTTCTCACAATAACCTTCTGGCTGGAAACAATTAAAAGTGCTGAATGAAATATAATAAACATCACCTTAAAAGAATTTGACAACAAAGATCATTTTTTGGACAAATTCTAAGGCAAATCTCAAACATTAGAGATAGATGCAAAATAGCTGGACAAAGCAACTACTTTTTGAAGACGGCATTTGCTCATGCTGGAGAAAGGGGTAGACGCTCCAGGATCTGCCTAAAGTGGGGAGTCTTAGAGTAGACCCTCTTCACATTAAGCTGGGACCCCAAAAGGAGTAAAGAACCCCAGAAAAGCTACACCAAATCTAAACATACCCATTTAACCCCAGAGAACTAAAGACACGCTTTTTTTTTGAGATGTTCTGTCGCCCAGGCTGGAGTGAAGTGGTATGATCTTGGCTCACTGCAACCTCCGCTTCCCAGGTTCAAGCAATTCGCTTGCCTCAGGCTCCCAAGTAGCTGGGATTACAGGCGCCCACCACCAGGCCCCACTGATTTTTGTATTTTTAGTAGAGATGGGGTTTTGCCATGTTGGTCAGGCTGGTCATGAACTCCTGACCTCAGGTGATCCACCCGCCTCTTTGGCCTCCCAAAGTGATGGGATTACAGGCATGAGCCACTATGCCTGGCCAGACACATTGTCTTGATTCTGAGTTCAGCCAGAGGGAAAAGCTGAGTCTACAGACAGGTTTCTACATGCCTAGGCGTGCACAGGCTGATAGGCCACAGAACCTCAAGCCATGAACTCGGTAATTTTCCAAGTACCCAGCAGTAACATTTACCTTCTCGGTAGGAACGTGCTTCTATCCCACGCCATGAGGAATGACACAGATAATTTTTACAGAGCAATGGCCCACACAGGGTCAGAGACCAACCATGAAGCACAGAAGGAACCAAGACATAGAGAGTGAGAACCAACACAAACTGAAATTACCACACACAAATTATGAAACAGCAAGGCTTGCTCTGCTAAAAGAAACAAATAACAACCTGAAAAATATCTACAGGGACCATGAAAATATAAAATACAACACAGAAGATTTGAAAAGGTACCAAATAAAACTGCTAGGAATGGGGGGAGAAATAGTCCTTGAAATGAAAAATTTCATGGGTGGTCTTGGCAGCAGACTGCACATAGCCAAAGAGGCAATGAGTGAAGTGGAAGATAAGTCAAAAGAAACACAGCGGGAGAGTGAAACAAAATGACGGGAAATGTGACGGAGGTAAAAAGAACCGGTGATCAGAGACAGAAGGTCCAACATACTCTTAGTTAAAGTTCTAGACCAGGCATAATGGTTCACACCTATAATCCCAACACTGGGAGGCCATAGTAGAAGGATTGCTTGAGGTCAGGAGTTTGAGAGCAGCCTAGAAAACAGCAAGACTCTATCTTTAAATTATAGGAAAAAAAAATTCCAAAAAGCAGGAAGATAATGGGATACAGGAAATTTTTGAAGAGATATGGATGAGAATTTTCCTGAAAGCCAATTTGTATGTTTGACAAGCCCAATGATCCTGCATGGAATAAAGAAAAAGGAATGCATGAGAGTGAAACTGAAGGGGGAATGGGAATGGTGGGCAGGGTTAAATGCCATAACTTCAAAAAAATTTGCTGGAGAACAATTTTTTTTTTTTTAAGACTGGGTCTTTCTATGTCACCCTGGCTACAGTGCAGTGACATGATCATTGCTCACTGTACCCTCAAACTCCTGGGCTCAAGCAGTCCTCCCACCTCAGCCTCCCAAGCAGCTGAGACTACAGGTGTCTACCACCATACCCTGCTAATTTTTTTTTTTTTTTTGGGTAGTGGGGAGGGGAAGACAGTGTTTTCCTATGTTGCCCAGGCTGGTCTCAAACTCCTGAGCTCAAGCAATCCTCCTGCCTCGGCCTCCCAAAGTGCTGGGATTATAAGCATGAGTCACGACACCCAGCCATAGGACAAAATCTTCAAAGCCTCCAGGGAAGAAAGGCTGATCACCTTCAAAGGAATTAAGTTAGACTGACATTCCTAACTTCTTAACAGCTCCTGATTGATTAAAGTACCCTGATGAGACTAGCTGCATCTTGGTTTTAGACCAAACTGTATGCTTCATCTAATATCATAATTGCATGCTGACTAAGCCCTTTCTCTGAACTCTTTCTCAAGGTAATGGGAATAAAGAGGATGTAAATTTCTGAAAATAATTCTGAAACAGTCGGCAGCTTTTAACTTTATTACCCTATAATGTGGTGAAGCCACTGTACTAGAAATAATGGTGCTTGGCTTATAAGTTTTGTCTGTGTTAAAATCTTCCCACTAATCAATTAAAACACCTTCCTGGAGTTGAGCCACAGGCAAAGAGAAAAAAAAGTGAAAAAGTGGGATTGATTCTTTCCTGGAAATAAATGAACCTTCAGGTGATAGACTTAAACATATTTTTAGGCCATTCATGAAGCACCCAATGCTTGCTCAATATTTCTTCTTTTAGATTACGTTTTTGAGAAACAAAGCTTTTCTTTCATCTATTTCCCCTAAGATCTTTGATTTATACTTTACAGCCTATCAGCCAATGCTTAATTATTATTGTAATAATGACAGACAGCATTCTCTGTTTCTCTGTGTGGGACTCAGTGACTCTGATTTTAAAAGGCCATCAAAATGATTTATCATACACATTCACAAGGACGATCACAGCAGCTTAATCCACTTCACTTAAAAAGCAGTCTGCTGCTTGTCTAAGACAACACTCGTTTTATTGAGAGGAGAAGAGATACATTTGGGGATCTTAGTAATAGAGAGTTTAAGAGGTATCCTTTCAATGAATAGCTTGATGACAAATCACAGTTACTACAAATAAAAAATATGATATGGTGTCATAAATCAACTTAATATTATGATCCTTCTGTTAAGATGATCAACAGGATTGAAAAAGTACTTGATGAGTTTAGAGAAAGAGATACCTCTAGAAATGAAACAGAGCCTATATCCAAAATGGAAGTATCAGCTATAGAAGGTTAAGTATGGAGAAGAATCAAAACTGAATGTGAAGAACATAAACCACTGAGAAAAAAAAGATTCTCAAAGGCTCTGTTTAGCCTGTATTTTTCACTGCTTCATATCTTTCTGTTGCTCAGCAGAGGTTAAATCCCATAACTTCAACTGTATCACATACTCATGAGAAACGACTAAGTGAAAGGTATCTGAGAGATCACCATTCATAACCACTATGCAGTTTCTATTGAGAATTTCATAAAAGGCTTCTGCACTAGTAATTCACAAATATACTTACCATGTTCTATGTTTTCACTAAACAATTCACATACCTAAACAAATCTTCTAGATGTTAAGATAAATTAACACTACAATTTCAAACCCATCAAAAGTTATTCTATAGAAGATAAACTGTTTCCTACATAAAACCAATACGCTATTTGCCTAGACCTTATGTGACTATTATTCTTCAAACACCGTAGGCTTTCTAAAAACATATTCACTATGAAAGACTCTTAAGTGAGGGATGTCCAATCTTTTGGCTTCCCTGGACCACACTGGAAGAAGAAGAATTGTCTTGGGCCACATATAATATACACTAACACTAATGACAGTTGATGAACTGGAAGAAAAATCACAAAAAAGCTCATAATGTTTTAAGAAAGTTTACGAATTTATGTTGGGCCACATTCAAAGCTGTCCTAGGATGCATGAGGCCCATGGGCCATGGGTTAAACAAGCTTGGTCTAAGTGAAAACGTACCAGGAAGACATCACACCAAATCAGAGACCAGTGATCTAATAAAATGCTGATTTGAATCATAGTTTTCTTCTACTCCTAAAATTGTTATACCTTGTGTACATCAACCTTGTTAATTATCAGACAAGGAAATAAATCCAAGATGCTTTAAATGATTGCCCAAATCATATACATTTAGTCCTCCTCTGTCTTCTTGACTGCTGCCCAGAACAGTGACTTTCCATGCCAGTACATGATGTTATTTCACCAAGGTTCCTGATTCCCTCTCCTCCTAAGAGACAACCACTCATGATATACTTTTACAGGCTCACACACTTACCCACATACTCATACACAGGTACATACATGCACGCACACTCACACACTGAAACCAGGCTGTCATCCTTCGGCCCTCTCAGTCTGGCCCAGGCACGCTTCCTGGTTACAACCCAGAAGAGACTTTCAATCCATCACTGGCGAGCCAGGCACACGGGCTCATGCCTATAATCCCAGTACTTTGGGAGGCCAATGTGGAAGGATTGCTGGAGCCCAGGAGTTCTAGACAAGCTTGGGCAGCATAGCAAGTCCCCATCTCTACAAAATGAAAAAAAATTAACTGAGCATGGTGGTATATGCCTGTAGTCCCAGCTACTTAGGAGGTTAAGGTGGGAGGATCACTAGAGCCCAGGAGTCCCAGGGTACAGTGAGCTATGATCGCACTATTGCACTTCAGCCTGCGCGACCAAATGAGACCTGTCTCAAAATAAAATAAAATAAAATCCATGACTGGCTGGGAATCAGCAGTTGTCTGTACCCCCAGCTTTTTGGATGGGCTCCCAGTGAACTCTTTAGTCCCTTTCTAGCCACTCTTTAATTCTCTTGTTAATGGGGCCAGCTGGATATGAATTCGTAGACTTTAGGAGTCTCTACCACCCTCAAAGGATCTGTGTCTTCCTGAGGGCAAAGCTCCTCCCTGCTACAATCTACAGAGTGGCATTCTTCCCATAAATGGTTCCCAGAAATCTTTAGGACAGCCATGTGAGGCCCGGATCAGAACCATGATACTTTGGGTCTTCCTTTCTTTTAGGATGCCAAATCCTACAAATAAAGGACTAAATAATCTTATAAATGTAGGGAAAATAACTGCAGGTCTCATTCCCCCAAGCTCCTCCACCCACCGCCCCCTAAAAAACCCTAAATAAATAAATATAAATAAATCCCCTAATGCAAACTGAACTGCTGCCCTGGAAATTTAATAATGGACTAGGAGGCCTTTGACCCCTGGGTCTCTGGGTCAAAGATAATTCAGGTTGTTAGTGATAAACTGTCACTGCAATCAGTGACTGGTCAGTGGCTCACAGATGCAAGTGAGTGACTCAATGGTCTCAGAGCAGCTGTCAAGGGATAAGCACTGAGGACCCTTTTTTGCATGCACACCATTTACAGAGAGCCCACAAAGATCTCTTGCTTGTTTTCAGGGTCTCCTGCATAAAGGCATTGGTGCTAAAAAAAAGTTTAAGAGCACTGAGGCAGCTCATGACTATACTATACTAATTCACATTCACACACACACACCCATTACCCTCCTCTTCCATGTTATGACATTCGGACTACTTACTTTATGGTCATCTTGTCAGTCAAAATTATTGAAGCTACTTGGGTACAAGATACTGCAACAAGGAACAAAAAGATATAAAGATTCAGTTGATTTACAGCCTTCAAATTCCTATGAATCATAGGTACTCTAAGCTGTTCCTCAATGGCATAGAAATATATCTCTCTTATCTGAAAGCATAGTAACACCCAAAGTACTATACAAGTGAAGCTGAATTCATATACAGTGCCATCTTGAGACTGAAAGTATAGCATGAGAATAATTAAAATCCTTACCCTGAAATCTGGAGATCCAGGTTCTAGTGCTAGGATTGATGCCCTTGATGTTTGTACCTTGTGGTTTTCCTCATTTAAAAAGATGAGATTTGACCAGATGACCTCTAGGACAACCTTTTCAGTTCTAACACTCTATGATTTTTCTCAGGACTACTGTAGTTATATTTAAGACCTTACTTTTTAGGCACTACTAATATTGTTTAAGATTACTTTCACTACCTACCAGGAACAGTGGTTGTTTATTTATATAACAAACTCTAAACATAGCAAACATTAGGTTCCAGGCAATGGCCAAAGTAATTTACAAAGATTAACTTCTTAAACTGCAGCATCTTAATCCATTTATTAGTTGCTTCTATGTACTCAAAAGAAAATGTAACAAAATATTTTAATGGTAGCAAGAATCGTGGACTGAGAAAACCTCTAACTCTGATTCATTAGTCTGAATAATTAAGCACTGATTATGACTTACTGAGAGCTTCAAAATAAACAGTGCAAATTTCAACCACAAAAATAACAATTTAGGAACAAATCCATGCATCACTGATACTGGTGAACTGCACTCTTACTTTCTTATTAACTGATAGTAGCATAATAACTAAACTGCTACCCATCAACTCCTACAATTCAATGTTTTAAGCAAACTAGCCATACTTCCTCATTCAGTCAGTTACTGAATAAATTCTTAAGAACAAAGACTATGTTCTCAACACCGTGATGGCCCCTGATGATACGACAACATAAAAGACAGATACGACTTTGTGGCTTTTACATTCTAGAGATGTGAAATGCTAACCTCTGTATTTATGATCATTCAACCAAAAATTCTTCCGGCTGAGGACAATGTTTTTGTTTTTTTTTAAATTAAACTACATGAGTGCCAAAATAAAACGCTCAAAATAGAATTGAACTTGCTCTGACTTGGGTCTTGCAAACAAAAACAAAAAAAAAAAAAAGCAAAAACAAAAAAAGGACTCGGATAAATAAAATATTTAAAGTATATTTTCTGTATTACAGAAAATAAGGTGATAAAATGTAGAAAGTTACCAATTCATTTATGAACATTTAATGATGTACTTACAGCTTAACAGCTATGCATTTATACTAAGTCTTGGAAATACTATTTCATTTATATCTTATTTTATTTTATTTTGAGACAGGGTCTCACTCTGTCACCCAGGCTGGAGTGCGGTGTCACGATTCCAGCTCACTGCAACCTCCGAGGGCTCAAGTGATCCTCCCTCCTCAGCCTCCCAGGTAGCTGGGACTACAGGTACATCCCACCATGCCTGGCTAATTTTTTTTTCTTTTGTATTTTTTGTAGAGACAGGTTTTTGCCATGTCGCCCAGGCTGGTCTTGAACTCCTGAGCTCAAGTGATTCTCCCACCTCAGCCCCTCAAAGGGATAGGATTACAAGTATGAGGCACCATGCATGGTCTTGAAATACTATTTCAGGCAGCTAGTAATCACAAAAGTAATCCTTTAAAAGGAAAACCTGTCTGACCATTTAAAAAGGTAGCTCTAGTCAATTTAAAGTATAATAATGTATTGATACTTTCTGAAGCTAATTAAAAAGAAAACCTGTACCCATAAAAAGTATATAAGAACATTTTCAGGCAATCTGCAAATTTAGTACTTAGAACCACGCATATATATACCACATGCAATCATTTCTCATTTCTTATTTTTCAGAGTGACCAGGAAAAGAATGACTTCTTCCATGAAACTATCAGTCATTACTCAAAGAAGTAGCTTTTAGTTACAAATGTACCATAAAATACGACAATTATTAGAATGTCCATCATTGGCTTAATTTGTCAAGGGAGTTTTCAACAAAGAATTACTGTATTCATAATCAAAAACTAGATTCGTATAAGATCTGAGTAGTGATTTTTTTTTTTTTTTTTTTTACATTTTAGAGATGACATACTAGTACTAGCAAAACTTTGTGAATTTTCCAAAGGGTTATTTCTCCTTGTAAATTAATGTGAGAATTCCAAGACAATTTGGGTGGTCAATAAACTGTTCTTTTGATATGGTTGTAACTTTTTTTTTTTTTTTTTCTGAGACAAGTCTTACACTGTTACCTACACTGGAGTGCAGTGGTGTGACCATAATCCCTCACCACAGCCTCAACCTCCTGGGCTCAAGCGATCTTCCTGTCTCACCCTCCTTAATAGCTGGGACCACAGGAACATGCCACCATGCCTGGCTAATTTTTTCAATTTTTAGTAGAGATGAGGACTCCTGTGTTGCCCAGGCTGGTCTTGAATCCCTGAGTTCAAGAGATCTCCCACCTTGGTTTCCCAAAGTGTTGAGATTACAGGCATGAACCACACACTCAGCCACAGCTGTAATTTACATTGCTCAAGAGCAACAGGATTACTCAGCAACTATGCCACGCAGCTGTGGATGAAATGCAGGCACAAATCTCAAATGGGCATCCACATTAAGGTCAAGAGTAACTTTATGAAATCACATATCTAAAATGACAAGAAGAGCCTCAGGTCTTCCTTGGTTGCCTCTTTCACAGACTCCTGTGATATCAGAAGCACAGCCACTTTGCAGCTCTCCCAAACACACACATCTAAATGCAGGTCCCTGTTAGATGGTTGCCACCACCCTCTGGTTATAGAGTTTTATTCCCATACTGGTGCATTCAGGGCAGAGCAGCAGAACGATTGTGTCCTTCCTTTATCTATTTCATAAGGGAGAAGGAAACCAGCATACCTTAATGGAAAGTAAAGGGAGGCACTGAAACACGTCTTCACCTGACACAGCATAACCACATTCATCACATGTAGAAGTGGGGTTTTCACTAGGCTTTTTAAGTTTAGTGAAAACCAAATGCATATTTATTCTGTACTCAGCAGCATATTGCAAGTAATCACATTTCCTCGCGCCATGCACAGTCCAATGCAGAGGCTCTTTCAGTCAAGGAGGCTTTGTGTGGATTCAGTCTGAGAGGGCGATGACTCTGCAGAGGCCACAGGGACCATACTCTATGCTCTCCCTTAGCTTCTGTTGATGCTTCGAGAATGATAGTGGTCTTTGTCTTTTCTGCCTTTTTTAAGCGGATTGCTGTCCTTTGGGATGGGGCATAAATAATATGTACAACATTTAAAACTCCACTGTTCCTTTCTAAATATCAAAATATAATAAGTAACTCTTTCTATTGACATTTCTCCTTCCTGTCAGGCTGAGGGTACTTGGGAACACACAATATCCCCAACATGTTTGAAAAAAAGAGAAGAAAAACCCTCAAGACATCAGTCTATCATTTCTATTCAATTTAATATATGGAAAATCATGTATTTCATTTTCCATTCAACTCAGTATTTAAATTATTGGTTTCTTCCTGACAAACCCACCCACTCATTTCCATAATGTCTATAAGTACTACTCTTTCCAAAATGGATAATGCATGAGCAATCCCCCGGGAAGGTTCCAACTGTACAGCAAGGTGACCTCACTAAAACAAATTATAATCATAATCTATTCTCTGCATTTCATCTAATCCTTCTGGGGACAATATGCCAGCCTTCAATATTTTTCCCAGAAATAGATGACAATAAGTTTCAATATGACTGCTATTATAACTGTTTCTAAAGATCTACCTTCTCATGGGCTTCAAGACAGACCGGCCCCCCACCCCCATTTTTAAACAATTGAAACTACAGAACGGAAAAGGAATACTATAATTTTAAACAATAAAATGTTGTGCATAATCCCAGTACTGTACTTCCATTTCACCCTGTTGGCAGAAAAGAGATAAAGTACCAAAACATATAAAAACAGGTTTGATACGTACACACAAAAATAATGCCTACTTGCTGGGTATGGTGACTCAAGCCTGTAATCCCAGCACTTTGGGAGGCCAAGGCAGGCAGATCACGAGGTCAGGAGATCGAGACCATCCTGGCTAACACGGTGAAACCCCGTCTCTACTAAAAACACAAAAAAAATTAGCCAGGCATGGTGGTGGGTGCCTGCAGTCCCAGCTACTTGGGAGGCTGAGACAGGAGAATCGCATGAACCCAGGAAGGGGAGCTTGCAGTGAGCTGAGATCGCGCCACTGCACTCCAGCCTGGGCAACAGAGCAAGACTCAGTCTCAAAAACCAAAAGCAAAAAACAAAAACCAATGCCTAGTTGATACACAAATGAAAAATTGTGTTAATTAATTTCCTATTATTTGTTCTGAAAAAATATCATTGCAAACTGGAATTCTGACATCTCCTTGTAAAGGCTAGTTTTAGATTCCCTGTAGGATAGCTAAAGAGACTGTACTTTAAATATGTAATGTAAGTCTCTAAAATTGGGAGATTATATGTAACAAAGGGATGAGTTATATACAGTTTTAAAAACTGGCTATATTGAAATTTGAACTTTATTTATAAAATGGGCCATGTAATAATGAGAGGCATTTTCACCTGATGATAAAAGTCACACATTAAAACTACTAAAAAGCTTGCATTGATATAGTACTGTGAAAGTGAGTAAAAGGTTTTCTTTTTCTTTTTTCATATTACTCCATAACTAAAGCCAGGATTATTCAGCAGTCTTCCATATTTCCTACTCATTGCTCTGTAATCTCTCTGTAGAAATAATAGTGGTTAAGATAAGGTGCAATAACTATTTGCTAATAGGTCAAATAAAAATGAGTCATATTTTATGATAGAAACTTACTACTTTTCTCGCCAAGGGAAAATGCTAGTTGCTCTGTCATTCTAATTTTATGCTAAATTCATTTAATATGGACGTCATTTGAGCTGATTTATTGGTTGCAAAAAATGTTACTGCTTCAGTTATCCCTAGCTCAGATTTCTTTTATGTATTACTTCAATCCTACTTATTATCAAAAACTATATAATTTTTTCAAAGTTGTCATTATTATTTTAAAGAATATGTAAAGAATAAGTAAAGTCAAATTACTTTTTCAAAGTCCAAATATTAAACTATATGACATGGACAATATTCAGCCAGGTATGACCTACAAAATTGGCAATTTCATATGGTTCAATCTAATAAAACATTCCATGACTCTCATACCACTGAAACTAAAACTACAGCTGCCCAGCGAAAGCACTGCCTGCCTATCGAAGCTGTGGAATGAAAAGTTTGGGGCACTATGGAAGAGCAAAGGCTATTCCCATCGATGATAGATTTCTTGGAGCAAGAAACAATGGGAACAATATTACACTTTAAAAAGGGAAAGGGAGTAATACACTGAGAGTAACTCAGTATGCCTCAGTAATATACTAAGAGTAACTCAGTATGTCAAAGACAACAAGTACAGGGTGGAATTAACAGGTAAACCATAAATACAAGGGCTATGTGACCATATTAAAATATCAGCCCATGATCCACAAGAATTAGTCACACAAACCTGTGTTCAAAAATGTGCACTCAATCAAAGTGGGGCTCCTAAACAATGTGTTGCCCTGGGTTAAGGAAACAGAGTGATAGGAAGAGATGAAAACAAATGTGTTAATAAGGATCTGTTGTCTAATTTTGACGCTTCCACATATAGCTTTCCAATGCCAGAGGGAAACTCTTAAATAGCACTAGATCTCTTTGTGGGTACCATGTGCACTTCAGTGGGAGGGAGCTGTTGTAAGGGGTGATTGGAAGCTATTTAAAGATGCTTGATTCCCTTGGGGGAAAGTCCTAGAGGGAATTAATCTGACAGATGTCCCCTTGCAAGCTGACCACTGCATCAACATCATCAGAATGATGTTTTAGAATATTCTAATTTAGAATTCTTAATGAATTAGGGCTATGTGGTCCAGCTGGAAAACAAACTCCAGCTGAGGCAGCTAACATGTATGGAATTGGGACTCTATTCTTCCAGTAGATTGCCCAGAATACTGCAGTAATTAAAAAAAAAAAAAAAAAAGAGTGAGAGAGAGAGAAAAGAAGTTAGTCTTTGGGGAATAGCAGTGTGATGCTCCTGGAGCACCCTCTGGAGGCCAGAAAAAGGTGACACCGGGCACAGGAAGAATGAAGAGAATTGTGATCATCTCTGCCTTGTGCAGAGGCAGAACTCCACAGAGCTCACTTGACTTGGACTGAAAAATGCACTTCATCAGTCATAATCAGGGCAACATAAGAAAGTGCATATCGAATTTCTAGTTTAAAAATGCAAAAGAAATCGAATGTGTTAACGATATTCTCAAATAATTTTATTTCCGAATTTAAAAAATTAACATATTTTCTGCCTACATTCTGAATTCTTCTGGGAATCTACTGCAGAGGCTTTAAAAAATATTTAGAAGAAAGAGATGAGAGCATGGAATATTTTCCTTAATAAAATGTACTTTTGTAAACAGGGTTATATACAGTGAATTATGAGTGAATTGTTGAAAAGTAGCCAGCTTTATGCTTACTAAAACTAAATATAAATTAAGTTGTCCATTTCTTCTTTTTTCCTAACACCTCACTTTTTCTAAAGCAACAAACACTGACATCTATTGGTATTTTGGTAGCTCGCTATTTTTAAATCTATTAAAACATATGCAAGGACGTACACAAGTGCAGTCATGCACAAAATTAGGAGGAATCCAAAACATTCGTTCCTTTAAGAAAACTTCATTTTATGTACCTTAGTGGCATAGTTTTTATCTGGGTAAAATAAATCCATTTTCAAGCTAATACCATCTGATTTAATATTTTGTTTTTTCTATTTGTCAAGAGGGGGAGCTCCAGGGCTAACTAAACTGCCAGAAGTTCATTCATTTGCATCTCTGAGCAAATAAAATTACTCACTCAAAATACTGGCACTTGGTTTGTTTTCATCTATCACAACAGAACATGATAAACTATCAGGACTGTTCAAATCGAATTTAACTTGTTACTCTGAGAATGCTAACAGAATGTTGGTTTGGTAAGAATCTATCACACTTTCAGAACTTTAAACACTATAGCCATTCTAGAAAGGCTGAGGAGGAAATAAAAAGCTAGAAACGTGGATTTAATATATTCCTTATTTTGTTTATATTTAGAAACACCTGCACTCAATTCTATGAACATTGCTGGCAATATACTGTTATGCTTGAAAAAAAGATAGTGAGGGGAAGGTTGGTGAACACTTTTGTTTTTCAATTGCTGCAATTTATATGAGTCCCAAAAGAGAAGATTATGTATTCTATACAATAAAGTGGGGTTTAAGCATCAACTCTTAAGTGTTGCCAGAAAAAAGAGTCATGTTTCAAAATCTTCTCATAGCTTGAAACCTCAACATTTTTCTGCCAGAGATAAAATTATGTTGCACCTCACTCTACTTTCAATATTTAGATTGAGTTCAGTACTGTTTTCATAATATATATATGCAGTTATGGAATTTGACACTCTTATCCACTTTTCTCTAGTTTTACAGGTAGTACATATTAATATTTATACCCAGTGTAATCTGAGGTCAGCTTGGGATATTTTTTACCATAAAAGGTAAATTTTGGAAAGTATATCAAATATCTTTGCAAAGACACAGATAATTCACTTTTTAAGTAGTTTTATAAAGACATCTAATATTACTGGGCACTTATTACACGTTGGTTGATGTTCAGAGTGCTTTTCATGGATTATTTCCTTTAAGCTTCATGAAACCCTCATGATAATAATAATACTATTATTATCCCCATATTACAGAAAAGGGAAATTTAGGCACAGAAAGATTAAGTAACCTTCCCATGACTACATATTTAAGAACAGCCTAATTAGGATTTAAACCCAGGCAATCTGGCTGAAGAGTTAAAGACTAGGCCATCTGGCATCTTGCTGCCTAATAGCGAGGAATTTTCTTATTTTCGAAAGGACAGATGACAAAATACACAATATACATCTGTTTTACTGCCAGGAACATGGTAAGAATTCAATAAACAGCAGTTCCCTCATTTATAAACATAAAAGTGTCCAGCACAATGCCTGGCATGTAGTAGGTATTCAGTGTTCACATGTTTGTCTAATATTTTTTGGTTTTATATATATATTTTTTTCTCCTTTTTCATTAGTGTTATCTGACCATTTCATGGGTGTGAGAAGTATTCATGTTTGAGAATATGACTTTCTTCCACTCTTACTGCTATTTTAATGCTGCAAAATAAGTCCTATTTCATTCTGTGAATAATCTTTAATGTTTTTAATAATTACATAGGCTAGGTGGTTACAAGTAACCAGCTTGAAACAGATCACTGGACATTCCTCTTGTTCTGTAAACACAGGCTGCCCTGTTAGGGTCACGGCACTTTATACCCAAGAATGTTTACAAGCACTTCGGCCTGCAGAGCCACTTAGTGAGGGAAACAGGTGGGTGATGTCATTGGGGAAACTCACAGCCTGCTTCTACCCATTTGGGATACTAGGTTTCTCAATGTTTCCATCACCTATACTCACAAATGCCCCTCCTACCAGGAGTGAAGGGAGACAGGATAGTTCTAGAATCCGGCTAGGCATGATAGCGAATTTTTTCCAGGTTATTTAAGAGGAGAAAATTAAAAAGACAGAATTCCGTGCAGAGGTGCAGAGTAAGAACATGTCAACAAATAGAGAATCATAAAGGAAGCTTAGAGTCAAATACCAATTGGCCAAAAATTCAAAAAAACAACAACAACAAAAAAAACGGCCAAGTGCAGTGGCTCATGTCTGTAATCCCAGCACTTTGGGAGGCCGAGGCGGGTAGATCACGAGGTCAGGAGATCGACACCATCCTAGCCAACAGGGTGAAACCCTGTCTCTACTAAAAATACAAAAATTAGCTGGGCATGGTGGCGCACACCTGTAGTCCCAGCTATTCAAGAGTCTGAGGCAGGGGAATCACTTGAACCCGGGAGGCGGAGGTTACAGTGAGCCAAGATCGCACCACTCCACTCCAGCCTGGTGACGGAGTGAGACTACGATGAAAAAAAAAAAAAAAAAAAAAAGCTCTGATTTTTGTAATTCAGGCTTCAAGAGAAAAAGTCTGTTGAGCTGAATCAGTATGAAGAGACTGGATATGGGAGGTCCAGCATCAAGGAGGCCCAGGCTGCTACAGGGCCCTTGGTACACGAATCAGTGAAACAGTACCCAAGACCATTCTTAGCTTGCTTTTTCTGAGCAAAGAAAAGGAATCAATGACTCCAAGGGCTTGGGACCTATTAGAGCTATTATTATGGAATAAATAATTCTGCTGAACATCTGCAGCCCCAATAGTGTGTAATTCAACATTTAGTTAATTGTACAAAAATGCGGATGCTCTGAAATAGCCATGTATGTATTACATGTCAGTCACTCATGCCATATGAAAGTTAAAGAAGCCTTTTCCCCCTGAAAATTTCCCTCCAACAGATGTGTTTATGCCTATGTGTATAATATAGCACACAGCGGGGCTGAGTGGCTGAGAGCCCACCCCATTCTCTCTCCCCTGACTGTCATGAGGCAATGTTAAAACAGCCAAAGAGAGGCTTGGCTATTACATACATATCATCAAGGACAGACAGTTGCAGTGGCTGTTTTAAGAAGCGGGTGAAACGTGGAACTGACAGACACTAAGATGGGAGCAATACAAGAGACACTTGTCCTCATAAGTCCTAATTTGGGCTAGCGTGGCAAGTGTGAATACTAGAGTTATGGCATCTAGAGGTCGTTCCTTTGAGGATGCCTGAAACCTAGAGTGTGGGGTTTTCTCACAAACCATTATGGTCATCAGGTATGAATTCTCCTAAGACAAGGAAAACTACACTGGCACTTACCATTGTAAGGAAAATGACAACGAAGGAAAGAAACACTGATTCTGAAGCATTGTTTGTAATGCCATGTGCTTCTATATAAAGCTGGTTTCAAGTTGTTGACCATTAAAGATGCTTTGAAGGGGGTAAAAAGTCCCTCCCCCAAAAAGATTATAATCTGGTGGAAAACAGACAAATATACTAAAAACTAACCTACAGCCAAAGTCACTCCAATTTTTCAGGGAAGACAGTTAAGCAAATGTCACTTAAAGATACTGACTTAGCTGGTTTAGAGGGAATCACTGCTGTGCCTCTGGAAAGCAAATTAGAGCCACCAAGGAAGCTCTGGTGCTCTGTGTCAAGAGACAGCATAGCTAATCACAAGACAGCTGCCTACCTAGTAGATAAGATCTGGTGGGCACAGAAATGCCTGCCTCCTAAATCCCTCCCCCACTGAACTTGTCAAGTTTCTGTGTTATGGTGCTGCTGCTAGGAGCCCCTGACAAAATGCATACCTATTACTTGTAAAGGATGCTACTTCAGACCACTGGCCCCTCCTTAATTCATTAGACCATCTACAGAGGACCACAGAAAGTTCTGAAGGCAATGAGCAGGGAGACAGGAGGAGAACACAACCACAAACAGTGATAAGAGCCCGCAAAATAACTCTTTACAACGATTTGAGCTAGGTCTGAAATCTCTGTAATTTAGTATGATGACCTTAGAAAGGACAGTACACAAAGTCACACAGGGAGGTAACTAATCCAGCTCCCCAATTTCATATCTTGTTAAATAAAATGCTATGGTCTCTCCCCAAAATATACGGTAAAAATAAGCAAAAATTCAATACACCCTCATGAGGGGCAATGATCAGTAATTGAAGTGAATACGATCAGCAGTATCTTATTAAAGAAGCAAGCACAAGAATGGCCAGTGGTGAAACAATTACTCCCTGTTCAATTTCTGTTTGCTCAAAACTCTGCTGAAGGTTTCTGCCAATAACCCAGGTTCTGAAATGCTATCAGTGATACCAGTAAGAGGACCAAGCAAATGTAGTTTTCTTCCAGCAAGGGACAAATACTTCTACGGCATTACCGTAGCCACAGTATTATCAAGTACTATTTAATTAATTCTTCAGAAGTACTTCATGAAATGTGCGTTGGGAGCATGCTCAAAGCGATTTAAGGCATCCAGATCAATTAATAATTGGGAATTGCAGAGGCAAAAAATAAATAAATTCTCTCCCATCTCCTTCCTCCCCTCTTTTATCAGCTACCAATCACTCATAAACAAGTATTTATTCGACATGCCCCTTTTGTCCAAGGTAATGTCTAAAGCATCAGCGCTCCCTAGGGACATCTAAGGTAAAGCTTTCATCCATGCTCGTGTTCTGATGATGAAATACAAGATTTGTTTCTACATAGCTTCAATTGCCAACTGGGTTCAAAAATTCAGATAAACGGTTGCTTTCTGACATCTCTTGGGAAAGTAAATGAACCGTATTTATCACAGAGGTCTTGAAAAATAGAACTGTTAAGCCAAAAGTTTGTAGAACTTGTTTGGCGCAGAGCTGATTCCTGGCACTGGACTAGATTTCATCTGCTTCGCTGACTTTTAGGAATCCCTGAGCTGCTCTGAGTCTCCATAGCGCAGGACTGAATCAAGCCGAACCAGCGCGCACTCTACATCGCTTGCCCTCTGCCCCAAAACGCCGAAGCTAATTTCCCACGCGGCCCCTTCCTCGACCACCCACTTCTGCGCTGCGAGGCACACCGAGGGGACGCGCTGTCCCTCCAGGAGGCCCGTTCCAGCGATTCCCGCTAGAGGGCACACGGCCCCCGTGAAAAGCGCTTCTGGCGCGGAGCACGCGCGCACGCAGCCTCGACTCCTATACCCCAGGTCTCACTCCCGGGCTGGGCTCCCCCCTAAGGCGCTGGGGAGGGGCCGTGCCAAGGAGCGCAGAGCTCCCGGAACCCTGGGAGGGTGCGGCTGGGACCGCTGTCCCTTGCCCTGCGCTCTGGGCGTTGGCGCCCGGTAGGACTCGGCGCCCAGGTGAGCGGCGGCCCCGAGGAGGGGAAGCACCGCGCGACTCCACGGGCGCTCAGAGCACAGGGCGAAGCGGACGGGTAAGGTAGAGGGGAGGGAGAGGCCACCGCATCCGAGGAGGAGGAGGAGTAAGAGGACGATCGCGGGGCCCGGGCCGCGCTGCGCACCCACCTGGGCTCTGGCTGCCCGCCGCGGACTCGGGCTTCTTGCCGGAGCCTCGCTCCTTCTTCTTGCCCTTCCCTTTGCCTCTGCCTTCTTTGCGCTCGGACATCTCGCCGGAGACGGAACGCTCTACGCGGACGGCTCTCGGCGCAGGCGAGTTTGGTCCAAGGGCTCGGATTGGGTTTGGGAAAAGTTTGTCCCTCCAAGGGGAGAGCGAACAGCCGGGCTGAGGCGCTCGCGCTGCGCGGGGGCGTCTCCCGTCGCCTGCAGAGAGCGCGGCGCGGACGCTGCGGGCGGTCCCGGCCACCTGGAACGGGCGCTCGCCCTGGCTCTCGGGGCTGCTCCTGTCGCCCAGGGAAATCGTCGCTGGGTCCCGCCGCTGGCAGCTAGCGTCCTGGCCTCTGCCCAGCGCCCTCGCAGCCCGATCGGGGAGAGGCTGTCACCGTCCCGCTCGCGCTCCCATCGTCCGGGCAGCAGCCGCCGCTCAGCTCTTGGCCTCCGCGCGAGCCCGGAGTTCCAACAAGTTTCGGGGAACTCCTCGCCGGCTCTTTTTCAATTGCCCCGCAGCCACCCACCTCCCGCCCGCAGGTTGGAGGCAGGCGCCTCCTTCGCACCCTCCCCTGGCCTCGCCCCCTCCCTCTTCCCCACCACACCCCCACCCCGAGGCGCGGACACGCCACCGGGAGGAGCCTGGGCTCGGCGCTCCCGGGCGCAGCCCCTTTTCCTCGCGCGCGGGCAGGGCAGGGGGCGGCCGCGCGGCTGCCAGGAACCCCCGACAGGGGTCGCTGGACGCTGCCCGGAGACCAAGGCAAGCGCCCCGGAGACCCGGGAACCCAGGCGGAGACCCGACACTCTCGCTGCCCGCTCCTCTCCGCAGCCAGGCAGTACTTGGGAGGGCTGCTCAGTCCCCTTCCACGCGGAGAAAAACGGCGCAAAGTTTGCAGCTCCCACACCTGTACCCCAAGCGGAGGCTCCGTGGTCAGGAACCCTGGGAGGGGTGCGGGGGAACTTTGGTGGCTTTTCCAGAAGAGTTCGGGATTTATTCCTTAATTCAAGTGCAAAAGCCCTGTCGCACGTAGGCGAAAATAAACTCTAGGTGGAAGGGAGTTTAAGGTAAGATAATTCCTTCCAGGTGCACAGGAAAGGCTAAGCGAACCTTAAAAATGCCAGGTTGCGCTCTCCTGCTGGGTCTGCGCTGTGTGTGTGTGTGTGTGTGTGTGTGTGTGGTAAGTGCCTGTTAGAAATCTCCAGCTTTTCCTTAAAAAATAACCTGGCCTCTTCTAAGGGGGTGCCCCTAAACTACGTTTCTTACTACAACTTAATTTTCAGAGGAACTGATAAAAAACACATTTCGGAGGACGACTGAGAATAATTAAAATTACTGCAGTCACTGGAAGTCCCTCAGTTCTGCCGAGTGGAAAAGCAGGCAGGGAGGGGTAGAATGAAGACACAGAACTGGAGATCCTTAATTCGTGAATGTGGGGTTTCTCAGATTCAAACTTTACTCAAAACTGCGCGTGAAACCTACTCCTTCGCTTGTTCTCCCTCTGGTGGAGAATTCTAAAGAGCAAGGAAATAAGAATGCATTGACCCCTCCGCTGCAAAGGACAAACGTTAAAGACCAGGGTAATCGCGCACCACGGAAGGATCCAGAATTGTCTACATGTAGAGAAATCATTCTCAGAGTTACACCACAGCTGTGGCTAACTTAGACTCTTAATTTACAGTGAGATACTCTTGTGTTGTGGTCGGGAAGTGGTGAGTTGGAACAATCCATATTCAAAATCTATTGCTTCGCTTTAAAAGTGACTTGTTCTTGGTTTTCCATTTTCTGGGGTCAATGCTAACTGAACCATTACCTACACACAGCCCTCTCACGGTATTTTCTGATGGCCACAGTTTAAATAAAAGTGCAATCTGGAGTGTCTCCTTGATATGTAGATGGGAAGGGAGGGAGACAAGTATGTTCACTTTAAAACTGTCCTAAAATAACACTAATTTATTTGCACTGTCGTAAGAACAAAACTCTGTTGAATAGGTTTAACTGTGAAAAGATATCTAGCAGTCTTGCCATCATTATTTATAGTTTAAAAGTTTGATGTCCAAATCGCTTCTGATAGCCTTCCTACAAACACCAGATATAAATTTCACTGGGCTATAAAAACAGCAAAAGCAGAGAAAAGATGATGAATATATATCTCAGTAGCACTATTAATATTCCACAGAGACGAATGCAAGATGGAGTCTGAACATTGGCTGAAGTAACTCTGTTTTCCCAGGAGGGGGCCAGTGCTCAGTAAGCAGGAAAGAGCAAAATTCAGAGAAGTCCTTTCAAAACAGATATTTTGTCCTGAGGATGTGAGACAGCATAAAGGCTTAGTATACACTACCGCATATTCTCAAACATGTCATTATGTTAGAATTGAAGGACTGAGAGCAAAGATGTATTCTGGGATTTTTTTTTTAATAACATTTCCCCCAATTAAAAAAAGAAAAGGCTCTAGTAGTAAAATCCATTTCTATGAAAATATTGTAATTCCGCCACTTTTGTTTAGAGTCTGGATGTTTTGCTTCACAAAACAGCTTACTGGTCATTTGTTAGAGTAATTTTTCAGTGAGGGTAGTGGAAGAGCCTACGATTTTGTGATATATTTTCATTTACATGAACCTGAAGAGGTAGTTGACAGTCTTCCAAAATTAAGCATACATGACTATAAAAGAGATTACAGATACTATGGTGACTTAAAGATAAAATATAAAAGCAGGATTCCTACAGAAATTTTAGGGCTGAGGAATGAAATATGAAGGGAGGGAGGTGAGTATAAATGAGCATTTAATAGTTGTTTTTCCTTGGTTTGATGCAACAGAGCGGAAAAGACAGGACAAAAATTGCAATGATAAATATTGAAGGGACTTTAAGGAAAGATGATGAAATGGCAATTTCTTGACAAGGATCCTTTCTGGAACCATATCCAGATTCTGGAGTTACATTTTAGTTGTCACTTGCAGCTGAATTATCAGGAAATTCATGGCTCAGTCCAAAAAGGTTTTTTTCTAACATATTGTTAGGTCTTTATGTTATTTAATGTTAATTTTAAGGGGTTTTATTACATTATTTATGACTAGCTAAAAGATTAACTAAATAAATGTCAGTTTCTCAGACAGTTAAAACATTTATGAGATTTATCAAGAATTTGACATTGTCTTTAAATTATTCATCTCTGTGGTCAGGAAGTACAAATGAATTTCTTTTGCATTTGTAAAAATCCTTGGAAGTGACCAGAACAAGGGATGGAGAAAGGAGGAGGAATATTTTAGCTTAAAAACAAAACCCAATTGTATAATTTAGAAATGATGACAAATCCTAGTGATTTAATTTTATTAATTTGTGTATTGTTCAGATCTTAGATCATGTATTATATAGGGTATATCAGCTCCCAGGTAACTTGTCAACATAACTCCTGATAAAAACAGTGGAGATTTTAAAAAATAAACACCTCGGGCATTAAAGAAATGCAAATTTTAGATCTCACATTAAATGACAGCGTAAGAGAAACGCAATCGTGTGCCACTACATTTTTCCTTGGCTAGACTTAACTTTTAGAAGGACTCTTAGAATCTACAAAGCTGGCTGAATAGATCCTTTCTCTCAGTAAATCCCATTTGGGAAATACTCCAAGAAAATTTTTAAAACATGGAAAAATTAAGACTAACATGAAGACAAATTGCATTTTTGGCAAAATATTATGCATATTGACAGTAATGGGACTTTATAATTCTGCAGATGGTCACTTTTAACTTTTTTAAATCAAGTAACTTAAGATAATTTAAACAAAGATTACTTCTTTAAAAACTTTGCAACAAAGTTGACATTAATGAAGATGCATGAATGAAAAGAAAATCTCGCTCAGCAGAGTCAACTTCAAAACAACCACTAAATGTATATGATTCATTCATTCACCAGGCATTTACTGAACTAAATGATAGACAAGCCGGGCGTGGTGGCTCATGCCTGTAATCCTTACACTTTCGGAGGCTGAGATGAGTGGATTGCTTGAGCCCAGGAGTTCAAGACCAGCCTGGGCAGCATGATGAAATCCTGTCTCTACAAAAAAAAAAAAAAAAAAAAAGATACAAAAATTAGCCAGGTGTCGTGGTGCTCTCCTGTAGTCCCAGCTACTGGGAGGCTGAGGTGGGAGGATCACCTGAGTCTTGGGAGGTCGAGGCTGCAGTGAGCCATGAACGCACCACTGCACTCCAGCATGAGTGACAGTGAGACCCTGTCTCATAACAGTAAATAAATAAATACTAAATAAGCTAGACAGTAGAGAAACAACAAAATATTGTCTCTGATCTCATGAACCTAAAATATTGTGAGAAAGGTATAAAAACAAATTAAATACAACAATACAATATGAAAAACAAGGCCAGATAAGTTTTCTGGAATTGAAGCTCATAAAATTTGGGGGATCTTTTTAAAGAAAAATACTACAAAATTAAACATACAAATTTAGGTAATAAGAAATTAAAGAGTCTCTTGCAAGTCAGAGGCCCTG
Source organism: Trachypithecus francoisi (assembly GCF_009764315.1). Lineage (NCBI taxonomy): Eukaryota > Metazoa > Chordata > Mammalia > Primates > Cercopithecidae > Trachypithecus > Trachypithecus francoisi. The sequence goes on along the minus strand of NW_022681431.1, from coordinate 20,319,254 downwards.
AAGAGTAAGCTTCCTTAGCTTATGGTAAATTCCCTTTCAGTGATTCCAAGCATATTCCAACATCTGTACCATAATTACAGAATGGTACATGACAATTATATACTATTTTGGAGATTAGATAATACTGTTACATAATATCACTATAAATAGGAGACATTAACAAGCAATCAAAAGGAATACACACAAAACTGAAATAAGCAAAGAGGGAGGAAACTGAGGTGAAAGGAGGCTTTATAATTCACAGATTTGCAATTGTCCTGTATGTTCAGTTAGACTCTTAGCATCAACATGCGTGTTGAGTTGATTAGACAAAGCACCTCTGACCAGCAAGACACCCTGGCAAAACTAGAAGTGGTCCCCTTCATTTGGCAAATATTTAATAGAATTACTAATTAATCATATTGTCTGCTGTAAAGACAGTTTTATGATGAAATTATGAGTTTAGAATTCAAAGAAAAATGCTAAAACGCAATGTTCAAACAACATTAAAATGAAATCTTTGTTTATGTTTTTCTGCTTGTGTGACTTTTAAAAATTACATACTAATAATTACTATTATTTATCATTACTATTAATGATAAGATTACTGTCATGATTGTAGTGTCATTACTGATATAATGGATTAAAAATAGTTAATACTGCTAAATGCCATTGCCAAATATCTTCTTCTGGCCCTCATAAACAGGGCCAGCATCATACATTTCTTCTGTAATAAGGTGGGTATATAAGACAATCATTTTTGAAAACATTTGAATTTCTTATAAGAAGAATACCATCCCACACAACTTTTCCGTTACTTTTCCTGACCTCTGCATTATTTATCCCCCCTCAGTCCCCTGGCAATGCACCCTTAATTTAGACGTGTATATGATGCAAATATCTATATACTTATATATACATATGTGTACATACACATATATGTGCATACATCTGTTTATTTGTGTGTCTATATGTATCTGGGTATATAACTTCTCATTCCTTTTACTGGAAATGGAAAGTATTGTCTGTATTTGAATATAAGCCTATAAAAGGCAGAGATTATATATCCTTTTATCCATTTATTTTATATTGCTATCCATTAGAATTCCTAGCTGTACTTTGCATCTGGTAAGCACTAAATACTTTGCATAGAATGTACCTAAATAGAACAGAATGAAGATAAAAAGCCTAGTTCAGTGATTACCATTTTCTATCAATCAGTGACTAATTACCTACTGTGACAATCATTTTGACACCTTCTTTCTATGACCCACCCATCCCCAAGTCCTGTCATTTTGACTTGAGTCTTCTTTTATGCCTCTTCACTAAGTACCACCCCAATCCAAGTCTTCATCCTTTTTTGTTTTGACTGTAATAAAGCTTTCCACCTGGGCTATTGCTTCCCCCAATTATCTTGCCACACACTGTAGTCAGAAGAGTCTTTTTGAAATGCAAATTTAATCCAGTCACTTTTTGTTTCCCAGGAGTCTATCCAGTGCCCTTGAAGAAGGAGGCTGTGGATCACCCCAGCCTTATCTCCCTTTGCTTCCTGCACAAAGGCCTCCTTGCACCATGCCTGCATAGCTTGCATCCTTTGCAGCCTTAGTGCCTTTGCACTAGCTATGTCCTCTGCCTGAATTTTCCCACGACCACCTCACTTTGCCTAATTCCACTTAACATTCAGGCTCCAAGGGAAATTCAGTTGCTTGGAAAAGCTTTTCCTTACCTCTGTACACTGTTTCATCCCATCCTGTTTTAACCTCTCTTTACACTTTTTGGTGAATAAATATTACTTTCATATGTAAGACTATACATACAGAAGTGTGTGTCCTGTATGGTCAGTTAGACTCTTAGCATCAACATGCATGTTGAGTTGATTAGGCAAAGCATTTCTGACCAGCAAGACACCCTGGCAAAACTAGAAGTGGTCTCCTTCGTTTGGCAAATATTTAATAGAATTACTAATTAATCATATTGTCTGCTGTAAAGACAGTTTTATGATGAAATTATGAGTTTAGAATTCAAAGAAAAATGCTAAAACGCAATGTTCAAACAACATTAAAATGAAATCTTAGGTTTATTCAGTCAAATTTTTGATGATAATGATGATGGTACTGGGCATGACACCTTGAGATAACTTCTGTGAAAATAAGCCTTTCCAGGAACAAACATGTAAAATAAAAATCTGGACTAATCAATATAATCTCTCAATACCTTCTCTAAAAGGTGAGGTTATAAAATGATAAAATGCCAAGAAGCATAATTACTTTTTTTCCTGAATTTGCTCTGCAAGTTTAGATTACATTCATTGGCTTCATTTCCTCCCTTGGATTCTTGGGAGGTGTCAGAGGAGCCCATAAAATAGTTGGGTTTTAGCAAAGATATTCTAATAAAGTGATAATGGATGAAAACCTGCAAACACTGCATTGTTAAAGTGAGTTAAAAACCTCTTCTTGTCCTAGGCATAATATAAGTAAGCTTCCTCTCATCATTAAGATTATTTTTCACTTCACAGATTAGTGATAAATCCCCATAGAATCATTTCATCAAGTGACACCCAGTAAACACCTTAGAACTATCTTTGAGTTTTGATTTAATTTCTCAAATATTTTACTAGATTCCCTTCATCCATATTCATACAGCAAATGCCAAGGCATTTCTCTATACATACTTGGCGCTCATTTTCTGTGAGTATTTATTATACAGCCGAGAGAGATTCTGATGCTTTGATGGCTTTTAAGAGTGATCCCGCAAGAACCTCTTCAACGTTTCCATCTTCTTTCCTTTCAAGAGGCACTTTCTTTGTTATTTTGAAAAGATTCAACCCTGTTACATTTATAATGATATTAAAATATAAATTGAATGTCATGAGTGATGAATTAGTACTTCAAATATTTGAACAGTGAGAGTAATTTAATACGTCAATTCTTTTTTTTTTTTTTTTTTCCCTGTATGTTCCATAAGAGACACCTGGTAGAAAGCATTTCCAAAACAGATTATAGTTTATAGGAAATTACTTCATAATGTCATCATGATAGCAGGGCTGTATGGAGTGAACCACGGACCCATCATATTCTGTACCTGGCCCAGGCATGTATTGTAATAATACCACAATTACTCTTTTTCCTTCTTTCCCACATAATTCCTTCTAACTTCCTTACTAAATCTTTATGAAAACATCCTCCCTTTTCTTCAGTTCCTCCTCCTGTTAGAGTGCAATACTTCATATATCTGACTTGACTAGGGATTTTTATTTTCGAGGTGAAAGCCAAGAGTGAAGTTCTTGGTGGAATGTTACAGTCATCTCCACCCCTGGATCTGGGCCTAGAACTCAAGTTTCTTTGCAAGAGACTAACTTTCAACACGCTATATGTTTGGGAATTTTTGCGTATGTGTGTGTTAAAAGAATCTATGTCTTTCAATTCTCATTCATTTGGGAAAAGAATTTCACAAGTATTAACAACTCAAGAAGGCAAGTCATCTTTTCAAGATGATTTAGCAGAACAATTAGCTAACTTGACGGAAACCAAATGGATGTCCAGAAAATAACTGGTGACCAACCATACAGAAGATTGCATTCTTATGGAAAACATTGTTTTTCCTGCTTAATCATAAAGATTGGGTTGGCTCCAACTCTTTCCCATAGGTGCAAGATGGAAACCACCTAATTCAAATGGTGCAGGGAGCTCTGGTCTTGCCTAGGGTCTTATTCAGCATGTAGGATTATTTGGGGCCCAGATAAAAATTCTGGGGGTGATCCTGGGTCTTATTCAATTGAATATCTAGAATATGTTTCGATCATTTGTGAGCAATCTCTGTTTGTCCCAGAGTGTGTACTAAAGTCTCTGTGATCCCATAAAGCAGTTATATCCAGGCACAAAAAAATTGTTTCAGTACACCTGAGATTTGTGTCTTCACATTCTGGTTTTGTAGGTGGAAGAAGAAATTTACTTTTACTCAGATGCCTTTTCTGTTGCTTTCGGATTGAACAACTTTTTTTAATTGTTGTTGTTTCGAAAAGATAGTCTGACAGAGTGACATGGAAATCATGTTTATTTCATAACAATAAGAGCTCTGAGAGTCAGCAACATACTAGGATTCTTATCAGAGTGGATTTATTATGGGTGCTAAATATAGCTCTGTCTGAGAAGCGCAATGTAAAGAATGTAGTATATATTTTCTCAACTCATTCTTTTTTTTTCCTTCTTCCCCTCTTCCCTAAGAAACTTTTATTAGAGTCTAATCCATACTCTCCTTTCTTGGTCCTGCCGGTTTACCTGCCCTGCCAATCTCTACTGCCGGGTTACCCCAATTAACCATTATCTTTCCCCATTCTATCAAAGAAACCATAACAACAACAACAACAACAACAACAAAAACCTTTCTTTTGACCCTTTACTTTCACTACCAAATACCAAAAAAATATTTTTTTGTTTATCAGTTCAAGGACTCTGTCTCGTCTCCAACTCTCCACCAATCTAATTAAACTGGTCAGAGTTCACCAGTGCCTTCCTAATTGTCATCTGAACTCTTTTTAATGCTTGTTATGCCTAGGGGACATTGACACACACTCATCTTAAAACCTTTTCCTGGGACTCATAGTAAAATCTCAGTGGCATGACTTTCTGTGTCTCTTTTTCCTAAATCTTTTTTTTCTTCCTTAACTTTCTCTTAAATGCTGGCCCATGGTCCAATATTTAAAACTATTTTCTTCTTAACTACATGATAATTCTATAAAAACATCATTCACTTGCCACTACCTCTAATGTTGATAATTCTTAAATGTTTATCTACAGCTCTAAGTTGTTTTCTGAACTGCAAGCCTGCATTTCCAACTACCTGAAACTAAACGTGCCCAAAGACAGTTCATTAATCTCCATCCCTTACCTGCAAAAAAAGCCAAACAGAGCTCAAGATCAGAAACTAGGCATCATCCTGCATTTTTCTCCTTACATCTTCCTTTTCTTCTCACCTGCCTCCAGCCACTTGGTGCCCCCAATTCTAGAGTGTTTACAGCTGAAGCAGCCTTTGTTCTCATCGCCTATCTTGTTTCTTCCCTGACCTGGGTCCTCTTCCTCATTCTTTGACTGGGCTTGTAAATTCTCTTCTTACACAGCGTCAGTTTCAGTTCACATCCCCAGCCATCCTCACTCCTGCTACCAGAGTTAATCTTCTAAAATAGAGCGATTATCTTGTCATTCCTTTGTGTAACGTCTCTATTGGATTCCTGCTGCTATAAAATAGAAACTTCTCTTTAGAGGGCAGCCAGGTCCTTTCTAATCTCAATGCTGCATAAACACTCAACCTCTTTTCTGTCTTCTCCTATGCGTTCTGGGCACCCTGACCACATTGAACTATGGTTTTCTAGCCTCTTATATTTTCTTGCCTCTATGACTTTAACTGTGTTTTTCCTACTATTTGGAATTTTCTTCCCCTTTTCTGCCTGCTGAAGTTCCATTCTTCCAGACCCAACTCAAAACTTGCCTCTTCTGTTTTTTCCTGATGTTCCCAAAGGGAACCAATGGCTGTGGAATATGTGTATTCCTTCTCTGTATCTTCAGTTTAACACCTGCATTATTATAATTATTTGTTTTCAAGTTTGTCTGTCTGCCATGCAGTAATGATGCCTCAGGAATCATCTCTTTATCTTCTTAAAGTACACAACCACCATATGTGTATTAAAATGAATAGACTATAAACGTATGCAGATAATTCACAATTTACATTTAATTCAGCTTCGGAATGATTGGGCCGCCATTGAAGGGTTTTGAAATCTTTCCAAATATAACTTTATACTCCAACTCAATATACTTTAACAAAGCAACTGTAACTTTTCCAAGCTCTGCAGCTGTATTAGCTATATCTTAATTGATTTGTTCAGCCAAAAGTTACAGTTTGAGGGATTCAAGAACAAGCCCAGCTGATTTTTGCCATTACATTTTGATGTCCCTAAATTCACTTTCACCTACTCTGTGCCTTATTTACCCATATTTCAAAACTTGGTATAATCATATGATCACCTGTTGCTCATGAACCATCATGGGGTATTATAAGGTTCAACCAATTTCTTGTTTATAATTTCCTTTAGGAATAAAATTTTTATAATCTATAGCCTGGATCTTGATTTCTGGAAAGTTTAATTATAACTCTTGAAGGGAGAAACAGTCCCTTCATATCGTCGAAATTTTTTGATTGCTTGACATAGCCTCCCTCTCAAAGGGTGCCTGTCACTCAGCATCTCCATCTGCCATCCCCCAATCTTTGCCTAAATGTACTGAGAGCCCCAGAGAGTCACAGTCACAGCTAGGCCTAGTGGCTCACACCTGTAATCCCAGCATTTTAGGAGGCTGAGGCAGGTGGATCACTTGAGGTCAGGAGTTCCAGCCCAGCCTGACCAACATGATGAAACCCTGTCTCTACTAAAAATACAAAAATTAGGTGGGCATGATGGCGTGTGCTTGTTATCCCAGCTACTCGGGAGGCTGAGGGAGGAGAATCACTTGAACCCAGGAGGTGGAGGTTGCAGTGAGCCAAGATCGTGCCCCTTTCCAGCCTGGGCAACAGAGCAAGACTGTCTCAAAAAAGAAAAAAGTAAAAAAGGGTAACCATCTTCGTCAAAGCCTGACAGGGAGAAGCCTGTCCTCAAAAAAGCACCAGTGTATCTGACCAAGCTTTGAACTCTGACTCTGCTGTATCTCTGGTATTTCCTCATTTGTAAAATGAGGATTATAATATTGACTGTATCAGTCACCATTGTGAGGATTAAATGAGCTCATGGAAGTAAAGTCTCAGCCTGCATAGTCACTAAGAAAATGGCAGCTCTTTGGTTGCCACTCTCCCCTGACTTCCAGCTGCTGCTGCTCCTGCCAACCCAGCACAGATGTCTCCAGACATCTCTGAATCCAGGCCAGCCTTATTAAAAGAAGCTTCATGCCTAAAGAATAGGTAAATTTTACTATTCGGTAATCAGTAAGAAGGTAATTCTGAATTATCCCTGGCCAATGCACTTACAAAGAATACATGAACCCAATAAAAATACCATATTTTCATGGATTTGGAGTTTTTACCACCCTGGTCTGAATTTACTTTCTCTTGTCATCCCTTTCTGGAGTTCCTGTAGGATGGAAGACACTGAACCAACTCAGTTGGGGTGCAGCCGAAGGGAAGAGGAGGCAAAAGGAAATCTAGTACTTGAATGAGTAGAATCTGACCAACGTGACAAACATAATTTTTCTTTTTTCTTTTTTGAGATGGAATCTCACTGTGCCACTGAGGATGGAATGCAATGTTGTGACCTGGGCTCACTGCATCCTCCGCCTCCCGAGTTCAAGCAATTCTCCTGCCTCAGCCTCCTGAGAACCTGGCTTGTGCCACCACACCAGGCCAACTTTTATATTTTTAGTAGAGATAGGGTTTCACCATGTTGGCCAGGCTGGTCTCGAACTCCTGACCTCAGGTGATCCACCAGCCTCAGCCTCTCAAAATGCTGGGATTACAGGCGTGAGCCCCTGCGCCTGGCCAACAACCAGAATTCTAAGATGACTCCCAAGACTCCTGTCCCCTGATGCACACATCCTGTATGATCTCCTCCCCTTGAGCACAAGTGAGAATTAACGACTATGATGGGATACCACTTTTGACTGGGTTATTAGTTGGTTGGCTTTGAGCTAATCAAGAGAGAGATGGTCTTGCATCGGTCTAATCTCATCAGCAGAGTCCTTAGAAAAGGGGGTGAACCTTTCCTGAAGAGAAATATTCTCCTATTGGCTTTGAAGAAGTAGCTGTCATGTAGGGAGAGGGCCACATGTCTAAGACCTGAGGGCAGCCTCTAAGAGCTCGGAGCTGCCCCTGGCTGACAACCAGCAAGAAAAGAGACTTCAGTCCTATCGCTACAAATAATTAATCCTGTCAACAACCTGAATGGACTTGGAAAAGGGCTCCATGCTCCAGATTAGGAGACAGCCCAGTCAATACCTTGATTTCAGCCTTATGAGACCCTAAGAACAGGACTTTGTTATGCTGTGCTCAGACTTCTGACCTACAAAACTGTGAGTTAATAAATGAGTATTGTTTCCAGACGCTAATATTGAATTGTATTGGGCACTGTGTTACATGGCAAGTGTACACTGTTGCAGTTATAAAATAATTTTAATTGATGTAGTGTCTCAGACAGGAAGGGGTTCAAGGACAAAAATGATAAATAGAAAGAAAGTTTGGAATGTGTGGTAATGATCTCTGCTCTGCTGCTTCCTAGCTCTGTGGATTTGGGCAGGCATTTTACTTTCCCAGACCTCACTTTCTTCTCCATCTGAAAAATGAAGAGCTGGACAATGGGCAAGGCTATCTCCAAGGTGCATTCCAGGCACAAAAAGTGCTCTGACATGGTATTTTACATCCTTGGGGTATAAAATTCTTTATTTTTTGAAAGACTAAACCAAGGCACATGGAGAAGCAATTGGAAAAAATTCACAAAGAGCAGATGATCAAACCTGATTTGGAAATTCAAGCTCCCTATTTGTAGATCATCCTTTCTTTAGTCCTTTGACCATCAGCCAGACTCACAGAACATGGAATGGACACCGAGGAGGTTTATGAGCCTTGTCCATGGGTCCAAGGAGGACCTGAAGAGTTGTGGCTTTTTTTTCTATTTTTAGAGGGTCGTAGTTTGTTTTTATTTCTCAAGGGGAGATTTTTGGTATTTATTTCCTGCCAAAATAATCAGTAAGATAAAATGCCAGGCATGAAGGTGAAGGCTATATAAACTGTAATGCACATTTATGGCAGACATAAAGAAACTGTTCTATCAGTAATAACAATTTAACTCAGAAACATATGACAGCCAAAGGATTCATTAGGGAAATATGTACATGTTCCTAAGGAGGTCCATGGTCCTGAAACAGCAAACTTTTTGGCCTGAAAGAAAAGATGTGTTTAAATGTGCTGTTTTTGCTCTAGGACATAAGTTTTTATCTGTTGATCTGTCCAGATAATGCAAACAGAAACTCCTTAAGAGACACAAAAACAGGGTAAAATATGCAAAATCTGCAAAATCAGTTGGAATAGAATTATAATTATAGCTATGCAGTTTAGAAAAAGGTTCCTTTCATCAATATTTACTATATGATTGTGACCAGGTGAATTTATCTCTGTTTCCCAACCTCATTAAAACATAAAGCATTTCCATAAAGCCATTTTAGCTTACATGTGTTTTTCAAGGAAAATTGCAGTGTGTATTAAATAATTCCAAGAAACCAAAGTAATCTAAAATTTTTAAATACTGGAACAATCTCAGAATGCTCAAAAACATAGTATGCTTAAAACTCAGCCCACAGCCTCTATATGGAAAAAGTAAAATTAATATAGTAAGCCCAATTTAGATAAATTGAGCCTAAATTCTAAAGGAAATGTTGGAATTGAGATCTGAACCGTCCAGATTGGTTTATACATTGATTAAACTGTCTGTTATAATCAGACATCAATGTTTCTATAGACAGAACTTGAGATCATCAATAAAAGCCATTAATATGCCAATAAAAGCTATTAATAGCCAATAAAAGCCAAGTATTTCAGCATCACCATTCTATGACACTAGAACTCATATTTGATTAAACTTCCCTGACTTCAATCACACTTCCCATGTTTTGAAAATATCTGTGAACTAAGGTGGAATTACTGTGAAATTAACAAAACTTAAGCCTCGGAGCCCCACATTGGCAAGAATCCTGTCCAAAGCCTATAACTAATTTTATAGTGGGAATTTACTATTTTTTTAAGAAAATGCCTCCAAAATTTAATCCTGTTTGAAGGAGTCTATAAACAGTTTATAGCTTGAGGAATACAGTAAAGATTCAGACAAGTTTACCACTTAGGGTTTGCTTTGTTGACCTTTGGCTAACTAGCTGTTTTTGCTGTTCTTTTTCCTTTTCAAGGCATGGTTTTATCTCAAGACATAGTTTTGGAATTACCTCTCCTAAATGTTTTAGATCATCTTCCCCTTCCCATGGCAGACAGTATTTTCTCATTACCATATTTTGAGTGTGTGGGTTTATAAAGCTTCTCCAAGGGTTTCTGAGTAAGAGGTATGTGGCTGGTAAAGAGAATGTCCTCTTTCTGTAGTCATGAGTATGACATCTATTTGCTCACTGACACTGTGACAAAAACTGCCAAAATTACTGTTCTATTTCCATACATTTCTTATAGAAATGTCTAGAATACAAAAATAATTAGTATTTTTAGCGTTACTCTTTAGTCTAACTTTTCTGCCTTACAATGAAAACCCTAGAAAATGAATATCCTGTCTGAATACATTGCTAATATGTCCCTGATCAAAGCGCCATCTGCATTTTCGACATTCAGTGCATTTTAACTTATACATAAACATGTGATAAGTTCTTTGAGGGATGATTTTCTGTTATTGGAATCGTTACTGCTTTCATGGTACTGAATATGGTGCTTTTACCTGGCAGGTACATTGAAATTTTTGGTGGATAAGGAATGAATCTATTTTCTATGTTTAGTTAGTTAACAGTGTTCAATTTTGATAGGGTTACTTGTTTTCTCTTTTACATGGCTAAATGTACTATTTTTAAGACAATTAATTTTGGAATAGCATTAAGTCAAGAATTGTAATGGCAATAAAAATAAAATTTGTTCAAAAGAGATTGTCTTAGCTTCTACCTGATCCTAAAACAGCCTGTTCTGTGATTATTTTAAAGGAAGAAAATAACATATAGTTGACGTAATTATTAAAATTAAATTGACTAAAATAAATTGATCTAGACAAAACATTTAACTAGTTGCCTAATGCAGACACAGCCTAAAACAAATTTAAAGGTATTTTATAGCTACATAACTAATTAAATCTATTTTATTGTACTTGAATGTCTAGTTTCATATCCAGATTACATGGTGTTTCCAAACAGAGGAGTTTAAGCTTGTACTTTCTAGATCAAGCTCTTAACAGCAATAATGTTTCTAGTGGTGGTGGTGTTAGTAATGACGTCCTCAAATGTTATTGTTTTGGGAAGTTGCGTATTTCTTCTGTTGTTTGTATATAACCATTTATATTATATATACACAGGAAAACATGTTGTTACTCCAAGTGTTATGGACCACAATTATGAAAGATAAAAAAAAGAAAATGTTAAGTGTAGAAATGGAAGCATTCTTTTTTTTTTTTTTTTTTTTTTTTTGGTGAAACGTCAGCAAGTCACATCAACATGTAGCAATCTAAGGCATAGGTTATATCTACAAAATCCCAAAACATACAAATGAATATTTAAAAAAACAGCAACTTAAGTAAATGTTTTTTCTACACCTTAGAAATTGTTTTTTAGGATTTTGCGTTTTAGGAAAATTACACAAATGTATGCAGAAATTATTTTTCTTAAGGCATTTTAACAATTACAATTTTGACATAATCATGATTAAATCATATCTAGTCATGAAGTAAAATTTTTGTTGGGAGGCCTTTCACATAAAAACCTTTAAAAACAAATCTCCGTGAAATCTCTATTAATACATGATCAAATTTTTCACTATAAATTATAAAAAAGACTCCCTAAAGAAATAACTTGACTGAAAAAACTGTAGTGAAAAGTATCATTGTCTAAAATGTCAATTAAAATACAAATCATATATCTTAAATAAGGCAAATGTTTCTATAAGAGAAATTCTAATCCCTTTGGAGCAGCTTCATAAACACAGCTGTTTTTATCTTAGTTAGAAAAACACTGTTTCTCCAAGTTGGTTTAATTGCATTTCAAGTGAAAACATGTTTTGTGCTCATTAAGTGTCATTTTCATTTCTGATAGGAAGTCATGGGTCCTTTGAATTAGCAGCACCTTAACTGCAAGGATGGTTTTGGAAAAAAGCATTTCGAAAACACTTATAGCATATATTAGCTTTAATCAGGCAGACAGTAAAATCTTGGGGAATCTTCTGATTTATAAGTAAGTGGATATAAGCCAAGTTAGCTTGTGGACGTATTTGAAGAATCTTTGGTGAACTTTACTTTGGTAAACACAAGCTCTGATTAATCCATAATCCTAGTAAATATCACTCCTTGAAAATCTGGGTGAGTTACTGGCACTCGATTGAATCAAGGCTCTGCTTGTCCGGTACATGTGTGGTCTCCAAAAAAGAGAAGGTTTAATGCCCGCTATGTTAATAGATTATAGGTAGAGAAACCACAAATTCTAGTATGTCAGGGAGCATCCTGGGTTATACTTTTGGTCCAGGTGTAATTACTAATAGCACCTGTGTTCACTCTTAAACGTGCTTGTGTTGGTCCATACATTACAGTTATTCTAGTCATATTTTTATTTGGGAAGTTTTCTGTGTTTGTTCTTGGCTATCACTTATTTAGCTTTGGCTTATATGGTAGGCAGTATACTAAATATTTCATTTATCCCTCTGTCATTTAACTTTCACGATAACCCTATGAAGTAGAAATATTATTTTGCACTCTCATTTTATAGATGCATAAACTGAAGTTGAGAATAGCAAAATTCTTTACCTTAAAAAGTTACATAAGACACCCCATACAACACCCTAAGTAATACTAAAAATACCATTTCGAAAGTTGCAAAAGTTTTTAGGTATTTGAGCACACAGTATCATTTTATACTGCCACAATAACATTTTTAAATGGATCTTTCATTCGAATCGCATAGTTTCCCTTTTTAAGATTTTTCTTTTATTACTTTGGCTGAAAATCTTTGGCAGAGAAAGTAAGAAACTTTGCTTTTCTTGACCATTTTATCAATCTTTCCTCTAAAAGTAATTAATATTTCATTAACTTTTAGGGAAAAAGGAAAAAGAAAGCAGAAAGACATAAATGGACAAAAACAGTGACTTTCTTGGAAGCATTTTAGTTGACTAGAATTGTGTTCTCCTTCATTAGGAAAACTCAGCATTTCGGCAGATGACAGGGTCTTCTCAATTTCCTTCTCTTTCTCTTTTTCTAGTTTTCTAGAATTTTCATTAGAATTGCATGGTACTTTCCTGGTTTTCTCATTTCCACTAAATCATGGATAATATCTCTTTCTTTGTTTCTTTCTCCTCTCCTCTCTTCCCCTCCCCTCCCCTCCCCTCCCCTCCCCTCCCCTCTTCTCTTCTCTTTTCTTTCTGATGGAGTCTCACTCTGCCACCTGTGCTGGAGTGCAGTGATGTGGTCTCTGCTCACTGCACCCTCCGCCTCCGCAATTCTCCTGCCTAAGCCTCCCAAGTAGCTGGAATTACAGGTGCTCGCCACCACATCTGACTAATTTTTGTATTTTTTTTTTTTTTTTTTAGTAGAGATGAGGTGTCACCATATTGATCAGGCTGGTCTTGAAATCCTGATCTCAGATAATCTGCCTGCCTCAGCCTTACAAAGTGCTGGGATTACAGGCGTGAGCCACCACACCTGGCAGCATCTTTCAAATACAACTTTTAAGCCTGGAATACCCAATTATTATTAATAGGTAGTTTGTTCTTGGAATATAAGAATAATTACTCACTAGAATAAAAGGCCCTGCTTTCACTATAACCACTTAATACAAAGTATTATTTGTGTATCTGGTTACCAAAAAGAACTCCTAATGTGGAGTGGGGATATGACCAGAGAGGAAGGAGAAAGGAATGGAAAAGTAAATCAGTTCTAACTGAGAGACTCAAAGGCATATAAATCCAATTACAAGATTATCAAAGCAATTTTCAGACTAGAAATCAAACAACTTTATTATTGGAAGTACTGCATGGAAATAGAGTCATGCACCACATAACAATGTTTCAGTAAACTGTGGACCACATATATGACAATAGTCCCATAAGATTAGAATGGAGCTAAAAAATTCCTATCACCTAGTGACATTGTAGCACAACACATTACTCATGTGTTTGTGGTGATGCTGGTGTAAGCAAACCTACTGAGTTGCCAGTGATATAAATGGCTAGTCTATGCAATTATGCACAGTACATAATACTTGCCAATGATACTAAATGACTGTGTTACTGGTTTATGTATTTACTATACTTTTTATTGTTCTTTTAAGTGCACTCCTTCTACTTATTTGAAAAAAAGTTAACTGTAAAATAGCCTTAGGCAGTTCCTTCAGGAGGTATCCAGAAGAAGGTATTGTTATCACAGAAAGTGACAGCTCCGTGTTATTGTCCCTGGACTTTTTCCAGCGGGACATGATGTGGAGGTGGAGGACACTGATATTGATTATCCTGATCCTGTGTAGGCCTAGGCTGATGTGTGTGTGTTTTTAATGTGTGCTTTTAACAAAAATGTTTAAAAAGTAAAATAATAATAATAACTTTAAAACAGAAAAAGCTTATAAGAATATGAAGAAAGAATACTTTTGCACAACTGTACAATGTATCTGTGTTTTAAAGTATTATAACACGAGTCAAAAGGTTTAAAAAATTCAAGTTTATAAAGTGAAAAGGTATAGTAATTAGGTTAACTTTTGAAAAAAGAAAAATTGTTAATACATATTTAGTGCGCCCTATGTGAACAGTGTTTATAAAGTCTACAGCCATATACAGTGATGTCCTGGACCTTCACAGTCACTCACCACTCACTCACTGACTCACCCAGAGCAACTTCCAGTCCTGCAAGCTCCATTAATGAGAAGTGCTCTACACAGGTGTACCATATTTTGTATTCTATACTGCATTTTTCTCTACCTTTTCTATGTTTAGATATGTTTACATGCATAAATACCATTGTGTTACAATTGCCTACAGTATTTGGTACAGTAGCAGGCTGTACGGATTTGCAGTCAAGGAGCAATAGGCTGTACCACATAGCCTAGGTGTGTAGTGAACTATACCATCTAGGTTTGTGTAAATATACCCTATGATGTTCACACAATGATGGGAATTGCCTAATGATACATTTCTCAGAATATAGCCACATTGTTAAGTGAGATATGACTATATGTGTTCTGGAGTATTCTATAAAGCTATGATAGTCACATTTAAGTATCAATCAGTTATTTAGTGGAGTAATTTGGTTCCTATGTTTTTATTCAAATTGAGTCTAGGACTGCAATAGTCATGCAATTCTCCACAATAAAGATCTCAGTGAAACTTTGTACAAGAGCCAATTGTGTGTTGAATTAAAGGTATACTATGTTGTTTTTAATAGGACCTGTATGTGTTCTATATATGAGAGGAACCATATGTTGTTTATAATAGGACCTATATGTATTCTATATATGGCAAGAACCAGACCCCCTTACGTTATATACTCAGACATCTTACAGCTCCTCTATTATCTATTCTAAGCAGGCGAAGAATGTGGGAAGAAGAGAAGAATCGCTCTGAGAAAGAGTAAAGACAAAAAAGAACCACATAATCACTCATGAACAGAGTTGCTATCACTAATTCAGACTTAAAAAATCAACTTCTGTGATACATATATGTACATGCACACACACCTATTATACTATTCAGTAAACTAATGCTTGCCTTTGAGGTCACCTGAGAAAGCTGACTTCACAAGTTCAATCCTGTCCAACAACTGGTACACATATCCAACACTTACCGCATGCCTGTAACTTGCATACTGGGCTTTGTACTGGATTATAGGGAAACAGTGCTAAGTGCAAGAAAGAATCACCCTGATTAAGCTTATACTCACATAACAAGTAACTAGACATATAACAACAGATAGTACTTTCACGTAGTAATATATGAAAAATAAAAGGGCAAAAGAAGATAGTGAATAAAGGAGCCTTGGCCATTTTACATGGAGTGATCAAGGAAGGCTTTCCAAAGAGGTGGTATTTAAGGAGAGACCTGGATGATATAAAGGAGTGAGTTACATGCAAATCAGAAGGTTTGTAATCACAGGTGGAGAGAACTGCAAATATAAACATCCTGGAGCAGAAGTAAGCTTGATGCAAAGGGGAATGGCACCAGTCAAGGGGAAGCAAGAGACAACCATGACCACGCCTGGGTGATTGCAGGAGAACTGGGGAGAAGTGATTGGATAATGGACATATTCTCAAGGTGGCGCTGTCAGGATATGCTGAGTGAGAAGTGTATGTGGGGTGTGAAGAAAAAGAAGAGGAACAAAGAAAATGCCTAGATTTCCACCTGAGCAACTGGGTGGAAGGTAGTGACATTTATTGAAATGGGCATCAGTTTGGGCAGTGTGTGTTTTTAGGTAAAGGTCAGGAAAGGATGAGGAAATCAAGAATTCTGCATTAAGTTGTCATTTGAGATGTCTAATTTGTTTTTTTGTTGTTGTTTTTGTTTTTGTTTTTTTAGCTTTTATTTGTATAGATTTAGAAGGTACAAGTGCAGTTTTGTTATACCAATATATTGAATGCAATGAAATTTGAACTTTCAGTGTATATTGACCCATTAAGTAATTTCTCATCCCTCGAACCCTTCCCACCCTCCCAACTTTATGGGTCTCCAATGTCTATTATTCCACTTCCTATATCCATGGTACACATATTTAGCTCCCACTTATAAGTAGAGAACATGCAATATTTGACTTTTTGTTTCTGGGTTATTTCACTTAAGATAATGGCCTCCAATTCCATCCAGGTTGCTGCAAAAGATATGATTTTATTTTTTGTGGCTTAGTAGTATTCCATGGTGTGTTTTGTGTGTGTGTGTGTGTGTGTGTGTGTGTGTGTGTGTTTTCTTTATCCAATCATCCATTGATGGACACTTAGGTTGATTCCATGTCTTTGCCATTGTGAATAGTGCTGCAATAAACATATAAGTGGAGGTATCCTTTTGATGTAATGATTTCTTTTCCTTTGAGTAGGTGCCAAGTAATGGGATTGCTGGATCGAATGATAGTTCTATTTTTAATTTTTTGAGAAATCAAGTTTGCAATGTCTTTGAGTCCAAGTACAGATGCCAATTGGGCACTATCTGGGGCGTAGGGGAAAGGTTGGAGCTGGAGATATAAATTGAAGAGTCATCAATATATAGATGGACTATGAAGTCATGAGACTAGATTTCTTAAGTAGAGTGTGCAATTACAGAAGAGTGAAGGGCTAGAAATGGAGCCCTGTAGACCTCTAGCATTTAGCCCTCCAAAAGGAAGAAAAATGAGACTGAGCAAAGGAGCCTGTGAGTCGGAGACAAGAGATGAAGGGAAAAGACGAGGTGGATCCCCAATCCAAAGAAATAAAATGCCTCAGGAAGAGAATATGTCAGTTGCTACTGGTTGTTTGAGAATGATGAACACTTGGGATAGTTCACTGGATTGTGCAAGATGGACGTCACTATTGACCTTGACAAGAGAAGTGGACTGTAAGCTTGATGGAAGTGAGAGAGAATGGGGACTCCACTTATAGAGAGAGACTTGGACCCATGTGTTTATCACCTTTGAGTCCTATATCAACAGACTAAAATAGCCTCTAATCTGCCTCCTGGTATTTATGCCCTTTGTAATCTCCTCATGTTGAGTATGGGCGGGCCTGGTGACTTGCTTCTAGCCAATAGAATGTGGCAAACATGATGAGATGTCATTTCTGTGATTATGTCATATAAAATAGTGACTTCTATTTTGTTGGCAGATTCTCACCATTGCTAACTTTGATTAAACAAACTGCTATAGAGAGAAGGCCATGTGGCAAAAAATGAGGGTGACCTCTGGCCAAGAGTCACTAAAGAACAAGACTCTCAGTTCATCAGCTCATCAGGAACTGAAACCTGCCTGTAACTCCGGGAGCATACAAGTAGATGCTTTTCTTTTTGAGCCTTCCCATGAGACCCCAATCTTGGCCAGCACCTCATTGCAGCCTTGTGAGAGACTCTAAAGTAGGGGGCCTAGCTGAGCTACACCCAGTTCCTTGGCCCACAGAAATGCTAAGAGAATGAATGTGCATTGTTGTAAGCAACTAAGTTTATGGTAATTTGTTATATAGCAATAGGTAACTAGTACACCTTTTGAAATGCCACTAAAACGAGGGTAAGTAAAAAAATAAAATGGGTATTCACACACAAGAAAAGAAAAGCTAGAAGAGACAGAGTAGAAAAGGCATTAAAATTTTATAAGATGGGCAGCTGATGAGTTTGTAACAACTGACTTGTCAAAGTCACAAATGCTGAAATCTGTGCTCCTATAAAAAAGGAAATGAACAAGAAAGTTGATTTGTGCTAAATAATTATAAAAAGCCTCAAAAATTGGAGGCGCCAAGTACCAAGGAAGCTAGGAGGAAAGGGGGAAGGTGTTGATGCTGAAAACAGAAGGAGTGAATTAAAGTATATACACAGATCCATGCAACACCTTGAATAACAGATAACCAAGCCTTGTCCATGTAGTGGGGGATAGGAGGTTCAGTCTCTGAAGAGATTAAAGCAGAAATATTTTGAGCTTGGGGATGCAGGCTGAGAGACGTGTAAATATGTGGTGTCAGACTGAAAATAGATAAATTAAGTGAAAGCCTACATTTGGAATGATGACGACTTCTGTCTTCCTATCTCTTACCGGTTCCTGGAAAGCAGGCAAGTAGACTTAGACGCAACACTGCACACACATACACACACACACAGACACACACCCCTACCTCATGCTTAAGATGAGAATAATTTTGTCTAGAAAAACTGCCTTGTGATAAAAGACTGACTTTCAGCAGTGCCACAGGGGCAGCCTCAGGGCCAGGCTAAGCAGGTGTGGTTCTGGCCTCTGTAGCCTCCATCAAGGAGGACAGTATTGCTTGCATCTTTTTCATGGGCACTGGACTCCTTAGCTTTGGCTCAAATGGGGGCTTATAGCCCTACCTCTCACAAGGAGAGAACAACGAGGAAAACAGTCTCCCAAGTGCCTATATCATAATTTCCTCCCTCTGTTGTGATACATACACAACTTAGAAGAAGCTTTGAGTATTTCTTTGCTCACGGTTTCAGCAGTAAATCTACTTGCATAGCTCTGGAGGGCAAATATTGGATTGCATTATATTTGTTTGCAAAAACTTAACAGAAAAGCTTTTCCTACTTAAAAGTTGAAAACCAGCAATTTCACTGATAAATTTGAAGGGCTGTGTAGGATAAATTGGGCAAATGAAATTCTGTTCATGGGATGGGCAGTTAATAAGTGACACTGAAATAGCCTAGGTTTGTGATGATAAGCTTTCAGATATACTTTGTCAGGGAGTGGACTGGGATGACACAGAAGAACAAACAGAACATCTGATTCATTAGCTGTAGTGGAGACAGGAGTAAGAAATTATCTAGCATTTTAAATCTGCATAACTTAGGAAATTCAGTTTCCATGATAGACACAGGCATCAAGTTAACCAGAAGAATTACTGGAGGGAAAACCATTGTCTGGTTTTAGACCCATGACACTGAAACAGGCTGTTCATCTGGCAACTGGAATGCTTTTCTCTAGACACCATGAGAAAGGCTTTGGTTCTAGAAAAAAAGTTTGGAAAAGCAATAGAAAAAAAAAAAAATCTTTAAAGAAAAGCATACTGAGACAGCTAAGAGGAAAATACAGTCCCAGGAAAAAGGAACCAAAAGAGAAAAAGATGGGTAGTCAGGAAGGTTGGGAAGAAATCAGGGGAGTTTGTTGCCATAGAAGGAAAGAATATCAAGAAGAAATGAGAGGTAGGCACTGTTAAACATTGCTGAGCAACTAGGGAGGATATAAAACTAGGGAAATCATAGCCACTCAGGAGGCTAAGGTAAGAGACTTGCTTCTATCTAGAAGGTCCGGCTTACTGCAACCTCCACCCTCTAGGCTCAAGCAATCCTCCCACCTCAGCCTCTCAAGTATCCGGGACTATAGGCACATGCCACCATACTGGGCTAATTTTTGTGTTTTTTGTAGAAACAGTTTCGCCATGTTGCCCAGGCTGGTCTTGAACTCCTGAGCTCAAACAATCCTCCTGCCTCACCCTCTCAAAGTGCTGGAATTACAGGAATGAGCCACCATGCCCAGCCTAAGAAATCTGATACAGGACACCAGTGGAGCCAGTTCTTTCGTCAGAGATTAAAAAAAAGGAGGCAACAGTGGTGAGGAAAAGCAATCATGAATGTAGACCTACTGTTTTCAACTCCTATTTTTATTTATTTATTTATTTATTTATTTATTTATTTATAGACAGAGTCTCACTCTGTCTCCCAGACTGGAGTGCAGTGGTGTGATCTCGCTCACTTCCACCTCCAAGATTCAAGTGATTCTCCTTTCTCAGCCTCCAAAGTAGCTGGGATTACAGGCACGTGCCACCACGCCCAACTAATTTTTGGATGTTTAGTAGAGACGGGGTTTCACCATGTTGGTCAGGCTGGTCTCGAACTCCTGACCTCAAGTTACCCACCTGCCTCGGCCTCACAAAGTGTCAACTACTTTTATTTTAAAACTCCTTTTTACTCTTAAAATTACTGAGGACCCCCAAAGAGCTTCTGATTCTGTGGGTTAAATCTACCAATGTTTACTGTACTGGAAATTATCACTAAAGAAGTTAAGACTTTTTAAATAAACTCTTTTAAAAATAGCAACGCTAACTCCATTAAATAGTAACATAAATAACCTAGTTTTTTGAAAAATATATTTTCCCTAATAAAAAAATAATTTTGGCAAGAAGAGAGCACTGGTTTACATTTTTGCAAATCTCTTTAATGTCTTGCTTCATAGAAGGCAGCAGGATTCTCATATCTGCTTTTGCATTCAATCTGTTGCAATATGTTGTTTTGGTTGATGTATATGTAGAAAATCTGGCATCAAATAGATGAGTAGTTGGAAAGGGATGTCCTAAGGAGTCTCAGGATCTGTAGAGGTCCTTGACCCAGGCATTGAGCATTTCTTTGAGAAACTTAACAATAAAAATAGACAAATTAAGGGCTGGTCATGAACTCATGCCTGTAATCCTAGCACTTTGGGAAGCTGAGGGTGGAGGATCATTTTAGCAAAGGAGATCAAGACAAGCCTGGACAACATATTGAAATGCCATATCTATGAAAAATTTAAAACGTAGCCAGATGTGGTAGTGGGCACCTATAGTCCTAGCTACTCAGGAGGCTGAGGTGGGAGGATCATCTGAGTCCAGGAGTTTGATACTGCAGTGAGCTATGATAGCACCACTTCAGTCCAGCCTAGATGACAAAGCCAGACCCTGTCTCTAAAAAGGAAAAGAAAAAAAAAAAAAAAGGCAAATTGGGTGCCAACTCAACAGAGTATTAAGTTTGAGAAAAGGATTCTGAGTCTGCTTGTTTTTAACAGTAGGAAAGACCGAAGGATGTCAAATATGTTTTTAAACCAAAAGGAAAGAAACAAGAAAAGGAGAAATTGAAGATGCAAGAGAAGAGAGCATTATTGAATCAAGTTCCTAATAAAGGACACAAGTGTCCAGATGAATAGCAGGAAGGAAAGTTTAGCTTTTCAATAGGGAGTATCAACTTTTCCTTATGACACAAAAGCATGAACTAGGATACGTGGTTATCCAGAGAAAATCCAAGGCCATGAAAACATAGGACAGGAGGAAGAAAGGTGAGGCACCTTCAGTCTTTTCATTCAAGGGTGATCTACATCATTTGCTGAAAGTAAATAATGTGCATGGAATATTGCAGATAAGGAAAGATGGCTGTGGGGGTGGTAAAGAAAGAAAAAATAAAATAATGATCCAATAAGCAACATTATTTGGAAACTGACTGCACTGTGCTTAGCTCACAATGAGGTCCCAGCAAATGTCTTGCTTTAACCAATGAAAGGGCAGTAAGAAGGGGTTCTCTCTGGAGGTCATGGAGCAAGACAGCATAGCTCTCTAGGGACCTGTGTTAGTGGCTGAGGCCTGGCACAGTAGTACGCGCTTCATAGATTCCCAAAGGACTGATTCTTTCTCTGGAACGGAGGAAGTCCAAGCCACACGAGAAATATTCACAATGGAGATGGACTTCAGATTTGTCGCTAAAAAGCCAAGCTTGTAGAGTATCATCTTCTCTTCTGCACATAATTCAAGTAACCACACTACTCATCTGGTGCTTATTTCAGGAAAACTCTTTCCAACTTTCTGTCATATTTTTATTAAGAGCTCTCATATTTACGTAGGAAATCAACTAAAAAAAGGAGGAAGAGAGAGGTGAACTAAAGAAACTTTTCCTATGGGAATTTCAGTTAGGCACATCCATTACCACTTTTAATTGAGGGAGTAAAAGAAGCCATTTCCTGCCGTATCTTCTTCGAAAAGCTACACTTGAATCTGCTTTTTTCCCTTTCTTTAAGAATAGCTAAAACTCTCTTCCTGAAATGTTTTCACTCAATTTCAATCTTTGAAATGATCACCTTTCTTTTCAATACCTGACTTTGCTTGAGGTCATCAACTTATAATATTAAAAAATTAAGTTTATTTACTTCTCTTCAATGATAATGAATATTAATATACCCTCTCTGTCTTTAAGTTTCATTCCTCCTATTTATTTTCTTAGGTAAACACTTTTAAGCACTTCTGTATTCATTGCTTTTCATGGGGGCATTCACGTTGTATTCAACTTGGTTAAACCAGCACTCTATGACTGTTCCATTACGAGCCAGTTCCATGATCTCCAATAAGCATTTCCACCCTTGATTACCTTAATTTTCACATCTACAAAATGAAATATTGGAATACTGAGCACTAAAAAGGCAGAATATAATACATCTGTGTGTTGTCAAAACCAATCATTTAGATTTTCTTTATATTTATTGCTTTAGGGAAAGACAGACAAAAAAAAAACCTAAAGGATAGTCTATATCCATTTGCCTTTACAGTGGTTCGCATTATCCACAAGGAATATGTTCCAAGATCCCCAGTGGATGCCAGAAACCGTGGATAGTACCAAACCCTATATAAACTATTTTTTGCCTATACATACATGCCTATGATCAAGTTTAGTTTATAAATTAGTCACAGTAAGAGATTAGCAACAATACTTAATAATAAAAAAAAATATTAGTAATATGTTGATGTCACTAATCTTGTACTTTGGGGCTATCATTACATGAAGGGTTCCTTAAACACGAGCACTGCTGCATTGTGACAGTTAATCTGATAACCAAGATGGTTAGTTACTAAGTGACTAAAGGGTGGGGAATGTAGACAGCATAGATCCCCTGGACAAAGGGAGGACTCATGTCCCCAGCGGGACAGAACAGGACGGGTGAGATTTCACTCTACTCAGAGAGGTGCACAATTTAAAACCTAGGAATTGTTTATTTCTGGAATTTTTTATCTAACATTTTCAGACTGCAGTTGATGGCAGATAACTGTAACTGCCAAAAGCAAAACTGGACAAGGGGGGACTGCTGTATTCTCACATAGAGCCTACGCTGAAAACTTCACTATATATTCAGATGACTTCAGACAGCATAAAAAGAGTAAATGTCATTTGTTGTTCCTTCCTGCATTGCTGGCACTTTAGTAAGAGCTTTACGTATCTTTACATATCTCATTTTAATTTCACAACCACCCTATGATATCAGTACTCTTATACCCATTGTACAGGTAAAGAACCTGGGCTAGGCTGAGTGCAGGGGCTCATGCCTGTAATCCCAGCTCTTTGAGAAGCCGAGGCAGGTGGATCCCTTGAGCCCAAGAGTTCGAGACCAGCCTGGGCAACATGGTAAGACCCTGTCTCTACAAAAAAAAAAAAAGTAGCCAGACGAGGTGGCACGTGCCTGTGGTCCCAGCTACAGGCAAAAGTGGGAGGATTGCTTAATCCCCGAAGTTGGAGGCTGCAGTGAGCTGAAATCTGAGCCACTGCACTCTAGCCTGGGCAACAGAGCAAGACCCTGTCTCAAACAACGAAAGAAAACAAAAGGACCTGAGCTAAGTAAGCTCTCCAAGTTCACACCAGCACTGAGCAGTGAAGCCAGGCTTTAGCCCCCTAAGTATACACACATTCTGTTACAGTGCCTGCATTTTTATTCTTTATATATATGAGAGAGAGAGAGAGTGTGTGTGTGTGTGTGTCAGTGTGCACGCAGTATACACATGTGGACTGCAAGCAGTAAATAAGAGGAGCAGAACACTTATGAAAATGTGGGAAATTTAGGTGAAAATCTATCCCAATTGTATTTTGCATATCCGCCTCCAATACACAAGAAAACACAGTAGCACAAAGAAGGGTATAGAGATTTGGGGGAGCTTCTGAAAAAGTTACTTTCACCAAATAAGATCACACAAAAAATCAAACGTGTTTATCACAAATTTCAGATCTCTTGGAAGGAAAAATATTCTGCTTAGTTTGGTTTTCATTCTCTCCTGGAATCTCCTGTATTATCTAAAAGAGTACACTGGGTGACCTTCATAGCGCCAGAGCAGAACTTTAATTTAGAATTCAGTAAATAAAATAACAGAATATGTGTGTGACATTATTGTTAGCTTAGCTTAGGATCTCCCAGGGGAAATCTGGTTTGTGTAAATTTCTATCTAAATCTGAAAATGTTTCAAATCTTGTGTAAAATCTCATTATTATGATTATTTTCATAGATATTTTCTGAAGCCATTTCCTTCTACAAAGTAATGCCTCCTCCCTCAAAAAAAAAATCAGTTATACATATTACATTTAGCTTAACGAAATAACAACCTTTAACTTGTGTTAAGAGGCATCCATTCAGAACTATTTATTTTAAGGGTTAGTGAGTTTTAATGTTTACGGGCAAAGTATCCATTGAGAAAACTAATCTTGAATACAGAGCTATACCATTGTTTTCTTTTGTTTTAACAAACAGGTCCTGCTTTCCTTTATAAGAATTTGATGTCTTCCAGTTTTCTCAAAGAGCTTAATAATGCTCAAAACTAAATTAACTTTAACTCTAAGATAATAGCCACACTATATGGCAACATTCAATAGTATTTAAGTGTAAGTCTATCTCATATCTGGTAAAAAAAAAAAAAAAATTCTAACCCTAATAAATCTCATCAACAGAAAAACTGATACATTGCTATTATAATAACAACATAATTTTATCATACTACTCGTTAGTTAGAATGCCACAATATTAAAGTAGCTCTTAAGAGAAACTTATTTATGATTTACTTAAACATGTACATTGTATCCAGTAGTCTACTAGTTAATGCTCCTGAAACTAAACCTGTCAGTCAACAGAACCAGATTTTAAATTATGAATAAAATTACTATGCCATCTGATCTTATTCACATCTTTGTAGTCAACTTTTTTCCCCACTGTTATTTCTCATTTCTTTACCCTGCCATTACACCAAATCAAATGGTATTCCTTTAAAAAATACAGTAACCTTTTCTTCCTGGTTTTCACATGAAATCTTATGTCTGTGAATTCTTTTTTCTGCATCCTTATGGTAATAAGCACTGGGAAACTAGGTCCTTTACAGAGTTGGATGGTCATAAAAAGCTTTCTTCCTTGTACAGCTCAGGAGGACATCTCTAGTCCTCTTTCTTACATCTTCACATATCGTCACTCTTTGTACAAATTACATTCCAGTGGGAGTTAGGGCAGCAGGAACGGGGAACTCCAAGCCTCATTCCTATTCACATTCCTAATTCTGCCATAGGTCAGTTTGTCACCCACACAACTGGGACTAGATATTGCAAGGAATTATGAGATTCTTTATGGATTTCAAAATAGAATTTTCTTCTCTATCTGCTCTGGGCTTTTGAAGATTTGCTTTTCTGTGTTTCTGGGGCTCCTGGAAGCCTCCTCGGCAGGTTCTGGAAGTAGAGGTAACGAGCATCCTAGCAATAGGTGACGTTATGCTAATTTCACTCTGCTTCTATATGCTCTTTGAATTACAAAGATGTTCAGGATCAAAATAATGAGCATGAAAAGGGTGCGGCGAGTAAGTCCTGAAAAGGATTGGAAAGTCTGTCACCAGCAATGGCCTAGGATAAAATTGTGAGATATTAAAATAAATATTTATATTTGATAGTGGTTCTATTTTTTGTTCATCTTTTCCTTGGATCTTGACATCCAGGGCTTTGAAACAACACAGCATTCCCCTGCTCTGAGCCTCATTTTCCTGTTTTCTTCTCCTGTTTTTTTCTCCTGTTTCTCTGTCCTAGATTTGATCTTTGCTAGAGAATATTTAAACCAATTTGTGTTTACATGTTAATATTGTAATCTATTTTAAATTTAATTATCTTAGGGGCAGTTTCGTAAGTATAATGTATTAACTCATATGAATATTGTGGGAAAGTACTGCAAGTTAAAGAAATCGTGTCTTAGTACTCAAATGACCCCATACGGGCCAGTCCCATACATGCATATGATAAATGCCATTGCATTATTTTATACTCCATATGAGGCTACGTTGGACATCCCTTCATAGTTACTTCCCCAAATATATCTCAAGCTTTCAAAAGCATAGGCTGTATGCTTAACTTTTTTATATATTTTGTAGAGCTACACGTTACTATACACACATTAGACATGTAATACTTATTAAGGCAATTTTCACCACACGTAGATACATGCCTTTTGAGAAACATATAAACACCTCCTTTGTTTTCTTTTGATGAAGCTTTTTCCACTGAGCCTCCTTCCTCTCAAATGTGATACCTAATACAAATCTTCTGCTAGCCACCCCACATGCACCACTTAGAAGATATATCCTGAATAGTATAAGAGTGTTTAACAGGAGATATGAATCTAGTCTTTATTACAAAAGAAAAGTTCTTCAAGGATGTGAACTTAAATGGACACCTAAAAAAGAAGTAGTACTTTGCTAAGTAAAGAAGGTGGGATAAGTACTCCAGACAGACAAACCTGCAAGGAATTTGATGTATTTTATAAAAAGAAAAGGGGGCAATATGGTTGGAAAACAAAGAACTCACTTCGGCTCCAGCTATATCATGCTGCTCAGGGTAATGACACAGTTAGAATAAGCCCCAAACGGGTGCAAGCAAGCAGATGGACAACCATAAATTCGGCCAAATTTTATTTTTTTCTGACATAAAATTACTCATTTTTACTTATAGAATTTTTTAAATATTTTCCTAATTCCAGAGATTCTCTATAAAGTCATCTTTTTTCCCTCCCTAAGTATTTTTCCAATTTGCTAGAGAATTCATCATCGCTAGGGTGCAGTAGTTGCTGACCAAACAAAATCACGAATTGCTATTCTTGATAAATTATTCATTCACAATTAGTAATAATTTGACACTCTTACCTTCTTATGTACTATCACTTCTATTAACTAAGAAGCATGACTTTTAGCCAATGGAACATTTTTGTGGCTTTTATAAAACAATAACCTGAATAATCATCAAGCTGAGAACCAAATCAAGAATGCAATGCCATTTATAATAGCCGCACAAAAGATAAAATTCCTAGGAATAAATCTAAACAAGGAGATGAAAGAGATCTACAAAGAGAACTATAAAACATTGCTGAAAGAAACAAACAGATGACACAAGCAAATGGAAAAACATTCCATGCTCATGGATTAGAAGAATTAATATCATTAAAATGGCTGTATTGCCCAAAGCAATCTATAGACTCAATGCTATTCTTACCAAACTACCAACATCATTTTTCACAGAATTGAAAAACTATGTTAAAATTCATACGGATCCAAAAGGGAGCCTGAACAACTAAAGCAATCCTAAGCAAAAAGAACAAAGCCAGAGGCATGATATCACTGGACTTCAAACTATACTATAAGGCTACAGTAATTAAAACAGTATGGTAATGATACAAAAACAGATACATAGACCAATGGGACAGAATAAAGAACCCATAAATAAATCTGCACACCTACAGACATCTGATCTTTGACAAAGTTGACAAAAATAAACAATGGGGAAATGACTCCCTGTTCAATAAATGGTGTTGGGAATTAACTAGCCATATGCAGAAGAAAAACTGAACTGCTGCCTTTCACCATATACAAAAATTAACTCAAGATGCATTAAATATTTAAACATAAGACCCCAATCTATTAAAATCCTAGAAGAAAACCCAGGAAATACCATTTTGTACATTGACCTTGGCTAATAATTTATGGCTATGTCCTCAAAAGCAATTGCAACAAAAACAAAATTGACAAGTGGGACCTAATTACACTAAAGAGCCTCTGCACAGGAAAAGAAACAATTGACAGAGTACACAGACAACCTACAGAATGGGAGAAAATATTTGTAAACTAAGCAGTGGGCAAAGGTCTAATATCGGGATTCTATAAGGAACTTAAATCAACAAACAAAAAACAAATAACCCCATTAAAAAGTGGGCAAAGGGCTGGGTATAGTGGCTCATGCCTATAATCCCAACACTTCTGGAGGCTAAGGTGGGAGAATCACTTGAGCTCAGAAGTTTGAGACCAGCCCAGGCAACATAGTGTGTCCTAGTTTCTACATTTTTTTTTCTTTTAATTAGCTGGGTGTGGTAGCACACATCTGTAGTTCCGGCTACTTAGGGGCTGAGGTGAGAAGATTGCTTGAGCCAGGAGTTTGAGGCTGCAGTGAGCTGATCACACCACTGCACTGTGGTCTAGGAAACAGAGCGAAATCCTGTCTCAAAACAAAACAAAACAAAAAAACAGGGCAAAGGACATGAACAGACATTTCTCAAAAGAAGACATGCAAGCAGCTACCAAACATATGAAAAAAAATTCTCAACATCACTAATCATCAAAGAAATGCAAATCAAAACCATAAAGAGATACTGTCTCACACTAGTCAGAAAAGAAGTCAAAAAA
Organism: Trachypithecus francoisi; assembly: GCF_009764315.1. Classification (NCBI taxonomy): domain Eukaryota; kingdom Metazoa; phylum Chordata; class Mammalia; order Primates; family Cercopithecidae; genus Trachypithecus; species Trachypithecus francoisi. The sequence continues at coordinate 20,290,656 of NW_022681431.1, read as the reverse complement.
TAATAGATGCTGGTGAGGCTGTGGAGAAAAGGGAATGCTTATACACTGTTGAGGGGAATGTAAATTAGTCCAGCCACTGTGAAAAGCAGTTTGGAAATTTCTCAAAGAACTTAAAACTGCTATTCAACACAGCAATTCCATTACCAAGTATATACCCAAAGGAAAATAAATCATTCTACCAAAAAGACACACGCACTTACGTGTTCATTGCAGCACTATTCACAGTAGCAGACATGGACTCAACCTATGTGCCCATCAACAGAGGATTGGATAAAGAAAATGTGGTGCACATACACCATGGAATACTACTCAGTCATAAAAAAGAATAAAAAAAATCATGTTGTTTGCAGCAACATGGATAGAGCTGGAAGCCATTATCCTAAGAGAATTAACTCAGGAACAGAAAACCAAATACTTCATATTCTCGCTTATAAATGAGAACTAAACATTAGATGTACATGGACACAAAGATGTGAAAAAATAAACATTGGGACTACTTGGGTCAGGAGGAAAAGGCTAAAAAACTACATATTGGATACTGTGCTCACTACCTGGGTGATGGGACCGTTCATGCTCCAGACCTCAGCATTATGCAATATATTTGTGTAATGAACCTGCACATGTACCCCCGAATCTAAAACAAAAGTTGACATGTTTTTTTTTAAAATCTGAACAATCAGTAATACAGTTTAAAGCAACAGGTTTGTTAGTAATCTATAGGGTAACAATTAGCTTTCCAGTGTATCAAATGTTCAAGCCTAATCAAAGCTTCAGCAGTAATCCACCTGACCCAAAATACTTACTTATTTCCTACATACTGGCATACATCACTATCCATTAGATGATGTTTTTGTATTAAAAACAAAAACAGATGCATTTGGTAATATTTGAAAATCCAATTCGTGTGGCAATAAAAATCAATAACTGCTTACTTTGCCAAAATGTATAACCTATATTTGGGGATGTGGTAAGAATTTTCCATACAACCATAATCCAAACATTTGTTGTATGTTACATACATCATATAAATTGAAATAGCGAAGTTTTCAAGCATGAAGCACGTTAAAAACTTTGGATATCAGAAAATATCAAATAATACTACACATATGCAAGTGCTTTGAAAATGGTAAAGCACTACAAAAGGTATCAAGTAAGATATGCAAGTAATATATATATACACACATACATATACACACACAATAGCAGAAACCAAATGTAACTGCATTTCTGCAAATGATGTAATGATTCTTATTTGTCTAATTTGCATTTTCGGAAAAGACTGCTCATATGTTACAGCAGCAGCTAAGTTTACAACAATTTTTCTTTGTTCTTGGCAAACAAAAAAAGGTTAAGAATTTGCAGACAAGTCTTGGCAAAGAAGTGTTCTGATTCAGCTTTGCCAATCCCTGAGAGCAACAGTATATAGCTGGAAAATACGTAGGTTATGAACTTGTTAGAAAAATTTTCAGTTAGTATTGCTAATCAGTACAACAACATCTTCAAGTCATAATTGGGCCTTGAGAAATACTAAAATACTGTTAGAGCATTTTACCCACTAGCTGGCTCTCCCCTTTCCCATTTAGATGGTCTGTTTTTCTATGCAGAAATATTATATGTGTTGATATGGTAAAACAGCAAAACCAATACTTCCCTATTCTACCTAAACATAAAATTTGACTTGGAATGTCATATTTTGTACTGTCAAAGATAAGCCGGATTATTTCCCATATCATAAAGTTTTGTTTTCTGACACAGATCTTCACTGATATATATAAAAATGCTGTTGGAAATTTTATTCTCAAAAATGATACAGATACTTTTGTATCCAATGATACTTCTGGTTGGATTTGCATATTCATTGACCAAACCTCAAAATTCACAATATGGTAAACCTAGAACAAAGTTTATAGATCACATCATCAATTCCATTGACCCATTACCCCTGTTTGACAGATAGAGGCTGAGCCCCAAGGAGACATATCTATAATGGATATGTTTCTAGGCCTTTTGTTTAAAGTGACAAATCAACTACTACGGGAGAAATGATGACCACTTTTTTTTTTTTTTTTTTTTTTTTTTTTTCTGAAGAGCTAAATGTTGCAAGCATTTTTCACTCCTTTCCCTTTTTCTTGCTTGCTTAGACAGGATATATTTCCTCTTTGTCAGCCTGCCTCACAGCCCCAAATTCTTTTGCCCCTTATATGGAAGGATATCACTTGCTTAAGCATGTTGAGAAGCACAAATAAAAAAGAACCACTAAAAAGATTTTTTATACACATGCACACGCGCGCGCGCACACACACACACACGCAGACACACACCAGCTTCAGCAAGCCAACCAATATAGAGAATTACTTAAAATAAACTATTATGCAGAATAGAGTATTAAGACCTGAGATTATCCTAGTTTCACTTTGGCCTTATTCCTACCTCTTTGTCTTTATAGAAATGTCACAATTTTACTGTCCCAAATTTTCACATGTATCTGTCTTTGTTTGGATATTCTTAAAACTAAAACAAATAAATAAAAAATTTAAAACCAATTTGATAGCTCACTACCCGAAATAGCTACTGCAATGCTATTTTTAAAGGAATGGGATCATTGTTCCATTTCTTCTTTGTAGTTTTCAAGTTACAAAATAGATGTATCCTTATTATAAACAAATTCAAACAATATATGAGTATAAAAAAGAGAATATGGGAATTTCTCCCTATAACACACCTTACGTAAAGCATCCATTGTACCAGGAAGGCAATATGGTATTATGTATAAGATTCAAGTGCTGAAACCACCCTGCCTGGATTCAGTTCCTGCTGTTCCACTAACTAACTGTGTGGACTTGAACAAGTTACCTATTTTTTCAGTTCCTCATTCATGTCATCAATAAAAGGCACTAGGAAAAGATACTTACCATATAAGGTTGTTACGCAGGGTAAATGAGATAATGGCACTTAGAAGAATGTCTGGTATATAATAATTGCTCAATCAATGCTAGTTATGATTATCAGATCCTCTTGGAATGCTAACAAAGGTATAAGTAGTAATAACAGTGAACAGCTGTTGAAGGAAATTCATGTGATCATAAAGCTATGATTTCAGTTTGCATTTTACCATTCTGTTATCCCAATGTCAAATTTAGTTTAGTAAGTTATTATTAATATTGCCAAATGGCTAAATTATATGGCCAATGTCAAAGCCTTTTGAAAAGTATGCATAGTTGCTGAAGTAATTCAAATAACTTTTATTCTACATGTATATTGACCAAATATGTATGTATGTTAGTATGTAAGCAGAAATGTCTTTCTGTGAAAATTCCAATTCCTCTAAAAGCTTTCCCCCTCCACCCCACTCATCCCCCATAAAGGACCATCTTCTGTCCTACCTCTTTCTTCTCCTTATTCCTGGATTATGAAGGCCAGCTCAGGTCAATCCATTCCTATGGCATGGAATGACCTGTGATCGCATCATAGCCTCCTACCTGGCATGTGCCGGGCAGAAAAGAGACCAGCACAATGTCCAGCACGGGAAGGAAGCTTCTGCCTTAATTCTACCCCACTGGTCCTGGCTCTGCCCATTTCATTAGCTTCCCAGTGGCCGTGCATCATAGCTCCCTGGGGCTGTATTCTCCGCATTTAGGGTCACAGCTGCATGCTCCTAACCTCATGTTACTCATCTACTCCTCACATGCTCAGAAATTTCCTTTAAAGCACACCTTTACCTTCACAAAACGTATTTACATGAATAGAGAGTTCTTACTGTTTTTATCCATAAGCGCATTTGGCTGACTCAAATGCAAGACATTGCAATTCAGTGGACAAACCCTAGTTGGTACACACTTTGAAAAAGTGCTCAAAGCCAGTCAATCTAGGAGGCATAAGATAATCTAACTACTGTCGCTTCTTTAACTTTCAGCATAAAATGCCTCTGTGTATTTGGGGCTAAGCTTAAGTGGAAAACTGATCAGAAGTGTCTGTGATGATCTGAAAAATAATGAGAAAAAGTGCAATGCTTTCATAAAACTGAAGACAGGTGGGGTTTTCTGTGGGGATTTAGGGCTATAAGCAGCTCTTACCTACTTATTTTATATTTATACACGCACACACACACACACATATATATATTTGTAATGTGTGTGTGTTGAAAAGAAATAGTGATGGCCAAGCAGGGTCATGTAAGTTTGTTTACTGATGCATTTGTTGATAAATATCTGTTGTATGTTTTTCATAATTGTTTGAACATGTATGTCTGGTTGCTCCATGAATTGGAACAGTTTCCATTTTATCTGGTCCAGGAGGTAAAATAGATCAGTCCACTATTAAAATACTTTAAAAACATACCCTCTTTTTCTCAAAGCCCCTAATCTATAGGTATGGTGAGAAAATTAACCTTTGGCTTTTTGGAACACTCTCCCCAGAGGTTTTTCTCAGGGTATGGCCTGGAAAAAAAAATAGGGAGACCCTGTTTCAAAAAAAAAAAAAAAAAAAAAAAAAGAGGAAAGAAAAAAAAGAAGATTCCAGTAGAAGAAAGAAAAAAGGAGAAAGAGCAATGTTTATAAGTACCTGGAGAGAGAAGTTGGGAAGACAAAGACCTGTTTTTTACTTTTTTGGGTAGCACTGCTAAGGATACGGCCCAAGGTATGGCCTGGACCGGAGAGGGCGGGACCATCTTCTGGATTACTGAGAAGAGGCCTGTCTCAGCCTGCATGGTCCTTAGGGTGCGGTGGCCCCGAGGCTTCCGGGTGCCTGGCTGAGCCCTTAGTTGTAGTTATCAGTGACATCATCAGCCCAACATGAGCACAGCCATGTCTTCTCCAGAATCACTCATCCTGCACTTTCCCATTTCCTCACCTTCCACTCCTCCAGTCAAAGAACAGGCAGGAATAGAGGTGATACTCCATTTTATTAGAGTCCTGCAACTTTGGGGTATTTTTTTATTTCTTTAGCAGTGCTACCAAAAAAAGTAGAAAACAGGTCTTCGTCTTCTCACCTTCTCTCTGCAGGTACTTATAAATATTGTTCTTTTTCCTTTTTTCTTTATTCTACTGGAATCTTCTTTCTTTCCTCCTTTCTTTGTTTTTTATTTTTTTGAAACAGGGTCTCCCTACATTACCTATGCTAGAGTGAAGTAGCACAAACACGGCTCACTGCAGCCTTGACTTCCTGGGCTCAAGCAGTCCTTCTGCCTCAGCCCCTCAAAGTGCTGGGATTATAGACACGAGGCATTATGCCTAACCCCCTTTCTTTCCTTTCCTTTCTTCCCTCCCCCTCTATTTCTTTCTTCTTCCTTTCTATCTCTCTTTTTTTCCCTTTCTCCCTCCCTCCCTTGCTTCCATTATTATTATTATTGTTGTTGTTATTATTATTATTATTATTATTATTTATGTCTAGGATAGCTATGTTCTTTCTCCTGTTTCTGACCAAGGCGTTTTTTCCACTAGTTAAAAATCTTCTCTCTCTTTTGGGGCTAAGTTTTAGGGGGAAAACAAGCCAAAAAAAAAAAAAATCCAAAAACCAGATTTTTATAGGCAAGGCCACATTTTTTCCCTGTAGCAATAATTGTAGGATCTGAATGAAAGGAGAGTAAAAGGATCAAGACAGATGAAATGTTAACCTCTAAACATATTAGCTCCCACCACCACCACCTCCAGTACACACACATCAACAGGCTAGGACATCCAAAATATTAATGAATTACTGAGAAGGTGGAAAGTAGAGAGGTTCAAGCCAAACATAGGGCTGCCTTTTCAGGACCCTCAGACTTAAATCTAAAATGAAACTAACAAAGTCATCCTCCTCAATGAAGCCCTCCTCTGCTGTCTCTTTTCTCTATTTCTATTAATGGAATCAACAACTAACCTATTTACCAAGAAATGTGAGTGTCACCTTTGACTCTTCCCCCTCTCCTTTCATCACTTGCATCCCTCAAATTCCAATTCCTCTTCAATCTACTTTGGCTATGGCATCCAAAGCCTTCCCTCTTCAGGCTGCCAACACTACCTTAATCCAGGCTCTAATCATGCCTGTTTTAAAATCTTAAGTATTTTTTAAGATTACAAAGTTATATGTGAATAATAGAAACAATTCAGGCCAGGTGTGGTGACTCACGCCTATAATCCCAGCACTTTGGGAGGCCGAGGTGGGAGGATCATTTGAGCCCTGGAATTTGAGACCAGCCTGGGCAACATGGTGAAACCTCATCTCTATGAAAAAATACAAAACTTAGCTGGGTGTGGTGGTGGTCACCCGTAGTCCCAGCTACCTAGGAGGCTGAGGTGGGGGAATCACCTGAGCCTAGAAGCTTGAGGCTGCAGTGAGTCATAATTGCACAACTGTACTCCAGCCTGGGTGACAGAGCCAGACCCTGTCTCAAAAAATAAAGTAAAATAAAATAAAATAAAATAAAATAAATAAGAAAAGAAAAAAGAAACAATTCAAATTATATACAAGTATGGGCCAGGTGTGGTGGCTTATACCTGTGATCCCAGCACTTTGGGAGGTCCAGGTGGGTAAATCATTTGAGGTCAGGAGTTCAAGACCAGCCTTGCTAACATGGTGAGACTCCATCTCTACTAAAAGTATAAAAATTATTTCAGCATGGTGATGTGTGCCTGTAGTCCAGCTACTCAGGAAGCTGAGGCCCTAGACTCGCTTGAACCTGGGAGGTAGAGGTTGCAGTAAGCCAAGATTGCACCACTGCACTCCAGCCTGAGTGACGGAGTGAGACTCTGTCTCAAAAGAAACAAAACAAAACAAAAAACAACAACAACAAAACTATAAAATATATACAAGTATAAAAAAAAAACAGTGTAGGTTTCTTAATAATTCTACATATCAAAATGACAACTGTTAAAACTTCGTGTTTTGCAACTCAAAAAAGAGCCCTTAGGCTGGGTGCGGTGGCTCACACCTGTAACCCCAGCACTTTCGGGGGCCCAAGGCAGGTGGATCATGAGGTCAGGCGTTCAAGACCAGCCTGGCCAACATAGTGAAACCCTGTGTCTACTAAAAATACAAAAAAAATCTATCTATCTATCTATCTTTCTATCTATATCTATAGCTGGGCATGGTAGCGGGTACCTGTAATCAGCTACTTGGGAGGCTGAGGCAGGAGAGTTGCTTAAACCTGGGAGGTGGAGGTTGCAGTGAGCAGAGATCATGCCACTGCACTCCAGCCTGGGCGACAGTGTGAAACTTTGTCTCAAAAAAAAAATGGCCCTTATATTTTGGACATATTTTCACAGCAGAACATATTATAGATCTCTACAGGGTCTCACTATCTTGTATATTGCCCAGGTTGACCTCGAACTCCTGGGCTTAAGGAATCCTCCTACCTCAGCTTCCTGAGTAGTTAGGACTATAGGCACGTGCCACCACACCCCACTCTACCATTCTTTGTTAATGGTTGAAAAGTGTTAGCTGGTTTAGCTACATCATAGTTTAACCCATCTTCGATGGATGGACATATGAGCTGCTATTGCATTGAACATCCCCATAAATACATTTTTGTAGTCTGGGTGCGGTGGCTCAAGCCCATAATCCCAACACTTTGGGAGACCAAGGTGGGTGGATCACTTGAAGTCAGGAGTTCAAGACCAGCCTGGCCAACATGGTGAAATCCCGTCTCTACTAAAAATACAAAAATTAGCCAGGCATGGTGGCACATGCCTGTAATCCCAGCTATTTGGGAGGCTGAGGCATGAGAATTGCTTGAACCCGGGAGGTGGAGGTTGCAGTGAGCCAAGATCACGACACTGCACTCCAGCCTGGGCGACAGAGTGCGACCCTGTCACTCATTTGGGCAAAGATTTGCAAAGGATTAATAAGTACTACCAAGTTACTTCCGAATGTTATACATTGCAACTAAAAGTATATAAAGGCAGCTCGTGTTACTCGTTAATGGGACTGTTGCATCATAAACTTAGGTTTTTTGTTGTCGTTTTGTTTGTGCCAACAAATTCTCCCTTATGCTACTTGTCATTGTTCATGGCCAGCAAAGTTGTTCTGCTCAAAAGAGCAAAGCAGATCAAACACTTTCCAGTTGAAATGCCTCTGTAAGTCTCTGTCATCAAGAAGAGGCAACTAAACTCTGAAGTGTTCCATTCAATGGATTCACAGACTGGCTCCAAACTACCATTTCAGTCTCTTCTTTGGACATCATCTCCTACAAACTTTATATTCTGCTACTTCAAGACATTAGGAGATTTTTCACGCTTTGGAGATTTTACAAGTACCCTATCGCTAACCTGCCCTACCCTCTGCCTCCGCTTAACCTGAAGTGCTTTAGTAACTCTTGCTCGCTCTTACAACTATTTAGTAAGAGGCATGCTCCATTCTTTGTACTTCTGTAAAGTCTTTTTTTCACCATTCTGACTTAGAGCTTAATCATGAACATATCTTCCCTCTCTCCCACCATAGGGTAAGAATTTTGAGGGCAAAAACTGTGCCAGGTTCATCCCTAGGTTTTTTTCAACCCTAAAGTAGAGTCTTTGGAAGAAAGTGGATGTCTAATACAATGTTTGTTCAATCAATGAATGGCTAAATGGGTTGAGGGTAATTAATCAAAGAATCGATAGAATGGTGTAGGCGATTGTACACCCTTGAAAAACTGCTTTTTTTTAATATTGTTTTTTTAGAGGCAGGGTCTCACTCTGTTGCCCAGGCTGGAGTGCAGTGGTGCCATTACAGCTCACTGCAGCCTTGAGCTTCTGGGCTCAAGTGATTCTCCCACCTCAGCCTCCCAAAGTGCTGGGATTACAAGCGTGAGCCACCATGCCCAGTCAAAAAGTCTCCCCCCACCGCAAGATTTCTGCAAAGAGCCTGGTCAAGGGAGTGCAGTATGAGCCTTTCCTTGTCTTTTCCTCTCCAAATTTAGATTGGCAGGAGAAAACATTTGTAAGAATTAATTCCTTTGGTATCGTGACTTGTGTGATTTTTGGCTTGAGGACGTTTGTGATTAATCCTTTTCCTCCTGGAGATAGCCATTGTTTTCTCTTTGTCTCTGTCTTTTGTGTTGTTTGTTATAAGGAGGAAAATCATAGCCTAGAATATTGGCACGGGCTATAAGCCTGTTGTTTGAGCCATCCTCAGAGACTAGTGAATTTGAAGTTCTCAGCAGACTAGAGTCCCTTTGGGCACATGTTGTTGTGGGTTCCCAATAAAAAAGAAATTCGATGAAGTCCTCTCTTCTGTCCTGAGAGCTTGACTTAGATCTAGTAAGTGCATTCTGTTTTTTTTTTTTTTTTTCTTTCTTTTTTTAAGAGGCAAGGTCTTGCTCAGGCTGGAGCGCAGTGTTGTGAACATAGCTACTGTAACTGCAAACTCCTGGGGTCAAACAATCATTCTGCATCAGCGTCCACATACCTGAGACTACAGATGTGCACCACCATGTCCAGGTAATTTTTAAATTTTTTTAGAGATGGGGTCTTGCTATCTTGCCCAGTATGGTCTCCAACTCCTGGCCTCAAGCGATCCTCCTGCCTCAGCCTCCCAAAGTGCTGAGATTATAGGCATGAGCCACCACGCCTCATCCCTGTCTGTGTTTTTGTCCACTGGGAAGCACAGGTGGTTGGGCCTGAGTCTGGAGGTGACTCGCTGTCAGGCAAGGACCCTAAGAAACAGTAGCAAAATTTCCCACCTGGCTATGCCAGCAATCTGGGGATTTTGTCTAAATAAAGTGTCTCAGCTCATACAGGGCCCTTGTTGTCTTTCCTCATTGTCTTATTAGTGCTGAAGAAATCCCATCTCCGTATTGCCTCCCAAGTGTCACAGGTCCGCAAGTCTGGGATTGCAGGTGCCTCAGTTCTGTGGGACACTGGAGATACCATTTTCACAAACGCCATTTTTGCTGCCTGTGACCATGAGGGTCTCAGCTCACTTCCTCTTTGGCTATTTTTGGGAACGACTTTCGATCATGAGGGCAGAGTCTTCTGCACCCTCTTTGGGGACAACTCTTGGTCCCTGGTAAACCATAAAGTGGATTATTGGTTTTGAGTCATAAAAGTCTTACTGGTTTTGCTTCACATTTTGGAGCATGTATACCTTTGGAGATCCTAAATTGTCAAAGGCCAGGTGATGGATCTGGGATTTGAAAAAGCTTTTATGTTTAAAAGCATATTTATAGAGCTCTCACCCTAAATAAATATCGTATTGCTATCGATGGGAGGATCAAGTTGAAAGAAGGAAACAAGTGTATCATGGTTAGACTAGATAACTCCCTTAACAAAATTAACAAGCATAAATTAGATTTAGACAAAAACTTAAAATTCATACCCAACAAAAACCATCTCCGCAACCCCACTTTTAAAATGCCTGCTTGACAAAGCTCAGTGCTACCAGGAGAATTTACTGTTTGTCCCAGAAAATAACAATTGATAATAATAATAATGATAGGCAGCAACCCTGGTAATAGACAAAAATGTCCCAAAACTCCCTTTTAAAGGGACTACTTGAAAGTTTACATCTTTTCTCTTCCTGTTTTCAGCTGTAAAATATTCTTCCACCCAAAACTGTCTTCTCAAGGACCTGAGGGCCATCTCTTTGATATGTAAACATCCAAGGAAATATTAATAACTTTGATTTCCAGCCCAAAAGTCACCTAGCTTTATTTTCTGTTGACTAAAACAATAACCTGAGACTAATGCTACTGTCTACATTAAATTATTATGTCAAAAAAAAATTGTTTAAGTCTCCCCCACAAATATTGATAAAAAGCTTTAGCCCTCACTGAGCAGGTAACTTTCACTTGTTCCATCTGCCAGAAATACAATTCAGATTTTTTTAAAAAGACAAAAATGCCAGCTCATATAAATTTGTGAGTTCTGTGTTTCTATATTGACACCTGACCTGTGGCTAAAATCTTAAAATAAATAATCTCTATTTGTTTCTGTCTTTAAATAAATTAAATCTTAAAATAAAATCTTTACATGTTTATGTGTGTATATATGTATGTATGTTGTACATATGTGACATTTCCTCACTTCCAGATGGTATTACCAATAAATGAGTTCTATTCTAAGTCGGCTTTAAAAAGCACTTATAAGTATTGCTAAAACACTCAGAAATATAACCAAATATATTATTTAGTGGTTAAATATAACCAACATGTTTTCAAGTTTATTTGATATAAGATAATCTTTGGTAAATAAAACTAGTTTTGTTACAGCAGGTGGCTAGTCAGACATGAACAGGGCAGGAGAGAGTTCCCTTTCCCCACAACCAGGAATGTCAGGCAACCATCAGGTGATAGACAGGCAGTCCTTAACTGTCTCTCTAAAATAATAATTGGCTGCAGCTGGCACCAGGGAAAGGCAGTCTCCCAATAAATAGAAAAAGCCTGAAACTGTTGATCAGCAGCTTCCGGCTAAGATCTCCGGAGTTGGGTGAGTGGGCTCAAGCACACGCACTAAAAGGCAAAATGGTGGATGACCTTCCTCTAGGAAAACTGGACATGCTAAGGGAAAAAAATACCTCAAGTGGGCTTGCGTACACCTCCAGTAAACACACTGTGCGTGAGGCCCCTTTGAAGTGCTGGCAGGCCACACAGTATGTGGACAGCACACCCCAAGGGAAGAATCAGGCGAGAAAGAATGCAAGACCCCAGAAGCATGCCAGCATATAAAACCCCAAGTCAGAAGGTCAAACCGTGCACTTGATCTTGCAAGTCGCCCGCTTGACCCTCTTCCACTTTACTTCCTTTCATTCTTGCTCTAAAACTTTGCAATAAACTTTTTTTTTTTTTTTTTTTTTTTGAGACGGAGTCTCGCTCTGTCACCCAGGCTGGAGTGCAGTGGCGCGATCTCGGCTCACTGCAAGCTCCGCCTCCGGGTTTACGCCATTCTCCTGCCTCAGCCTCCCGAGTAGCTGGGACTACAGGCGCCCGCCATCTCGCCCGGCTAATTTTTTGTATTTTTTTAGTAGAGACGGGGTTTCACCGTGTTAGCCAGGATGGTCTCGATCTCCTGACCTCGTGATCCACCCGTCTCGGCCTCCCAAAGTGCTGGGATTACAGGCTTGAGCCACCGCGCCCGGCCAGCAATAAACTTTTACTTAGCTTTAATACTTGCCTCAGTCTCTCACTCTGCCTATGTCCGTCAGTTGAACTCTTTCTTCTAACTAGGCAAGATGTGAGGATGCTGCACACCTGTATGGATTCACCGCTACTAACACTTTAATATTATTGCTTTACTTAAAAAGAGTTATGTCTTCAAGTTGTCAACATGAAATATCATACATTTTATTCTACTTGGGCTTACTAATCAAACTAATCTTATAACTACTTAGGTTTAAGACTATTAAACTTGGCCGGGCGCGGTGGCTCAAGCCTGTAATCCCAGCACTTTGGGAGGCCGAGACGGGCGGATCACGAGGTCAGGAGATCAAGACCACCCTGGCTAACACGGTGAAACCCCGTCTCTACTAAAAAAAATACAGAAAACTAGCCGGGCGAGGTGGCGGGCGCCTGTAGTCCCAGCTACTCGGGAGGCTGAGGCAGGAGAATGGCGTAAACCCGGGAGGCGGAGCTTGCAGTGAGCTGAGATCCGGCCACTGCACTCCAGCCTGGGCGACAGAGCGAAACTCCGTCTCAACAAAAAAAAAAAAAAAAAAAGACTATTAAACTTATAGATTGCATTTTAATCAGATTGAGTCATTACTCTGACAAACTTTATTTCAACAATAATTGTGCTTTATAGTACAGTGACTTAAGAATAGTTTCCAACATCTTTTTGGTTACTTGAAATCTTAAAGTTATATTAAGTTAAATGATGGATATTCATGAAATATGTAGATAATTTCAAAGAAAATAAAATACCAAAATATTAATTACTTAAGTTTATTTACTTTTTTTTTTTTTTTTTGAGACAAAGTCTTGCTCTGTCACCCAGGCTGGAGTGCAGTGACGCGATCTCGAGCTCAGCTCACTGCAAGCTCCACCTCCCGGGTTCATGCCATTCTCCTGCCTCAGCCTCCTGAGTAGCTGGGAATATAGGCACCCGCCACCGTGCCCAGCTAATTTTTTTGTGTTTTTAGTGGAGATGGGGTTTCACCGTGTTAGCCAGGATGGTCTCAATCTCCTGACCTCATGATCCGCCCATCTCAGCCTCCCAAAGTGCTGGGATTACAGGCGTGAGCCACCGTGCCTGGCTACTTTTGATTTCTTAATTTGGCAGAGACTAAAGGTATTTGGATCTGTTAATAAACATGCTCTTTTAACACATTGAGAACTTGTACTGTTAGGAAACATGCCTCTAGAAATTATGAAAGGATGTATTTATACCTGTGCTAATCTTGCACAGAATGCATGTATGTAACAGACAGTTTATAATTGTTTATTTCTTCATTTTCACTGAAAGTTAATGTTACTAAGGGTTAAGAAATCTAATGAATATATGTAAATGAACTACCAGTAATAATAGGATGAAGAAACAAAACTCTGCAGGCAAAGCGTACAAAGAGAGTGAGATGTGTTTTTGTTAAAGAAAAATGACAGTGACTTTTATCCTAGAGTAGTTTAGAGGTCATCCAAAGCTTGTTGCAGAATGAGAAAGATGAAAATAAAGGACAAAAATCTGAATTGATATAGAAAGTTGTAAAGGCTCGTGAAAAAGAGAGAGGCAGAGAGAGAACAGAAGAGAGAGAGAATCTTACATTGTGTGGCCAAGCTGGCTAAGACTGAATGGGTCTATTTATAAGGTTTTAAAGAATGAGCTTAGTAGTTGATATGGGTTAAATGTGTTTCCCCACCAAATTGCATGTTGAAATGTAATCCCCAGTGTTGGAGGTGGGGCCTAGTGGGAGATGATTGTATCATGGGGGCAGATTTCTCAAGAACGTTTTAGCACCATCCCCGTTGGTACAGTCCTCATGATAGTGACTGAATTCTCATGAGATCTTGTCATTTAAAACTGTGTGGCACCTGACCCATTACCCTCTGTTGCTCCTGCTCCTGCCATGTAAGACGTCTACTCTGCCTTCCCCTTCTGCCAGATTGGAGGCTTCCTGAGGCCTCCGCAGAAGCAGAAGCTGCAATGCTTCCTGTACAGCCTGCAGAGCTGTGAGTCAATTAAACCTCTTTTCTTTGTAAATTACCCAGTCTCAGGTATTTCTTTGCAGCAATGCAAGAATGGACTAAAACATAGTGTACTGATGCAAAGCTACTTTTAAATGAGCAAGTTTTCTTGGTTTATTAATCTATTCTTTTGTTCTTAGAGAGACAGGGTCTTGCTATATTGCCTAAGATGATCTTGAACTCCTGGCCTCAAGCAATCCTCTCACCTTAGCCTCCTAAAGCATTGAAATTATAGACCTGAGCCACTGTACCCAGTAGTCTATTCTTGGTAAGAGATTATGAAATGTTTTTTACCTCTTGATAGATACACCTAGAAAAACAAATATTCTGTGTTTTATGTTGCACTTACCATGTCTTTGATAATTTCAGAAAACCAAGTTTTTTTAAGGTTGAAAGAGTTAAAGTTTTTTATGGTTATGTTATCTTCCATATTCATCTTGAACATCTTTTATTGTCATTTTAGTTAAATAGCTAACTAAGTATTGTTTCATAGTGATCTATGATCCCATTTAATCAAGTTTTCAAACCTGTTCATGTTTTTCACAACTTCCCTAAATCAAATTGTAAAGGAAGTCTTCCTGACCTTAACTTGACTCTGGAATTACCCAGAGGACCCCTGGGAAACTCTCAAAGGATTTGTTCTCGCACTTTGTAAAAATAGAGATGAGCTTATTTTATATGTTAAATTGCATGGGAAGCATTGTCAAATAAAGAAAATACATTTAACATTCCTGGGTTATATTTGTGTGGTTATAATGATTTTTCAGAAATTGTATAAAATTCCTAGAAATCTGTCAATGTCCTTGCTATTTGTGAGATGTCTTAGTATCAGGTTATTATCTTAAAATGCTTGTATGTCAGAGAAACAACCAAATGTCTTTATCAATTGACTTCTAATGAACTCTCATCAGATCTTTAGGCATGTCCATTTTAAGTCATTGTCATTCACAGATAATTATTGTTTTATGTTGATCCTTTTCTGAAGGCTTATGCAGTCAGCAGTAGGCCAGCATGCCTCATCTTCAACAACAAAAGAGCATCTTAGAGATTCATGAACAAAATCATGGCAGGTACTCTGGAGTACAGGCTTCGGCTGACTTTGCTTAAATAACTTTAAGATTATACCACTGCACTCAGTAAGGATTTCCAGAACTAATGGAGAAACTGATGGATTCATAAATCCACTAACCTAAGATCAAGCAGAACAAGAATTAATTACATGGGACTGAATGAACTGATAAAAAAAAATTATAATTTTTATGGTCTTTTTGATTGAAACCTTGCTGGTTCTTTAATGTTCTATGTTCTGGATGTCAGGAAACCCTTTCTAAAGCTAACAATAATTCACAACAATTTAATAGATTATGTCTTCATAAACAAAAATGATATATTTATCTTTTACTCCTACCTGATCTCTCCAAAATTCAGAAATGCTTATTGAGTATTCCAATTTTCATGGCAATATAGTTATTTGCCTAAGTTCCATAAGAATCTCTTCTCCTTGGAACAGAACACAATTGGAAACATCGGCTGTCCTACTAAGGCTTTGACTGCAGTGTCATGTTTGAGAATAATGTGTGTGGAATCACATATAACCCAATAGTTTTAAGGAACTAAGGTTAACTATGTGGCACCAATGCTTAGGAGGAGTAAGACTGGTATCTGGTTTATAGGGTTCCTAGCCTTACAGGTGGGTAAAGAAGGTCACTTTCTGGCAGGCCCAGGAAACTCAGAATGTTTTGGAGTCCTCAAGAGATGGGAAACTCACCCCAATCTATAGGTATTACAGACGAAGTCTAATGGCTAGTTCTTGGCTTGGCTTACTACTCTCAAGAGCTTTTAAAAGTCTGTTCTGAGAGTCCTTATTAAAAGTTCCAGAAGAGCAAACACAAAAAAGCCTACATGCTAAATTACTATTCTTGCTGCACTTATTATGTAAATAATCAGGCCAAGTTTAATGAGACTAGACTCAGTTGGCAAACACAAACAGACATACTTTGATTGTTTTTGATCACATTAGGGGTGATTGTAGAGAGAAGTTTTATGTTTTAATGGAAAACTATAACCCACCCTTGTGAATGTTCATTATAATTGAGATATTTCCCCCTTTTGTAAACTGAATCCTGCCATCTTGTAATTAATGTTTCTAGTCTTCTCTCACACTTGTGACTTGGCATCACTGAGAACCACAACCGCCCTATTCTTGGGGCCCTGGAAACTGAAGTTGGACAACTGAATATAGCTTCAAAGGAGTTATCACTACTATAGTTTGGACCACTCAGGAAGCTTACCAGCAGATGTTCCTTCAAACTCCAGGAAATGCCCGTGACTCAGACTGCCCCTATCATCCTCAATCCACCATCTAAAGACACTTCATCCAACATTTATTTGTTTGTTTATTTATTTATTTATCTATCTATCTATTTATTTATAAGACAGGATCTCACTCTGTCGCCCAGGCTGGAGGGCAGTGGTGTGATCATGGCTCACTGCAGCCTAGACCTCCTGGGCTCAAGCAATCCGTCCACCTCAGCCTCCCGAGTAGTTGGTACCACAGGTGCATACAACCACATATGGCTGACTTTGTTACAGATGGGATCACACTGTGTTGCCCGGGTTGATCTAGAACTCCTGGCCTCAAGCAATTCTCCCACTTCAGTCTCCCAAAATGTTGGGATTATAGATGTGAGCTACCGCACCCAGCCTTGAATCCAACATTTAGAAATCTTGTCAACTGACTGCCTTCTGGACTCAAAAACTGGCTTTACAGTCTGCTCCAATGATTAATCTTTGTTTTTCTTTTGTTTTCATAGAAATGCCTCTCTTTAAGTGTATATTATTCACATAGCATAAAGGCCAAACTTCAGAGGGGTGCTCTACTCCCACCTGCATGCTGCCTCCTGAAATGAGATACAACTGTTGAAGTTAACTGACCTATTTCCAGTACTGGGAGCCTGGTTTAGTGAGATCAATGGGAATGTGCTGAGATTTGCTTTTTTCTGCTTATTTATTCTTGTTCTGATCTATGTTCTTCTTTCCCTTTGGAGTCTCTTACCTCTCAGGAACTAACCCAAATCTTCTCTTTATAGCCACCAACTCAGCTTTTGAGATATGCAACTCCCTGGACAGTTCCAGCAGGGTAGAGATGAAGGAGGTTGAAATATGACACCCCAAAATATGCTACTTTGGCATAAGGATTATTTTGAGCTGAAGACAACTGATAATCAATGGATGCAGGAATAGTTCTCTGTCTTTCCCTTGTACATCTAAAAGCAGGGCCAAATTTTTCTTTGAGGTACGTGCCCTCTCCCCCACACCACCAGAAAGAAAAATGTGACCCAGGGAGTCAACACCGAGATGAGTTTGCGTAAACAAAACTTACTAAAATAGTCCTTATCTTCTGATATGGTTTGGCTGTGTCCCCACCCAAATCTCATCTTGAATTGTAGTCCCCATAATCCCTATGTGTCGTGAGAGGGACCTGGTCGGAGGTAATTGAATCATGGGGACCGTTACCCTCATGCTGTTCTCATGATAGTGAATGAGTTCTCACAAGATCTGGTGGTTTTATAAGGGGCTTCTCCCCCTTTTGTTTGGCACTTCTTGCTGCCGCCATGTGAAGAAGAATGTGTTTGCTTCTCCTTCTGCCATGGTTGTAAGTTTCCTAAGGCCTCTACACCTTGCGGAACTGTGAGTCAATTAAACCTCTTTCTTTTATAAATTGCCCAGTCTTGAGCATGTCCTTATAGCAGTGTGAGAATGAACGAATATACCTTCCATTAGTTTCTCTCATGCATTTTCTAGTCACTTCTCCACAATTCGCCACTCTTTGATGCCCAAACCCTCTTTCCTTGGTTAAGAAGGGTTTATAAACCCCCTAGTCTAACCAGTTCTTTGATTCACTGATTTTCTACAAGCTCTTGTGCATATAAATAGTAATAAAATTGTGGGACTGGGCATGGTGGCTCACACCTGTAATTCCAGCACTTTGGGAGGCCAAGGTGGGTGGATCATCTGAGGTCAGGAGTTCGAGACCAGCCTGACCAACATGGAGAAACCCAGTCTCAACTAAAAATACAAAATTAGCTGGGTGTGGTCATGCATGTCTGTAATCCCAGCTACTTGGGAGGCTGAGGCAGGAGAATCACTTGAACCCAGGATGGGGAGTTTGTGGTGAGCCGAGATTGTGCCATTGCATTCCAGCTTGGGCAACAAGAGTGAAACTCCATCTCAAAAAAATAAGTAAATAAAATAAAATAAAATTGTGTGCCTCTTCTCTTATTAATCTTTCATTATTATTGTTTACAGTCCCTCATTTACCAAACCTAGAGGAAGAGCAAAAGCTTTTCCCCTAGCATGTTCCTCCAGCCCTGGACTAGTCAGGTACACATGTTAGTTCTCTGCACAGAGGCAGCTGTGATGTGTACCAGAAAAAAGTCAACTGTTTAGTACTAAAAATTGCCTTGACTTGGACTTCTGTGGCCCCAGTGGCTCTGAAAACACTTACAGAAATATGTCAATCTATAAATTTTAAATTGTCTATCATTTTAGGTGTCATTTTAGATATTTTGCTTTTTTTTTTGATACAAAATCTGGCTCTGTTGCCCAGGCTGGAGTACAATGGCACGATCTTGGCTCACTGCAACCTCTGCCTCCCAGGTTCAAGTGATTCTCCTGCCTCAGCCTCCCAAGCAGCTGGGATTACAGGTGCCCACCACCACACCCAGCTAATTTTTGTATTTTTAGTAGAGACAGGGTTTCACCATGTTGGTCAGGCTGGTCTTGAACTGCTGACCTCAGATGATACACCCGCCTTGGCCTCCCAAAGTGCTGGGATTACAGGCGTGAGCCGCCACACCCAGATGAAATTTTGTTATTTCTGATCAATTCTATACAATAAGACTCAATTTTATCTCATTTAATCCCATTAAAAGAGTTAAAAATTATTAGTATATGGGCACCTGGATATGAAACATTTGAATCAGAAAACAGGTATTATATTTTTAGTTCTGAATCTTATTAGCTGCGTGATTCTGGGCAACTTACTAAAAGTCTGAATTTATTTCCTTATGTGTAAAAGGAGAATAAGAACTTACATCTGCTTTTCTTATGTTACCTAATTTCATCCTTAATTATAGTAAGGATTACATGAGATGTATGCCTGTATTGCTTCTTAAGTACTAAATAGAATTTAATTTCTAATATAGACAGAAAAGAGATTCTAGGCTTGTCAATTATTTTTCATGTTTATAAAATTTAACTTATGAATTAAAATAATAGTAATAATGAAGCCATTGAGACCTAATATATATAATCAGACATTTTAAAGAGACGGAGAAGAACTCAAATGAAAGACAACCCCTACATGATCCCATGCACCCTGGTTAACCAGTCTCCCTCCCACACATACCTATCCTTTCTAATTTTATTTTATTTTATTTTTAAATTTTTGACACAGGGTCTTACTCTGTCCTCCAGGCTAGAGTGCAGTGGCGCAGTCATAGCTCACCACAACCTCGACCTCCTGGGCTTAAGCAATCCTCCCTCCTTAGTTTCCCAAGTAGCTGAGACTACAAGCACGCACCACCATGCCTAATTTGTTAAAAGATATTACTTTTTAAGAAATGGGGATCCCACTCTATTGCCCAAGCTGGTTTTGAGCTCCTGGGCTAAAGCAATGTTCCTGCATGAGCCACTGTACCTGGCCAATCCGTTCTAGTTTTAGATGAAAATCTGTTGAGCAATTGGTAAAATGTTCAGGGATTTTCTCTGGTAGTCAACCCAGGTATAATAACAAAGAAATAACTTTAATAACATCTAATACTTTGTTAACTACTGCTTAGGGGGAAGAGCTAAAACCAAGAAACCTGCTGAGAAATTTGACATTGTGTCTGGGGGGGTTTGCTAAATCTACAGGGCTTCTGTGAAAAAAACTGAACAATTTACTCTTACCTAGCACTATTTGTTCAGTTTAATATCATCTGTCTTTATAAAAGTCCTGGAGGAATCTTTTCAAATTATTATAAATACATTACATTTAGCCAGGCCACCACAGAGTGGTAATTCTGTTCAGAAATAACTGGCTGATAAAGTTCACCAAGAAGGTCTTATTTCACAAGTTAGAGAAAGTAATTTGAGAATACGATAGACTGGACTGGGAAAGTCACTTTTCTCTGTGCTGATATGAAGAAACAGAACTTCTGATGTATTAGTTTGTTCTCACCCTGCTAATAAAGACATATCCCAAACAAACAAACAATAACAAAAACAAAACAAAACAGGCCGGGCACGGTGGCTCACTCCTATAATTCCAACACTTTGGGAGGCTGAAGTGGGTGGATCACCTGAGGTCAGGAGTTCCAGACCAGACTGGCCTACATGGCAAAACCCCATCTCTACTAAAAATGTAAAAATTAGCTGGGCATGGTGGTGGGCACCTGTAATCCCAGCTACTTGGGAGGCTAAGGCAGGAGAATCCCTTCAACCTGGGAGGCAGAGGTTGCAGTGAGCTGAGATTGCACCACAGCACTTTAGCCTGGGTGACAAGAGTGAAACTCTGCCTCAAAACAGCAACAAAAACAAAGACATACCCAAGACTGAGTAATTTATAAAGAAAGAGAGGTTTAATGGACTCACAGTTCCACATGGCTAGGGAGGCCTCACAATCATGGTGGAAGGCAAAGGAGGAGCAAAGTCAAGTCTTACATGGTGGCAGGCAAGACAGCGTGTGCAGGGGAACTCCCCTTTATAAAACCATCGGATCTCGTGAGACTTATTGACTATCACAAGAACAGTACTGGAAAGACCTGCCCTAATGATTCAGTTACCTCCCATGGGATCCTTCCCATGACATGCGAGAATTATGTGAGCTACAATTCAAGATGAGATTTTGGGTGGGGACCTAGTCAAACCATATCACCTGGTCACTGTTAGCTGTAATTACCAGTATTACCCACTAAGTCTATTTCAATGTAGAAGCAAAGAATCAAAGGGAAATACATCAGAATCACAGAAGGAATGGGAATTTTTTTGTTTCTCTGTATTATTATTATTTTTTTTGTAGTTTTCTTTGTCTATGTTACACAACTTGTATAGAATATTTAGCATGACTACAAGCCATTCCCTGGCTAGAATTTATATACAGGACCCAAATTACACACTTTATGACACGTACTATATTTGAATATTTGGAAACAGGGGGTGTACATAATTTATTACCAAGGACAATGAGGCTGGATGCACAGACACAAAGGGGAACTAAAGGATGATTCGTTAATTGCCCAGGGCAGAAATTCAGTCTGAATAAATCTGGATACTAGTTTTTCTAAGCTCTCATTTTCATTAAATGCTGAATTTTCACATTTTTAGTTTCATATTAGTTTTTGTTGTCTGTCTCCAATTGTCCATTTAGCTTTTATACATGGTCACTAAATAAAATTCTTTTTGTTAATTTGGTAATTTGGGCTTTTTGTCATGACTGATTGCTACGTAATTGATCAAGAGAACAGGATAACTCTTTGATCCCCTCCCTGATTGAGATGGGTTCCTCTTTGTCCATTTCAGCTGGGTAGGATTAAAAAAAAATAACAAATGGATCACTTTGGCTTTTATTTGGAGACAATTCATGTGTTAAAAAGTAATATAATCATATTATAAAATTAAAGAGAGGGTTAAATTAGAATATGATGAATTAGTGTGAATGTGAATATGAATATATATATGGAGGAAATACGCCAAAAATATTAAGAATAATCTCTGGTGGGGCAACTATGGGTTATTTATAGTCCCTGGTAGTTTCCAAATGTTCTACAATAAACGTGCATTACTTTTCTCGTCAGAAAGAGAAGTAAATTTTTAAAGGGATGCTTATAAATCAGCATCTTAAAAGAAGGAGCACGTCTGTTCATCTTTGAATTCCTCGCAGTACAGTTTAATTGATAGAAGTGTTTTATTATTGTAAAAGCCACTTGATTACAACACCGCATTTGTTACAAACAAACAAGCAATTAAGAAGAAAAACTATTGCCAAGTGAGGTGATTGCTTATTAAGGAAAAAAATCATTTTTGTGTTTCCCCTTTCATTATGCTACCATTTCCTTGCAAACACCTTTAATATTTCTTCTTTCAAGAAAAGGATAGATTTTATACCCATAGAATTTCAGGGTTAGAAAGAACCTTAAATTCTATCTATTCCAACATCATCTGGGATTATCCAACCCAAACCTCAAATCCTCCAACAGTGGGGAACTCATTATCTTTCAAGTCAAAGTTCATCCTTGCAACTTCAGGCAACGTTAAGAGCAAAACTGGCATATTTGCATTTATTTAACATTTTTCTTCTGGTAGAGAATAAAGATGCTGGCAATGGATTTAATTTTGTTTTTAATAACAATCTACTTTAATGTACCAAATTAGCTGAGGGATGACAATTAGTACAGGGAAAGGCTGCAATTTCAAATGAGGCAGTTACAAGAATATCATTGTATCTATTTGAGATGCGTTTCCCTTCTATACCAGTTGGTTTTTCAACTGGATGTCAGGAAGAGGTAATCCTCCACTCTAAAGCAACAAAATAACTTGCATTATTTAATTTTAAACAGAGAAGAAATAATTCAACTACAAGTATAAAAGGTAGTCGCTTTTGGCGGGTCATCTGAAGTTTGTTGTTTTCTGGGATAGGAAATGGGCGTGGGGAGGGAGCATGCCTCAGTGAGTGGTCTGTTAAGCAGCTCTAATCCAGACTCTGTTTTTTCTTCTTAGGGGCCTCAGAACCTGTCATTCAGCTCCTTAGTTCAGTTGTTCTAATGGGTGCGAGTCACTAGTCTGCTGTCTTAGGAGATTAACAAGAAAAGAGGCTCTGCTTTACAATAAATATCTGAAGCTTCCCAATTCTGTGGATACCTAATTTAACACAGAGAAGGGTTGTTAATTACCTCCATTTGGGTAAGCACGGTAAAGTTGCCATTGGAAATCCCTGGCAGTGGGGTTTGTTTTTAAAGTGACAAACAGAGGCCTTTAAGCTCTATCTTGGATGGAAAAGCTCTGTGCTAATTACAACCCAGTCTCCACCTTATTTTTATTTTTATTATGACACTATGATTTCAGAAACATTTCAAACACTTCTTGTTAATACTGTTGGCTAAAAATACATGAATTTAACCCCTCAGCCTTCCCTCCCCACAAGACACATACTCAAAAAATTGTTTAATAACATTTGTTTAATGAGACAACTGCCTAGACTGGGACAGGCAGTTCTGAGAAATAGGACTGTGAGAGTACAAAGAATACTAAAGGTTTCCAATCAATGGAAAGGCAGGGGTGAATACAGATGTTACTCAGAACACAGGGACGGAAAACAAGATTCATTTAAAATATTTCTTGGGTTCGTACACTTTATTTTCACCTCAGAAGTCCTCATATTTTAGAGTTTATTTACTTGAAAAATAAAGGATCCATTCTAAGTTACTTAAGGACTTTTGTCCATAGGATGATATTAATCAAGTCTTCTGAGTGTTTCACAAGCTAAGCTAAGTGCTGCAACTCAGATCTGGAATGTATTGAGGGAGGACTTCTATATGGATGTATGCTTTCTACAAAAAAAGAAAAAAAAAAAGAAAAGATGAAAGAGAAGAAAAGAGGCAAAAGCAAAATTCTAGGAGTATTGGTGCATGGAAAAAACTGAAAACAAAGTTGCAAAACCAAATACCAAATGTCACACAGGTCAACTGAAAGTAAATCTATCAAGAACTCAACCTCCTAATCCAGTGCTGTGACCGAACAATTGACTCCCATATAACTCAATTCCACAAGGATTTATTGGCCACCTCGAGCTTGTGCTCAACATTGTGCTGTGCTAGGCCCTGATGAATAATAGAGACAATCTGGTCCCCACGACTGGGAAGAAAAAGGCTTTTTTTTCTTAATGTATTGACTAAGGTTTTATGTCTCAGCTGGAAACATTTCTCTGATGAGTGAAATAATTATGGGGATTATATTGAAAACGTAGCTTTGTGTAGAATACATGATATTCTATGCTGATATTTCTTGGTTATATAGCATATTTGACTTGACATTTGCAATACAGAATTTAGTTTTCCACCTTTTCAAAAGTGAACAAGCTGTAGTGAAAGGATATAAGGGGGAATGACACCCCATCTAATTCCCAGGTAATCACAAACAAAGGCAGCCTCTGTATGAATCCCTTTGGCCTCATAAACCTCAAAGAGGAAGTGGCCCAAGTTCAGGAAGGTGCTATCATAGACCCAGGTGTATTATTGTGGATCTTCCACTGTGCAAGTGGGCACTCCGCACTCTTTTCTATGAATATATTATAATTCCCAGAGACTTTCTTGGAGCCAACTGAAACAGCTTTTTCCTCTAGCAGCTATGCAGATGGCTAGAGCCTGGGGAGCCGTTCTAAGCCAGACTACCCAGGGAGAGAATCTCTAGTACCTGGTACGTATCCAATAATATAGGGTTAAGTGAAGGCAAGGGAAGGGAAGGGAAGGGAAGCTTCTATTTCATTTGCACAAGAGAACATTTTGCTCATAACCTCCCAGTCTCACAACCAAATTAATCTGCTTGTTCCCAGTCTCTCCTTACAATACTTAAGCAGTGAAGCATCTTTTTCTACACAATAGGAGTGACTGGGAAATTTATTAAAATAGTAATTTTTATAAGCATATCAAAATAATAGATTCAAAGGTGTAACTCCTTGAATATATCCTCTTTGTGCTATAATATAATGAGACTGATTTTCTTGTAAATTTGTTATTTACGATTAGTTCCAATAGTACTAATCTAAGAAACTAAGAGAAATTTCAATAGTAACCACAATAATTGTGTTGATATCAAATAATTGATCATCTCTAAGAGATGTTGCTAACACAATATGCTAGGTCTGTCTCACACAATATACTAGGTCCATCTCATCTTCCAGGATTTCTGCAAGGTAGGGATAGTTAACCACATTATAGAGATTATTTAGGAACTGTAATAATTAAGCAGCGACACCTTGAGATGAAGGGGGAAAAATTAGTTCTCTCAAGAACATTTGTAAATGTTACCCCATAATATACTATGTATTCTTCTGAAACCATCAACACAAGCATGCCCAAAAGTACCAAGAAAATAAAATGTAAGATTGGAGATGGGGGTGAAGTCACAGCAGGAGTGCTGAATGGTGATGGATGGGCAGAGATCAGAACGAGATGGACAAGGCCTTCACTTTAAGGACAGAAAGGGTGGCAAGCACTCTTTCTTTTTCAAACGTGGCTAGGTTTTTAGGTGTGAAAAACAAAACAAGGGGACGAGTGGACAATTTTAGTAAAGAAATAATAAACCTTGAACACAAAAAGGGTGTTAACATTTCTTGAGACAAATGATTTTGGTCTCTGGCAGTTGTCTGGGGCTTTGGGGCTTTAGGTGTCCTTCGGCTCTAACATACTGATCTTTCTTCATGTGGCCATGAGGGAGAGGAGTTATGCTTCTGCTCCATATTTAATACCAATGATACCAATAGAATGCTTCATAGCTACTGAGTACTGAAACAATGCTGAGCAACTATTACCCACTTCATGAATCACAAAACCTGGCTCAAGAATAGTCCTGCATATCATCATGCCCCAATATCTGCTCATTCCCACTGAGCATCAATTCTAAAACTGGAGGGCACATCAGAATTGCATGGAGGCCTTGTTAAAATACAAGCTGAGCTACACCCCCAGGCTTCTGATTCAGTATGTCTGTGGTGTGGCCCCCAGGTTATTTTTTTGTTTGTTTGTTTGTTTTTTAAGACAGAGTCTCATTCTGTCACCCAGACTGGAGTGCAGTGGCATGATCTCAGCTCACTGCAGCCTTGACCTCCCAGGTTCAAGCAATCCTCCTACCTCAGCCTCCCCTGTAGCTCAAACTAAAGGCACACACCCCTATGTTCAGCTAATTTTGTTTATTTTTTGTAGAGATGGGGTCTCACTATGTTGCTCAGACTAGTCTCAAACCCCTAAGCTCAAGATATCTCCTACCTTGGCCTCCCAGTGGGATTATAGGCATGAGCCACCACACCCAGCTGCAAGAATTTATAGTTTTAACAAGTTCCCAGGTGAAGCTGATACTGCTGCTTCAGGTACTACACTTTGAGAACCATTTCCCCATAGGGACATACAATTTAAGTGTATTGAGAGCATCCAAAGTCACACATAAAGAATAATGAGGGAGGACTGAGAAGTCTTTCAATCAGACTCCAAATACAATGTTCTGGAAGAGCCTTGAAACATTAATCTCTTAAATATTAAAGTGGCAGTGATGACAACATTTTGGATGAGCCAAAACTTGGCTGTATTTTCCACTGACATAATATTTGCC
This sequence comes from Trachypithecus francoisi, assembly GCF_009764315.1. Classification (NCBI taxonomy): domain Eukaryota; kingdom Metazoa; phylum Chordata; class Mammalia; order Primates; family Cercopithecidae; genus Trachypithecus; species Trachypithecus francoisi. The sequence continues at coordinate 20,264,228 of NW_022681431.1, read as the reverse complement.
AGCTATTGTTAAGTGAAAGCCTTTTACAGACATTTGGAGAGCCATTATGAGTTATTACTTTAAATATTTAGCTTCCATCATTTAATATTTTTGATTATCTGCAGTCCTGGGCTCACAAACTCTGGGTCCTTCACCAGGAAGAAACCTGGGAGACTCCTTAAGAAAAGTCTGCCTGTGGTCCTGCTGCAGTAGGTAGTCAGGCAGACATGAGCAGAGCAGGACAGTGCCCCCCGCCCCAACCAGGAATGTCAGGCGACCATCAAGTGATGAACAGGTGGTCGGTAGCTGTCTCTCTACAATAACTGGTTGCAGCCAGCTCCAGGGAAAGGCAGTCTTTCTATAAATAGGAAAAATCTGAAACTGGTGATGATCAGCTTCCCGTTAAGGTCCCAGGAGTTGGGCAAGAGGGCTCACACATATGCACTAAGAGGCCAAATGACAGAGTTTAACTGGTACATGACCTTCTGGGGGTATTCAGCTAAAGAATGCCTCAGGTGAGCATGTGTACAACGCCAGTAAACACACCGTGCATGCTCACTTCCCAAGCACTAGCAGGCCACCACACATGTGGCAGGCCCACCCTAAGGGAAGAATCAAGGGAAAAGGGATGTGAAGTGCCAGAAGTAGGCCAGCATATGCAACCCCAAGGCAGAAGGCGAAACCACTGCGTTTGACCTCCAGGATGTCCGCTTGGCCCTCTTCCAAGTGCACTTTACTTTCTTTTCATTCCTGCTCTAAAGCTTTTTAATACACTTTCACTCCCTCTCGAAAACTTGCTTCAGTCTCTTCTGCTTTATGCCCATCAAGGCAAGTTTTTCTCCTAAGGAGACAAGAATTGAGGTTGCTGCAGACCTGCACGGATTCGTCACCGCTAACAATCTCAGTCCTGGGCCAAGTAAGTGCCTGTTGTTACTCTAAACTCTGAAGTGTCACTCTGATCTAGATGCTACAGGTTTCTTTGCCATCTGAGGCTCCTCCCCTCCACCCACTGTCTCTCCATGTCTGCCTGTTCCGTAGATTATGGATTAAGAGAACATCACTGGGCCGGGCGCGGTGGCTCAAGCCTGTAATCCCAGCACTTTGGGAGGCCGAGGCGGGCGGATCACAAGGTCAGGAGATCGAGACCATCCTGGCTAACATGGTGAAACCCCGTCTCTACTAAAAAATACAAAAAACTAGCCGGGCGAGGTGGCGGGCGCCTGTAGTCCCAGCTACTCGGGAGGCTGAGGCAGGAGAATGGCGTGAACCCGGGAGACGGAGCTTGCAGTGAGCTGAGATCTGGCCAGTGCACTCCAGCTTGGGTGACAGAGCGAGACTCCGTCTCAAAAAAAAAAAAAAAAAAAAGAGAACATCACTGAACATGTCATGGAAGCTGTAGCTAGACTACAAGCAGTTGCCACTATGCCTGGCTAGTTTGTTTGTTTGTTTGTTTGTTTGTTTGTTTGTTTTCATAGAGATGGGGTTTTGCCATGTTGCTCAAGTTGGTCTCTGACTCCTGGCCTCAAGTGATCTGCCTGCCTTGGTCTCTCAAAGTGCTAGGATTACAGACGTGAGCCACTGTGCCTGGCTTCATGGGGCCTTTAAGCCAATTTGTGGGATATTTCCCAAGTGGTGGAAGTATGATGGTCTCTCTTTTCAATGGCTTCATTTGCTCCCACATTTTATTTCATCTGTTAGGATCACAATTCTGAGAGAAAGATTACTTTCACCTTCCCAGTCTTCCATGAATTCCTCGGATTTTGCTTTGGCAATGTACTTACTCAAACAAGCTTAAATCTTCATAATCTTCTCTCTTTATTGCAGATTATAAGAATGAAAAGTATGCTGAAAGTAATAAAATCGGAGAGAGTGTTTGATTGGAAACTCTGTTCTTCATAAAATATTTGGGTGAAATAATGGAAGACTCCATCAGTCCTACTAGAAACAAGGTCTGAGATTAAAACCAAACCAAACAAAAAATCAAGGCACAATAGAGAAGAAAAGTGCTGCAAGTTAATTAGCCAGCAGGATGCCTTTCATTCAGGGGTAGACTGCGGTGCTCTAAGAAACCACAGTCTCCAGAAAGACCCCTTCTAATGGAGCCCAACAATTAGAACCATGAGCTGCCTTTGTACCCTTGTTGCACAACCTCGTCCCTTTAAAATAGATCTGTCACTAATGACTGAAGGCTGCATGTAAATTTACCTCACTCCACAACCATCTGCTGAGCATTCTTAGTTCTGACTCCAGTTGAAAGGGACGGGTAACGAGTTGCATGGGTAGACCTGCTCTCTTTAAAAATCCTTAAGACTCTAACGTGTAGAGAAATGCTTCTGATCCACAGAAACCAGATTGTGTTCCCCAGCAGATGCTGCATGCCCTGATTTTCAGAGTTCAGTGGCACCAAATGCTCACAAGACAGTCTGCACTCCAGGGAATAGGCATATGGAGGTGGTCTCAAGCAATCCAAGGATGAAATGTTGCACATTTCATTTGCTCTTGGATTTCTAAAATCATTTGGCTCTTATCTCTGAAACAGCAGAGCCCAAACACATTAGCCAACGCTCGTGGAACCAAAGGTTACTTTTGTGAGGAAAATTAAGCTATTGGAGGAGACCAGAAGTCATCAAGCCCTGCCTTACAGGCAAGAATTTAAAAAATACCAGTCTCCAAAAATGTCTCTTTTCTGATCATTTTCTCTCTCTGTAAGACTTAAGAAGTCAAATGAATTCAAGTTGCATTTTGTTTCCCTTTACCCTCATGGCATAGAAATTGAGCAATAGGTGGGGTCACGGGCTCATCTGAGGCAGTATCACAGGTTTTAGTCAGAACTCGTTTTTCCCAACTTCTGTTTTTGTTTTTGTTTTTTGCTTTGAGTTTGAAAAGCGTTATAATGCAATACTGTTTTACATTTTTTTTTAAATCAATAGTGGAAACTCAGAAATTTAAAAGATGAGATTTTGCTTTGCCAATTAGGTTCGTTTGACAAAAATGTACTTTATGTGTTTTTAATTTAAAAAATATGATTTACTTGCTTACTCTGGATTTTTCATATTGACTTCAGTAATATGTATCAGACACCTGCTATTAACTAGATCTAGTGAAAGGAAAGACACTTGAGAGTTGGCATTAAGTTCCAGCAATTCTGGATTGGCACAGTGGCTCACGCATGTAGTCCCAGCACTTTGGGAGGCTGTGGCAAGTGAATTGCTTGAGGTCAGGAATTACAGAGCAGCCTGGCCAACATGGCGAAACCTCTACTAAAAATACAAAAATTAGCCTGGCATGGGGCACATGCCTGTAATCTTAGCTACTCAGGAGGCTGAGGTAAGAGAATTACTTGAACCCAGGAGGTGGAGGTTGCAGTAAGCCAAAATCGTGCCACTGCACTCCAACCTGGGCACCAGAGCAAGATTCCATTCCAAAAAAAAAAAAAAAAAAAATTCATCAATTCTGTAGCCTCTTGAGAAAATAATGGTGTGTTTAAAAACTTGCTTTACTTGCTTTTACATTCTTTTGAGATCGAACAGTAAATGTAGCAAAGAGTAAAAAATAATTTCTGGAAAATAAAAAATTCAAATATTCTAGCACAATGTCAACTTTGACTATATCCTATTATAAAAGACTTCTCCAGGTTAATATTCCTGTGTTCTAAGGGTTAATATGACTGTGTCCTAGGTGGCATAAGTAGAGTTTCATTGCATTTATGGATTCTTAAAGGGCAGCTTTCCCCTTTGTGCTATGAGGGACACTTATAGTAGAGGAGGCGCCTGGAATTTGTCAGCTATCTGAATAAGAACCCCTGCTATTGTTTTATGTTAGTTAAAACAAAATGTAACTGGATTATACAGTAAGAAATTCTGAGGCTGGGTGCGGTGGCTCACATCTATAATCCCAGCACTTTGGGATGCCGAAGTGGGCAGATCCCTTGAGGTGAGGAGTTGGAGACCAGCCTGGCCAACACGGCAAAACCCTGTCTACTAAAAATACAAAAAATTAGCTGGGCATGGTGGGGGCTGCCTGTAATCCCAGCTACTCAGGAGGCTGAGGCAGGAGAATTGCTTGAACCCAGGAGGCAGAGGTTGCAGTGAGCCGAGATCGCTCCATTGCACTCCAGCCTGGAAAATAAGAGCAAAACTCGGTCTCAACCAAAAAAAGAAAAAAAAAAAAAAGAAGTAAGTGCAAATTGAAGGAAATACAATATAGTTTGCAAGGCTCATTTATTCAGGGATAACTTTAGGGGGTTGAGTGGGAAAGATATAATTGGTATGATCACCTAAATAAGAGGTATTATGAGATTTGAAAGAAAAGATTACAACTTTAAGGGGAAACTTAATTAGATAGAATTGCCACAGAAGCAGCAACTTCTCTCAGGAGTTTAAAATGCAATATTCTGACAATTGTTTACTTGTTTGGTGAATATGTGTGTTCTCAATGAAACAGGGAAACAAACTAGTAGTTAATTTCATTTTCCTTTCTTCTTCCTTTCTCCCACCTACTTCCTTCCTTCCTTCTTGAGTGTCTGTTTTGCAGCTCTCATTAGGGATATAAAATAAAAAAGACAGGGACTCTGCCTTTGAGGAGTTCATGGGGTGGAGAAGGAGGACAGGCAGACATGTAAACAATTAAGGAAAGATAGAAGCTTATTATTAATATGAGAGAAGATGCAGAAAAGTGAAGAAAGGAAGGAGAGCAGACCAGGCACTGTGGCTCACACCTGTAATCCTAGCACTTTGGGAGGCCAAGGCAGGCAGATGACCAGAGGTCAGGAGTTCGAGACCAATCTGACCAACATGGAGAAACTCCATCTCTACTGAAAACACAAAATTAGCTGGGCATGGTTGCTGTAATCCCAGCTCCTTGGGAGACTGAGGCAGGAGAATCACTTGAACCCGGGAGGCAGAAGTTGTGGTGATTCGAGATCGCGCCACTGCATTCCAGCCTGGGCAACAAGAGTGAAAATCTCTCTCAAAAAAAAAAAAAAAAAAGAAAAGAAAAGAAAAAAAGAAAAAGAAAGGAGGGAGAGCAGACACTATACTGAGCACTGCAGAGGGAGTAACAGGTAGAGAAGCCAAGAAGGATTTCAATTTCAATTTCAAGAAGTTTAGTATTTCTGAAACCTTTTGGAATCCTTCCTTGCACAAGAAATCTCTGAATGGAAGGTTGGATGGTGCATTTTAACTATGCCTGATTTTCTTTGTGATTAAGATTTAAGTGGAAGGATAGATGATGGTATGAAGATATTTCCAGGCTCTGTTTATCATCTACAGGCTAAAATTTTAATTCATATAAATTTTAATCATCATTATTCTCTAAACATGAAATGTTCCCATTAAAACACAAAACCCAGTGGTAATACTTCATGATTTTAATAGGTCACAAATAAACGTGTTAACTTCTGTAAAAAGAAATAGAAATAAGCAAATCAAAAAGCCCATTTTCTAAGCTGAGAACATATATATTGGCCTAGCAGAAAAAGACAACAGTGAGTTCATATCTAAGTCTACAGTAGGAGAAAGAAACAAAACAAAACAAAACAAAAAAAGGCATAGGTATGTTATACAAATGACTCCAAATAGATTCTGTGCCTGCTGGACAGCATCGTTTATATTTCACACAATCACCTTGACTTCAAAATGCTTCAAACTGAACTCATTGTGTTTCCATCAAAGCCCATGTTAACTTCTGTATTTTCTGAATGTTATCACATTTCATCAGTGATCTGCTCTTGAAATCTCCATCAAAGTTGACTCCCTTCTTTCATGTTTTCTCCACATCAACCAGTCCTTAAATCACACTAATTCAAAATGCATCTTGCCATTGTCTATTTCTTTTTATGCTCACTGACAGCGCAAAGGTGGATATTCAGTAGTTTGTACCTGGGCATTTTAGTAGTCTAGCAGTTTCTTCATTCCTTTTCTTCTCATTTACACTGTATTCTCCTTGGTACACTGGTTTTGTTCTATTTCCTGCCTAAACTAAACCTCAAATGACTTTCCCTGAAACTCTGGGTTCTGCCCAAACTTTCTAACATGAGTGGACATTGGAGGCAATGATGGAAACTGTGAAAGGGGTGAGGTTGTTTCTGGGGGTCCCTGTCCACCCACATCCCCTCTTCTCAGCAGTGTAAGGAAATTGACACGACAGCTCACCTATGCTCAAGTGGGGAACACAAAGATTTACCTAACCTCTGACATTGCCTTCAAGATCATTATAAGGTTGGAGAGGGAGAGAAGGAAATTCTAGCAAAGGCTTATCAAGTGACAAATGGAAGTATCATATGTAAGCAACTGTGGCATATACTGAGCACAAGAAGTTGAAGTAGTCACTTTGCTCTAAGTCCAGACGAATGAACAATAAGAGGCAACTAAATTGCATAAATTTCATGGGGGAAGAAGGAAAAGCTGGAGATGGAGCAGAGGTCAAATGATTTGACATCTTCCTAACACTATAATTCTTTTGGTTTATTCTGTGAATGCCTCTTCAGAGACAAGGTGAGTGGGTAATTACGGGAATGGAAATGTTTGTCACAACTCAGACAATAGACTAGAACCCCCAAGGAAGAGAAGTCCTCTCTAGCCAGGCTGTGCTTTGGATTTAGCCAGAGAAGTGGCAGAGAAGTGGAGATGAGGATTAAGACTATGAACTATAAGAACTAGAAAATCTGGAAGAAATGTTCTCTTTCTCATCTCCCCAATCAACACACACACATTCATGTCAGTTATGGGCTCCGTTGGGTCATGCCAATGCGGTGTCATCCTGACATGAATTGAGTGGGTAACATAGCAAGACAGAAACTGTGGGAAGACACCTGGCAACCTAAGCCTCATGCTGTCTAACACCCTGTCCCCTAAGATCAAAGCCTTGTCTCAAATGAGTGATCTGGCACGTTGGTGTAAATAAGTTTTAAAGCTGGGGTTGTTCCCTAACATCAACCTGGTGTAAGAACTCCTGGTTGAAGGCTGGGAGTGCCTCTGAAGCTTCAGTTCAGCCCATCTGTCTGCATGTTATTCCGCTACCCCGTTCCCGCCCTCTTCCCCCACAGCTCCTTCTGACTCAACACTCCAAAGAGTCTTGTAAACTTGAGCCCATCTGCCTGTTCCCTCTCTCTGCTCCATGCATTTCCTCTTGTCAGCACCTGGCCCCTGCTCCTTGTGTATGGAAGAGGGACTGGGCTTATCCCACAGAGTACCCCATGGTCCTTGGAATGGCCCATTCCTAATCACAGCAGAGCAATGAAGGGAGTGAGGTTGGGCAGCTTCAGGGAGGCAGGGATACTGAGATCCCAGCCTGGATCTGCCCAGAAAAGCATGGGAGATTTTGATCTGAGGCTTGTACCAGTGATGTGCAAAGAATAGATGGAGAAACTAATATGGATATTATTTACAGATACCAGAGAACACACACACACACACACACACACACAAAAGTAGAAGAAAACCAGCCCCACATTTGGATTGGTTCTATAAGGGTAATGTCATTGATCATCATTTTCTAGCAAGAGCTGATTGCATAACTCGCCTCCCAATTTCCTGTTATGTGCCTCATTTTGATAGCTTCAATGGGCCATAGTGACAGTATTTTAACAAATCAGGAATTTTCCTTTTTTTTCCCCCTGGAGAGCTGGTTACCAGCACAACACTGATTATCCATAACATTAATGTGGTAAATTAAGTTTTCTGTGAATTTTATTTGATTGTAGGGGCTTAATTCTGTTCACAGTTCTGTTCCGTCATCTTCTGTTACTCATACAGCATCATCATTTGTTTGTTTTGAAAGAAAGAGATGGAAATTGTCTATAGAATGAAAAATAAACTCATCTTAGTATTCAGGGCACTTAGGAGTTGGAGACCAGGGTATTTTACTGTTATTAGAACTTTCAGTCCCAGTTAGAGGTCTTCATACTAACCCCCCCAACAAGCTGGGCATTTCCTTATTCCTGTATTCTACTTACACTGGCCCCATTCACTTGATGTACTCTGATGCCTTTTTTCATCTCCTCCACCCTAATCCAATCCATTCTTTAAGGCAACTGGAAGGCTCAGCAGCTTCGGAAAGTGCACAAAACACTGTTATGAATGCTCTCTCTATATTAATTTATTTAGTCCTCATAGCAGCTATTTCAGACTCCTATCAGCTCTATATTAGAGATGAATCAATTAAGGCAGAGACATTAAATGACTTGCCCAAGATAATGCAACCATTAGCTGTAAAGCTGGGATTTGAACTCATGCAGTTTGACCACTAGGTCCATAAACGTAACCACTGCACAATACTGCTTCACTCAAGAGCTGGGGTTAAGAGTGTTATCCTTGGACCATGATAATGGCTAACTTTTCTTGCTTTGCACTTGTTTCCTTGGTCACTCATTGGCACATGCTAGTTATGTGCCTTGCATTGTCACTCTTTTTCTTTGTTGTTCTAACACAACCTTTGTTTGTTTATTTGTTTATGTATTAAGACAGGGTTTCGATCGCAGTGCTGCGATCTCAACTCACTGCAACCTCTGCCTCCCAGGCTCAAGCAATCCTCCCATCTCAGTCTCCTGAGTAGCTGGGACTACCTGTGTGCTCCTCCATACCTGGCTAATTTTTGTATTTTTTTTAGAGATGAGGTTTCATCATATTGCCTAGGCTGCTCTTGAACTCCTGGGCTGAAGGGATCTGCCCGCCTTTGCCTCCCGAAGTGCTGGGATTATAGGCATCAGCCACTGTGCCTGGCCTATTTATTTTAAAATCATTTCTTTCTTTAATTGACAAGCAATAATTGTATACATGTATAGGGTACAATGTGGTACATGTTTTGATGTATGTATACTGACATGGTTTTAAATCTCATGTTGAAATGTAATCCGCAGTGTTGGAAGTGGGGCCTAGTGGGAGGTGTTTGGGTCATGGGGTGGATCCCCCGTGAATAGCTTGGTGTTGTTCTCATGAAAACAAGTGAGTTCTTGCTCTGAGTTCATGTGAGATCTGGTTGGTTAAAAGAGTGTGGCACCTCCCCCTCAACTCTTGCTCCCTCTCACCATCTGATATGTAGGCTCCCCCTTTGCTATCTGCCATGATTGGAAACTTTTTGAGCCCGCACCAAAAGTAGATGCTAGCACCACACTACCTTTATAATCTACAGAACCGTGAGCCAAAATAAGCCACTTTTCTTTATAAATTACTCAGCTTCAGGTATTTCTTTATAGCAATGCAAAAACAGACTAACACATATACATTGTAGAAAGGTTAAATCAAGCTAATTAACATCTCCATCACCTTGCCTCATTATTATTATTTGTGGTGAGAACATTTGAAATCTGTTTTTTTTTTTTTTTTTTTTTTTAGTGATTTGGAGATGTACCATACATTATTTTTAACTGTGGTCACCATGCTGTGCAATAGATCACTGAAGTTTATTTTTTCTGTCTAACTGAAACTTTGCATCCTTTGACAGCATTTCCCCTTCCCTATCTCTCTCCCAGCCCCCAGACTTGGTAATCACCTTTCTACTGTTTCCATGAGATTGACATTTTTAGATTCTACATATAGGTGAGATCATTGCAAATTGCTTCTGCCATTTTACTTTGTCACCCCAAAGGCTGGGACCACGTGCTCTGCTTCTCAGTAGCCTCTCTTTACCAGGTGCTTAAGGAGCATTTGTTCAATGATTCAGATAATGATCTCCTTAAATTCCTTCTCATCCTTCTGCACCTCCTTTCAAAGCCTACCAAAATGTTGGACATCTATTTGACAGATCTGTTTGTGTCTTTAAGTGATCCTAAAGAAGATGTATAGAGTTGGATTTTCCTTTACCAAGAAATAAGAATGGGCCGAGTGTGGTGGCTCACAACTGTAATCCCAGCACTTTGGGAGGCCTGAGGTGGGTGGATCACAAGGTCAGGAGATCGAGACCATCCTGGCCAATATGGTGAAACCCTATCTCTACCAAAATAGAAAAAATTAGCCAGGCATGGTGGTGCATGCCTGTAGTCCCAGCTACCCCGGAGACTGAGGCAGGGGAATCGCTTGAACCCAGGAGGCGGAGATTGCAGTGAGCAAAGATCATGCTACTGCACTCCAACCTGGTGACAGAGTGGGGCTCCATCTCAAAAAACAAACAAACGAAAAACAAGAATGAGAATAAATTTATGTAAAGAAACATAAGGGTTAAGATGCTCTAAACCTTTGAGTACCTGACCAGTCATTTGCACTAAGCCCCTTCACTCTCCTCTCCCCTTTTCTTTGAACTATGACAAATAAATTGGGCTCAATTTGTTCAGTTTAATGAATTTATTTTTTTACTTATTTTTTGGAGACCGAGTCTCATTCTGTGGCCCAGGCTAGAGTGCAGTGGTGCGATCTCGACTCACTGCAGCCTCTACCTCCCAGGTTCAAGTGATTCTCCTGCCTCAGCCTCCTGACTAGCTGGGATTACAGACACCTACCACTAAGCCTGACTAAATTTTTTATTTTTAGTGGAGATGAGGTTTCACTATTTTGGCCAGGCTGGTCTCAAACTCCTGACCTCAGGTGATCCACCTGCCTCGGGCTCCCAAAGTGCTGAGAGTACAGGTGTGAGTCACCACGTCTGACCCAGTTTAATGAATTTAATTCTCCCATAAGGTACAGGGACTGGGACCCTCACAAATTCCTTGACACTCTGCCAGGGTCTGTCTCTTATGTTTTTGTTTTTCCTTGAAATTCTGTTTATATGAATTAGGTATAGATTTACAATATATTTCAATACCTTAAAGCAGGTGAGCACAGCCCCTTCTTAGTAAACAGATGCTATCTCAAGAATTTTCCCCAGTAGAACTCAATGCAACAGTTTTCAGGAAGGTGAAACAGCAGGTCCAAACAGGTCATACTGGAGATAATTTCCAAATGCAATTATATTCTTTGCTCATGTAAAGACACACACCACCAAGAGGTAGTTTCAGCTTGTGGGCATCAAATGAAACCTAAAGCATATTGGGGTTTACTGATTTCCTTTTTTAACCTGAACTCATGAAACATCTTGGATCATTTTAATGCCAAAGGACAATTTGAATGGTTTAACCCTCGGCTCTCGATTACCTTCTCCTTTGTCTTTATCCTGCTGTCATAATGTGGTCTATACTTCTGTCTTCTCTGGATATACTCTATTTCCATACTCATTTCGTAGCTGATTATTGATGCTTGTTACACTGAGCTTTATTGCACGCTAATGTGCTATATTATTTTAGGATACAATGATCTCTGTTAAACATTGGGGAGTACTTGTTTTTGGCTTGTTTGCTTTTTATTAACAATATCAAATAAATAAATAATACCTAAAACAAACCAGTCATGACTATTAGCATAGACATGTCCTACACCGTCATTTTCATGGTATTATGTTGGTGTCCCAAAACATTTGAACATAGGGTGGACCTGAAAGCAATAATTGAACACAGTTAGCTCATTGCAAAAGTCTTTGGCCTGAAGAGACCACTCCTGCTGAGAATCACCTAAAAGGGCCCCCAGGCTGCAAAAAGGCCCCCCACATGGAAGAAGCCCACTGGGCAAATGCCTCCCTGCTTAAGGGCCAATCCTAGCCTGGCAGCTCATAAACATCATTAGCAAAGCCTACTGCTGAGTTATTATGCAGCAGAAGGATACTTGAAACTGCTGGTTGGTATTGTTGTTTTATTTCTCATTTGCCTGGGTCAAAGTGGCAACACTCACTCAAAAAGATCAGGCAATTTCAACGTCTCAATTGTTCCAGAGGATGAGAAGTATATAGAGATTTATTATCTGTCGTGATTTTTCAAATCTCCAATGCATTCTGTTACAAATGAACTATGTCACTGGTGAAGATAGCCCAGAAAGCTAAGCAAAAAGGAACAGAGGGAAACTGACTTGTTTCTACTAATATCTTTCCCAAGATGCAAACCTGTAATCAAAGTGACACATTTCATTCATTAAATTATATATGGAGTTAAACTATGTATTGTGAGCAACCAAAGAACAGATGTTATTATTTTTATGAGAAGACACTCAATTAATAATTCTTATTAATAATTCTCATTCAATACTATCTTTGGATTTAGTTTTTATTTTTCTGAATCCTCTATGCCTCTCCTACCACCCCATCCAACCTACTTCTAAAAATCATTAAAAGTTAAAATTTTGATGGCAATTGAGAAATAGGTGGAAAAACTACGCCAATGGTATTTTTTAAAAAACGTATTTAATGCTTTAATGCTCTTGAACAAAGCACCATATCCCAATGTCTCACTTGTTAATATACCTTCCTATCATCTTCTTTGTGACATTATTGTATGAAAATCTAAACAGCATATATAAGACATGAGTTTCAGGCCTGTTTTGTTTTTGAGGAGAAAAACGTTTTGGAGGAAATGGCCCAATAATTCTAAATTGTCATGTTCATTAGGGCTCATTGGTATTGATGACACTGAACCGCTCCTGCAGAACCACTGCTTGGGCCTTATTCTTTACGCAGCCGAAACGATGAACTCTCAGTGGTGGCCGCTGACCTCTGGCTCATGCCATCTTGCAGCCGGCTTTCCAGGATGAGAGCATCCTTGACGACTTTGTTCTTTCCTTGTGTAGACCTTGAAAAGCTTAGGAAACTTCGGAGAGGCACAGGTCCCAGTGAGACGATCAGACTTGTTGCTGGAATGAATATTTAACTCAATTGGCTTTCTGCTTCCATAATCATCAATTCTCCCCTGGAATTGTATTCACATTTTATGAACTCTCTGTCTCATCGGCTTCTTTGATCTACAGACATTGTCTTCCAGTTGGGCATTTGCTGCCTCCCAACTCGTCAGCCCTTGAGTCCATGTAAATAATGTGCTACATAAGAACGCAGTGTTTTCCAAATAACAAAAGATAGATCTGAATGCTTTAGTGCACCATGAAAGGCTGTTGAAACCATCAATCTTGCTGGCTCTTGTAGAGGTCAAGAGACGGCAGGGCCAGCTGGCCAATCAATTAACCACGAAATTCAGTTTGGAGCTTAAGAAAAGCTGTCTCTGTATTATTCTTTCCAGCAACATAACTGTCAATATTTACTGCAGGTCATGTATAAAAATGGAGGAAATGAAGAGAATTACTATCAAGAACAGAAAATGCTGGGATCATTGGTAATTCTCATGTGTTGTCAAAAAGAGTCCATTCTACCCAACATATAATTTCCGGAATCAAATTGAACATGGAAAATGTCTTATAAACCCTCTGGAGCTTGAAAGAAAAGAGATCACATGGTCCCTACCCATAAAAGATTATGTTCATTTTTCTCTGTTGTCATCATGTCATCATGAGTACTTCAATATAAGTCAGAAAGAAACTTCCTGTTTGACCTCCTGAAATGAAACTTTTCTGTAATTGTATGTGATCAATTGTACTCTTGATGCCTACGAGCACATAAGGGAGGTGAATCAATAAATTAACTGATAGCTTGTGCAAAGAGATAGGATCACAAGGGATAGCCCCTGAATAATGAATCATCCCTTTCATATATGACCAGCTGCTCTATCTCTTAGAGCCAGCTCTGGAATTCTTTACATACCTTGCTCTAATTCTTGTCATTGGCCCATTTTTTCCCTATTTGTCTTTAATCTCACAGGGAGATATCTTCTCCAATTTTCCTTTTTTCCCCAATTTCTGTCAAATACACCTTTATAATAAATTCTCATTTACCTTATGTATCTGTGTCTCCTTCACATCCACACATGCAGATGTGTAATACTTTCTCTATCCTGCAGGATCCAGAAGCAGCAACCTGTCTAATTTTTACTACTCCTCAGCAAGATAGGCATATTTAATCTCATTTCTTAGAACAGAAAATTGAAAATAAGAGTGATGAGTTAATTGACACAACCCACTTAAAGCACCTAATTCAAGCCTGATACATAGGATCAATACATGTTCTACAATATTAATAATTTTTATTGCAAATAACTTGCCTAACATCACAGAAACTGTGAGTGATAGAAGCAACATTTTCACCTAGATTTATTTAAACTCTAAGTCACATCTTCTTTTCCCTCTACCACACTTTTAGATCATCTCTGCCTTAAGAAAACAGGCACAATCTAGGCATGGTAGCATGCGCCTATAGTCCCAGCTACTTGGGAGATGAGGCGGGAGGATCACTTTGAGCCCAGGAGTAGTTTGAGGCTGCAGTGAGCTATGGTCATACCACTGCACTCCAGCCTAGGCGACAGAGCAAGACCTTGTCTCTGAAAAACAAACACACAAAAAGAATACATGCATCAAAGTCAGAAAAAATAGGGGGAGGGTATGAGGAGCACTTTTCTTTTCTTTCTTTCTTTTTTTTTTGTTTTTGAGACAGTCTCTCTCTGTCACCAGGCTGGAGTGCAGTGGCATGATCTCAGGCATGCCCCACCATGCCCAGCTGATTTTTGTGTTTTTAGTAGAGATGGGGTTTCATCATGTTAGCCAGGATGGTCTTGATCTCTTTACCTCGTGATCCTCCCACCTCAGCCTCCCAAAGTCCTGGGATTATAGGTGTGAGCCAGCATGCTTGGCCGAGTAGGCACTTTCTAAGGTAGGAGTCAAGCAGTGGTGTCCAGGGACCTTTGAAGGGATGGCAGTAAGCTCAGGAAGCTGCTTCTAGTGCTTGGGGCTTTTTCACAAGGTGGTAAGTAAGAACCAGGAAGCAGGCAGGAAAGATCAGTGCCGAAATTTGAAAAATAATCAGTTTCTAGGGGAGGAAGCATTGTCTATGAGTCTTCATGGTACTAATTACTCCATTCTCCTAGAGAGCAATCCTATGATCCTATGTGCTTTGCATAAATAAACCAATAATCCTCAAATCAGCAAATGAGGCCATACCAGTACAGTACCTAGCATCTTCATTCCCACACAGTACCTGTGCCACAGCATACAACTGCAACCATAAAAACAGGAATATTGGCCAGGCATGGTGGCTCATGCCTGTAATCCCAGCAGTTTGGGAGGCCAAGGTGGCCGGATCACGAGGTCAATAGTACAAGACCATCCTGGCCAACATGGTGAAACCCTGCCTCTACTAAAAAAAATACAAAAATGAGCTAGGCGTGGTGGCACGTGCCTGTAGTCCCAGCTGCTTGGGAGGCTGAGGCAGGAGAATCGCTTGAACCCAGGAGGCAGAGGTTGCAGTGAGTCAAGATGGTGCCACCACACTCCAGCCTGGTGACAGAGCGAAACCCTGTCTAAAAAAAAAAAAAAAAAAAAAAGGAACTATCACTGAGAGCAGTCCAAGGCAGAACCAGAGGTAGGGTCTTCAGGGCCCTGGAGGGAAAGCATGCTTCTGGAAATATCTACATGTCTATAGAATAGAGACCCCATGGGGGAGAGTGTGCTGTGAGACTATCACCATCTGCCTTCTAATGGAATCAGTTTCCCAGCTCCCAGAAAAACTCTTCTTACCATGGTAATTTTTATTTCAAGGAGTTCCCAGAATGTTTTCAGGAATGGGCAATATTGTTAGAATAAGTGTATGACAGTCAAGATGATACTATTCTAAACAAAATATTTATTTTAATTTCACGATTGTTTTATCTACAAGTATGGGGCAGCATGTCTGTGTTCATTAAAATCCACATGAGTGCTATACTCTGCTACAAATATATGGGAATATATTACTCTAAACATATTTGGTAAGTGACTAAGAAAAATATTAAACGGAAAGGCATCTCAATGGGGTTGTGTCCAGGGATCAGGATGCCAAGAGAAAACGTGTAAGGGTGGGGCTGGGTGCAGTGGCTTATTCCTGTAATCCTACTACTTTGGGAAGCTGAGGTGGGAGGATTGCTTGAGGCCAGGGGTTCAAGACCAGCTTGAGAAACATGGCGAGACATCATCTCTAGAAAAAAATTTAAAAATGTAGCTGGGCCTGATGGTGTATGCCTATAGTCCCAGCTGCTACTCAGGAGGTTGAAGCAGGAAGATCAATTGAGCCCAGGAGTTTGAGGCTCCAGTGAGCTGTGATTATGTCACTGCACTCCAGCCTGGATGACAGAACACGATCATTTCTCTAAAGGCAAACAAAAAAATATAAAATAAAACCAATGTAAGGATAGAAGCCAGGGCTGATTTAAGTCTGCAGAAATCATAAACCATAGGTCAGACTTCTCATTGATGAGGTACTTGTGGGTTGGAATTCAATTACGTATATTTGGTTGGGTCTAGAAACCAGGATGGAGCTAGAGAATGAAAGGCCCAGCAATAGCATGTTGTAGTATTAGAAATACGATAGAAATAGGAAAGGCCCTTATTATGACTTTGGAGTTCTGATCCAAGATCTGTGATTATTTATATATTTTAAAGGAAAATGATGACTTTTAGCTATCAGGATGTTAGTTTCCTTAACCATAAAATGATGATGCTAGAAAAGATTTCATTTACCAGATTATTTCTGAAGTCAATTCCAGTTCTAAAATTCCATCGCTGTGCACTAAGGCAAATTGAATTGAATGAGTATTGTGTATGCATAAAATACTCTATTTTAAAAGAGAATAGTAATAATCGCATTGGTAACAGCACCCATTTATCCAGTCCATTCTCCATACCAGTGTACATATGTACATATGTAGGTATGTTATCTCTAATCCCTTTAACAACACAATTTTGCAAACGGGGCTTAGTTATTGAGTAACTTGTTCAAGGTCAAACTGGATTCTAACTCTTGCAAATACTTCATTCTTCCTACTTAACTCTGTAGCCTAAATTCCCCTACCCATTTGTCATTCATAAACTTGTATCTTCCCAATAGCAACTCAAAACACATAGCGAAAATACTATCGGAATTCCAAGGAGAAATTTTACAGTAACAGAATTGTAAAGGGAGGTTTATTACATAAATAAAGATATTAACTTTCCATTCTCACCAGATGCCTCCCACTTCCAACCACTTAGTCTCAGCATTTTTTTTTTTTTGAGACGGAGTCTCGCTCTGTCGCCCAGGCTGGAGTGCAGTGGCCGGATCTCAGCTCACTGCAAGCTCCGCCTCCCGGGTTTACGCCATTCTCTCGCCTCAGCCTCCCAAGTAGCTGGGACTACAGGCGCCCGCCATCTCGCCCGGCTAATTTTTTGTATATTTTAGTAGAGACGGGGTTTCACCGTGTTAGCCAGGATGGTCTTTACAGTGTTATGAGGGAGTGGGGGAACCCTCACTACAATGCAAACAACAACAAAGACACTAGTAAGATGCATGTTACAAAACACAAAGCACTCCCACAAATACTGCAGTTGAGCCTGAAGAGTACGCTTGCCCTAAATGTGAGGAAATGTAGGGAAAGTTAAGACTTGCTCAGAGTCACAAAAATAGGACTTGTGGAAGACCACAAAAATCGTCTTCCAACCATTCTGGTGTCCTTTACACTATTTCAGTGACAAAAACTGCACATTTTAAAAAGATGAATGTGTACTAAGTACATTTCATTAGGGATTAATATTGGGGAAAATAAAGAATAAAGGCCAAAGGCCGGGCACGGTGGCTCAAACCTGTAATCCCAGCACTTTGGGAGGTCAAGGTGGGTGGATCACCTGAGGTCAGGAGTTCAAGACCAGCCTGACCAATACGGTGAAACGCTGTCTCTACTAAAATTACAAAAATTAGAAGGGTGTCATGGTGGTGTCTGTAATCCCAGGTAATCAGGAGGCTGAGGCTGGAGAATCACTTGAATCCAGGCGTAGAGGTTGCAGTGAGCCGAGATAGTGACACTGCACTCTAGTCTGGGTGACAGAGTGAAACTCTGTCTCAAAAAAAAAAAAAAACAATAAACGCCAAGAACTCAGGGTCAGAGTCTCTGGAAGTAACCTCCCATTCCCCTTTCCCTACACCAGTTTTGTATTTATCCCTTGATAAGCCATGTGGAAATTCCCAGCAGCTTTGTAAAGTGGTGGAGACATCTGATGAGATGTTGGCTGGGCCAGTTCAGTCATGTGGCTGTGGAGGAGAGAGTGAGTCCCCATCTCCCTCTTCTCCCTGTTTAAATATAGGAATTGCAGATGGTCCACACATCTCTATGGACACTTACTACCAATTTTCCCCATTCTTATTTCTAGCTATCTTTTCATAGCTAGTTCCAATTATTTTGAGCATCAGCCCTAAAGTTATTTACGAAAGAGTCGAATGTATAATTTTTAAGTTAGTTGTAGCTTAAATCAGCTTGTTTACCTTATTTGGGGTCATTAGAGCTGAGAATAGGTTGACTCAAGAAGAGACTCTGAAGAAGAAATTTTTTTTTTTTTTTTTTGTTTGTATTTGAACATTACAAATGTTATATATTAAGTATTTAACAGGGGTAGTTCCTAAGCACAGACTCTATCTTTGGGGATTTTTTTCACCTTAAAAAATACATAAGGCTTTGTTTAATATGTTTATTGTTTCTTACTAAACCCTACTAGATTCAACTTGTATCATCTGTTGTATCTGAAATAAGCAATTCTTCTAAATAAAATATTTTAAAAAGGGTACTTCACCATTGCTTGGTAGCGTGATTGATGGTGATTGATCTAGAACCACAACCCTTTTATCAGAAAAGTCGATTGAGAACAACTCACCTAAAATGTACATGTGACAAATTACAAAATGTAGGGAAAAAATCAGATTTACTTGGGTCCAAGGAAAAGTGATTCGAAAATGGATTTTCTGACATAAAAGGAGCAGTAGGTAACGTTAGTGCGTCCTTTCACCCACTAAGCCATATAGATAAAGAATCCTATTGTTGTTGAAAAAGATAACTGAACAGAAGCAAAGATAAGTCCATTGATCCAAGTTAAACTGAAACAGAATTAGTGTCTGCGAGAGAAATGGACAAGTGAAGGGAACTGGCTGTTCATATGTCAATAGACATAAATGACTCCATATGTTGGTAACTTCTAGTAAACAGTCTGCAATCCCTAGCACTCTGGGAGGCTGAGGTGGGAGGATTACTTGATCCTAGAAGTTCAAGACCAGAAGTGCAACATAGAGAGATGTCTCTACAAAAATATATACTTTTTAGAAATTAGCCAGGCATGATGACATTCGCCTGTAGTCCCAGCTGCTCAGGAAGGTAAGGCAGGAGAGTGGCTTGAGCCCAGGAATTTGAGGCTGCAGTGAGCTATAATCATGCTACTCTCCCACCTGGGTGGCAGAGCAAAACCCTGACTCAAGAAAAAAATAAAAGACCCAACGAGGGTAGGGAGAGAGTGGGTTGCAAAAGACTCCTAAAAGATTAGCAAAAGCATAATGAAAAGTTAAATAATGTGTTAACATACCCAAAATTCTAAAATAATTAAAATTGCTTATTAAAAATCAAGAGGTCCATTCTGAGTTATCGTGGTTGGTGAATATTTCCAAAAGTTAGTGAGACCTATTTTTAAGGCAAAAACAATTTTAAAGTGAATGATTATGGAATATTCTCAAACAGATATAAGGGAAAAAGCAGAATTTAAATGTACTATGCTCAAAAGAAGGCAACTTTCTGTTCTGCGGTGTACATGATCAAGCCAAGAGTAAGTTTCAGAAAGAGATTGTTTCATTACTTAGGAATCCCAGGCATATGAGGTGAGTGAAACAATCTGAGAGGTAAGAGTTGCTGTTGTTGTTTCCCTTAATTAAACTTCAGAGTATTTTATTTGCAAGAGGAGAGTTGAGTTATCTAACGAGGTTCATTTCAGAAGTATTAGGGTAGGATTCAGTACCAGCAAACACACAGCTAGTGATCTCCCAACCTTCTCTCTCCCGCATCACACTCTCATCCCTAAGTAATTCTAGTTTCACATGCTCTTGAATGGGAGAAGTACTTATAACACAACAAGAATAAAAAGGTTGAAACTCAGATTAGACATGGATAAGAGGTTAAGAGTCCTTTTCATGACCGGGTGCGGTGGCTCATGCCTGTAATCCCAGCACTCTGGGAGGCCAGGCAGGCGGATCACAAGGTCAGGAGATGGAGACCATTCTGGCTAACACGGTGAAACCCCGTCTCTACTAAAAATAAGAATAAAAAAAAAAAATTAGCCGGGAGACGTGGGAGACACCTGTAGTCCCAGCAACTCTGGAGCCTGAGGTAGGAGAATGGCATGAAAAAAAAAAAAAAAAGAGTCCTTTCGGCCAGGCACGGTGGCTCACGCCTGTAATCTCAGCACTTTGGGAAGCCGAGGCGGGCAGATCACATGAGGTCAGAGGATCGAGACCAATCTGGCCAACATGGTGAAACTCTGTCTCTACTATAATAAATAAATACATACATACATAAATACATAAATAAATAAAAAATTAGCCGGGTGTGGGCGTGGTGCCGAATGCCTGTAATCCCAGCTACTTAGGAGGCTGAGGCAGGAGAATCGCTTGAACCAGGAAGGCGGAGGTTGCAGTGAGCCGAGATGACACCACTGCACTCCAGCCTGGGCGACAGAGTGAGACTCCGTCTCAAAAAAATAAAAAAGAGTCCTTTTCCCACACCGAGTGGATTTAACATTTCCCAATATTCTTTCATCTTATTCCTTAATTGATTTGCTTGTATCATCCTCTTTTGGGATTCTCGTGCTTCCTCTGACTTTCCTTAGCATCCTCTTTCTCTTGAAGATTAGAATCTTGAGGGTCTCACCCCTAACAATTTACAAATTTACGAATGTCCTTTTACTGATATTTACTGTGGATCTGGCATTCTGCTAAACACTTTATAATGATTGTCTCTATTTTACATGTGAGGAAACTGAGGCAGAGAGGTTAGATGCCTTGACTACATCTCACCACTGAATGATGGGGTAGTGACTGGAGCCCCTTCAGTTGGACTTGGGGGATCAGAGTTTTAATAATAACCCTGCTACAGCCTGCCTATCACTACCAACAAGAACAGCACGCGCTTTCATTTTTCTTTGGCCCCAAATTTGGTTCAACATCCACAGCACTCTCCCCTGAGGTCCAACAGTCCCAGTGTGCTGTTTTTATGGTTTCTCCTTGCTTCATCCACTTCACTGTCTTCTTGACTTCTGTTTCCATTGCATTGTGAATCAACCCTTTCTGCTATACATGTACTAAACATCTCTCTTTCCATGTCTTTGTCATTATGGAAAACTGACTCTCTCAATGATGCCACATGACTCTTATATCACTTCTCAATCTACCTACATCTATCTAAATTTCCCAAAGGAGGGGGAAGTTGGCTGAGTTATTCCTGCACCACCTTCAGACTTCCACATCACCTCCATCGTTTCCCTTGTTAGTTATGTGAACAGGTCTATGTACAGTTTTGTCACTTCTGACAATCTTAATTCCTATTGGTTTTGACTGCTATGCTAGCGGAAGTATAAGCTCTGCCTTCACTACTCTGTCTTTAGGTCCTAGCACAGTTCTCAGAAGATATCTATCGAATGAATGAATGACTTTTTCAATGGCTTCAGATCCTTGTTCATGTTCTTCCCCTCCACTTAGTCTCCCACTTCCAAAAGAAGAGACACTTCCAAAACTGAAGTGGATAGAAATAGATATTGATGGTGTGAGATTAGTAGCCCCTCTCCCAGGCTTTTAATGTATAATGAACACACTTCATGCTGGAACAACAACAACAAAAAACTGTAATGTTAAATTGCTCAAATATTTATTTATGTAGATACTAATTAGTGACAGCTCAGATAGAGAACAGAGTGAATAGAATAATAAGTGGAGAACAGAAAAGTTGAAACTCTCCTAGGAAGAACATATATATAAGTTTATATTTTAAGGAAACAAGGAAGGTTCATGTTATTCAGAAAAACGTTAAACAGAAGCTGTGAAAAGTTGTGCTAACCTAGGTACTTAGGGCAAAAATGTAGAGGTGAGTAATTTTGGGAGGATGAAGACATTGAGAATGCAGCTATAAATTAAACGGTTGAAGTAATTGTTTATAGGACTTTTTTCAAAAAAAAAAAATTGGAGTTAAGATTTATTCCTGGAAATACAGACTGAAAGGCTTTTCTCAAGAACCAACTGAAAGAACTAACTTCAGTCAACCTCAGGTTACAAACAGATAGAAACTAAGAAGAAAATTAAGATTAATCCCTTATAAGGAGGAAAAGCTGGACTGTAATTATCCTGCATCGGGGTAACTTTCTATCTCAAAGAGTAAGTTCCCCAGCTCCCATCAGCCCCACAGGAAAGTCATTTCTTGTGTGCTAATGGTTGTGCACAAGTGTCATGCTCCTGACAAGTCAATAAAAGAGGAAAGGACAGAGGGATTAGAAGGCAGAGGACTGCAATCCCTGGAGCATTACATACCATTTCATGTGTTGTGTTTATCGCCTGCTTGTAGGTGACTGCCAACAAGACAGTTTCCTGGAGGCTTCCGTGTTGGGTTCAGATGTTTATCGTTGGGATTTTCAAAGTACCTAAGAGGCACTGCAGAAGCTCTGTGCAGCAGGAATTTCAAGCAGAGAAGAGGGACAATCAACAGTCCTGAAAAGCTGGCCTATACCAAGAACTGAAATTGAAGGAGCCAGGCCATAAAATCCCTGAGGCCCTTTCTGATGTCATTGACCTTTCACATCACACCAGTTCTGGCTGTCATCGCCCTCTGACTGTTTCTCTCCTGTGATTCTCACCCACTTGTGACTTTCTATTGCCATGTAGAGTGTAGTTATTCCCTACATGTTACACTCTTTAAAGGACAGATCTACATTTGGTTTATCCTAGTATCTACTTTAGCACAACATGTGGCCCCTACTAGGAACTCAGTGAATGCTTTTTGAATGAATAACTGATTTCTATGAATTAAGCTCTATGCAGAAATTGCTTAAGCATGGAAAGAAATTTTCTTTTGCAGCAGCTATGTGTTAGACTGAGTATATACTGGATTTCACATGGCATCTATTGCAGAACTCAGGAGAGGACAAGCCTAGAATAAAAAGTTGCGCACTCATAGATTCAGGGCAACAGTCGTCCTGGTCTACAGCACACTTTCATGTGGCTCTGGGACCAAAAGGGGGGCTCTGATAAAAGGTTGATGGATACGAGCTTTCTTCCTTCACAGCTAGCTAATCACTTTGTCAAATAACTGCTGAAATTCCAAACAGAAACAACAACAACAAAAAATAAACAGAACCATTTCAGGCATATTTTCTTGCCATGGGCATGTAGCTAGTACTTTTCTCCTATGTTGCTTTGTGTTTATATTGGGTTCATTCTAAAAAGATATGTCTCAGCCTTGCAAATTCTATATCTGAAAAAAATGTGTGTCTTTATGGGAGGCAAGGCTAAAATATGAATTTTTCAAAGGGGAGCATTGTAAAGCTAAGCTAAATATCAGTAAAGGTTATGGGAGTCAATGGCCTGAGGATGAAATCCTGAGGGGTTGCTGTGTGCGCCTTTACTATTGATCACATGTGAATGATAATATTATTACTGCCACAATAATATTAGTAATAATATTATCATTCTACTTATTTTTATAATATTCACATATATATCAGAATATCACTATTATGTGAATAGAAGAGTTACTGCTTCAGGTCAAATACTTCTGATTTAAAGAGAAAAACATATAGAGAAGTGAGTCCATCCAAGCAGAAAGAGTAAAAAGGCCATGAAACGTACTGACCAAGTGAATTCTTCATATTCTCAACTATCCCACAGCAAACCAGGTTCTACAATAAAATGAATGAGGATAGCACATTCATGATATAAGGACTAATAATTGTAGGCTTTTAGACATAATCACCCAATGATCCTTGCAAACAATTATAACATCAGTGTAAAGTTTGGGGAAACATCTGAGGAGTAATCCCGTTTAACCACTTCATTTTACTTTGAAGAAATGGAAGCCCAAAGCAGTTAGGTGATTTCTTTTTGTCACATAACAAGCATCAGTGCTGCATCAGAACCTGGATATATATTCAAATGCACTTTTAGATGCTACTGGATGATCATCTAGGCACTGGATTTTTTTTAATGTTCAGGTAATTTTATTATCATCAGTGAAATTTTGTTTTTTGAGATAGGGTCTCACTCTGTCACTCAAGCTGGATTGCAGGGGTATAAATATGGCTCGCTGCAGCCTCGACCTCCTGGGCTCAAGCAATCCTTCTGCTTTAGCCATCCAAGTAGCTGGAACTACAGGAACGTGCCACTATGCCTGGCTAATTGACTTACTTATGTATGTGTGTGTGTATGTATGTATATGTGTATGTATGTATGTATTATTTGTAGAGATGGAGTCTTGCCATGTTGCCTAGTTTGGTCTTGAACTACTGAGCTCAAGCGATCAGCCCACCTCAGTTTCCCAAAGTGCTGGGATTACAGGCTCATCAGTTAAAATTTTGAATATACAGAAGTATCAAGAAAAATAGTGAAAATTATCTGAAGGCTCATCACTGTAGCATTGTTGTGATTGATCCTTCTTGTATTTGTTTATTTGTATAGCTAACACACTTTTTAACTTTTTTTCTATTGTAAATATACTTTTTTTGTATTGTGGTTTATTACGTTAATTTATCTGAAATATTTCTCTCCATGATTATATGACTGTAAAATACCAAAGAACTATATATGCTGTATTTTATATCACTATTTCCATAATGTTGGACCTTTTCTGTTCATAAATGAAAATTTCCTTAATACCTCTGTTCAGAAAATGCTTGGTATAAAAAGATAATATTCTTAGAGCAATTTCCCAAAATACTAACTGCTGGATTCGAGGGTATAAGTGCTTTTGAAAATTTTAATACATATTGTCAGAAAGCTTGCTGGTGTTTTTTATTAATGACTTTGTTGTTGTCATATCCTCTCAGAAATAACGTTGTTAATAAATTCCCCTTTGATTTTAGCACTCTCACCATTTTGAGAAAGTTAATAGTCAGCAATAAACCATGAATACCCAAAAACTATTTTCTTAAAGAAGCAGGCTTGTGGCCGGGCGCGGTGGCTCAAGCCTGTAATCCCAGCACTTTGGGAGGCCGAGACGGGCGGATCACGAGGTCAGGAGATCGAGACCATCCTGGCGAACACGGTGAAACCCCGTCTCTACTAAAAAATACAAAAACTAGCCAGGTGAAGTGGCGGGCACCTGTAGTCCCAGCTACTCGGGAGGCTGAGGCAGGAGAATGGTGTAAACCCGGGAGATGGAGCTTGCAGTGAGCTGAGATCTGGCCACTGCACTCCACTCCGGGCGACAGAGCAAGACTCCGCCTCAAAAAAAAAAAAAAAAAAAGAAGCAGGCTTGTTCAAGGGAGCATCAAACTCACTGAGCATTTAGGCTAAATCCTACAGCTATGACACAGCATGAGACCCTCTTCCTATGAACAAAAAGAAGCAATGTAGGTTTATGATATGATGGCAAGGACTGTCCTGTAAGACTTTGCTATTAATTACAGAGAGACTATTCATGGGCAGGTGAATTTCCCAGGTTGCATAGCCACATTGCTCTCAAGGCTCAAGGCTCAGAATCATTTAAAGTTTCTATTATGTTTCTATTATTGGTTTGTCATTTCTTTCTTTCTTTCTTTCTTTTTTTTTTTTTTTGTTGTTGTTTTGAGACAGAATCTCACTCTGTTACTCATGCTAAAGACTGCAACCTCCACCTCCCAGATTCAAGTGATTCTCTTGCTTTAGCCTCCTCAGTAGCTGGGACTACAGGCACACACCACCATGCCTAGCTAATTCTTGTATTTTTAGTAGAGATAGGGTTTCACCATGTTGGCCAGGCTGGTCTTGAACTCCTGGCCTCAAGTGATCCACCCACCTCGGCCTCCCAAAGTGCTGGAATTACAGATATGAGCCACTGTGCCCAGCCGCAAGTGAATTTCCATGCTTCATAAATCATGACAGACCTTATTCTTGCTTAGATTACCACTTTACCTGTGATAAGGCTTTTGATTTAAAAAAAAAAAAGAAAATAAAATAAGAAATAAACAGTTAAAATCCCCCAAATTCTAGAATTTTATAGCTGGAAATGACATAGATATCCATAAGTTCTGGTTTAATGACAGTATTTTAAAAAAAAAATAAAGAGATAGGGGACGGAGCAAGATGGCCGAATAGGAACAGCTCCAGTCTCCAACTCCCAGCGCGAGCGACACAGAAGACCAGTGATTTCTGCATTTTCAACTGAGAAACTCTACAAGCCAGAACAGAGTGGGGGCCAATATTCAACGTTCTTAAAGAAAATGATTTTCAACCCAGAATTTCACATCCAGCCAAACTAAGTTTCATAAGTGAAGGAGAAATAAAATCCTTTACAGATAAGCAAATGCTTAGAGATTTTGTCACCACCAGGCCTGCCTTACAAGAGACCCTGAAGGAAGGCCTAAACATGGAAAGGAACAACCAGTACCAGCCATTGCAAAAACATGCCAAAATGTAAAGACCATCGAGGCTAGGAAGAAACTGCATCAACTAACGAGCAAAATAACCAGTTAATATTATAATGGCAGGATAAACTTCACACATAACAATATTAACCTTAAATGTAAATGGACTAAATGCTCCAATTAAAAGACACAGACTGGCAAACTGGATAAAGAGTCAAGACCCATCAGTCTGCTGTATTCAGGAGACCCATCTCACATGCAGAGACATACATAGGCTCAAAATAAAGGGATGGAGGAAGATCTACCAAGCAAATGGAGAACAAAAAAAAGCAGGGGTTGCAATCCTAGCCTCGGATAAAACAGACTTTAAGCCATCAAAGATCAAAAGAGACAAAGAAGGCCATTACATAATGGTAAAGGGATCAATTCAACAGGAAGAGCTAACTCTCCTAAATATATATGCACCCAATACAGGAGCACCCAGATTCATAAAGCAAGTCCTTAGAGACTTACAAAGAGACTTAGACTCCCATACAATAATAATGGGAGACTTCAACACTCCACTGTCAACATTAGACAGATCAACGAGACAGAAAGTTAACAAGGATATCCAGGAATTGAACTCATCTCTGCACCAAGCGGACCTAATAGACATCTATAGAACTCTCCACCCCAAATCAACAGAATATACATTCTTCTCAGCACCACATCACACTTATTCCAAAATTGACCACATAATTGGAAGTAAAGCACTCCTCAGCAAATGTACAAGAACAGAAATTATAACAAACTGTCTCTCAGACCACAGTGCAATCAAACTGGAACTCAGGACTAAGAAACTCAATCAAAACCGCTCAACTACATGGAAACTGAACAACCTGCTCCTGAATGACTACTGGGTACATAACGAAATGAAAGCAGAAATAAAGATGTTCTTTGAAATCAATGAGAACAAAGATACAACATACCAGAATCTCTGGGACACATTTAAAGCAGTGTGTAGAGGGAAATTTATAGCACTAAATGCCCACAAGAGAAAGCAGGAAAGATCTAAAATTGACACTCTAACATCACAATTAAAAGAACTAGAGAGGCAAGAGCAAACACATTCAAAAGCTAGCAGAAGGCAAGAAATAACTAAGATCAGAGCAGAACTGAAGGAGATAGAGACACAAAAAACCCTCCAAAAAATCAATGAATCCAGGAGTCGGTTTTTTGAAAAGATCAACACAATTGACAGACCGCTAGCAAGACTAATAAAGAAGAAAAGAGAGAGGAATCAAATAGATGCAATAAAAAATGATAAAGAGGATATCACCACCGACCCCACAGAAATACAAACTACCATCAGAGAATACTATAAACACCTCTAAGCAAATCAACTAGAAAATCTAGAAGAAATGGATAATTTCCTGGACGCTTACACTCTCCCAAGACTAAACCAGGAAGAATTTGAATCCCTGAATAGACCAATAGCAGGCTCTGAAATTGAGGCAATAATTAATAGCCTACCCACCAAAAAAAGTCCAGGACCAGATGGATTCACAGCTGAATTCTACCAGAGGTACAGGAGGAGCTGGTACCATTCCTTCTGAAACTATTCCAATCAATAGAAAAAGAGGGAATCCTCCCTAACTCTTTTTATGAGGCCAACATCATCCTGATACCAAAGGCTGGCAGACACACAACAAAAAAAGAGAATTTTAGACCAATATCCCTGATGAACATCGATGCAAAAATCCTCAATGAAATACTGGCAAACCGGATCCAGCAGCACATCAAAAAGCTTATCCACCATGATCAAGTGGGCTTCATCCCTGGGATGCAAGACTGGTTCAACATTCGCAAATCAATAAATGTAATCCAGCATATAAACAGAACCAAAGACAAGAACCACATGATTATCTCAATAGATGCAGAAAAGGCTTTTGACAAAATTCAACAGCCTTCATGCTAAAAACGCTCAATAAATTCGGTATTGATGGAACGTACCTCAAAATAATAAGAGCTGTTTATGACAAACCCACAGCTAATATCATACTGAATGGGCAAAAACTGGAAAAATTCCTTTGAAAACTGGCACACGACAGGGATGCCCTCTCTCACCACTCCTATTCAACATAGTTTGGAAGTTCTGGCTAGGGCAATCAGGCAAGAGAAAGAAATCAAGGGTATTCAGTTAGGAAAAGAAGAAGTCAAAGTGTCCCTGTTTGCAGATGACATGATTGTATATTTAGAAAACCCCATTGTCTCAGCCCAAAATCTCCTTAAGCTGATAAGCAACTTCAGCAAAGTCTCAGGATACAAAATTAATGTGCAAAAATCACAAGCATTCTTATACACCAGTAACAGACAAACAGAGAGCCAAATCATGAATGAACTTCCATTCACAATTGCTTCAAAGAGAATAAAATACCTAGGAATCCAACTTACAGGGATGTAAAGGACCTCTTCAAGGAGAACTACAAACCACTGCTCAGTGAAATCAAAGAGGACACAAACAAATGGAAGAACATACCATGCTCATGGATAGGAAGAATCAATATCATGAAAATGGCCATACTGCCCAAGGTTATTTATAGATTCAATGCCATCCCCATCAAGCTACCAATGAGTTTCTTCACAGAATTGGAAAAAAAACTGCTTTAAAGTTCATATGGAACCAAAAAGAGCCCACATTGCCAAGACAATCCTAAGTCAAAAGGACAAAGCTGGAGGCGTCACGCTACCTGACTTCAAACTATACTAAAGGCTACAGTAACCAAAACAGCATGGTACTGGTACCAAACAGAGATAGAGACCAATGGAACAGAACAGAGTCCTCAGAAATAATACCACACATCTACAGCCATCTGATCTTTGACAAACCTGACAAAAACAAGAAATGGGGAAAGGATTCCCTACTTAATAAATGGTGCTGGGAAAATTGGCTAGCCATAAGTAGAAAGCTGAAACTGGATCCTTTCCTTACTCCTTATACGAAAATTAATTCAAGATGGATTAGAGACTTAAATGTTAGACCTAATACCATAAAAACCCTAGAAGAAAATCTAGGTAGTACCATTCAGGACATAGGCATGGGCAAGGACTTCATGTCTAAAACACCAAAAGCAATGGCAGCAAAAGCCAAAATTGACAAATGGGATCTGATTAAACTAAAGAGCTTCTGCACAGCAAAAGAAACTACCATCAGAATGAACAGGCAACCTACAGAATGGGAGGAAATTTTTGCAATCTACTCATCTGACAAAGGGCTAATATCCAGAATCTACAAAGAACTCAAACAAACACACAAGAAAAAAACAAACAACCCCATCAAAAAGTGGGCAAAGGATATGAACAGACATTTCTGAAAAGAAGACATTCATACAGCCAACAGACACATGAAAAAATGCTCATCATCACTCGCCATCAGAGAAATGCAAATCAAAACCACAATGAGATACCATCTCACACCAGTTAGAATGGCAATCATTAAAAAGTCAGGAAACAACAGGTGTTGGAGAGGATGTGGAGAAATAGGAACACTTTTACACTGTTGGTGGGATTGTAAACTAGTTCAATCATTATGGAAAACAGTATGGCAATTCCTCAAGGATCTAGAACTAGATGTACCATATGACCCAGCCATCTCACTACTGGGTATATACCCAAAGGATTATAAATTATTCTACTACAAAGACACATGCACACGTATGTTTATTGCGGCACTATTCACAATAGCAAAGACTTGGAATCAACCCAAATGTCCATCAGTGACAGACTGGATTAAGAAAATGTGGCACATATACACCATGGAATACTATGCAGCCATAAAAAAGGATGAGTTTGCATCCTTTGTAGGGACACGGATGCAGCTGGAAACCATCACTCTTAGCAAACTGTCACAAGAACTGAAAACCAAACACCGCATGTTCTCACTCATAGGTGGGAATTGAACAATGAGATCACTTGGACTCGGGAAGGGGAACATCACACACTGGGGCCTATCATGGGGAGGGGGGATGGGGGAGGGATTGCATTGGGAGTTATACATGATATAAATAATGAATTGATGGGTGCAGCACACCAACATGGCACAAGTATACATATGTAACAAACCTGCACGTTATGCACATGTACCTTAGAACTTAAAGTATAATAAAAAAAAAAAAAAAAAAAAAACCATGGTCTGGGCAGATTCGGATATAACAGTTGTACAAGTAATGCAACCTGTTAGTGACAGAACACCTTCAGAAAGAACATCTCATACATTTTCTAAATGAAAAATGAAACAAGTTCTCACATTCTATTTGCAGTATGAGCTACAGGAGCATTAACATCTCTGTGTTCATGAACTCCGGGATTTTGGACAAGCCCATTAATTTTGTTCTGTGTCATCACTGGATTAGAGATGGAGTAGTGACTATGTGAAAGAGTGCTGGATTGAGATTCTGAAACCTGGATGCAGTCCTGATCTAGGAGCGAGATACTTAAAATCCCTATTCTCAGTTTCCTAATATAGAAAACAGTTCTGTGTTGATGACATCATGGTTGGGGTGGGGGAGAGGGGGCGAAAAGTTTAAATTATGGAATATATGTGAAAATAATGTAAAAACACCAGACGTTATTTGAATGTAAATAATTCTAAGTTCTTTTTTTTTTTTTTTGGAAGATGGTCTTGCTTTGTTACCCAGGCTAGAGTACAGTGGTACATTCGTGGCTCTCTGCAGCCTTGACCTCCTGTCCTGAAGCCATCTTCACACATCAGCCTCCTGAGTAGCTGGGACTACAGGCATGTGCCACCAGACTAGGATAATTTTTTACTTTTTAGAGAGATGAGGTCTCACTATGTTGCCCTGACTGGTCTCAAACTCCTGGCTCAAGTGATCTTCCCATCTAAGCCTCCCAAAGTGCTGGAGTTGCAGGCATAAGCCACTGCACCCAGCCAGAATTCTAAGTATTAATATAATTTTCCCTATTCATGATTTAGCATCAGGCCAGGTGGATTTAAAGTTACACTGGCTGGTATAAAAAAGTCAAGAGATAACACGTGTTGGTGAGAGTGTAGAATAAAGGGAACCTTTGTCCACTTTCGGAGGGAATGCAAATTGTTATAGCCATTATGGAAAACAGTATAAAGGTTTCCCTCCCAAATTAAAAATTCTACTACCATATGACCCAGCAATCCCTCTTCTGGGTATGCCCAAAGGAAATGAAATAAACACCTCATGGAGATATCTGCACTCTTACGTTCATTGCAGCATTACTCACAATAGCCAAGATATGGAAACAACCTAAGAATCCATTAACAGATGAACTGGTGAAGAAATTGTGGTATAGATACACAATGGAATAATTATCCAGCCTAAAAAGGAGATTCTACCATTTGCAACAACACAAATGAACCTGCTAAGTGAACTATAAGCCAGACACAGAAACAAAACTACTGCATGATCTTACTTATATATAGCATCTTTTAAAAAAATCAAATACATAGAAATAGAGAGTAGAATGGTAGTCCCTGGGGGCAGGGAGAGGAGAAAATGCAAAGTAGATGAGGGAACAAACTTGTAATCATGTAGAATCAGTATGTCTAGGTGGGTATGGTGGCTCACTCCTGTAATCCCAGAACTTTGGGAGACCAAGGCAGGCGGATCACCTAAGGCCAGGAGTTCGAGACCAGCCTGGCCAACATGGTGAAACCCTGTCTCTATCAAAAATATAAAAGTTAGCTGGGCATGGTGATGCATGCCTATAATCCCAGCTACTCCGCAGGCTTAGACATGAGAATCACTTGAACCCAGGAGGCGGAAGTTGCAGTGAGCTGAGATTGCGACACTGCACTCCAGCCTGAATGACAAGACTGAAACTCCGACTCAAAAAAAAAAAAAAAAGGATCAGTGTGTCTAGAGATCTAATGTACAACAGGAAGATTATAGTAAAAAATATTGTATTGTATGTTCAAAATTTGCAGAATAAGTAGACTTTATGTGCTCTTACACACAAAAATGTTAACTATGGAAAGTGATAAATATGTTAAATTGCTTGCCTATAGTATTGATTTCACAGTGGATATGTATATTAAAATATCTTGTTCTAGGAATGTAATTCTCTGCAAACCTAGCTGCTGAAACTGCCTGCTGTAACCTGAAATCACTTTTATCTAATAGCTGCTAAGACAGCTGCTGTGACTCTAAGATTAGTTTTACCCACTGCACTGTTGTCACTCACCAATCAAAATTTGCCAGCTCCCCAAAACTTTACTGGTGCCAATGAAATTTCTTTCAGAACAAGACATTTCTCCTTTTCGTAAAATTTCCAAACTTCTCTTTGTTCTTTTGACATACAAAAGACTATCAGGTCTGTGTGTTTGTTCTGTATTGCAACTCTTATCTCCCCAATAAAAAGGTAAATTTAGAGATTCATCTCTATATTTTGTTTAACTTTGACACCAGAAGAAAGAAATGCTAAAAATCCAAGTCAAGGAAACAGTGTGCCAAACAGAGTTTTGCTTCCTTCACTAGATTTTTGGGAACTTAGCATCTAAAACTTTTTGAGTTCAAGCTTCTTATTTTATTAAGAAGAAACTGAAGCCCAGAGAGGTAAAGTAGGGCTTCATTTAGTTATTAGATATCTAAGGCTAGTCTATTCGGTCTATTTGGTGGTTTAGAAGAATAGGTAATTTTACAATAGTTGGTTAGATTATTAAGTGGTGGAAGGGCACAGGTTTTTAGACTCAATTAAGGGAAAAGTAAATAGTTCCAGGATATCTTCTCTGAGGATTTCTTTTCTTTTCTTTTCTTTTTTGGAGACAGAGTCTGGCTGGAGCCAGGCTAGAGTGCAATGGCGTGATCTCGAGTCATTTCAACCTCCGCCTCCCGGGTTCAAGCAATTCTCCTGCCTCAGCCTCCCAAATAGCTGGGATTACAGGTGCCCCCCACCACACCTGGCTAATTTTTGTATTTTTAGTAGAGATGGAGTTTCTCCGTGTTGACCAGGCTGGTCTCAAACTTCTGGCCTCAAGTGATCCACCCACCTTGGCCTCCCAAAGTGCTGGGATTACAGGTGTGAGTCACCATGCCCAGTCATCTTTGAGGTTTTCTATTGAAAACAACTCACTAACAAGCTTTTTCCTTATAGACAACAGCTGTAGTAGTATAATAGGCAGTTTTAGAAGGCACTTCTTTTGTTTCCTTCATAGACTGTGATTGAGATGAGATACAGAAGATACTAATGTTTCTTTGCAAACCAGTCTTTCATTATATAGAAATTTCTTCTTTATACCTAAACGTTTTGTTAAGAAGGATTTTTTTTTTTTTTTTTTTTTTAGTAAAGGTTTTTAGTACTATTAAATCATGAGACAAGCTGAGCCCATTGGAAGATTAGGAGCCAGAATTATCGAGAAAGTTCTATTTTACTGATAATGGAGAAAAAAATAAAAAAAAGACCACTGAACATTTTAGGGTAAATGAGAGAGCCCCATATTAAAAATCTCAGTAACTTGCATCCCACATAATTTTATACATATATATATTTCTCACTTTTTAGATCTATGAAAATTACAGTCTGATAGGATATATAGTCTTAATATCTAGACATAGTCTTCATGCTGGTGTGTGTTTTTCCTCTATGGATAGAATAATGAGTCATTGGCTTTTCTTTATTTCTTGGATAAATCTTAAAGTAGAGGCAAAAGACAAAAAAAAGGCAATGAAATAGGATCTATTTTGTATTCGGATGAAGAAGAGAGAAATATATAACTCTCACTTTTTGCTGTATTGTGCTCTTGGAAGTTGTTTGAAAGCAGAACCAGTGAAAAACAAGTTGTTGTTGTCTGGGTTTTTTCCAGGCCTTCAGTTGCCTGCTTTTGCTCATAGGCTGGCAAAGTAAAATGCTGACTGAATTTATAAATGGATCTATACAAACTGATGAATCAGGTCCTGAAACCAAAAGATGAATAGATGTGACTAGCAAAAACTGAGATAAAGGTGATTTTCAAGCATCAAATGTTCGAAGTTGAAAGGCATTTGAGTTTATTTATGTTTGCCCTCAAATTGTAAACTCTGACAGGTACTTAAGAGCCTTTCCCAGAAAATGGTTTTAACAGGTCATGTACAGTCAGTCTTAATGCTCACAGCCTAAAACTGAAGACGACCTAACACCTTTTAAGTTAAATGTCTAGTTACTTTCATCTATGAAGGCTCTGTAAGAAATGAAGTAGTTACATACAGATATACAGTCCACAAAGTTTCATTCATTAGCACACACAAGAAGCTGGACATATTGTCTGACTCACTTTAGATGGTGTTTTCTAACAATTTTCATTCATTCACTCTTATGTTTATTAAGTAATATCTGTGTGCCAAACCCTCTTCCAAGGCTGGGAATTACTGCCGTGAACAAACAGATAAAGTTCTTCTCCGATGGAGCTTGCTTTCTATTTCAGGGGCAGGAGTGGCAGGAAACAGACAAAAGACCTATCAGTAAAATATCGGGCAGTGGTAAGTGTTCTGCACAACATTAACATAAGGTGCTGTGAAGTTCAATGACTGCCACCAACACCAGCCTGAGGTGAGAGAAGGCCTCTATGAGAGTGTGGTATTTAATTTGAGAGCTGACTAGACAAGATATCAGTCTTTTGCAGATTTGAGGAGAAAGTGTTCCAGCTATAGAAAATAGCAGTTGCAAAGGCCCTAAGACCTCCAGGTTGGAGGAACAGCAATAACTGCAGTCCAGTGACTGTGAGGTATAATAGACAATGGGAAAGTGACAGGAAATAAGATCAAATAGGGGTCAGGACAGGGAGTTTCATTTTATTCTAAATGAAGTAAAAAGCCAGTAGAGAGTTTAAACAAGGGATCAACAAAATCTAATTCATGTCTTCTCCTCCTCCCCCTCCTCCTCCCCCTCCTCCCCCTTCCTCCTCCCCCTCCTGCCCCTCCTCCTCTTCCTCCTCCTCCTCCACCACCTCCTTCTTCTTCTTCTTCTTCTTCTTCTCTTCTCCTTCTCCTTCTCCTTCTTCTTCCTCCTCCTCTTCCTCTTCCTCTTCCTCTTCTTCTTCTTCTTCTCCTTCTTCTTCCTCTTCTTCTTCTTCCTCCTCTTTTTTTTTTTTTTTTTTTGAGACGAAGTCTTGCTCTGTCACCCAGGCTGGAGTGCAGTGGCGGGATCTCAGCTCACTGCAAGCTCCGCCTCCCGGGTTTACGCCATTCTCCTGCCTCAGCCTCCCGAGTAGCTGGGACTACAGGTGCCCGCCACCTCGCCCGGCTAGTTTTTTGTATTTTTTAGTAGAGACAGGGTTTCACCGTGTTAGCCAGGATGGTCTCGATCTCCTGACCTCGTGATCCGCCCATCTCGGCCTCCCAAAGTGCTGGGATTACAGGCTTGAGCCACCGCGCCCGGCTCCTCCTCTTTTTTTAATTAGAAATGGGGTCTCACTGTGTTGTCCAGGTTGGTCTTGAACTCCTGGCAATCCTCCCACCTCAGCCTCCTGGAGTAGCTGGGACTACTAGTGCAAGCCACCATACTTGGCTAACTCATACATCAAAGACATCATTCTGGCTGTTCTAAGGAGAATTCGTTGGAAAAGGCAAATGTAAAATTTTTAAAAAGTGTTTAAAAAACACCACTAAACTATGCAAGAGAGTATAATAGCTTAGACTAAGGAGAAGAAGTGAAGATAGGAAAAACTGAAAGGATTCCAGGGATATTTGGAATTAGAGTTTATAGGATGTGAGGATCAGAAGACAGTGAGGGAAAGAAGGGAATAACTACCAGATAGCTGGCTCAGATAATTGGGTAGATAGCATGGTGTTTATTGAGATGGGCAAGACCAGAAGAAGAGCTGGTTGGGGAAAAGCCTGAAGCTTTGTTTCATTGATGTTCAACTGGAGATGCCTACTGGACAGCCATATGCAGAGGTCAGTTGGACCTCTGAGTCTGGAGTTCCGGGAGACACAGAGGGGAACTAGAATGTTAGGTGTCATCAGTATATGTATGGTATTTAAAACCATTTGAGATAATGTAATAAATGAAGAAAATAATCCCAGGGATGCTTGGCATTTGGAAGTTAAACAGAGGAGAAAGAGTGAAGGACAATGAGAATGAGCAGCCAGTGAACAGAAAACCAGGAGGAAGATTTACTAAAAATTCATAGTTTTGCCTACTGTAAGATCTGGTGATCATCTCCTCTCCTTTAGCTATATTTGGGGAAACAAATAAGCAAACACAAATTCCAGAATAATTGTAAGCCTCTTGGTAATGCTAATTATGTGAATTAGCTGAACCTCACAAAATACATTTATTTGTTTCGCGTAGATAACTGCTAGGAGAAGGGAGAGGAAGCAGTGATGTTAGGTAATGACTTCATCTGCAATGAAAGTATAAAGAGGCATGATACCTACACATGATGAAAATATCATGTCAAAATTCATAAAGCAAAACCTATAGGAAATAAAAGAAAAAAAGGCAGAAATATGTTAGTTGTGGTAGACTTTAATACTCCTCTCTCAGCCCGTGACTGATTTATTGCCTTTGGAAATGTGAAACAATCAGGATAAAGTCTCTGGTTAATTTCTTCTTACAGCTCTTTGATCCATGCTTTGAGAATGAAAAGCTAAAGCTACATAAAGCCATAGAAAAATAGCCAGAACATGGATCAGTGTATTAAAATACTTTCATTTATTTTATTCTTATTGTCTATATTTAAACTGTACAACATGAAGTTCTGATATGGATATACAAGTGCATAGTTAAGTGATTACACAGATCCAATGTACTTTTAAGGTGCTCTACATGCGGCCGGGCACGGTGACTCACACCTGTAATACTTTGGGAGGCCGAGGTGAGTGGATCATGAGGTCAAGAGATCGACACCATCCTGGCCAACATGGTGAAACCCCGTC
The DNA here is from genome assembly GCF_009764315.1 of Trachypithecus francoisi. Classification (NCBI taxonomy): domain Eukaryota; kingdom Metazoa; phylum Chordata; class Mammalia; order Primates; family Cercopithecidae; genus Trachypithecus; species Trachypithecus francoisi. The sequence goes on along the minus strand of NW_022681431.1, from coordinate 20,227,114 downwards.
TCTACTAAAAATACGAAAATTAGTTGGGTGTGGTGGCATGTACCTGTCATCCCAGCTACTCGGGAGGCTGAGACAGGAGAATCGCTTGAACTCGGGAGGAGTTTGCAGGGAGCGGAAATTCCACCACTGCATTCTAACCTGGTGACAGAGCAAGACTCCATCTCAAAAAAAAAAAAAAAAGGAAAAAGAAAAAAAGAGGTGCTTTACATGCTGAAGACCAAAACCTTCTATGGAGAAGAGGCATGTGAATAACTTGCTTCTATCACATTTGGTAACTATCAGCATGTATATGTATGCACTAACTAGAAATTCCATCTTCCTGGTCACTATGCCTTGTTTTGTTATGATAAAACACAACAAAACAAACAAAAACTTTCCCCAAAAAAGTCTTCTTGAAATTAAATGAAGCCTCTTACTTTGAATACCAAGTCTTGGTAACAGAGAGATTTGGGCCAATTGTCATGTAAATGACATAGAGGGACACTTCAGTTCAAAAGAAAAGATTAAAGTAGAAATAGTTTCTTTTTGCTGGTCATTACTAAGAGGAATCATATTAAACTTTAAAAACATTGACTAAATAGGGATTTCTATTTCCTTTTATATTACAAGGGAGTTCTCTATTCTAGTTTCTATTGTTTGAATTGGAGAACAAAATCAGTGACAGGGTAGAAAGAATTTGCTTTCTACAAGAAGGCAAAAACAGGAGTGCTCTAGGAAAGGAACCAACTACAAATGTGAAAGCACTTTACAGAAAATAATCAGGCCATACATGACTGGACACCATCCTTCATGTAGACTGGGATCATGTGTTTTGCTTACTGTATGTGGAACAGTATCTGACAAAGTAGATGTTCTCTAAGTGGCACCAGAATGAATAAATGAATGAAACTACCATGTAGGTTGAACTGTGATAGATTTCAGTTGAAGAGAGGGACAAACTTCTAAGAGGAGGTATAATTTCTTTTTCTTTCTTTCTTTTTCTTTTTTTTTTTTTTTTGAGACAGTCTCATTCCATTACTTAGGCTGGAGTGCAATGGCGCAATCTCATCTCACTGCGACCTCTGCCTCCCAGGTTCAAGTGATTCTCCTTCCTCAACCTCTCGAGTAGCTGGGATTACAGGCACCCACCACCATGCCCGGCTAATTTTTGTATTTTTAGTAGAGATGGGGGTTCTCCATGTTGGCCAGGCTGGTCTCAAACTCCTGACCTCAGGTGATTCACCCTCCTCGGCCTCCCAAAGTACTGAGATTATAGGCGTGAGCCACTGCGCCTGGCAAGGAGATCTAATTTCTTTCAGTGTCAAGTACCAATTAGGATGCACAGTTGACCCTTGAACAATATGGGCATTGTGCCGGAGGGGGAGTCCAACCACCCACGAAAATCTTCATATACCTTTTGGCTCCCTCAAAACTTAGCTATTAATAACCTATTGTCGACTAGAAGACTTACCAGCAGCATAAATAATTGACAATGCAGAGTTTGTATGTTATATGTAGTCTATACTGTATTCTTACAATAAAGTAAGCTAGATAAAGGAAACTTACAGAGAAAATCATAAGGAAGAGAAAAGATATTTACTAATAACTAAATGGAAGCGAATCCCCATAAAGGTCTTTATCCTGGTCATCTTCAGATTGAGTAGGGTACGGAGGAGGGGTTGGTCTTGGTGTCTCATGAGTGACAGAGGTGGGAGAATATCTGTGTATAGGTGGACCAAAACGTTTCAAATCTGTATTGTTCAAGGGTCAGCTGTCTACTTGTCTCAGGTCCTTTTTAAAAATAAGATCACATCACTTGTGAAAGAGAACACAAGCAAACAGGAGGGCTAATTATCAAGACTATGGGTCAGAAAATATTATGAGATTTTTGTGAAAAGGAAGGGTATGAAATGTACTGTTTTTCACTTAAAGAATTTCTGTTCTTGTTATGAAGATGAAAATTCAGTTGTGCATACATGGGAAATAATTCTAAAATTAAATAACTTGGGTCTACGAATAAAAGATTGTTTGAACAGTTTTTCCTCTAAGGGCTGACAGCCAATTAAACAATCAGTAAAAAGAACAGCATTAGTCATAAATAGATTTCCCTCAGGAGATCAAGCGGGAAGATCACTTGAAGTCAGGAGTTTCAGACCATCGTGGCCACCATGGTGAAAACCCATTTCTACCAAAAATCCAAAAAATTAGCCAGGTGTGGTGGTGTGCGCCTGTAATCCCAGCTACTCAGAGGCTGAGGCACGAGAATTGCTTGAACCTGGGGTAGAGGTTGCAGTGAGCTGAGATCATTCCACTGCACTCCAGCTTGGGTGACAGAGAGAGACTGTCTCAAACTAAATAAATAAATAGGTTTCCCTATTCTGTAGTGATGCGATCTTTCAAGAGGTTTAAAAAAAACATGTTGCAATTCTGTTGATTGAGTTCCTCAGCTCTGATTATCAGTCTCATTTGATCATTAACCTAATTGGTATCTAAATCAAGGAAAACTATTCAGTGATTGCTTCTTGATTTTTTTTTAAAAAATATTTTGACTGGTGAGTGTAACAACTTATTTATATTGTGTCTTAAGCTGTGCCTGCTATACTGTTGTTTTGATTCAACTTGGAAATATAATTTACTAATAAAAACACTGAATTAGCAGTAATGGGTCAAATTGGGCTGTGATGAAATTCACAGAACTCAGAAAATCGAGGGATCATCAGGGATTTGATTCCATGAAAGACAATTTGGAATTACTCTATTGTAGCTTCAGACATAGAGAAGCTCTTGATATAGTACAAATCCTTTATTTATAGGTATAACAAGGAAGGTCTAGTATTGAATGTGCACTATTTGGCAGGTGTTATGCTGGTAGGATCATGTATGGTACCTCATTTCATTCCCACAGAAAACTGGGATTCATAAAGCAAAGTGATTTTCCTCTGGCCAATGATGCTATATAAGTAGGCTAATTCAGGAGTCGAATTTGTTTTTCTACCTTCTAATATAGTAATGGTGGCTTAACGATGGTGATACCTTCTGAGAAATGTGTCAGTAGGCAATTCCATCACTGAATGTACTTATACAAATGTAGATGGTACAGCCTACTACACACCTCAACTACATGATATAACCTATCGTTCCTAGGCTACAAACCTGTACATCAAGTCACTGTACTGAACACTAGACAACTGTAATACAAGGATAAGTATTTATACATCTAAACTTATCTAAACTTAGAACATGTACATTACAAAATACAGAATAAAAGACAAAAAAATGGTATACATGTGTGAGGCACTTCCCCTAAATGGAGCTTACAGGACTAGATGTTGCTCTGGTGAGTCAGTGAGTAAGTGGTGAGTGAATGTGAAGGCCTAGGCCACTAATGTGCATTACTGTAGATGGTCTCAATACTGCACACTTGGCTACACTAAATTTATAACAAAAATATTTCTTCAATAATAAATTAACCTTAGCTGGCCAGGCATAGTGGCTCAGGCCTGTAATCTCAGCACTTTGGGAAGTCAAGGTAGGAGGATCACTTGAGCTCAAAAGTTTGAGAGCAGCCTCCAAAAAAAGAAAAAAAAGGGTATGGGAAGAGGACTGGGCACAGAGTAAGATCTAGGCCAATGCCAATTCTTTTTCTCACTAAAATGGAGACATTTGACAAGTTTTTAATTGCCCTTGAATTTGGTTTTCTTCTTTCCAAAGTAGAGACCTATCTCATGGGGTTTCATCAAATAATGTATGTCAAAAAAGAAAAACCTCAAAACAGTAAAGGCCATACATGAGTGGTTCTCAATCCTATTGTACCGTTTTTAGAAGTTTCTAAGGCATCTTAAATATCTTGAAATGAAGTTCATAGCTGCTAATAATGTATCTACAAAGATGATTTTAAACAATCAAAATACTACCCGTCACATAGAAGAGAAAGAAAGGAAAATAATTGGTAATAACAATAAAACACAGATCCGTAATTCTCCACAATTCTGAAATCCAAATGGCTCAGAAATCCAAAAACATTTCGCAACTTACTCGGCAGCAATCCTGATATAGGCCCACATGAAGCTGTTGTGGCCTTTATTTTTCCTGAGATATTTTTCAAGGCAGGATATGCTTTATGCATCAGAAATTAAACTCTTACCTAGGCAATTGAATATACAGGCTATCTTCTTAGAGAAAACTAAAATTTGTAAAGCCTCACATGGAAAAGATTGAGGTGGATTACATCCAATGTTTGTTTTGAAGAGCAGAGTGAGTTTCTCTGCACCACAGTCTGATGTGCAGGGATGGAAAGGCTGGGCTTGCCTGAGCTGCAGCTGACTGGGGATGGGTTGCGAGGGGGCAGCTGGATCCTAGCAGGGCTAAAAGCAACCTGGTTTCTTCAGTTATTATAAATGTTTTAGGTTGGGGTTATTTGTTTCAGGAGTTGAGTATCAACAACGATGCTCGAAATCACAAATAATTGCTGTGGAAGGACCGTCTGTTGCCTAAAATTTAACCAAACATTTTATTGCAGAAAAGCCTCTGAGCCATATGGTCCTACCCACCTCCTGAAAGACATTTATAGTTCACTCTTTCCTATAAACAGTTTAAAGTAACCATGATAAACATTCTGGAGAAAAGCTAAACTTGCATTTGCTCTTCTCCTGTTGATTATTTGCGATAATAAGAAAATGTTTACACATGCAGAGGTGAAGTTTATGTGGGAGGCCCTAATGCATACACCCCTTATACGGTGATTTACTGCTTGTTTATGTTGAGAATCAGAAATAATGAACATAATTTTCCAAACTGACACATCATTTCAATAGCTCCTGTGTACGAGGCTCTGATATGTAGATTGTCAATGAGATATTAATTTCATACAGAATATGTTAAGGAGCAAGATATATGTTGTCTCAGTTTTTTTTTTTTTTCTTCCAATGTTGACCACAGATTTTTTTCCTAAGGCAAAGGTGTCATGGAAAATATATTTCCAGAAGCATTTTAAATTTTCAGAGGAAGACCTAGGACTTGGGAAACCAAAGTCATGGCAAGATTGAAATGAGTTACAGGTTCAGAATCTGGTTCCAAATGTCTGGAAGTCAGTACATACACAAATTAACATAATTTTGCTAGTACTTCTTGAAATTTTCTACTTAACGAGAATGGACATCAATGGAGAGTGGCATTCTAAAATGAAAAAATAGCTTATATTCTATGCAAAACCTGGCCTACTCACCTCTTTGTCTCAAGAAAAGATTGCTATGGGAATGATGTCTATTTGTAGTAAATGTCTTATTAAAGGGAAATTAGAAAGAATTGATAGGTAAAAGGTATTCAAATATTGTATCAGAGAAAACACTTTATTATTTCTTATTCTTATATGGTTCGAACAGTCTAAGCAAAATATTGAACACGGTACAGAGATAGATACCGTACACTCTTGGACTCATAGTAGAAGTTTACACATTAGAATATTACCCTCTGGACACAAACAAATGGAAGAACATACCATGCTCATGGATAGGAAGAATCAATATCGTGAAAATGGCCATACTGCCCAAGGTGATTTATAGATTCAATGCCATCCCCATCAAGCTACCAATGAGTTTCTTCACAGAATTGGAAAAAACTGCTTTAAAGTTCATATGGAACCAAAAAAGAGCCCACATTGCCAAGACAATGCTAAGTCAAAAGAACAAAGCTGGAGGCGTCACACTCCCTGACTTCAAACTATACTACAAGGCTACAGTAACCAAAACAGCATGGTACTGGTACCAAAACAGAGATATAGACCAATGGAACAGAACAGAGTCCTCAGAAATAATACCACACATCTACAGCCATCTGATCTTTGACAAACCTGACAAAAACAAGAAATGGGGAAAGGATTCCCTGTTTAATAAATGGTGCTGGGAAAATTGGCTAGCCATAAGTAGAAAGCTGAAACTGGATCCTTTCCTTACTCCTTATACGAAGATTAATTCAAGATGGATTAGAGTCTTAAATGTTAGACCTAATACCATAAAAACCCTAGAAGAAAACCTAGGTAGTACCATTCAGGACATAGGAATGGGCAAGGACTTCATGTCTAAAACACCAAAAGCAATGGCAGCAAAAGCCAAAATTGACAAACGGGATCTCATTAAACTAAAGAGCTTCTGCACAGCAAAAGAAACTACCATCAGAGTGAACAGGCAACCTACAGAATGGGAGAAAATTTTTGCAATCTACTCATCTGACAAAGGGCTGATATCCAAAACCTACAAAGAACTCAAACAAATTTACAGGAAAAAAACAAACAACCCCATCAAAAAGTGGGCAAAGGATATGAACAGACATTTCTCAAAAGAAGACATTCATACAGCCAGCAGACACATGAAAAAATGCTCATCATCACTCGCCATCAGAGAAATGCAAATCAAAACCACAATGAGATACCATCTCACACCAGTTAGAATGGCAATCATTAAAAAGTCAGGAAACAACAGGTGCTGGAGAGGATGTGGAGAAATAGGAACACTATTACACTATTGGTGGGATTGTAAACTAGTTCAACCATTATGGAAAACAGTATGGCGATTCCTCAAGGATCTAGAACTAGATGTACCATATGACCCAGCCATCCCACTACTGGGTATATACCCAAAGGATTATAAATCATGCTGCTATAAAGACACATGCACACGTATGTTTATTGCGGCACTATTCACAATAGCAAAGACTTGGAATCAACCCAAATGTCCATCAGTGACAGACTGGATTAAGAAAATGTGGCACATATACACCATGAAATACTATGCAGCCATAAAAAAGGATGAGTTTGCGTCCTTTGCAGGGACATGGATGCAGCTGGAAACCATCATTCTTAGCAAACTATCACAAGAAGAGAAAACCAAACACCGCATGTTCTCACTCATAGGTGGGAACTGAACAATGAGATCACCTGGACTCGGGAAGGGGCACATCACACACCGGGGCCTATCACAGGGAGGGGGCAGCGGGGAGGGATTGCATTGGGAGTTATATCTGATATAAATGACAAATTGATGGGTGCTGATGAGTTGATGGGTGCAGCACACCAACATGGCACAAGTATACATATGTAACAAACCTGCAAGTTATGCACATGTACCCTAGAACTTAAAGTATAAAAAAAAAAAAAAGAATATTACCCTCTGTACTTTTGTTTTTCCACCAGATCTATCTTTTGAAACATGTAATGGCTCCTAGTTGCCAAGAGAGTGAACTCAAATCTTCTTAGTATAGCATGCAAAGGTTTTTACAATTAAGCCCCAATTTCCTTTCTAGGATTAGCTATTTCTCACTTATTCTAGCCTCTAGCCTATGTGCTCTAGACTTTAGTGGTTCTGTACTTTTTGCTATCCTTTGGCCAATAAATTACCTTCCATGCCTCTGTACCTTTATTTATCCTGTCTTCTCATCTTGGAATGCCCTTCCTCTTTTTTTTATTTCATAAAATACAACTTAGGGCCCAACTCAAAGGTCACCTCCTCCATAAAGCCTCCCCAACTCAAAGTCAGTCCAAAACACTCCCTCTTTAGTTTACATCACAATTGTAGCACCAAGCAAAGCCCACTTTTTATTACCAGTCCATTCTGTATGTGTTATCCCTCCAACTAGATTTAGAGCTTATTTAAGGCAAATATTGTCTTGTTATCATTGTAGTAGATGGTCAATTAAATGTTTATTTTTGAGAATGATTTGATTAGAAGGAAATTAGGGCTGGGCGCGGTGACTCACACCTGCAATCCCAGCACTTCAGGAGGCCGAGGCAGGCAGATCACTTGAGGTCAAGAGTTCAAGACCAGCCTGGCCAACATGATGAAACTCCGCCTCTACCAGAAAAGACAAAAAAGCAGTGGGGCATGGTAGCACAAGCCTGTGATCCCTGCTACTTGGGAGGCTGAGGTGGGAGAATCGCTTGAACCAGGGAGGTGGAGGTTGCAGTGAGCCAACATCATACCACTGCACTCCAGCCTGAGCGACAGAGCAAGACCTTGTCTAAAAAATAGAAGGAAATGAGTGTGATGGGTGAACACCTAAACTTTATCCTCCCCAAATAAACAAAATGAAACAAGGCAAACATCAGAATTATAATTTAAGGATATTAAGAAGTATTTTCCAGTTCAGCCAAAAAAGCTTGAGGAGGCATGGAGGATCAAGAAGCAAAGAGTTGCTATCAGTAACTTAAACAATTTGATCCTTGTCTTTGTGAAGCCAGAGCAGTTGTGTCCTTGAATTTCCTGATTTGACTGCCAGAAGAACATGAAATTTGGTGGTTGTGGCGGGGACAATAAAGACTGGTTAGAACATGAGAGTGATAAAGACAATTATTGAAGAGAGAGGGAAGAATCCCCCTTCCTGGGAAAAAAAGGGCATCTCCTCGTCCTTGTGCTGGGAAGGAAGGCTCTGAATTTGGGCTCCCGTTTCCTTTCTCATTGCTCTGTTTTACCAGGAGGCAATAGTGCAAAGCAGTGCATCCAGGTTCCTGGGTAGAAATGAGTGGAGCCTAGGTCATGGTTACTAGGGCAGGAGGGAGGATAACAAGGGCTGGGCAAAAAGAATCATGTTATCAAGCAATCAGATGGCTCTGACAGTGAGATTGAAAGAGAAAGTTAGAAAAGAGATTTTTGCTGCAAAGTCAAACAGAAATTCAAATGTGCACTCCCATATTATTTCCCACAATGTTCCACTTTTGCCAAGTTTGAGAAAAATTATAATTATTATCAATATATGAAATAATACTAGGAGATATCATAGTTTAAAAGGTCAAAGATCTGTATATCTATATATTTCTTTCTGTTTTTTTTCTTTTTCTCCATTTTTGTTAAAAGGTAGTTGAGGGCAACTCCCTGGGAGAAGACTTTACAAATTTTTCTTCAAATTGTTCTGGGAAACTTCCTCTCTCCTTCTCTTGCCAACTGACTTTTCTTTAGCTCAGAACACACAGGCCTGAGATTAGTGAACAAAAAAGCACTGCAACCATCCCACCTTTGCCACCATCTCTTTCTTGGCTCATAGCTTAAAACAAAGGTTTCAGAGACTCTTCTATGCTCTTTCTTGGATTCTGCCTTCATTTATTTATTATCAAATAATTTCTAGCCCAGGTGCAGTGGTTCACATCTATAATCTCAGCACTTTGGAAGGTGGAAGTAGGAGGATCAATTGAGCCTAGGGGTTCGAGACCAGACTGCGCAACGTGGTGAACCTCCATCTCTACAAAAAATACAAAAAAATAGCCAGGTGTGGTGCCATGCACCTGTAGTCCAAGCTATTCGGGAGGCTGAGGTGGGAGGGTTGTTTGAGCCTAGGGGTTAAGGCTGCAGTGAGCTGTAATTGCATCACTGCACTCCAGCCTGGGTGACAGAGTGAGACCCTGTCTCTTTTTTTTTTTTTGAAGAAATGAGATCTCACTGTGTCGCCCAGATTGGAGTGCGGTGGCTATTCACAGATACTACCACTGTGAACCACAGCCTAGAACTCCTGGCTTCAAGCAATGGTCTTGCCTCAGCCTCCCAAATAGCTAGCACTACAGGTGCTGCTACCCCACCTGCATTTTATTTAATTCTTTATCAACCTGCACTCACAGAGTTGTGGTGTAAATTAAAGGAGGTGAAATATGTAAAATAATCTAGCATAATGTCCACTTAAAGTGCTCAATAAAATTATTCTATTCCTGCTTAGTCCCCTGAAGGCCTGAAGATTCTATCTTTGCTCTATCATAGTCACCTGCCCACTGGGTTGCCAGGTTTCCTATAGATATTATCATATCTAAAATTCAATCACAGTTCAGTTAATTTGGCTCCAATGATCTCTTCTCTTGCCAGCCCATTCCCATCCCGGAACTTTATGTGCCAGCCATTTTGAAATGCCTGCCAATCCCCAAATATCCTGTGCTCTGCCATAAATCTTCATGATTGCATAGGTTGTATCTGATGCACTGATTCCCATTTCCCTTTTGTGAATGGCACGTTTCTTCTCATACTTTAAGATTCAGCTGAATATATGCACCGTGTGTTAATAGATATGCATGAAGTTGATAGATGATTTTTTAGAAAATAAACAAAAAAGATTTAGCTATAAAGTCCTTACTTTTTAATACCAGTATATCCAAATATGTATTGCCACAGTATATTTCCACTCTTTGCTTTCATGTTTCTTCTGTTAGACTATGAATTTTAGAACATAGCTTATTCATCTTTGATGGTGCCTATTGCGTTGCCTGGCATATAACAGGTACTCAATGAATAAATGAATGAATGAATTTTTCTATGCTCAGGTCCAACAAAGTACATCGTAAATGGTTATATTGTTTTTTAAATCTCAAAGAAGACTTATACCTGAAATAAATGGAGCAACAGCAATTTTGGAGTTGTTTTTGTTGTTGTTGTTGTTATTTTTTGCTTTTGTTTTTTTTTTTTTGGCTGGAGAGACAACCACAGTCCCCACTAAGCCTGACACACTTCAGTTCTATCAACAACTGATTTCACTATTTTTTAAATATATATTATTATTATTATTTGAGACAGGGTCTTGCTCTGTTGCCCAGGTTAGAGTATTGTGGCACACTCACATCTCATGGCAGCCCTAACCTCCTAGGCTCAAGCGATTCTCCCATCTCAACCTCCTGAGTATCTGGGACTGCAGGCATGCACCAGCATGCCCAGCTAAGTTTTGTATTTTTTTGTAGAGATGGGGTTTCACGATGTTGCCCAGGCTGGTCTCAAACTCCTGAGCTCAAGCGGTTTTCCCACCTCAGCCTCTCCAAGTGCTGGGATTAGAGGTGTGAACCATCATGCCAGGCTGATGGCTTTGGACAATTTTAAACACCGCTTTCCTCCATACTCTTTTTTCAACTTGTTATTCAGAAACTCACCTCTCAATTCTCCTCACATCCTTCCTAAACACACACACACACACACACTCACACATACACACACACTTCAGAGGATTTTCTCAAGATAATTCAACATGATGATGACCTTTAAGAAGAAACCAGAGTAGAGTAAACAATGAGCACTTTGAAGAAACATTTTGTTGTCAGCTTATATTTGGGCTGAAGACAGTGGCAGAGGGGAACCCTGGAGGAGTCAGGAGGTGCGGAGGAACCTCTACCATAAAAGCTACAACCCACCTCCCTCCCATTGTTTACACAGAAAAAAAAAATAGCTAATTGACGTAGGATGTGGGTGAGCTTGGTTTTCATCTCAATCCTGTTTTGCCTCATCTTGCGGTTACCTTAGGAGCACATCAGGGCCAACCATTTCCAGTGCTTTAGGGGGTAAAAAGAAATAAAATAAAACAACTCAGAGACTTTGGATCCTCCTCCCAGACTCCGGCCAGCTAAAAGAGCAATTCCAATCCCCAGGAGCTATGATTAAGTAAAAATTATGAAAATGTCAAATTCAAGATCTTGAGAGATTACACTAATTTAAGCCCTCGATATTTTATTCCTATTGATAAAATAACCTGGTTAGAAATCCTTCTGGCACCAGAATCTCTAGCAAATAGCATTAAACATTAGTCATTGGCAAAAGAAGTCTTGAGTAGGGAATTTTCAAGTCCTTTTGGTGGTTTACGTTGTTTTCTGTCCATGTGGGTACACCTACGTCAGTTGGTGATAAAAATAAACGCATTTCCTTAGCTTAGATTTAGGTGATATTAAAAGTAACAATGATTTAACAATTGCTTCTAAGGTGTTGCATATAATATTTTGTTCATGTTAAAATTTAGTGGAGGCTCAAACTGAAGTGAACATATATAACTAAGCTAGCTTAGGAAAGTCAGAGTAATATGCTCTGATGAATTACCTAAACTTTAAAATAATGTTCGACTAAAGTTAATGATTACCTATAAAAATTTCAACCCCTAAGATTAATACTTTGGAAAAAGTTATCACAAGGTGTTATAGTAAGAAAGTAATCCTTCCTTTTACCATACAATCCATTATAGAACAACTGCTGCCTTACACATTATTATTTTTTTTTTTGACACAGGGTCTGGCTTTGTCACCCAGGCTGGGGTGCAGCCTTGACCTCCCTGGTTCAAGCAATCCTCCCACCTCAGCCCTCCAAATAGCTGGAACTACAGGCAGGCACCACCATGCTAGGCTAATTTTAAAAAATATTTTTTGTAGAGATGGGGTCTCACTGTGTTGCCCATGCTGTCCTCAAACTCTTGGACTGAAGCAATGCTCCCTCCTCAACTTCCCAAAATGCTGGGATTAGAGGTGGGAGCCACTGCACCCACGTTTTTTTGTTTCCTTTAAGCAAAAATTAAAAATTGTGACTAAGAGAATATAATAGAATCAAACATGTCTCTTACTCTTGTAGTACGCTGATGTCCCAAGATTATCAATTTCCTCTTTATGTAACTACATATGATGTAAATGTTTCCCACGGTGATTAGCTTCATTGTTATTTTGCAGAAGCGTTTCAGAGGGACTTGCTATATCATTGAAAAACCAAGAAAAGGATGAGACAACCTTATTAAAAGTATTTCAGGGCCAGGCACGGTGGCTTATGCCTGTAATCCCAGCACTTTGGGAGGCCGATGCGGGTGGATCACGAGATCAGGAGTTCAGATGCATCTGGCCAACAAAGTGAAACCCCATCTCTACTAAAAATACAAAAAAAATTAACCAGGTGTGGTGGTGGGTGCCTGTAATCCCAGCTACGTGGGAGACTGAGGCAAGGAGAATCACTTGAACCTGGGAGGAGGAGGTTGCAGTGAGCTGAGATCGAGCCACTGCACTCCAGCCCACACGACAGTGTGAGACTCTGTCTCAAAAAATAAAAATAAAGAAAATAAAATAAAAGTATTTTAGTTTTTTGAGTGCTAAATGTCCTTGGATATGAATTAAGAAAAACATACTATATTTTTCCCCATGGCTATCTTACTAAATAGTGCTGAGGTTTACATTGTCTCACCTTCCTTCCTGACCTTAACCTTCTCCCAGGAGTGTGGAGAAGCTTTGCATGGAAATGAGAATCCTCTTAAGCCTTTTACTCATTTTTCTCCTCGACTCTAGTAACGCAAGAAGAAATACAAATAAGATATTCAAGAGGGCGACCCCAAAGTTTTGATCTGCATTGCTGCTGCCAATATAAATACTCCTTCTGTCTACAGGAAATCAATCTTCTTCTTTTTTTTTTTTTTTTTTTGAGACAGAGTCTCACTCTGTCACCCAGGTTGGAGTGCAGCGGCTCAGTCTTGGCTCACTGCAATCTCCACCTCTCTGGTTCAAGCAATTCTTGTGCCTTAGTCTCCCAAGTAGCTGGGATTACAGGCATGTGCCACCACGCCCGGCTAATTTTTGTATTTTTAGTAGAGACAGGGTTTCACCATGTTGGCCAGACTGGTCTCGAACTCCTGGTCTCAAGTGATCTTCCTGCCTTGGCCTCCCAAAGTGATGGGATTACAAGCATGAGCATCATGCCCAGTCAGGAAATTAGTCTTTCTATAAACTCTTAGACCTCCCAGAAGATGTGCCTTCTGAATCTATACAAATCCACAAGCATAATGAAAAAATAAGTAAATCACTCGGCTGCTTTTGAATAGGCATCATACCCATGTTAGGAAAACAGAGACAGGTTCTTGTGACACAAAGCTGCCATTGAATGAAATGCCATTTCAGATTGGATTTGGTCTGTGGCAATTTTGATTTCAAGGTTTTGTGTGACACAAATAGTGCTCTATATGTGTTATGAGCTCCAGAGATAGTTGTTAAAGCTGCTTTAAATAAACTGAGGTGTAGTCCAGAATTCAACAAATTAGTCCATTTATTTGAGATTTTGTTTCCTTTCAAGCCCTTATTCTGGGGATATAAGAATAAAAATGGGCCGGGCGCGGTGGCTCAAGCCTGTAATCCCAGCACTTTGGGAGGCCGAGGCGGGTGGATCACGAGGTCAGGAGATCGAGACCCTCCTGGCTAACACGGTGAAACCCCGCCTCTACTAAAAATACAAAAAAACTAGCCGGGCGAGGTGGCGGGCGCCTGTAGTCCCAGCTACTCGGAGGCTGAGGCGGGAGAATGGCGGGAACCCGGGAGGCGGAGCTTGCAGTGAGCCGAGATCGCGCCACTGCACTCCAGCCTGGGCGACACAGCGAGACTCCGTCTCAAAAAAAAAAAAAAAAAAAAAAAAAAGAATAAAAATGTTTGGCTTGTTAACCATATAGAAGGAAAACTGCTAGTACCAAAGACCAAAGCAGACTTCTCAGCGAACATCCCCACTCCACAGCCACAGCCTCTTCTCATGTACAACAAAGCCAACTCTTCTCTCCTGTCTAGTGATCTTCAGGTGCTTAGAGCCAAATTTTAGGAAATTAGTAATCCGTATGAAACACCCTCACTTCTGATAAATCCTGGGGTGGTTCATGAATATCAATTATGCCTTCCTTACTTAATCTTAATAGATGACAATTCTGGCTGTCATAAGAAGAAGATAAAAATGAACCTCAGCTCTTCTAAATAGGTAAGGAATGAATTAAAGAAAAGGGAGGAGAGAAGTGAGAGAAGTTAGTTGGCCAGTATCATTGTTTGTTTTTTGGTTAATGTTCATTTTGAATCAGGGCTAATACTTAGGCCTTGAACTGCACATTCAGAGCCTGTGTCACCCAGAAGGTGAAATAAGCAGTGAGGAAAATCACGTGGTTCAATAATCTCAAGAAATGAAGAAATGTACCAGCAGGATTCTTAGGGGAAATTCACTTGTGGACAGATGGTGTGCTTACCACCAGCCACTCTTGTCTTTGACTATTACAGTCAGCTCTCCATATCCATGGGTTCTGCATCCGTGGATTCAATCAACCATGGATAAAAAGATATTTGGAAAAAAAATAAAACTAACATAAATTTGAAAATACAGTATAATAATACTTTCTATAGCATTTATGTAACTCTAGGTATTATAAATAATCTAGGATGATTTAAAGTATTCAGGGGGATATACATAGGCTGTATACAAATACTATGCCATTTTATATGAAGGACATGAGCAACTGTGGATTTTGGTATCTGCAAGGGGTCCTGGGACCCATCTGTCAAGGATACAGATGAACAACTATAGTGTGTCACTCTCAGGTGATGATCAATCTTGGTATTGCCTTTTGTAAAGCATCCCATAATGGCTACTTTCCTCTCCAAATTCTCTGTGAATCACCACTATATGTAAGGGCAGCAGCTAGGAAATACTGTTTTGTTTGATCTTGCTCCAGAGAAAAATCTGTCACAGACATTTAAAGCTATTGGGGCTCTTTGAGGTGATTCAGTCCCATCTCCTCCTCCAAAGGTAAGACGGGCAAGGCTCAAAGGGGCAAAATGATATTTTCCAAGGTGGCCTCATTTGTTAGACCTGCTCTTCTTTATTGCTGGGTTTGTATTCGTCAAAGGCAACTCTTCCATTTTTGACAAAATTGTGGGACTTCCCAGGAAAGAATGCTGTTCCTCATTGTGGCACTGGGGAATGGACAGAAAAATACAATTAAAATGCCTGGGATTACCAAATCATGGGTTCCCCCTTTGGGAAATGCCTGAGCCCTATCACAATCCACTAACCAGTCAACTGCTTTAATGATTTAGTTCATGTTACCTTGGCTCTTCTACAAAGTATAAAAATAGGTGATTAAAACATGTTTCATCTATTAAGAATTGCATGCAAGCAAAATGATGCATATATGAGAAACATAAGAAAATGGTATTGGGCTGGGCACAGTGGCTCACGCCTATAATCCCAGCACTTTGGGAGGTTGCAGCGGGAGGATTGCTTGAGCCCAGGAGTTTGAGACCAGCCTAGGCAACAAAGTCTCTACAAAAAAAAAAAAAAAAACCCAAAATAAAAAAACTACAATTAACTGCATATGGAGAAGCACACCTATAGTCCCAGCTACCTGAGAGGCTGAGGCGGGAGGATCCCTTGAGCCCAGGAATTTGAGGTGGCAGTGAAATATGATAGTGCCACTGCCCTTCTGCTTGGGTTACAAAGTGAGACTCTATCTCAAGGAAAAAGAAAGAAAGAAAAAAAAAAAAAAAGAAAGAAAGAAAGAAAGAAAGAAAGAAAGAAAGAAAGAAAGAAAGAAAGAAAGGAAGGAAGGAAGGAAGGAAGGAAGGAAAGAAGGAAGGAAGGAAGGAAGAAGGAAGGAAGGAAAGAAAGAAAGAAAGAAAGAAGAAGGAGCGAAGGAAGGAAGGAAAGAAGGAAGGAAGGAGGGAGGGAGGGAGGAAGAAAGAAAGAAGGAAAGAAAGAAAAAAAGAAAGAAAAAGGAAGGAAGGGAAGGGAGGAAATTGTATTGCATATCTTAATCTTCAGACACTATCAAAACATTGTGCCATTGATAATTGATCCAAGACAAGAACACACAATACAGTCCATACTGTCAAAAAAATCCCTAGGATTTTTCTAAAGCCATACATTTTTTTTTTCTCACTTTAAGAAACTTCGTAATAGAAATGCATTCTGGAAAAGCATGATTTTCTAGTAAATGCAAGATATTTATACAAACAAAAAATAATCATAAATGCTTCTATCTAGGAAGGCTTGGTAAATAATATATAGATTGCTAATGCCTATTGTGGGAAAAAAATGTACATCAGCCCACAGAACAATAAGATCACTTACTAGAAGTTTGTTTTCGTACAGACACTTCTGGTACAAAATGGAAAACTTTGTAATATCTGCCCTTCCATTGTTTCCCCAGACATCTGGAACCATGGCTGTCTTTCTGCCTTAGCTGCCACTTGTCCTAGCATCCTTCCATGTTCAAGCTCTCTGAGTCTATTTCTTAATAAGGTTCACTTTGTTGCATCTTTTTGCATGTCAAAATCCACTTATTCCACTCTACTATTTCTTTACTTATGCTTCTAGTCCTTTGCCCGTTGTCACCAGAGGAAGTATATTACTAAGTTTACCACTTGCTTGGAATGAAAGATGTGAATGACCTGATAAACGCTCAGCTAAGCTTTATAAAGAGGCAAAAGATAAATGGAAAGGCTTGGACATTTAGCATAAAGATAGACACCCAGGCTAGGTGTGGTGCCTCATATCTATAATGCCAGCACTTTGGGAAGCCAAGGGGGGAGCACTGCTTGAGGCCAGGAAGTTAGAGAGTTTGATACCAGCCTGGGAAATCCTATCTCTACAAAAATGAAATTAAGAAAAAATTAGCTGGGCATGGTGGCACTTACTTGTACTCCTATCTACTTGAGAGGCTTGGATAGAAGAATGGATCGAGCCCAGGGGGTCAAGGTTGCAATGCGGTGAGTTATAATCATATCACTGCACTCCAGCCTGGGCGATAGAGCAAGACCCTGACTCAAACAAACAAACAAACAAACAAACAATAACAACAAAAAGACATACTTTCTGAGATACTCATAGTTGTTGTATCCAACACTTCTTCCTTGGGTAGTTATTTAACTAGACTCACTTTTTCCCAAGTTTGGAATCCACCGCCTACCTTAATTAGACTAGTTTAAGGTTAGCTTGACAGTATTCTGAAAAACAGTTGATTCAATGGAGCCTGCTTTTAATGGCATGTCCTCAATACATCTATTTCTAAATCTTTATTTTTTCTTAGTCAAGCGTATGCTATATAGAGTACACTATTTGTGGTACATGGTGAACTAAGACTTTTGACCCAATCACAGACTTTATGAAATGGCATCAAAGAGCGTCTTAAATTTTTTCTGAAATTTTTTAAAAAGGGAAAACAACTGGACTTTGGAATATCTCAGAAGCCACTTGGGTTTCTCTTTCAAGACTTTCCTTCCAGGGACTTCCATTGTTCCCCACCCCGAGGGAAGCGTTTCACCTTTTCCCTGTAGTGGAAATAAGCAACAACAGAGCTGCTTTGTGAACCAGAAAATGATGAAGCCTTTCCAAATGAGGAGGATGTGGGAAGTGCCAAAGAGCCAGAGGGGCCAGGCAGGAGAAGAATGGGCCTGACTTCCTTTAGCTCATAATGAAGGTAATTCTTTGAGTCCAGACTCAGGTAAACCTGCAGAAGGAAGACAGTCTTTGAATCTATGCAGAAGAGGATCAGTGTTTAGGTGGAGAAAAGCAAACACTCTCCTCCCTCTGGACAGCTACATCTGCCTGTGTTGCACCAGATGTGTAGCAGCTGTGTGTTCTCCCAGATGGTAGTCAGATGGAAATGATGGAGAAAGAAGTCACCTTCTGTATGTTTCAGGAATAGAAAACCAGATTAATCCTTATTTGCATGACACGTTAGTGAGATAAGGTCTTTTTGATCTCTATTTCGAATGGAAAAAAAAATAACTATCATTTGTGAAGCACTGACCTTATAAAACCAATCACTAACCTAGGAGCTTTCAAAATGCTTTGTTTTGAATTCTCACATCAATTCTGTGATACAGTTAAGATATTTTCTCACTTTTATGAGAAAATCGAGTACCAGAGTTGAAGGTCAGAATCTGGTAAAATCTAGTCTAGAACTCAAGGTCAGTAATGTCTTTTCCCTGATGCTTGGCACCCACTGTTAGCATTACATTTCTAATTTATTGTTGAAAAACCAGGTTGAGTTTTTGAATGGCCTCTGTTGGGACTCCAAAGTAAAGCTTCCCTTTGAGATCTTTGAAGAGCCTTCAAAGCAGAGAAATTGTCTAGATATTTTTGACATTTTAAAATTATTATTATTATTTTAAAGATAGTGTCTCACTATGTCTCCCAGACTGGAGTGCAGTGGTGCGATCATAGCTCACTGCAGCCTCAAACTCCTGGGGTTGAGGGATCCTTCTGCCTCAGCCTTCAGAGTAGCTAGGACTACAGGCATGCACCACCACACCTGGTGGCTAATTTTTGGAAATTTTGGAGATAGGGTCTCACCATATTGCTTAGGCTGCAAACTGTCTACATATTGATATCAAAGAGTGACAGGAAGGCTTGCACGTTCCCAGATATATAAAATAATTGACTCATAGAGCTCAGTCTGTGCTTCCAGCAGCTTGGATTGTTGCTACCACGGAGATGGTACAAACAGCAAGCAGGCAGGATGACTGCCAGGACATTTGCATCTGGTTGTTCATAGAAACATAACCTAAAGCATGTACCAACAAAAACTATCAGGGAAAGTGCCTAATTTCAAATCTATAACTATATTCTTAATCTCTGAGCATGAGAGCACTAAAATCTTTTTTATATATTTAATGCCAATATCTAAAACTGAAAAGTGAGGCTACTAACTAATAAAAGAATAAGTATACGGATGAAAATTTGCCAAATTTGCCTGAATTTAACTGTGATTAATCAGTGTGCTTTTCAGAGTATGAGAAGAAAAGATCTTTTCTAATGAATACACAATTCTAAGTCGAATTCTGTTTCTCAGTTTTTTGCTTTGTGAAAACCTTCAATTTAAAAACAGCATAGCTGTGTTCAGACAAGTCTGAATATACGTAATATCTTCATGTAATCTCAATGAGAGAAATACTCAGCCCTTCGTTTTAATTAACAATAACATATAATACAAAGATGGCATACATGTTGGTGAACTACTGCCTTTCATTCTCTGTCCAGATGATTCATTGAGTCACAGTCTTGATGAGTTTGTGATATCATAATTCATCACCATGGAAACAACTATGATGAACTTTTATCCTGTGGACATTTAGTCATCAATAAGTTTGATTGATGACTCTCTGCTATCTTCAGCCAAATCAAGTTCACTTACACCTTCACAAATTAAAAACTGTTCTCCATAGTATATAGCATGATGATCAAAAATAATGAGTTTTTAAAAAATAATCAAATTAAAGACACAGAAACAATCATTCATAATCCTGCCATTATACAAATCACTTCTTGGCTGGGTATATTGGCTCACACCTGTAATCCCAGCATTTTGGGAGGCCGAGGTGGGCGGATCACTTGAGCCCAGGAGTTAAAGACTAGCTAGGGAAACAAAACATAGTGAGACTCCATATCCACCAAAAAAAAAAAAAAAAAAGAAAAAGAAAAGAAAATTAGCCAAGTGATATCGTTTGACTCTGTGTCCACATCCAAATCTCATTTACAATTGTAGTCTCCACATGTCAGGGGAGGTGCCTGGTGGGAGATGACTGAATCATGGGGGCGGACTTCCCCCTTCCTGTTCTCATGACAGTGAGCTCTCATGAGATGCAATGGTTTAAAAGTGTATGACAGTTCCCCTCTCACTCTTTCTCTCTCCTGCCACCTTGTAAGAGGTGTCTTGCTTCCCCTTTGCCTTCCGCTATGATTGTAAGTTTCCTGAGGGCTCCCCAGCCCGGAGGAAATGTGAATCAATTAAACCTGTTTTCTTACTAAATTACCCAGGCTCAGGTAGTTCTTTATAGCAGTGTGAAAATAAACTAAGATACCAGGTGCGGTGGGGTGCACCTGTGGTCCCACCTAATGGAGGGGTTGAGGTGGGAGGATGAGGATTGCTTGAGCCCAGGAGATCAAGACTTCAGTGAGCCATGATCACACCATTGTGCTCCAGCCTGGGCCATACAGTGAGACCCTGCCTCAAAAAAAAAAAACAAAAAACAAATCACTTCTTTGATTTTTAGTAGTTAATTATAATTTTTGCTCTAGGGTAGATTTAATGTTTATATAATTATAAAATCAAGACATAATTTTAATATTAAACAGTTTTCTGTAGTGCTATTTAGCTACTATGACATTTTGTTAAGTTCTGATGTATTTTGAAAATAGCCTGTAATGTCCAAAGAAATAGCATCTGGTTTGCAAAATAGGATTTGGGGAGCAAAGGTCGAGATTGTGACAGTGTTCTGACTGTGGCTTGTGAAGGCACATACAAGTTATTTTATTTGACTTCTTCAGGTTTCACCAGTGAAATTTAAGGCCTTATCTTTGTTTTTCATCAAAAGGCAGTTAAAAGATTTAGAAAACAAGACTGTCATGATCTTCCTGGAATATAACTACCAAATAAAAATTTAGATGTAATCCAGTAAAATGTAAGTCCCTGAAGCAAAGAAATGACAAATTATGAGTTTTGTATCCTCATTCCTCAGTACAGAGTACATTTTTAACAAATGTTTATTTGAAGTAAATGTACAACTAAAGATTTGAGCAAAAAAGAACTGTTAACTAATTTATTATTTAGGAATCTGTTCAAATTATTTTGTGATGCTTAAACTTACATGACATTAGTGGAGATACATCTATGAATATGTAAAAATGATTTTACATATATAGGGCAAGTTTTTCTATCAAAAGACATTTAGGTATTTGGTTGCCAATTAAGCATAAAAAGTTATTTTTATCAAAATTAAAAGCTTTTGCCTCGTGGGAAAAAAACCAGTAAAAAGGATTAAAAAGACAAGCTACGGACTGGGAGAAAATATTTGTAAATCACATATCTGACAAAGAACTGCTATCAGGAATATATAAAGAACTCTTAAAACTCAACAGTCAAAAAACAATCTATTTAGAAAATAGCAACAGGAACAGAGAAACATTTCTCTAAAGAAGATATACAGATGCAAATAAGCCATGAAAAGATGTTCAACATCATTAGCCGCTAAAGAAACGCAAAGTAAAACCAAAATGAGCTATCACTATGCACTGATCATAATGGCTAAAATAAAAAAAGTACCACCACCAAATGCTGGTGAAGATACAGAAAAACAATCACTGTCATATTGCTGGTGGGAATATAAAATGGCACATCTAATTTTGGAAAATATTTTGTCAGTTTCTTAAAAACACTAAACATGCAACTACTATAAGATATAGAAATCACACTCATTCCTAGGCATTTATCCCAGAGAAATGAAAATGTATGTTTACACAAAAATCTGTATATGAGTATTTATAGCAGCTTTATTTATAATCTCTCCAAACTAGAAACAACCCAAGTATCTTTCAATGGGTAAATGGCTCAACATTCATAGCATGAAATACTATGTAGCAATAACAAAGAATGAACTATTAGTACCCAACCACCTAGATAAATCTCCAGAGAAGTATGCTAAGTAAACAATCTCCAAAGAATTATGCTGATTGGAAAGAACCAACACCTGAAAGTTATATACTGTATGGTTCCATTTATATAATGTGTTTGAAATGACAAAATGTTAATTATTGCCAGGGTTTTAAGGTGAGGGTGGGCAAAGGAAGTAGATATAGCTATAAAAGGACTAAGCATGGGGGATGCTGGGATGAAAATGTTTTGTATCTTGATTGTATCAGTGTCAATATCAAAGTTGTGTTATTGTGCAGTAGTTTTCAAGATGTTACCTTTGGAGGAAACTGGGTAAAAGTATTATTTGTATTATTTCTTATAACTGCAATGCAAATCTACAATTATCTCAAAATACAAAGTTTAATAAAAAAATTTTTGAAGAAGATATTGTTTTAAAATTTATGAAGTTATGGTTTCCACAAATAATATCTAAAAGTATCAACTGCCAAAAGTATCTATAATTTTTGCTGAGAGGCATTTGCTATTGGATGGAATGTAGCTCACCAGTTATAATAAAAATATCAAAAGAAATGTATTTCCATCAGATAGGTCCTATTGAAAACATAGTATAAAATAACATAATGATAGTAGTAAGAAAAGAGGGTGTTATGTTGGTAATTAAAATTCTGAATTTTAGTTTTAAGGACCATCTTCATGGATAAGAACCCCAAAATTACAACTCCACATTCACAATGCAGTAGTAAGGTATTTTGCAAGCTCTTCCTTCTACTCTCCCTAACGCTTGTTTTTGTGAAAACCAGTCATGAAATGAAGGAAATTTCTGGTCTGGCTGTGGTGTGAGATTCTCGAGTTTATTTGCCCATCAACAAGCATTTCTTTAGAGCTGATCATAGAGCCAGGCTCTATGCTGGTCATTGGAGGCAAGACAGTGGTAAACACGACCTGTCCTTTCTGTCAAGGAATTCTGCACATAAAGGAGGGAGGAATGCTTCCTGAGTAATAGACTTTTACAATATAAGGTGGTAACTACAACAACAACAACAACAACAAAAACCCCTAAAGGAGGCACACAGGAGTGACACTGAGATCTGAGGAGGCATTGGGGGAAGCTGGGGAAATGGAGGATTTTCCAAGACTACCTAGGCTATGGGCAATGAATAGGTAGGTGTTAGCAAGGTTAAAAACAAAAACATCCAGGAGGAGGAAGGACCTATAGTCTAGACTTAAATTCCAAGTCTAAGCGAGTTTAGGAAGTAGAAGATCCCCTGATATGGCTTAAAAATAGGCCAAAAATTTGTCCCATTGATCCCCACACAATATTAGGATGAGTAGGCGCAAAGACACAAACAGTCCCAAACGTCTTGGTGATCTGCCTGGCCAGGAAACATTGGAAGAGTTGTAATGGGTATTGGTGCTAAGTATGGCATAATACATCAGAGATCTTTTAAAGTGTGGTGTGTGTGTGTGTGTGTGTGTGTGTGTGTATACTTGACCATGTAAAGCCCAGTTATGCACTGTGACACTGACATCTTTATCTTTAAAACTTTTAAGTATTTTAACCAGTTTTTATACTTTGAAGCACTATAAGATCTAAGTAACCAGAAGCTTCAAGCAAATAATAGAAATATTCTATATTTATGTAAAGTTCTATGATCATTCACATTGATCCAATGCACACAGTTTCATCTTGACAGACCATGACAGCCTAATAGATGACTGCTTTACATAGAAAAAGACCTTGGCATAACTGTTCAAGAAAGACTGTCATCTCAGTGATGGGACTCATGCTTACTTTAGCAATTGCAGGTGAAGTAGAAAAAGATAAATCTGAATCTGAAGATTACTTTACAAATCATTGGTTGGAGAAATCAAAAGGTTACTGGATAATTATAAAGTCAACTTAAGTTCCTAATCCTTTCAAAAGCAAATTATTTGTTGAAAACGTAAGGAATGCAGATTGAGGAATACAATGAAAGTATACACTCTGATATGGTTTGGCTGTGTTCCCACCTGAATCTCATCTTGAATTGTAGCTCCCATAATTCCCACGTGTTGTGAGAGGGATCTGATGGGAGATAGTTGAATCATGGGGATGGTTTATCCCATACTGTTCTCATGGTAGTGAGTAAGTCTCACTAGATCTGATGACTTTATAAGGAGTTTCCCCTTTTGCTTTGCTCTCATTCTCTCTTGCCTGCTGCCGTGTAAGATGTGCCTGTCACTTTCCACCACAATTGTGAGATCTTCCCAGCCACGTGGAATTGTGGGTCCATTAAACCTCTTTTTCTTTATAAATTACCCAGTCTCAGGTATGTCTTTATGAGCAGTGTGAGAACTGATTAACACACACTCCTGGTGATTGTATAAAGTTAGGACTTATTTTAGAATTCAAAGAATGGAAAATGATAGATGAATATACCCTATGAAAAGAGTCTTCATTTTGAAGAATAAAAAACATTTTAGCAATAAAAATTATGTTACTATAGAAGTACTGGCATATATCCATGAAAATAAATGACAGGTAAACTTAACATATTAGGATGTACATCCTATATTAGGATCCTAAGATACATCCAGAATCATTAAAAAATAAATATTTATGAGTTTTATTGACTTCTAATTCTTGAGAACTTTGAAGTAACTTGATTTTACTTTATATTTTTATGCTAAAAAGTATTGCCTGATAATGTTTTTGCTGTGGACAGACTTCTTTACTTACAAATGTAAAACACTGAGGTTTGTGGATTACTAACCAGACACATTTGTAGAACTACCTATGCAGCTAATATTATCACCACAAATGCAATAGCTCATTGGTGCTCCAGTAACAGCAGAAAAGACCTTTATGAAATACTTGGATTATGCAAAATTCTATTCTCTAACTCTGCTAGCTAACAAAGAATTGTTTTGGCCAGTCAACTGGGGAGGTCTGAACAATTACCCTACACAAAGCCACTAATTCATTGACTTGAGCTATTACCATATTTGTGGACTTCCTCTTCCTTCAGTTTGGCTAAAGGTGCTCTTAAATATAAATCTCCCTGGTTATTGGGAAGAAATTTTTTGAGAACTCTTTTGTGATATGTGGACACTTTGGCCCACCCAACCAACAGGCAAATCAACAGGACTCTGGGGTTGCCATGATGACAACTTCCAGATCCAGAGCCAAAAATGAATCTAGAAAGGATCTGATTTAAGAAGCATTTACTGAAATATCTGCCTCCCATTGTGCCTATCTGCCATCTTTCTTCACCCATCCCAATTTTTAACAATTAGACAAAACCATAGGCATGTGTCTCCAGGAGGCCACTGTTAAAAATCCACCTGGGAAAAGATGGTGATTACATTTGTCCCTCAGGTATCCATGGGAGGTTGGTTCCAGGACCCCTGTCCCCATACCAAAATCTGCGGGTGCTCAACTCCCTGTAATATATGCAATATATTACAGGCTCAACTCCCTGTAAAATATGCAATATAAAATAGCATATTTGCGTATAACATATGCATATCCTTCCATATACTTTACATGGTCTCTACATTACTTACAATACCCAATACGATATAAATGCTATGTTGTATTGTTTTTATTTGTATTATTTTAATTTTTTTTTTCAAATATTTTCTCTCTTCAGTTGGTTGAATCTGGAAATGTAGAATCCCCAGATATGGGGGGCTGGTTGTATTGGTAATCTCTTGTAAGTTATTTTGGCAATCCCTTTAAATTACCTTGTCAAAGTGAGTAATTGTTACTTTGGAAAGCACAGAGCGCCTGGAATGGAGGCTCTGGGCTTCATTTCACTGGTGAACAGGGAAGAGAATGAACCTGTGCACCTCTGAAGCTGGCTCCAGAGGGCTGTGACTCCCAGGGGTGGGTCCCCATCTGGGCTGCTGGGGTATTAAGAGTTCAGTTAGCCAGGGCATCCTAAACCATTTGATCCCAGTCTGTCACATGTAAAGTATAGGAGCATGTACATGTTACTTTTCTGAATCCTAATGTTTTAAATTTTTTAAGTCAGGAGAATCCTACATATTTTTCACAGGCATTGTTAGCATTAAAAGGCAGAACAATGCTTTTAGCACTCAGCATAGTACCTGAAAAGATTTCCTGAATAAATAACATGTATACAACATTTAGCTCAGTACTGTACCCAATTCATGGAAGTTTTTCAATAGTTAAAACATGAAGTCTAAGGTTTTGTTTGTTTGTTTGTTTGTTTGTTCTGAGATGGAGTCTCACTCTGTTGCCAGGCTAGGGTGCAGTGGTGTGATCTTGGCTCACTGCAACCTCTGACTCCCTGGTTGAAGCGATTCTCCTGCCTTAACCTCCCAAGTAGCTGGGATTACAGGTATGTGCCACCATGCCCAGCTAATTTTTGTATTTTTAGTAGAGACAGGGTTTCACCATGTCGGCCAGGATGATCTTGATCTCCTGACCTCATGGTCTGCCCACCTTGGCCTCCCAAAGTGCTGGGATTACAGGCATGAAGTCTAAGTTTTACTGTGAGGTACAATCTGAAAACGGTGCCCAGTTATCATGCATGGGGAAGGCCACAAGCCTCTCAGTCCAAGGAAGAAAAAATATTCATGCTATGAGAAATATTTCCTACTCCTGGTGAGGTTTAGGGTGCGTCAAAGCCTTAGTCCTACTGAGACTGAAAATTTATACCAGTAGGAAAGAGGGGTGAATTCTAACATCCATTTAGAGCTACATAGATGAGAATTGTTCCTGTGTTGCCAGGCATTGAAACAATACGCTTTACAAGACAGAACATTTCCCACTTATCTGTTACACACATTTAGCATTTTCTATTTTGGTCCATTATTAATCTATAATTATTCTCTTTTGTGGAATTGAGAAATCATAGCAGGAAGTTACATTGCTTAAATAATTAATTCTTTCCTGAACAAGGAAAATTGGAAAAAATACAAGCCCAAAAGGGAAAAGTTCCTTCCCATTTCCTGAGGCATGCTAAGAAGTCCACAATTAGCTCGGTTTCTAATAGTTTCCACAGATCTGCTACTGGACATACCTAGTTTTTCCTTCAGCAGCCTGCTATCTATAATCTCTCCCCTGCCCTTTTGGGATTCTGTCACCTCTTTTGCTAACTGCAGGGTGTCAAAGTGAGTTGGAACTTCCTTTAGAGACTTGCATTTCTCTTTCATTCTGATATTTTCCTGATGTCTCATCTCTTGTTCCTTCCATTTGATGCAATGCTGCCTATTTCTCAAATACAGATGAGAGGAAACAGGGCCCCAGTGTGTCCTACCCAGCCCACTGGAATTTTTACCACCCAGCATAATGACTGTCCAAGTCAATATAGCTATGGGGGCAGATAGTATGTGCCGTGTGGCTGGGCCTCCGCCCTGACCTCACCTCTTGGCAGTCACTCAGCTATACAGGCAGAGTTGTACACTATAACTAGAAACATGACAAATATACAGTCATCACACTCTTCCCACTTCCCTTTGACCTATAACGGTAAATTAAATTTAATCATTGTGTAATTGACCACCATTTAAAAGTTTTTGCTCCACCTGAATGCAACTTGCTGAAAAATATCTAGGATCATCCTGAGAAGGGCAGACAGCACTCTGTTGTGATATTAAATAGAGCGTGGTAGACTGGGTGCAGTGGCTCACACTTGTAATCTCAGCACTTTGGGAGGCAGGAGGATTGAGTCAGTAAAGGAGTTCGAGACCAACCTGGGCAACATGGTGAAACCCTGTCTGTACAAAAAATACAAGAGCACACCTGTAGTCCCAGCTACTCTGGAGGCTGAGAAACAAGAATTGCTTGAACCTGGGAGGCAGAGGTTGCAGTGAGCTGAGAGCCATTGAACTCCAGCCTGGACAACAGAATGAGACTCTGTCTCAAAAATAATAATACAAACACACACACACACACACACACACACAAACTGGTGTGATAGAGTGGAAAATGCGTGGATTTTGCTGTGAGGAAAAATCAGATTCAGAATCTTCCTTCTGATTATGTGGTCTTGGGCAATTTTTTAAAACTCTCTTAGATTCAGATTTCCTTTTTGTGAAAGGGAGATAATTAGTAATATCTACTTTACAGGGAGTTGAGAGGTTTAAATGAATTAATAAATGTAAAATATTCCTAGAACACTGTTTAGTACATAGTTAGCTTTCAATGTATTCTATTTATTTTTGTGACTATCCTTTTATCCTCTAATTTTCTATTACCGTCTAGTAGGGATGAGCCCAGGTTTACCTAATGATGGGAGTTATACCAGGTGTATTAAATATTTCAAGGATCTCACTCCTTCCATATACATCTTGACAGGCCTTTACCACCTGATAACTGAAGAGGAAAATTCCACAATTAGGAATTCATTGCTTTAACCTAGGATTTAGTTGCTTATATTCTATTAAAACACCATTGCCTTTTGGGAGGCCAACACTTCACCCCCAAAAATAATAACAACTACCACATGTGGAGTAATACCTTTTACCTGTGGCATTTCTTATCTCATCTTAAATTGCTTAACAGTCCCATAGGGTAACTATTATCCCTACTGACAGTGTTCACACATTTAGGTTTACAGTGATAATCAGAACAAAAATGGTTCAGAAGTCACCAACTCAAGTTGTTATTGCTGTTGTTTCTAAATGTAAAAAATTACAGAATGCAATTTTTTCTCTCAGGAAACAAAAACCTGAGAGATTGACAGAGACTATCAATACACAACTAAATTAAATCATCGTTAAAATATTTTGTGTTATAGAAACACCAAATAAGCACAGACGGGGTATATGAAGACCTTTCTAAGGTGGGTCTTGACCTTGGAAACAGGTATTTCTGATGAACTCTGAGAATATTAACTCTCCCTTGAAGTCTTGTCTTTTGAGGACTACTAAAAGGGGTGACAGTTTTGGTAAGTGCAGATGAAGTCACCTGCAAGGCAGAGGGAAACATCGACTAAGTGGAGAAGAGACTATGTGATGGAGAGTGAGTGTCCCTGAGAGGCCTGAGAATAAGGGCTGGACCAGGATGTGTGGATTCCTGTTTATCAGCAACGGTGGAGTAGGACAGAATCCTAGCAAAAGTGAGGACCTATGCCAGGGCTCTGATACCTATTTGCTAGAGTAAGTACTGCCCAGTATCATAACCCCCATCCAGTCCTGTTTCCTGAGTGACTTTATGTGTTACACAGTTCACTTGATATAAAATAAAATCAGTAAGAGCTTCGTAGATAGAACATATGCTCTAGAATCAGAAAGATCTGGGCTTAAATCCCAACTCTGCCACTAATTGGTTCTGTGATCACGGGCAATGTGTTGAACTTCTCTGAGCCTCACATTCATTCTCTAAATGTGTGTGTTTGTGTGATAATATTTATTTCATAAAGTTTTGTCAAAATTGAATGAGGTAATAGACTTCAGTAGACATAGTTTGTGTCCAATAAATGCTATTTATTATTATGGCGATATCTCTAGACTATGAGCTACTGGATGTCAGGGAACATATCTTACTCGTTTTCATATTCCTGCTACCTATTTTATAAAGTTAATGCTTAATAAATAAATGTTGACCAATGCTTAAACTAGCAAACATTGGGAAAAGTGTTTCTGATGTACCAAAAATACCAATAATAAAAAAAAAAAAAAAACCACCAACAAAAAAACTCCCAAACCATTGCAGTGTAACATGGGGTATAATCAGACCATAAATATTTGCAATAGCAAATGACATATTTTCTAGTAAATGGATGCCTTTGTTAGTCAATACTTCCATATTTGCTTTGTCATTTAATCATCATTTAGACAAAAGGAAAAGCACAGTCCTTATTTTCAGTGTTGAACATAACACAACATTTGCACGTAGTCAGATATTAGTAAAAATGACTTGGATGACTGGGAGCAGTTCAGTCCTAAGTCTGAATGGAATTGCTTTGATATCAGGTTATCAAACTCTCCATACGCCCATCCCTAGCCTCACTCTGCACCACCAAATTCTCACCCTGTGCCCAAGCTCTGCACATGTGTTCTTAAACAGTTTGCCAGCCTTGTTTTAGGAAAAAGCAAAACACATGGTTTATTGCTGCTCATAAATATGATACCAGATTCCTCTACTTCCTTGGACACAGTGAAGCAAGAGAAATATTATAACATTCCCCATTTTATGAGTAAGCACAAATAGTTTTATATTCAAGGAATCGAGAATTCTTAAGGGCATCTTGAAGGGTAGGATATCCCTTGAAAGAGAATTCCTGTGGAATGGGAATTTGGCCTTAGGTGATTTTGACACTGAATGAGTCAAGCTTACATTACAAAATCCACCAACAATAATAGTAGCACTGTCCTAAGGCTGGAAAAACACTCTATTGGAAAATGCAAATTATGATAGCACAGTCAAGAACAGGATGTTACTAAGCAACTTCTTTGCCTATTTGAACCTATAGTGCATTCAGTTTCCATACACACACGTACCACACTCAGGTTTAACCTTTTTGAACTGCAAACATAAGATTAGAAAAAGCAAAATGTATGCACATACACCATAGGGATACGTGTTTTTAAATTATTTTAATTAATTTACATTTATTTCTTAAAAATGTACATGGTATCGGTCAAGAATAATGACATGACAAAGAATTCTGGACCTGGAGCTATAGCAAAGAAGTGGATGGATGGTAAACCATATAACAGATGTAGGATGTCCAGTTTCTGAGGAGAAATGGGCACACTGTTTGCGAGAACTTCTTGTATTGCCAGTTTATGATATTACCCATGCGTAAGTATTAACACAGAAAGGGAGAGAAAGGAGGAAAAATTATTAAAATGAAGCTTTTATTTTCCTCTATTGAAAACAAAGCATTATTTCTTCTTGAATTATTAGCTGTGTATCCCTAATCCAAGTCATGTTCTAACAATGTCCCTGTAATTAGAAATATACATATCTGTGTAAGTTACTGCCAAGGTGCCTAGGTATTTTACTGGCATTAGTAATCAGTATATGGCAAGAGAAGCTGAGTCAGTAGGCAAAAGTCTTCATAGCATTTGGGCCAAAGTGGTAAGAGGAGACTGTGATTATGTTTGATGAGGCCAAGACTTGGTCCTAGGAAACCAATGTCTGAAAACACTTACCTTCACATTTTGGTCAATTTCACTAAGCCCCAGGGCATTGTTGCTTCTGGTCTAATTCTCCCATTTGGGTCTTGTTATTCTAAAAAAAAAAAAGAGAAGAGTAACTTTGGATAAATACTTTGTATATCACAACCCAATTCATATTGTGAAACATACAGCCTGTTCATTTAGTTGACTTGAAAAACACACACACACACCACACACACACACACACACACACACTTCGTTTCACTTCCACCCTTAGATCACTAAAGTCCAACATGACTATGTTGGCTTGCATAAGGCTATACCTTGGTATTTTTGCAGTCAGTGTTCACTAATGAAAACCTAACACATGGAGTGGAATGAACAAGCTTATATATGTAACATTAATTTATGCTTTCCAATGTGGACTGAATATGACTAGGTCCTATCCCAAAAGCAAAACAAACAAACAAACAAACACCTACCTGGTATGAGAGAGTCTGTAGAAATTTCTCTAGGTCTTGAACCAACTGGAAAATATACAGGGCCAGATCCAACAAAAAGACATCTTCAAGGGAGGTCAGGGGTCTGGAACAATCCATTACTTTTGCTGAAATAAAAGCTGGGTTTCCATCAGGGAGTGATGCAATAACCGGGAATTATCAGAGTGCTGTCATAAGCACAGGTTCTAGGACTTGCTGAGTCGTGACACCTCAGCACCTGGCATTTAGTTCTAGGAATTTGCCGGAGGACAACCAGCAGCTAACTGAGCAGCCTTGGTTCTTTTGGCCAAGGGTGTACTCCCTTCACACATAAGTGTGAAACCCGTAAGCAGAAAGACCTGGAGTTCTATAGCAGCAACAGCCCTAAAATGTGTCTTCCATTTAGGGCTATGATTGAAATCTGCTAACAAAGGCAGACAACACATCCCAACAATAAAGCCCTGTTTAGAACTAACAAAGCTGATTTCTACAGATACTGTTTCCGGGCTAATGTTTTAAAGAGGATCTGTAAGGAAGAAAAAAAAGAAAAAAGATTTCACTCAAATAAAGCAATGATACTAGGACTCAATGGAAAGGTGAGTTGTATTACATTTCACCCATATCTGCTTCCCCTCCTGCGGTGGAATTATATTTCCCAAACACGCTGAAGTCAGACTTGAATTGATTTGCTTTACCACCAAAATGGGAGTGGAAGTGACTTGTGTGGTGTCCAGGTAGAAGCTGAAAATGTAGCATGTGGTTCACCATGGTCATTGCCTTTGCCATGGTGAACATCAATAATAGAAGAGAGACTCCTCCAACGCTGTCGGTCCCTAGGGTCATGACATGGAGAACAACCCCCAACCAACACTGGCCAATACTCACTGGATGTTGTATATTTAGAAAATAAACTTCAGTTGTTGCAAACTGTTAAGATTTTGGGGTAGTTTGTGACCACTGAACAATCTAGCCAATTCTAGCTGAAACTGAGAGCAACTTGGAAGAAAATGTTTGCAGGGTTGAAACCGCCCCTGTTCATATTGTATTTATACATTAGCCAATGTAAATAATGAAGCATTTCTCCATTTCCTTGATACTGAGCATATTTCTCCAACTGGCAATTAAAAGAGAGCTTATCCTGTCACACACATTAGAACAATCTTAGAATCATTTGAAAAATGTAATTCAAAAACAATAGCCCATTTTTTTCTTCATTACTGAAGGAGTTATCAAATTGAAGGTAATCAAAAGGATTGAAAACAGGTTTACCAATATTTTGTTACCTCTACAACGTACATGTAAGAAAATCAAATCATATATGCAATAAAATATAACAAGATGACTGGCATATTGACAAGGTGGTTGGCACAAGCTGTCTTTGGCTCTCTGCCCCAGTTGCAGCTCCTCTGCTATGGAGATCTGCTTGTTGACCACTGGAAAGGCAGCTTTCACATCTTTAGAGGTTTTTTAAATTGATAAGACGAGGCTCTGAGCAGCTGTGATCCCAGGAAGGATAATTAGGGTAACAGAAAATCAGAAAGAGCCAAGTTGAGGTGGAGGATCCACCATGTTTAATGCCATGTCCAAAGCAAAATAAGACATTTGTAAAGACGTCCTTGTGATTTTTCATGGAAAACCATATGCTGGAAAGCAGTATGGTAGGAAAAAAGTATCAAACTCGTATCATAATGGCTGTTCTACTTTTCCTATGGGCTTAAAGAGTTAAAGTTAGCCCAGATGTAGAAGGATAACAGATGGGTGCATTCTGATGACTTATAATTCTGGATAATAAAATTACCTAAGACTCTATTTAGAGAAATAGAACAGCTACTCAGGCTGTTTACAGACTGAGAAATATCACGATAAGCAAACGCAGGCAGTTCAAAGGAATGATTAAAAAAAAAGGACAAGTGGATAAATAATGACCTGATGTTGTTGCGAAAATGTAGTGTAACTCTTACATTGTTAATATAAACACAGATGACCTTTGCATTTGCTCAGCTTTCGTCTTCAAGACAGGAAACAGCAACTGATCTTTATCGGAAAAGTAGAATCTTCCACTTGCTTCTGCTGTACTGACATTACAGTGCATGTCAGAGCATAGCGATGTCACTATCTTTTCAAACCACATGTTGAAAGCCTGATAGGCGGTTGAAAAAGAAGCTTATCCTGGGCATATGCTTTGTGTGTTGTAGAGACAGTATAGACAAGGTTAGAAGGAAGGCATTGTGTGTGTGTGTAGGGTGTGGTGTTGAAGCTGGGAGAGAAGGACCTATGTCTACATTTTCTGTGGATGTATTCATCAATTTATCATCTTCACAAACATAAACATCCTTAGAGAATGTCTACTACTTAACAAACAAATCAACCTGAAGTTCTTTTGTTTTATACATTAGAGTAGACAAGTCCTATATTCTGGACATACTATAAACTGAAACACAAGGAATTGTATATGAATTACACAACATTTTGCGTCAGAAAAGTTTCAAACATCTGAACTAGCTTTTCTCTATTTCAAATATAAGTTGATTCAGATTTTTTATGGCATATAAATAAGAATGTACACATCTGTCCGTCAGTACAGCACTTTATTCATACATTCATGCTTCAGTTCTGTAGTTCACAGCAACCTATGGCCATTGATGAATCTTCTCTCTCCACTCTTCACTGGATATTTATCTAGTCATGATTTCCTAAGTCATGATTTTGCCCTAAACGAGTGACCTAAATTGACCTTTCATTTCTCACTGCACAGTCTATTTAGTCTGGGCTCCAAAACAGACTTTTTCAATATGGGATCAATTCTAATTGCTCTTATTTATTAAATATTTCTCACCTAGCATAACACTTGGAGAAATCACCTTTATGTTTCTTTATAGCCATTATGTAGAGCACCAAATCCTGTTTACTTGGACCTGTGGCAGGATGATCCAGTTTCTACCCACTCTAACCCAGCCCGATAAACTGCTTCTAGCGAAGGGCATATTCTGTATTCTAGCTCTCAGCCCTGCCTCTGTACACCATCATGATGATACCAGGGATGTTTCCCTTCCTATTCCAAATAAATAAATTCATGTATACTTTTCTTAAGCCTCTAGCTCCTCTATCATGTGACTTTCAATATTAGAAACTTTACATGCTGGGACCAATTACTACCTAATCAATCAGAAGTAATACTACTATAATCTCAATCACGAGTCAGCAAGTTTTTTTTTTTTCTGCAAAGGGTTAATGGTGCATATGTTTTCAGCTCTGTGGGCAATATGGGCTCTAGATCTCTGTTACAATTAAATAACTCTACCATGGTAGCATGAAAGCAGCCATAGATATAAAGAAATGGGTGTGTTCCAATAAAACTTTATTTATAAAAATAGATGGGGGGAGGTAGTTTTGGCTTGTGGGCTGTAGTTTGCTAACCCCTGATCTAAATCAAACAGACACATAGCCATTGCAAATTAGAGTCTGATCCTGGTAAAAATCACACTTACAGACGGTCTTCACACTTCTTCTAGATTTATTGAGGGGATGTAAAAAAATCAATATGGAGAGATAATTACTACTTTCTAAATAAGACTCTACTATAGCTATTAAAAACATTGACATTATCCCAACTTCTCCTGCCTGAAGGCATTTGTTCTATGGATATTGGCAACTGATGCAATGCCACTCCAAAAAGGCATGCATTTAGATGTTTTATTTGTTTATTTGCAGCTTGGACAGTATCATTCTATTTGGCCTCCTTCACATTCAGTGGTACTTGCCTAGCCAAGATGGGCTGGAGAAATGCTACTGATATATAGTAAATCATAGAAATGTAGGCAAAGGACTTAAAATAATAGCTGCTTTTCAATAAATACCAAAATATTATGCCAGGGACAATCATATATGACCTCATTTATCTTTACTACATCTTCTAGATGAGGAAACAAAGACTTAAATATATGAACTAAATTCCCTCCAATTTTTTTCTTGTTTGTTTTGTTTTGTTTTTTTGTTTTCGTTTTTGTTTTAACAGAGGATCTCACTGTCTCACCTAGGCTGGAGTGCAGTGGCAGATCATAGCTCACTGCAGCCTTGACCTCTTGGACTCAAGCGATCTTCCCACCTCCTGTGTTGCTGGGATTACAGGCATGTACCATCATGCCTGGCTAATTTTTATTTTTGTAGAGATGGGGGCTTCCTATGTTGCCAAGGCATGTCTTGAACTCCCGGACTCAAACATTCTCCTGTCTTGGCCTCCCAAAGTGCTGGGATTATGGGTGTGAGCCACCATGTCCAGCCTAGAATTGCCCAAGATACTAAAACTAGTAAGAGGCAGATCTGGGACTTAAATCAGATTTCGTGACTCACTCGAATATGATCTTTGCATCGAAATGCTAAGGCCTCATTTCGTTCTTCATTTCCCAGATTTTCCTGATTCCTGACCACAAAATTGGTATCTGTGCTTTTAATCTCATTGAACCCTAAAAAGAGTACCTTTTCTAAACATTCAAGGTGAGTATACTCTGAGAAGCCATAGTGAAGTGTATTGAGGCAACTTAGCTCTAGAGGCCCAGGGTGAGTGCTTTCAGGCTGAGTGACCTGCTCACATTAGCCTACAATGTAAAGTTCATGTAATGCTACTGTGGATGCCACAAGTCAAGAAATGGAGAGAAAGCAAAGGTCATACTAGCTTTAGCAATGGACTGGAGAAGGTAGTTTGAGTTTGAGAGAAGAATCTGAGAAACCCAAAGGAAAAGGAGTTTGGGAAACCCAAGTTAGAACTCAGGGATATACTGCTCAGACCCAACTAACCAAGTCAGCTGAATGTACCAGGATAGCTGCTGAATGATTATCTTCTGGATGGTTATCTAGAAAAAGGGCTTAGGAACTGAGCAAGAGACATAAACTTGTAGAATTCCAAATAAGAACTTTCCAAATATTGGCTCAAAATAGCATTTGCATTCCTTATTACTCCAGTATCTGCAAGGAATTTGAGGAAAATATGTTATGGCAGGGTTCCAAACTGATTGACTGACAACCAGTCAGAAAACTTAGAGTAAATAATCTTGAAACTGGTCATGTCTTCATAGAAAACTACACGCAAAGCAAATATTTGAAAGCAACATTTTAAGAAAGGAATAAGTGTATGGTGTGTGTATCTGTGTGTCTGTGTATATCTGTGTATGTGGGTTAGTTGGTGGGTCTCTGGCACATGTAGAAGAGGAGAAAGTTGTGACTTTTATTATTTATTATCATCATTTTTTGAGACAAGGTCTTGCTTTGTTGCCCAGACTGGAGTGCACTGGCATGAACATGCCTCACTGCAGCCTCCACCTCCCGGGGCTCAAGCAATCCTCTCACCTTTGCCTCCCGTGTAGCTGGGACCACTGACGAGAGCCACCACCCCCGGCTAATTTTTTGTATTTTTTGTAGAGACAAGATTTCACTTTGTTGCTCAGGCTGGAAGTCCTGACTTTTATATTAGGATCCTGCTGACCCTGTATCTTTGAATTATTTGACTATTTGCCCAAACATGTGTTTGCTTTCATGTAGACCAGACCTTGTAAATCTTGACATAATCCATCAGTGAAAGGAGAAAATGCTGCCTTGCGTGTGGCTGTGTAATAAAGATGAAATGGCCTCTGATGAAGTGTGAGGCTTCCTCAATTACCTGTCCTGGAGACAATAACCTTTAAAACACATCGAAACTGTGAAAATATTATTGCTGAAGGCAAAGGGATTGATACTTCCCAGTGAATTAAATCCATAGGCCACCCGATGGAGCGATATCAGTTATAGGGCAGTGCTGTTTCCAAGATGCTCCTCTAGAGCGTAGGATTTGGACCAGAACAATCTCTCTTTCATGGAGAGTGCAGTTGACAACTTGTACTGGGTCATTTGGGGCATCTCCAAAGGGCTTCCCAGGTGATCTCACACATGGAGAGTGTAAATGAGAGAGTAATTTAAACCATGTGAAAGTTTGGCTTCTTTTTCAAAACTGCAAGAAACCCTGATTATATCATAGTTAGTTATTACACAGATTCAAACAGTGTGCTATGAGTTAAACCAGGTCCCCTGACACATCACAACTGCATTCAGTTACAGTCTGATGCAGCACAGTCAGAATGTAATTCAAAAACCATTAGACCTTCCATTCGCCTATCAGCTTGGCAAAGAGCCAAAAAATTGACAATACCGGATGTCAGCAAGGTTGTTGGGAGAAGTTGGCAGTCTGTTACACTGTAGGCAGAAAGTAATCTCATACGACCCTTTGGGTTGGCAAACTGCTAATATGTTTAAAGATACAAAATCTCTAAATCTTTTGTCCCAAGAATTCTACTTCCAGGAATTTATCACAGAGGGAAAATTGGCCAAAAGCTCAAAGATGAATGTATGAGGTTCATCAGAGCATTGTTGTGAGAGCAAAAATGTTGTAAATATTCTATGTTCATCAACAGGATTTTGGTTAAATGGATTAATCAAAACTGTACACACATCTGTAAAATATTTTGCTGATAAATTATATTGATAGCTGTAATAATTGAAATGGGAAACTACCAGTGATATTATTTTGTGAGGCATATGTTAGAAAAGGAACAAAGAACAAGTTATAAAACAACAGGTTTAATATCATATATATGTGTGCATATGTATATGATACATATGTGTGTATATATGATTATATTAGCAAAACTAGCTGCTTCAGGGTGAAAGAAATTGGGATGATGCTTTACTTTCTTTCCTCTTTCTGCTTTAAAAAACTTTTCTTTTTTCCACTTCTTTTCTTAAATATAAGTTTATGAGTATAAGTGCAGTTTTGTTATGTGGATATGTCATATAGTGACGAGGTCTGGGGTTTTAGTGAAATCATCATCCACATAATGTACACTGTACCTCTAAGGTAATTTTTCATCCCTCAACCATGCTCACTCACCCACCCTTCCAAGTCTCCAGTGTCTATTGTTCCGTTCTCTTATGCCTGTGTATACACATTATTTAGCTCCTACTTATAAGTGAGAACATGCAGTATTTGACTTTTTGTTTCTACTTTTTATGTTTTGACTTTTTTATGTATCTGTAGAAATCTTTATTATCAGAAAAATTAATAAAAACAACACAAAATCAGCTTAGGTGTTTTTCCTCTCTCCTGACACCTGCCTTAAAGATGTTGCACTGTGTATGTGAAGTGATTTGCATTTTCCTAAGGAAAGCATCATTACAAAGAACAGGAGAACAGGAAGAAGGAAAGCTTGGGGTCTGTGGCCTATTGGTGCACACTGCATTAGCTACTCTAAAGATAGAGGAATCAATAACTTGGCTCTAATAGCTTGTTAATCATCACACTGAACTTAAGCTTTACTTGTATAAAATCATCTTGGAATGGTAATAGCCCTGCTGTTTCACATTGCTTTTCTTTCCCAGGGCTTTATTAACATGACCTCACTCATCATGCAGTGTGCCTGTGAGCTCTAGCTGCCCAGCAATTATCTTCCATTTTAAAGAGAGAAGCTCCAGGCTCAGAGAAGGGCAGATGTTGGCCAGAACCTACAAATGGTATGCCAGGAGTAGGCAAGTCAAATCTTTATTTTTCTGTACTTTGGGAGCCAATTTTTGTACATCTCACATTGGTCCCTTCCTTACCCTACTTCTTAAAAACAGCAAATTTGATTCAGATCAATTCCTTTTTCTGTCTCTCTCAACCTGGGGGTCTATAGTAAAGGATTTAGCAAGGTCTAGTTTGGTTTGGAAAAAACTGTTGTACTTCACATAATGTATTCAAAAGGTGAGTGTATTAGTCTGTTCTCACACTGCTATGAAGAAATACCCGAGACTAGGTAATTTATAAAGGAAAGAGATTTAATTGACTCACAGTTTCACACTGCTGGGGAGGCCTCAGGAAACTTACAATCATGGCAGGCGGCAAAGGAGAAGTAGGCACCCTCTTCACAGAGGGGCAGGACAGAGTGAGTGCCAAGCGAAGGGGGAAGCCTCTTATAAAAACCATCAAATCTCCTGAGAACTCACTATCATAAGAACAGCATAAGGGAAAACTGCTCCCATGAGCAATTACCTCCACCTGGTCCCACCCTTGACACGTGGGGATTGTGAGGATTACAACCCAGGGTGAGATTTGGGTGGAGACACAGAACCAAACCATGTCAGTGGGAAAAAGTATCTGATAGTATAATGATGAGTATCATAAAACCCTGTTTGGATTAAAACCTGACAAATCCCTACATTGTCAAGCACTGTTATGAGAGCAAAAATGTTGTAAACACTCCACATCCATCAGTGGGAGTTTGGTTAAATGGATTAAATGGATTAACCAATAGCATATATCCATTCATGAAATATTTCCAGTAATCCCATGTTTAGTAAGAAAAAAAAAGAGAGAGAGAGATGAGGGTGGTTACCCATCATCAAGTGACAGAAACCAAAGGATGAAAGGCACATTTAAAGAACCTTTCGGTGTTGAGCCCAGAGCTTGAGATGCCTCGAACTCTCAGCAATACTGGGCAAGCCATCTGGAAAAGGCCAGTTGTAGAAATTTTGCTGGCTCTTAAAGAGGAAATATGAAAAAGGAGGTTTTTGGAACTTTTCTTTCTCTTTTAAAACATCAAAATAAAATGTGGTGCTGAGAGAAGAACAACAAAAACAACCCCTAAGGGAAGTGGAGCCACAAACCACCATCAAACCACAAGAGGAGCATGTGCCACTCCCCTGGGAGCTGCACACACTTGGCCTCTTCCAGCTGATGGTCACACTGAAAGTCCTTGTCATACGCTTGCACTTTGTCATGCTACCTGGAATTAAACACAGAGAGCATTTGCAGCAACGTGGACTCTCCAGACCCTGACCCTCATAAGAGGATTGTTTTCTGGAAGAGTCATCAGCATCAGGCACTTTAAGTTCTCTGATGCCATTGACCAACTGAGCGAGCCATCCCAGCTGTGTTTTTGTGGTTCCATCTGTTTATTGGGATTATTAAAATAGAAGACATGCAATATAAACAGGGTGTGAGGGGACAATGAACAATTACCCCACAGATTTTTCTGGACTACGGAGACAGACAAACAATGTTTCACTTTGCGTACATGTAAAAGAAGATGTACTTGTATTATGATGAGGCGTTTTAGTCAAGCTGCGTTATGTTGTACTAGTTATTCTAACCTCTTGTTTACCTTGCACGCAATATTATTGAAATGGGTGTTTTTAAAAATGTTTTCAATTCTGCAAAAGAAATATGTGACATATACGAGAATTAAAATCTAACTGTTAACAAAAAAAGAATGATTTTAAATATTTAAATAGACTTTGAAGGAACTATAAATTTGGTCCAGTCTCCCAGTCCTCTTTTTCTTGCATCTTTTACCTTTACTATCTAAGGGTATTTAAGGACTTGGGTATTCATAGGGCACATTGATTGGGGTCTAGTTCTACTTTTACATGAACATAGGCCAGTCACCTGTGATGCCCCTTGACAGAGGACAGTGGCATAGAAAACACATTGTATTAGTCATTGTAGCTGTGGAGTCTGTTTTAGAGAATATTTTCACCATCCAGAGATGACTAGCTCCTCCCTCAGAAGAATGTGAAGCTCTGTTCTAGCACCTACTGCAAAACAGTATGTAGATATTAACAAGGTTAAATACTACAAGGTCCCATATATTTATGTTCCCTGTGGTTAAAGTGGAGCTGGAACAGAAAGTTGTGTCTTATCTCCTTCATCTTCTCTTACCCAAGGCCAATGCTTAATTCGTTGTTTATTGTTTGTATATTTCCACCTTTTAATTTTGATCCTTAAGAAAAACTCTAGGAAATCCATCTCTCAGTGTTGAAGCATGTTCTCAAAAACACAACTATACAATGTCTGACAACACTTCCTGTGTTGAGAAGAACCTATTTTCCGTGATGATTTCCAACTCAGTTTCAGGAAAACAAAAAGTACGATTATATTAAATGAAAACATTAATTGTAAGATGTATTCTGTGTTCATAAATGTCGAAATGTGAATAGCATATATCAGAATCCAGAAAATCCAGTGCTGGATGAAGCTTATCAAATTGAAACATAGGTAGTATAGAAACATCTTATTTCAAATATCTGCACTTGTCTACTGAACTGCAATGCTGGTTTTAAGAACAATTTTAGAGTAACAGGAAAAACTATTTCTTAAACATATTTAATTACTGACAATCAATAGCTTAATAAATTTTACTTTAGCAATAATTATTTGCAGGTGTATATTACCTCTGATATCTGTTATACTTGGGAGAAATTTACTTAAGAAGATATCTTATAGACTTATCATTTTAATAAGTTTAAAACTGTCATGATAAATATATGATAGCCAGTAGACACTTATGGCTATTGGGAACCTGAAATGCATCTAGTCCATCTAGTCCATACTGTAAGTGTAAAATACGTAATGAATTTCAAAGACTTAATATGAAAAAAGAACATAAAATATCTAATTGATACTTTTTATATTGATTACATGTTGAAATGACAATGTTATATGTATATAAGGTTAAAAAGAATATATTATTAAACAAAGAGTTAAAGAGAGTATATTATGAAAAGAGGTTAAAGATAATATATTATTAAAATTAATTTCACCTATTTCTCTTTACCTTTTTAATTTGGTTACTAAACATTTTTAACTTACATAAGTAACATACGTTATATTTTATTTGAATGCACTAGACTAGAAGAATACCATTAGCATTCAAATACTTTACAGATGAACAAACTTCTCATTTAGATCCAGTAACTGTAATAGAGTTGAGTATTATAAATATATATTGCCATATTTTCAAAATGTTTCAAAAACATTTAGTATAATAATCTTGACTTTCAAAGACAATGCATAGATCTTTTCCTGTTTCCCTCTGTCACTATCTAATGAGAGCAAAACTATCCTAAGGATTTATCTTAAAGCTATTATTTTCATTTTTCAAGATAAGGACAATATAGTTGTTTTGGAAAAGATGCATGAAAACAAGTGAGTAACAACAAATATTGTGGTGAACATACTTTCCTAATCTTAAAGAAAAAGACAAAACACTATTATAATAATAAAAGTCCTATGCAGAATGGCATCAGAAATCCACCACAAAGTATTTTTGCAAAAAATTAACTCTCAAGCTAAATGATCTAGAGCTACTTATATTCCACACACACCCCCGCCCCGCCCCCCTGTGACTAGAACAAATCTTGAGAATATCCTAACAGTTTCTTCTGTAAAAGACCAAAAAGAAAGTTTGAAAAGATAATGTCTCTATATCAAATGGAGAGATGTGCGTGGGAAGTGTATCCAACTAAATGTTCTATGAGATCTTTGAACATAAAGACAATTTCCTGAAGTCTTCTACGGATCTGAATATCTGTGAATATTGTCATAGTTGGGAGATCACACAGGTCTCCCAAGTCTCACTTCTGATAAACATGCTATCCTATAATATTCTCCAGAAAACCAAAGAATTAGAACCCTCAAGGAAGACAATGAAAGACAGTCCATTTAGCTGCTCCCTGTACCTCATCAATACCTGTAGCACTATCTTATTAAACTGGGGAGAGTTCAAACTTCCGCTGACAATTACTCAAGGGCATTTTGTTCAACACACCTATGCTGTTTAGTTACCCAAGGGTGACTAAATAATTGTATGACAGTTGAGACTAGTGCTATTTTTCCGATCCTTATTTACATCTTGAGTAGAAGGCATACCCCCAACAGACTGAGCTATTCAAAACGGTGCTGGTTGCTTTTCTAGTAAGAGAGACTTAAAACCTCTCACCAGAATATTCAAATTCAAAATCATCTGGCAGGCTGGTTAAAACATAGACTGTTAGCCAAGCGCAGTGACTTCATGCCTGTATCCCAGCACTTTGGGAGGTCAAGGTGGGAGGTCAGGAGTTCGAGACCAGCCTGGGCAATGTGAAAAAACCCTGTCTCTACCAAAACTACAAAATTAGCTGAGTGTGGTAGTGCACCTG
The DNA here is from genome assembly GCF_009764315.1 of Trachypithecus francoisi. Lineage (NCBI taxonomy): Eukaryota > Metazoa > Chordata > Mammalia > Primates > Cercopithecidae > Trachypithecus > Trachypithecus francoisi. The sequence continues at coordinate 20,183,672 of NW_022681431.1, read as the reverse complement.
TGGTCCCAGCTACTTCAGAAGTTGCAATAGGAGGATCGCTTGAGCCCAGGAGGTCGAGGCTGCAGTGAGCTGAGCTTGTGCCACTGAACTCTAGCCTGGGCAACACAGCCAGACCCTGTCTCAAAAACAAAACAAAACAACAACAAAAACAAACAAACAACAACAACAAGGAAAACATAGACAGTTAAACCCTAAACCTAGATTTTCTGAATTAGAAGCTTGGGGGTGAGACTTAAGTGTTTGCATTTCTAACAAGTTTTCAGGTCAAGTAATGCTGATTCTGCTGGTTAAAAGCCTATATTGGAGAATCGCTGCTTTAGGTATCCATTCTATCAACCCTCCCAGTTATGCTCTCATAGAATGGTGAGGGGCAGGAAGGAAGGGAACAGAGAAAGAAGGCACATGAAAGAGAGGGAAGGAAAGAAGGAAGGAAGGAAAGGAGGTGAAAGGGAGGGAAGGACGGAATGAAGGACAGAAGGAATTAAGGAAGAAAGGAAGGGAGGGAGGGAAGAAGGAAGGTGAAAGGGGAGAAGGAAGGAAGGGGACAATTACCACCTTTGCCAGGGTCTGGCACCACAGTTGACACTTTATATCACAAAAATCATTTAATTCTCATGATGACACTAAAGGTAGGTAATATTATATACTATTTCGGATAACTGACATGAGGCTTAAAGTGCATAAGTAACTATCCAAATGGTTATATGTTTGTAAGCGATAGAATTGTGATTTGAACTTAAGCAGGCTGATTGCAGAGGTCTTACCATGATGCTATACTGATGCTTTAGCAACTTATGAAAGTGTCTGCAGTGTACTGTCATTCCAGTCCTTTTCCTACTAAAGGCTGCAGTGTGGTCTCCCTGCTGCAGGGCTGAGTATACAGCAGTCTGCACAGATAAAACTAAGCAGTGAGGTTTGTGTACAAAGGGATTGTCTAGAATTTTCCTGTTAACATGTACTCGGCCAGCCATAATTTTCAATAGGGTGAAAACTATGACCAGATACACAAACCACAGATTATGATATAGGGAATGAATTGAGTAAAAAGGGCAGAGGGAAGGAGGGATACAAATACAAAGAGTGTTAACGGGGGAAAAAGGGGGAATGAAGTGAACATGGAAACAAGTATGTATGAAAGGAGAAAGGTTAGGGAAGCTATAGGCATTTCCATAAACTTTGTATGGCTCATGCTCAAACTTTGAGCGTTCATGCCCAAAAATTACTGTTTTCCTCTTCTCTACCAGAGAATAAACATGAGGCTGACTGCTTCCTTCATATAATAAGCATAATGATTTAGAAATAAGAATGACCCAAGGAAAAAAAATCACTGAAGAAAATGACAAAGTCAAATAAAATGAATAAACATAAATGGATTGTGATTGGCACATTTTTCCCAAACTCTTTCCTTGCACGTCCTGTTTTGTTTGTTTGTTTGTTTTTGTTTTTGAGACAGAGTCTCTCTCTGTCGCCCAGGTTGGAGGGCAGTGGCGTGATCTTGGCTCACTGAAACCTCCACCTCTGGGTTCAAGCAATTCTCCTGCCTCAGCCTCCCGAGTAACTGGGACTACAGGCATGTGCCACCACGCCTGGCTAATTTTTGTATTGTTAGTAGAGACGGGGTTTCACCATGTTGGCCAGGCTGTTCTCGAACTCCTGACCTCAGGTGATCCACCTGCCTCGGCCTCCCAGATTGCTGGTATTACACACGTCCCAGATTGCTGGTATTACACACATCCCTGTTTTTAAAAGTGAAACCTGCCTTCTATAGAACACGTTCCCCCACAGAAATACACTACAGAAAATAGAGCTAATAAAGTGGAGTTTTGTTCAAATGCTTCCCTCACAATGCCACTAACTTAACATGTGACTTTGAAATAAAACCCACCAAGTTTAGGTATCACATCCCTAAATGAAAGACATGGTTGAGATCACTCTTTTTCACACTGTACACTACTAAGCCCAGGGAGTTTCTTGGATATCCGCCAGCTGCCAGGTTTGCATTATATTCTCTGGGCTCCTTGACCTGGATTCAGCTGAAGCACCTTAACATTTACCTGGTTTACTTGCTGAGCTTTGGTATACAATTTTGTTTGAGAGCAGGGATTTTGTCAAACTCTAATATTAATTGACCCTAAGATTCTAAAACACGGCTTAAAATGCAATAGAGGTTTGAAACTTGATTTTCCAGGCACGTTGGCACTACTCTCCTGCTACAGGGAGAAATTAAGTACCACAAACAGGAGCAAAGCCAGATTTAGTCGGTTTCAAAAGTATATATTCCTGCTAGGATAGTCTCTGAAACATGCCTTTATCTACCAGAGGTGATGTATATCTATAGAAATCTTCAACTGACATGGCTGTCTTGTGAACAGGAAGGGCAACCTAAGATAGTGACTATGCAAAGCATTTACAACATTGTGTTGCAAAATTAGTGTTTAGGATGCTAAGAAATGGCAAGAAAAAGGGAGATATGTGGGAACATTAATTGCCCTAAAAAGCAAAGGAAGAAAAATATCTCATTCCTAGTTTGAATTGAGGTGGTAGAAACCAGTTGAGTCGGCTTCGAGCTGAACAGACTCATCTCATGTTTTTCCTGGCATCTCAGCTGTAACCATACTGCAGACAGGTGAAGGCCAAAGAGCCAGTAGACTGAGCCAGCAATGCCAACACTTCAAAGGGTCCTGAAATGAGTCCCTAAAGCAGGGATGACCAGAAATCTTTCAGGACACATTAGGACTTCCATCAACCAGATTAGACCACGCCTTACCCCACAACCTTCTCTGAGTCTAAAGTGTTCTAAGCCCAAACCTCCTAGAACCTTCAAGGTTTATAAATAACTCCCCCTTTCAACCTCTTCTGAACCATGTGATATCCTAGGCATCATTTAATCTTGGAAAGGACAGTTATAACAGGAGAAAAAAAAAAAAACCACCTAGAAGAAAAACTCTTCCAACAGAGTCCTGGAGGGTTCCATACCTGTGTTCCAGTTTACCTTGGAGCAGAGAATGGCTCTATGGTCCCTTTCACAAAGTTGTGTATGTTCTGATTAATAAGAAATCATCTTGAGCCTCTGGGTATTCATTTTAATCAGTGCGCTAGAGAGGCACACTGCCTATGCATGTGTAGCAGGTGAACTAGGATCAACCATATGTTCCTCAGCAAATTAAAGCATTATTGTGAGGGAAGCATTTGAACAAAACTCCACTTTATTAGATCTGTTTTCTGTAGTATATTTCTGTGGGGGAATGAGTTCTATAGAAGGCAGATTTCACTTTTAAAAACAGGGATGTGTGTAATCCCAGTGCTGAGATTACAGGCATGAGCCACTGTGCCCGGCCTTTATTAAGGTTTTCTTAGTTTTTACCTAATCTCCTTTTTCTGCTTCAGAATAGAAGTAAAAATGGCATGCTACAAGCCTAAGGAAACATGGTAAAATATAATTTCAGGGTCTCATCGAGCATACAGTACATTTAGTTACCATCTCTTCTCAGGCTTGTAACAGGCCTTTTACTCTCATCAGTATAGCCTAAGTGATTACCCAAGTAAATAAATAGTCCCTGAGGGCATGGTTTGTAAAGAAAGTGGTATTTCACTGAGCAACTACATCGTAGAACATTTAACTAATCACCTATTATTGTTTAGCATTTAAGTTGTTTAGATATTTTTACCATTACAAATGTTTTGCGATATATTCTAATACATCCATGATTATTACTTAGGGTAAATTCTTAGGATAAGATGGCTAGATCAGAGAATATGCACATGTTTCAGGCTTTTGGGACACAATTAGGAGAATGTGAATCAAACAGATGGAGCATGTGGTCTCCGGGTGAATTCAGACTCCTTCCAGAGGCAGTGTGTAGCTTTGGGCGAGTAACTTAACCAGTCTATGTATAATTTCCCAGTCTTAAAGTTAGGTTGATAATAAAAACAATAGTACCTATTTCAGAGGGTCTTTGTGAGGACTAAGTGTAAATGTATATATATAGTCATGTGCTGCATAATGACATTTTGGTTAATGACACACCACATATACAACTGGTCTCATAAGATTATAATACCATATTTTTACTATGTCTTTTCTATGCTTAGAGACATGAATACTTATCATTGTGTTACAAATTGCCTCCAGTATTCAGTACAGTAATATGCTGTACAGGTTTATAGTCTGGGAGAAACAAGCTATCCCATACAGCTTTGGTGTGCATCAGGCTAGGTGTGCAGCAAATCATCTAGGTTTGTGTAAGAATATTCTACAATGTTCACAAATCATGATATTGCCTAATGACACATTTTTGGAACATATCCTATTAAGTGACACATGACTGTATATTAGTCAGGGTTCTCCAGAGAAATAGAACCAATAGGATGTATCTGTTCATATATATATATATATATATAATATATATAATATATCTGTTCATATATATACATATACACACACACACACACACAACACACACACACACACACACACACACACACATATGGAGAGTGAAAAAGGAAGAGGGTTATGACATGGAGTGACTGGGAAGTCCTAAGATCTGCAGTCAGCAATTTGGAGACTCAGGAATGCTGATAGTGTAGTTTCAGTCTAAATCTGAAGGCCTAAGAACCAGGAGAGCCAATGGTATAAATTCTAGTCTGAAAACCAGTAGCCTCAAGACTCAAGAAGAGCTGATATTTGCATTCGAGCTTCAGGGCCGGAAGACTGATGTTCCAGTTCAAAGCAGTCAGACAGGAGTAGTTCCCTTTTACTCAGCCTTTTTGTTCTATTCAGGTCTTGAATTGATTGGACGAAGTCCACTGACATAGGGGAAGTGAATCTGCTTTACTCAGTCTACCAGTTCAAATGTTCATCTCATCCAGAAACATTCCCACAGACACACCGGATTAACGGCTGGACAAATATCTGGGACAAATATCTGCAACTTGGTCAAGTTGATAAGTTACAGTGACTATCAGAGTACACATGGTCCCCAACTTATGACAGTTCAACTTACTTATATTTTGATTTTACTTTGATTTTATTCTGATTTTTAGAATAAGACGGCTAGATCAAAGAATATGCACATGTTTCAGGCTTTTTCAGATGCAACTGACTTTACACATGGGACATACTGATTTTGGAATGGGCAAATGCAATACACATTCAGTACACTCTTTAACTTGTAATAGAACGGTTATGTGTGGATCAACTTACAATGGATTTATCCACACATAACCCCATTATAAGCTGAGGAGCATCTGTATTTAAATAGCTTAGCGTATAGTAAGCACCTGCCCACAATGCCCTAATGAAGATCAAGTATGGAGCACACAATATTTTGAGATTAAGCTGAGTGACTGATAAAGAATATTCCTCTCCTTTATTTTAGCGCTTGTACCTCTTGGATAGAAAACTGTACTGAATTGAGGTACGTTGCCTCAGCCTCTAAATTATGCAGAGGAAGTTGTAGACACTCCTAATGGTGGATCTTGAAGTGCCATAATACATAGTACAAACATTATTTCTTTTCCTACTTTATAAAAAGCTTCACTCTGCATCTTCCTATTTTGTGTCTCACAATGTTGTCTCCATAACTTGAGAAAAACCCATATGGGAGTTACAGGCCCCAGAATCTGGTTTATTCTTGAACCAGTATGAACTCTTGGATAAGCCACCTGCCTTCTCAGATTCTCTAGTTCCTCATCTGATAAAAAGTGTGGGCTGGCTTGGCATGGCGGCTCATGCCAGTAATCCCAGCACTTTGGGAGGCTGAGGTGGGCAGATCACGAGGTCACCAGATCGAGACCATTCTGGTCAACATGGTGAAACCCCGTCTCTAATAAAAATATAAAAATTAGCTGGGCATGGTGGTGCACGCCTGTAGTCCCATCTGCTCAGGAGGCTGAGGCAGGAGAATCACTTCAACCCAGGAGTTGGAGGTTGCAGTGAACCAAGATCATGCCACCGTACTCCAGCCTGGTGACAGAGCAAGAATCCGCCTCAAAAAAAAAAAAAAAAAAAAAAAAAAGGTGTGGGTTTTGATCACTTAAGCCTGTTCATGTCTATATTCCCATGGTTCTGTGCAAATATATAGATTTTCTTAAACAGGTTCATAACCAGAGAATAAGTGCCTTGCAGAAGCTGGTGTCCCACTAACAAGCAGACTATGGGGACTTTCAGTGGTCAGGTGGGCAGATGAGGGGAAGGGACAGGTTAATTACTAGTCTAAAAGTGGTTAATTTCTTTGTTGAAGGCAATACACTCTGGTGAAGAAAAGAAGAAGAAATGAAAGACAAATGGTCATCTGCTGAAAGTGGAATTCATTGGGCAAGAATCACACACCTTTCTAAGAATTTTGAATACTTATTTTCCTAAATTGTTCTCCAGAAAGTTTGTATAATATATAATTTGGAAGAAAGAGATTTGAGAAGATGCTTTTGGCCTGCCATGGTGGCTCACGCCTGTAATCCTATCACTTTGGGAGACTGAGTGGGGTAGATCACTTGAGCCCAGTCTGGGGAACATGTTGAGACCCTGTCTCTACAAAAAATATGAAAATTAGCTGGGCATGGTGGCATGCACTTGTAGTCCCAGCTACTCAGGAGGCCAAGGTGGGAGGATTGCCTGAGCCTCGGAGGTAGAGGCTGCAGTGAGCTATGATGATGTCACTGCACTCCAGTCTAGGTGACAGAAGGAGATCATGTTTCAAAAAAAAAAAAAAAAAAGTAAAGAAAAAGATCCTTTCCTTAGGGCAGGAATGGGGGTGAATCACCGACAACTTAGCCCAAATTCCTGTCTCAGTTTTTCTCCATTCAGGGGGATATTGAGTCCTGCTGCCTCTGATTGTTGGTGGGAGAAATGGAGAATCCTTTCAAGGAATGGGCCAAAGCTTGTTAGAGGCCAGGTTGGGAGGGGATGGCTTAAGGAGAATGCGGAGATAACGATGGTACACCCTGCCTGTAAGACCCAGATGAAAGGGGCATTGAAGAGATTCTCCTGCTGGGAGAAATCCATCAGCAAGGCTAAGGAGCATTTCCATCACCCTTCCAATTTGCTCTCGTTACCTACTTAATCCTCACTTAGTGCTTTCCTGTGAAGAGAGTCAATGTCATCACCCAGTTTGCACAAGAAGAAAACAGAGAGAAAGAGACAGAGGAGTTAACTATTAAAGATTGCATTGGGGAGTTATACATGATATAAACGTCATGCACATGTACCCTAGAACTTAAAGTATAATAAAAATAAAAATAAAAAAAAAATAAAGCTCATCTCTTAGTGAAGTGCAAATGAGAAAAGGTAAAATATGAAGTTAACTGTATCTGCTCTGATCACTTTCCATTAACTGTATCTGCTCTGTTCATTTTCCATTAACTGTGCCTGCTGTGTTTACTTTCCACTGGAATCCCGGGTGTTGGCTCATGTCCTCATCCTGTTCTAAAAAACAGCCTCATAGGTTCTAGATATCAGCCTTTCATTGGATGCGTATTTTGCAAGTATTTTCTCCCATCCTGTAGGTTGACTGTTAACTTTGTTGATTATATCTTTTGCTGTGCCAAAGCCTTTTAGTTTAATAAAGTCTCATTTGCCTATTTTTGTTTTCATTGCATTTGCTTGCTTTTGGGGTCTTAGTAATGAATTTCTTCCCTAGGCAATGCCCAGAGGAGTTTTTTCTAGATTTTCTTGTAGGATTTTTATAGTGTCAGGTATTACATTTAAATCTTTAATTCATCTTGAATTAATTTTTGCATATGGTGAGAGATAGGGGATCCAGTTTCATTGTTCTGCATATGGCTAGCCAATTTTCCTAGCACCGTTTATTTAATAGGGTGTCCTTTCCTCAGCATCCTTCAATGGATGATTGAATCAAGAAAATGTAATGTATATACACCATGAAATACTACTCAGCTATACAAAAGAATCAATTCATGTCTTTTGCAGTAACATGGATGGACCTGAAGGCCATTATCTTGAGTGAAATAACTCAGAAACAGAAAGTCAAATACTGCATGTTCTCACTTATAAGCAGGAACTAAATAATGAGTACATATGGACACAGAGTGTGGAATAATAGATATTGGAGACTCAGAAAGCTGGGAGGGTGGGAGGAGGGTGAGGAATGAGAAGTTACCTAATAGGTACCAGGTACACTGTTTGGGTGACGGTTACACTGAAAGACCAGAGTTATATTCATGTAACAAAACTGCACTTATACCGGCTAAATAAACAGAAATTTAAAAAGAGAAAAACTTAAAAAAAAAAAAAAACCC